>NC_054403.1:18805720-19440265 GCF_017976425.1 Toxotes jaculatrix
AACACAGAGGAAAAGAGAGAACACAATGTCTCCCTCTCTCTCTCTCTCTCCCTCTCTCTCTCTCTCACACACACACACACACACACACACAGTACAGTATACATGTCCATTTACACGTGCAGGCATTAACACAGACACGCACTCACACGGAGAGACTTTGCAGTATAAAGATAAAGTGGACTGTCTGAAAACACAGAGCACAGCAGGCCTCTTTGGTCAGCTACCTCAGACAAGATGTCCAACGGTCAAAGCCTATCACAAGCCACCATTCAGAGAACAGACAGAGAAAAACATACTGGCAGAGCAGTAGGCAAATACCAAAACCTACAGGAGCTTTTGCAGATTTCACATTTTTAATGTCAGTTGAAGTGGCAAACAATTCTGTTTGTATGTTTTTCTTTTTTTTTTTTCAGAGTCCACCATTAGTGGAGGATGAATGATTCATGCTCTGTAGAAGACATGGCAACAGCATTTAAACAGCAATTTGTTGCAAATATACATAGTCAGTACTTTTTAAGTGTTAAGATGGAATAACAGTATGAAAGGTCTGCCACTGCAATGTGGAAATAATTCTTTACAAATAACATCAATGAACCAACTTAAGGTTTGCCAAATATTACTTCATTCATTCAAAGACATGACATTGCTGATTTTTTCACAACCTTTCAAACATTAATAACAAAAAAAGCAGCTGTTAGATAAAACAAACATCATAGCAATAAAAAAGAAAAACATTCTCAAAGGATGAGTGCAAATTATTCAGCTTTCTTCCACTTCCTTTTTTCCCTACTACAAAATAAAATTCAACAATAACACAAACGAAAAGTATAAAATGGTGGAAAGAAGAAATCGTTTCCTGGATAATGTTTTGCAAAGAGACATGCCTGATTAAAAAAAAAACATTTTCAACAAGACGTTCCTGCACAGCAGAAGATAACTGTGGAAGGGAAAGCAATATCTAAAGGCCTGCTCTTCCTTCCACCTCTGTATCATCCCCAACAAACGAACACACACACAAACATAGGCCTAACTAAATTTCTTTATCCATTTCTTTTTTTTAATCATCTATTTCTCTCACTCTTTTCTTTAACCCCATCCTCTGGCATCCATTTTGCGTACAACAATTTTTTTTTTCTTCGGCTCACTAAGTGGGTAAACCACAAAATCGTTTCTGTTTAACTAAGTCACCAAGTGTTTCCTGGCTTCTGTCCACATCAACACAGTGTTGCTACGGTGACGTCCTATCAACACTTCCTGTTACACCCCCATTAATAGCTGCTATACTCTGCACCCGAAGGAGATTAAAAAAACCTTCCATTCTTCTTGTTTACCCACCAAAATAGCCTCCACAGTGTAGGATAGACTGAAATAAGACTGTAAGTTAAATACAACACATCCATTCATGAGTACCCTTTTAACAGTATATATTTTTGTGACTTAATGCGTCTTAATGACATTAAAAAGTCTGTTTAACCAACAACCCCAAAGAACAGCAGAGGAAAAACATCCAGCATATAAATAACCATTGTTGTTCTATTCTGACAATCCTCCTAATATTGAACTGCCACAGTACCAACATAAGTATCACAAGAATTCAATGCACCCAGGTTCTCCAATGTAAATATTTGTTATTTTTTTGATTGCAAAATGAATATCTTTGGGTTTTCAACTACTGATCTGAAAAAAAAAAAAAAACAAGATATCTGAATATATCGGCTTAAGCTGAGAAACTGTGATGGACATTTAAAGTCCAAATGATTAATCAAATTCATTCATCAATAATAATCACTGGTTTCAGCTGTAATAAAATCAGACACAGAGACAACTGATTCTCTGATTTGCCAAACTTATACTCACAAAAAGATCTGTGTGCTTACCAATAACATGGTACCAAGTTCCTTTAGTGTCAAATTCATGTCATCTATCTGTGTTTTTCAGGTTCATTTAAAGAGAAAATTGGATTCAAAGTCTCAACAACAATGTAACAGTTGTAATAGAAAATGTGTGCACAAAACTGAATGAGTATGAAAAATGTGATTCAGCTTAAAGTACTTAAGCTCTGTTGCAAAAAGAATATAAAACACTTAAAGGTCATCTGCATTCGGTTTTCACAAAATGTCAAAATGCAGGACAGAAATGGCACTAAGCTTTCTTCATTTGGATCTCGTTTACAGAACAACAGCCCTTCGTTCTGCCGGGAGCGACATCAGCTTCTAAAATAAGGTGTAAAGTCTCTCTCTATGTCACAGTCAAAGGTCATTGGGAGAGATCCACAACTTTCACTGCCAGGTTACACCGCATCAGTGGCATTACATTGTTACACACTATTTATTTACAGGCGAATAGCACAAACTGACAGCCCCAACACTGAGTATATTGCTACCTTATGGACAGAGGTGTCTGTTTTGTTTTTGGGTTTGTTTGTTTTTTGTGGGGTTTTTTTACAAAGGAAAACTAAAACTGCATGACTGCCCATTCTCAACCAGCTCTGCTTCCCAGAGCTGGTCCAGTATGGGTCGCCAGGCTTAAAACTACAATTCCCAGGCACTTGATTGTAACCAAATGTACAGTAAAGTTGTCCACTGGGTCAGCATGTCTCTGATGCACAGAGAGAAGGCAGCAACATTCAAGGTCAGACCCAAAACACAAAAGCCCTCAACCTCCCATACAAAGAAAACAACAAGCATCCTCAGCATGCATATCAAAGTTATAGTACTCTTGTGATATACTGTACACCGACAAATTAGCTAGTGGTTGGTACTTGCATTTACACACTAACACATGCTGCTAGACCTCTGTGCAATGCTACAGTAAAGTGACTGGCACACAAATTTAAGCCAAACAAAGAGAAACTGACTTTCAAATGAATGCTAAAAAAAAACCCTGCAAATAAATAAGACTATATTACAGTTTTGGCAGATGCCAGAAAGGTGTGGAAACAAGCAGAGTGAGAATGAGGTAGAGACAGTGATTTGCCACTAGAGGAAGTAGGAAAATGAGGCTGTGAAGAAATATGTGGAGGAAAAATAAGCAAGAGGGATGAGGAAAGGTGCGGGAGCAAAAGAGAGAAAAGTGGAAGAATGAAAGGAGGAGAGACAGGTACTGGTGTTTTGCTCGACGGCTCGGGTCATTGTGAGTTGGACGGTTGTCTGGGTCTGCATTGAAAGACTATCTTCAAATCCGCATGCGGTGGTGAGGGTCTGTGAAGGGCGGCTCTGAGTCATCCATGGGCAGCACCAGGCGCGTGCCCCTCATCACTAGCTCATGATCTCCATATGTTAACTCTCTGTCCAAGTCATCAGAGGAGGCACCAGCAAAGGCTGGACCACCGCTGGTGTGGGCACCTGAGGCATCTGTACTGACAGTAATGTCACCATAGGTCAGGCTCATATCTCTGTCTGTCAGGATGAGGTCAGAGTCGTCATCCTTCAACTGGCCTTCATTCTGGGGGAAGCGGAAAGAAGTCAGATACTCCATAAACTTCACAAAAAACAAAATGAAGGAGAGATTGTGACTTTATTCCTCTATACCCAAAGAAAGCTTTCAATCCTGGCTTGTGCCTATTATCTTCTCCTCATCTGCCTACAAGAGCAAAACTTTTCAAGCTGAGCCTCTGAGCTTTATGATTCATCAAAATAACTTTTTTCTATCTGTTAATACAGGATAAAAACTGAACTAATACAGTTTGGTCAAAAATAGCTCCTGTATGAACCAGAGTCTGACCTCATAGGCCTGAGGGCTGGTGAGGAAGCGGGCGAGGGGGCCACAGCAGGGAGGCAGCGTGGCTGTGAGAGGGGGGCCACTGTGAGTCAGGATGGGCTTCAGGTAGCTGGAGAGGGGGCTGGAGTCAAGGGCAGTTTTACATAGATGACATGTACTGAGAGTGTTTGGATACAATAAGCAGAAACAGAGAGCCTTGTATTGTATAGCCTGGTGTGATTGATGAATCCTGAGTAGATTAAAAAAGTCTGTCATTCTTGTTTAATTTCAAAGGACTAAATGAACAAATATGAAGTAATTCAGTTTAGTCATTTATATAAAAATGCACTTAACATAATGACTTTAATATTACATACCCAATAAAAGAGACAATTTGTCTTCAAGTCTGTACATGGCACTCCCTCTGCTGTTTGACACTGTGAACTACAGTAGCTATCACAAATGCAATCACAAATTTATCAGCTTATTTTTCAAAGTGCTGACAGGAAAACATGCCGTAATGGTTGTGTGAGAGTTTTCATAGATGTCTCTATACTGATTTAAGGTTTTGTAGTATTTGAACTGTATTAGCGGTTTTTAATACTAAGTGACTTTTGTGACTGTATGTTAATATCTGCTGTTTGTTATATTTTATTGTGTACTTTTATTTATTTTACATTTTTTTAATTCAGTGTCAGAGGTGTGGCATTATTTAGAGGATGGCCTTCTGTGTGTCTAGCCCTCATAAAAATGGCAAAAGTGACAACACCTCATTAAAAACACCCAGTTTTGAGCATAGAAAAACTAAAAATGTGTAGTTTTTCTTATTTTCTTTCATGACATTAATTAAAAGCCAGTCATTTGTCAACAAAGGATACTTGTGGTCAAAGTTATACCAAATTCTGAAAAGCCAGGCACTTTCTTGTTTGGTGCTTCTTCTCTCTGATCCTTCAGCGATGCTCATCTAGAAAAAAAAAAGCAAATATGTTTTTTTAGGTATTTTCTTGTGGTCACATTATGCATCAGTCACAGTATAGTAGTCAGTCTTTCACAGAGGAAACACTCACAGAATTGTCTTGATCAGAGTCCACTCCCACTCTGTAAAAAAAAAAAAAAACAGGAAACACATTTAAATTGGTTTCAGCAGTGCTGTGCAGCGTGTTTCCCCAGTTTAACAAGTTCCTGAGCAACAAGGTTCCATGAAAAGGTGGGCATACTGCATATAAAAAAGCCTCAAACATTAACCTGAGCTGGGCCAAAGATTATACTGAATAATGCTTGGAGGTTTAACCTGATAGGAGATGAGTTAAATAGGGGAGCCATAGAGTCTGGACAATCAGAGACAAGCAAAAAAAAAAAAGTCAATCTTCCTCACTTATCTGTACTGTCCTGAAGTGACCCTCCAGTGTTAAAACAAATGCTAACTACAAATCGAGGGATGGATTTCACTGGGTGGAAGAGAAGCACACCTTATGCGCTGGCAAGACAGCATCTGGGTGGTGCCACCTCCACAAATCCACACAGTGAAGAAGACCACAAGCAGAGTGGTGGAAAACATCATCTGACGGGCGTATGTCGCCGTGTCCCTGATGGACAGGGCGAAGGTCATCGCACCTCGCAGTCCTAAGGAGAACAGCACAGACAATGTTGTAAACAAGCACATTTCTATATCAGACAAATCAGGTGATCCCTGTTTACGAGCCCGTGTTGGTTATTTTTTAATCTACTCAAAGGCGGCTGCAAGAAAATAGAAAGTCATTCAGTGCATCCAAAGGGAGCACAGGCCTAAATTCAGTCTTATTCTTGGCTCAGATTTTTTCGGAGGTTACAATGTACATGATAAGCATCTTCTTGTATCTGTATTCCACTAACCCGCAAACATCATCATGTGCTGAAAGTTGGATCTGATCTTGTTACGTCGTCCCAGATTAAGGAGGAATGAGAGAGGGTAGATGTTAGCGGCTCTTCCCAGGAATACTGCCAGCTGGGCGGGAAAGAGGTTAAGGAGAGGACAACAAAACAAAACAGACAGCTACTGAACCCTGCTCACTCTGTGCCAAGCTTATTTACTGCCCCTTTAAATCATTTACCATTTGCATCTCGATGGTTAGTTGTAATATTGTGGGAACCTTTTGCTTTGGAATCTGAAAACTGCAGAAACTAAAATGTGAGTGAAACCAGCCAATTGCTGTGACCAAGCAGAGGGTTATCAGGCTTTGCGAGCACAGAGTGGTTTCATATGCAAAAGATACAAAGGCGCCAACAATGAACATCGGATTAAAGACGTGGTTCTGGAAGGTGAACAGCGTGAGACCCATGTAGGAGAAAATGAAGTTCTCTGCCAGGAAATTCAGCAGTTCAAACAGCTGGAACACACAGAAATAACATCAACTGCTTTATATGACAGCGGCTCTAGACGATGTACTGCTAAACGAAAAAAGATGATAATTACAGTTACCAGGAAACACAGTTAAACACATTCAACAGCTAAATGCACTTGGCTTGCATGGCTAATAACTACTGATGTACTCTGCTTTGCCAACACACCAATAACAATCATATCATATTATAGCTGGTAAACTGACACACACAATGTTTGCCAGTTTCCAAGCGTTTTACTACTTTCAGAATAACGGCACAAACACAACTCAATACTTGATGCATATTGAAAAAGGACAGAGTGAGCTGTGGTGTTGTTATAGCTCAGGTCTGACCTGTTTGGTCCTGTCCTGGGACTCAGGAGACAGGTTGTTGTAGGTGTAGTGGGCCTGGGTGATCCCACAGAACAGCACTGCCACCACACCTGCAACACATCAGGAAGGACAGGGATACAGAGAGAGGAAAGTTAGAGGATCAGTAAACACTGATTACTAACAACGTGAAGCATTAACTTTACAGTTATGCTTTCTTTATAGGAACTTTGTTTTTGGTCTCCCATGAACAAATCAGTGTGTGTGTGTGTGTGTTTGTTACCTGTGAAGCCACAAGCCTCAGCCAACAGGAATGTGCTCCACGACATGAGGAAGAACAGAGCTGTCTCCAACAGCTGGAAATCTCTCAGCTTGGTGAACTTAGTCACGTACAGATGACAGTCAAGGAGTTTAACAATATACTCATAGACTACTAAGTGAATTCAAATTAAACTTTACACGCGATTTAGTCTTAACATCTGAGAAAAGATTTCTTTTCTTAAAATAAGAGGATTAAAAATTAAGCAAATTCTGTGAGATGATTTAATTTGTTTCCAGTGAAAAATTCAGTTTCAAGGACAGTCTTAAATGAGCTGAAGAAGAATATAATAGAAAAATTTATTGTGAACATTATCTACTTATTTTTTCTCCAGCATTTTGCACACAATGTCACACTCAGTATCAATTAAACTCTTCAAAGTACTTTTTGTGGTGTGGCATTTTACACAAACCCATTTATCAAACAGCAAAAATGGGATGTTACTTACAACTGACTAAATAATTTAACATTTAACTGTGATCTTGCTTTTTAAACTGCTGCATGCTACACTGGATGGATGGATGGATGGATGGATGGCTTTAAGAAAATGCTTAAAATTTGTTTTTCTTATATAAAGAAAAAAATAAAACAGAAGAAAAGATATGAGAGCCGTGACAACTCCGGTGGCCACTCCTAGAGCAAAAGAGCCGCTGAAGACTCCGAGGAAAATCCCAAAAGATTTCAGCATCGCCATGACCTCAAAGGTGTGACTGTTGTCCCCTTCTGGCTGATATGCTACGATAGACCTGAGATAACACAAGATACAACCATTTATAGGCAACTATTTATGCAAAGTGTACAGATTGTAAAGCTAAATGACTATGACTGAAGGTTTATAAACTTATTTTACAACATATTAAGCTGAAGTTGAAGCCTGTAAACAGAAAATGTAGTGGGCACTCGCATGATATGATGTAACCACCTAATATGCACTGTAAACAGCCGTCTTATCAGGCAAATATTCTGTAATCTACCATTATGCTAGGGCTCTTTGTGTAGGATACATTTCAGGTGTGCCTCTGTTGCTAAAGAGGTCTCACAGAAAAAACTCTTGAGATAAAGAGAAAAGCAGAGTGATGTAGAGGTCAGAGGGCTGGAACAAAAGACTCTACTTCAATAGTTCAGTGTTAAAGCTCAACTTATAGTGGAGTGGCTTGCTTAAACGTCTACTGAAAAGATAATGGTGTGTGAAAAGAAATACAGATATGTAATGTGTCCTCTGTGCTGTATATACGCAGGTAAGTTTCCACTGAGGACACGTGTTCCCACAAAAACCTTGAGCAGTGGTAGAACAATAGGTAACTAAAAATGCTAAATGCTATGGTGTGGTTTTGGTTTACTTTACTGCCGCTCATAATGACCAACAATGAAAAGAGAAAGCTTGTTTTCACCAAACAGTGGATATCAATACATGCCGTTAGAAGAAGGGGAAAACCATGTTCTGCCAGTATGGCAAGAAAAACAGACTACTTCCTCTAAGAGAATTTAGTCCAAATAAAGAGTCTTCATTGAAAATGTGGACAGAAAAATTCCAGTAACAGAACAAACTCATTGTCATTTGTGTCACTTGGTAGTTGAGTATGAACACTGAACTATCCATATAAAGTTATACAGGAGCAGGAACATTCTTCTCATCAAACTTGGGTCAAATAGCTTTGGAAAATAGTTTAATTTCTTGGTTTTAAACTGGAGTCTGGGATGAAAGGGATGTTATTGCAGCAGAATTAATTACTTATTAAGGTAATTTTGTGATAAAATGTAATTTAAGGGGTAAAGTTTTTCCAAATAGTTCCAGTAGTTTCAAATTCTACATGAACCAAGTGTGAGAGCAGATTTATTCACCCTTTCCATTAACAGACCCCACACTCACAAAACAAATCACCAGGCATTTTGTCTAGGAGAATTCCTGGCTTCATGCCCTCCACTTGACTTTTGTATATTCAGTATCTCCAAATATAATGGGAATGTTACTCACAACATCAAAAACGGTTAACCATAAAAGGCAGAAATAAATGAATAAATAATGTAATGTTCTGCGCTTCTGGCTGAATAAGCCAGAACGTAAAAACAAATGGCTCGTGATTTGTCATGTTGGTCCCAAGGCACCGCAAAGTCACACAATGCCATGCTCTACTTAGTACACCCGTTCAGTGGGCTGGTCAGAGTCTCTCCGCAGGGATTGGCCCCTCCATCGTGCCTGCTATAATAATTTACAATTCTGTGGAAATAATAACAGTTCCATGTAGATGCAGGAGAAAAACTAAGGGTTAGCTTAGGGACCACCTCAGGTTTAGCAGGACGTTAATGAGAAGCTGATATTAGGTTAGTCAAAGGTCACTGGCCAATCGATAAAAAACACATGACTCACACCTCCACCACTTGTCTCAGAAAACTAGTAACTTAGCAGCCCTGTGCACATTCAAGACAGGTTGGGATAGATGCAGACTCAAGGTTTGTGTGCAATGTCAAAAAGAAAAACAGATGACTTACGAGGACAGAACCACGGCCACGGCGTCATTGAGCACACTCTCTCCAAACAGCAAAGCATACAGATCCACATCTACCTGCAGTTCATTGAAGATCGCCAGGACTGTCACTGTGAAACAAAGATAAACACACTCAATTCTTCTCCATATTTAAACGGACCCAAATTTTAACATACACATCACACATGAGATGGCAGTGGGAGTCAAGACCTGTGTTTGAAATTTATACTCTTTTTAAAAACATTTTAACTGCTGTTTAAATTGTCTTTCTGTTCTTTTTTAACACTTGCAGCTGTGTTTAGTGTAAGAAAAGTTTTATATAAATAATGTTTTATTATTATGATTATTATTTTTGTCATTATACTACATACTAATGATGAAAAGAAGATATTTATTAATTTATTTTTGTATTTTCAGAGCTTGTTACAGTTGCATTTTTTTTTCTTTTGTATCAGTTTGTATCAGGTGTGGACAGATTGACTTCACATATTATCCGAAACATTCACAAATCTTTAGTTTTTTTATGATGTATTTTTCCCTGCAACCTGTTCGTGAGAATGTGTCCAACAGGCATTGAGCAATTCAAGAGTTAAAAGTGGATCCATGTCATAATTAGCATAACCTGTAAGCAGGAAAAACTTTTACCAGGGTCTGTGGCGGAGACAATGGCTCCGAAGAACAGACAATCAGTGAAGAAGAAGTCTCCACCCAGCTGTCCCACCTGCTTCATTAGCATCACACAGCCGTACATCAGCAACCTGATGGAGCAACAGCATATGGTTTCGCACATCACCATAAACAACACTGACTTTAATGGCATTATGGGCACTTTAACAACACAGTAATTGACATATATAAATTCTGCTCTGGCATAAAAAAGTCTTTTGTGCATATTGTAGCAGCAATATAGAGTAATGTGAAATCAGGAGGATGTTCATCTTAGTGTTTTCTTATTGGCAAATTAATATTCTTACCCAATAACAAAACAGGAAATGACTGTCCCCAGAAAGGCATACGCCAGGATGGATCCCATGTTACGGAAAAAGTGTCTCTGAAAGACAAAACAATTCAGCACATCAACACTCATCTACATACTGACTTTAACCTAAATCATTCATCTTCGCTTACTTTGTCAACTACATGGGTCTTTAAAGACGTGTAAGCAACATGTGTAACAAAAAAAAAAGTATTCACTTTGTAATTAGTGAGCATTTATTTTTTGTATGAAGCATTAGAAAGAGCGACTGAAATACTACTGTACCCTTTTCAAGCTGTAGCCAGCATGGAAGATGATGGGTGGTAGAAGAATATTGAAGAACACCTCAGGGTCAAAGGTCACCTGAGTCACACACAAAAAACAACCATCATATCCTATTATTATATAATAATATCATGCTACAACTATGAATCACTAGGATAAGGAATGAAAGAAATACATTCAAGACCAAGTTGTTTTAATGGATACCTCAAGGCTGTTGTATTATCGGATAACTTTAATTAATTAATTAATTAATCATAAATGACACATCTGGGACAGTATTAAAGTAGCTTCCAGGACAGTCAACAAAAAGTTGTTGTAATAGTAAAATAACAAGATGGGAAAAGGGGACAGCTTTTAGACACAGGCAGAGCCAAAAATATTACAGCTAATACTATTTTTAGATCTGAAACTAGAACAGTGCTGTAATAAAATCTCTGTGTGGGGTTTTGATCCATGACAAGTTAGCTTTGATTCATTTCACATTTGGTGGTGAGCAAACCTCAGTCACCAGTCAACTTGTTGCTATTTAGTTATGATCTCCTAAAGAAATAACAGGGCATTTCAGTGCTCCTTTGTAGGCAACTAGACAGTCCCAGAGGTCAGAAATTACCATGATCCATGTATAAAACCATTATGGCACCAAAAAGTTCAAGCGACCCTCAGGTAAAGGGCATCTGTCCACTGTCTTTCGTCAATATCTTTCTTTAATGTCTTTATAAATGTCTCAGAGAGCCCGCCCCTGCCTCTTATTTTACCAGAGGTAATAAGTCTGTCTCAGCATTTCTGAGAAAGGCTGACATAGAAATGCTGAGCTGATTATCAATAACTGCTGTTTAATTTCATGTTGACTCTTTCTGTTCTAGATTTTAAAGCAGCAACACAAAAAGAAATAACCTGAAATCCACAGAAACAACTTCACAATATAGTGACAAGACACAATCAGCTTCTTGTGATTTGTGACTTCTGCCTGACGATAACATCATTGTTTGTACCTTTCGCAGCATCTCATTGTCTTGCACGTCGTTCACCTCATTGGCACTGATCTCCCCTTTCAGAGTGTACTCGTAGAATTTGCCGCTGACATTGACCAGCAGAGTGGCAGGGCTGGCATTAACGTGGCAGCTCAACGTGACGTTGCTAATGTCCCGAGGAACATGGATGCCGTAGCGTAAGACTACGCCAACAAGTAAGCCTGAGAAAAGTGTTACAAAAGAGACAAAACATAAAAAAAACACTGAGGGGAGAGTCCAAAATCAATGAAGAGATGCCACTAGAGGAGGGAAGGTGGGGTGGCCACGATTCTGCGGCAGCCAAAAAGCACAGAGGGCAATCAGATGCTTTAGTCTGATTATTTTGTGGAAAAGAAACACAGAAGAATAAAATGATTTGTCTAACAATGTTTGCTATGAAAATAAAGACTGCAAAACCATTGAGAATTAATTCCCCTGTCAGATTTGTACCAGACAAATTAGAAATACTGTAAGTTTAGACGATGACTCACAAATACTCTATAACTCGGTTTAAGGCCCTGCACATTCACAGGTGTTTTCAACAACTCTGGCTGAATAGTCAGGAGGAAGTTGAGTAGAGCTATGCACAAAATACTTATTAAAGTGATAACATGTAAGTTCACATCCTCACAGGTGTAGCAAAACTAACCAGGACAGTTTCCTGTAGGAGGTCTACGTTTTTTGTTTTTTTTTTTATATCAGACGTTCTGACTTACAAAAAGTTGGCATAAAGAGCCAATACTGCTAATGCTCTGTTCCATTTAAGAACTTGACAGATGTTGGTGAGAGACCATGAACAATACATGGACACTGGAACTGAAACATGTACACTGAATGCAGCCATTGTTAGTGTCGTGTACTATAGCTGTGCTCTTCCTACTACAACAGTTCTAAACGCCTGCTGTGAAAAAGTCCCAGACTGCAGAAGTGAAACCACCTTTGTGGGTAGACCATGAGTGTGATAAGACTTTAGCAATTATTGAAACTAGCCATTGTAGGAACAAAATATAACATGGTGGGCTTTGCCAGACCAGAATATAAAGAAGTGACATTTTAGGTTGGCTTTTTCATACTACAGCTGTTCTCTCCGGGGGCCCACGAATGCTTAGCTGCTTAGATTAAATTTTCAAGACCAATCAGAGTGCAGAGGAGGCGTTTATGTCGCGGTAACAAAGCTCTGCAGCATCTCTCTGGTACAGCCTGGTGCGTAAATGCACTCAAATGCGCTACAGCTTAGTCATAACATGCAATCATTTCAAATCTAATCATCAGTACAAAATAAGAGTCTCTCTCTCTCTCTCTCTCTCTCTATTTCTCTCACCATAAATCATCGCCAACCCAGTTTCATGCAGAAACCTGAACCGCCGGTGTTTGAACAACCAGATGGTCAGGATGGTGAGGGTGAGGAGCAGGATGAAGATTAGCAGGTCTGCGCTGTCCTGCCTGTGGCTTTCCTCAGCCCTTTTCTCTGTAACGATGTTCTCCATGGCACTGTCCTCCTCCTGAGGTGATGATGCTCGGCACACACAGATGCACACAGACAGGCTCACTAGCAAAAGCAGCCACAGCGTCCTCGTCGCCCTCCAGGCACCGTTGACAGTCACTTTATACAGCATTTCGACTGGTCGGCGGTCAAATGCTGTTATGTCGTCGTGAACAAAAGCAAACTTTGTGCAAATATTATTCACGAACTGGTGAGGGGGGAGTAGACAGCAGAAAGACGACAGCAACAGAGATATCGATTCCGGCCCGGAAGTGAAAACATTTTTCCAGAAAGTATACAGTGTTTATTTTGATGTAAAAGCACCGTCACGTGATGTTGTTTGTTTAAATCAACCCTACTGGATGAATCTTGACGTAACGTATAGTGTGAAATTGATACGACTTGTGAATGAACAAATACATAGATTTGGTCGTTTTTCACGGAGTATTTCCACAGCCGATTATACTAGTTCTAACTATTGGCTCTTATTTTGAAATTCCAGACTTTTGTCATCCGGACCAGGAAGTGAGACAAATAGCTAAATAATGACTAATATTTATTATATATTGACCAACGTGGATCGTGTGTGAGATTACAATTTAATAATGAATAAACATATTTTCTAGAAAATGTAAAGATTCAGATTTTGCCCAGAGCATTTTGTTTTACTTCAACTTAACATTTTTTTTTCTAATTTAGTATATAATGTAGCAACAGTATAACTATGCAAAAACAGCTAGCTACAATGTTGATATTTTACTAAATAGATGACATTATTATTACCGTTTTCCCCAAATCTCGTTAACATAAGAAGTCTCGCGATAGAGGACAAAGAAACAATGTGACATTCTAGGTTATCGGAAATTTTGACCTTCTGGGTAGATTTCACATCGAGTAATGTCAATACTTAATCGTTGAGACTAACTTAAAAAAATACAACCCCGTACTTATGTTTTGTAAATTTTGTAGTTATTTTATGTGACCTACGTATGGATTTTAAATTTATTGGCATGCGATGAAGCGCATGTCCGCAGCTCAGTATAGTTTTTCCGAGGAGGACCTGAATGTAGCAGGAGCCAACACAGTGAGCTCTCTTGGCTGTTATTTTCCGATAGCATAGCTGTGTCGAATTTAAGTCACAATCGTGATATTTAGTCTTGGGTTCCGTGTTTTTTTAACCATTTAAACATATCTATGCAGCGGCACCGTCCAAACTGAAAAGCTCGAGGATGACATCTAAACTGAAAGGTACGTTAATATCCTGTGCCGTTAATTTAGCCTAACTGCTAAGCTAGCGATAGCAGGTTAGCCATCTCTTTTGTAAACATACTGCCACCGTTAATGCAGTTGGGTTGAAATAAATAAATAATAAAAATTGAACAATTTGGCTGGTGAAAGATTGGAAACACGTCCCACAGTTCATAGTTTGTAGCCGTTTTTCCAGGGCTGTCTGTAGTACTATCCTCAGTTCATGCTAAAGCAGCTTTAACGTTACATGAGCGGTACACAAACTGATAGATAACCTTATAGCTCAGATCTATAAGTAATTTATTAGTTTAGTTTTAATTTATCCATCTTGCTTTTCCTATCACACAGAGTTAATGTAATAACTGTAATAACTTCTATAGGAAAAACACATTCAACTTTATGTACACCTGGAAGGTGTAATGTATAACTAGTGTATAACAAGAAGGATCAATATGCAGCAAAGTAGAATAGATATATTAGAATACAGGTAGCAAACATGTAATATAAATCAAAATGTGAAAGAAGGTTATTTAAAAGCCACTGTGTTGATATATGACAAGCATTAAAAGTTGCTAAAGAGGATTATGAGAAGATGTATTGCTATTATTGTTATTATTTGTTGCAGCTCTATACACCAAGCACACTGTGCACTTTGGTTTTAGTGTTGTCCTGTAGATGGTTAGAAGCAATTGCAGATGTCTTAAAAAGTTGCGACCTAAAATTTCCAAAATGTGAAATGTAATTGGTCCAAAGACCAGGCCATCAAAGCTGTTACATACTGCATTACTTCTGTTATTCAGCACAGACAAGTAGAGTATTGTCTTTTAATACAAGGAAGAATCTAGATAGAGTGAACTATATGGCTGCGAGCTATATTTCACTGTGGATTATAGACGTTGTAGTTCATAAATACATATCAAGCAACAAGTAAACGATTTTAGCTCTTTGTTCATCGTGATGTGTTTTGATTCTAGTTGGGAAGGTCGGCTCCAAGAGTAAGGAGGATGCTCCTTATGAGCTGGAGAGCCAGTTTGTCCTGAGGCTGCCTTCGGTGAGACTTGTACATGCTGAAACTGATTATTTCTATGAAGTCATTTGTCATGTGTGATGGCTGAAAATGCTGTGATTTCATCTGTTTTTTTTTCTCATACAGGAGTATGCCTCAACAGTAAGAAGGATTGCCCAGTCTAGCAGTATGAATATGAAAGACAGACTCACCATTGAGTTGCACCGTAAGCTGGTTTATCAATAGTTATTGTAGTGGTGTTTTGTGTGACCTGTGTGATATCACTGTTCAAACACCAATTTCATTTAATCTGGTTATCAGATAAGTATTTTATTTAACCTGTGAAATGTAAATATTTATATAGTAAACCTATATTTTTTAGTCTTTTCAGTTTGTAATTAGGGATGGAATTGGCATTTTTTTTATTTGTATTTTTTTGTTTTGTTGAGATTGATTACTAAGTATAACTGTCAGTTTCCCAGCAAAATTTAAATGCCATGAAGTGTCCTATTTACTCCCAAATAGTTTTACACAGCTTACCTAATGTGTGTCAGAAAAACATGTTTTTCACTTGCATTTGTACCTTCTTTGTTTTTCTTCAACTTAACAGTGAGCTCTATCTGAGTGGCATCTCATTATAATCAATCACGTAATTTCTCTTATTTGTAGCTGATGGTCGTCATGGCATAGTGAGAGTAGACCGTGTCCCTTTGGCCTGCAAACTGGTGGATCTGCCCTGTATGATTGAGTCTTTGAAAACTGTGGACAAGAAGACGTTTTACAAAACAGCTGATGTGTGCCAGGTAAACCACTGCAGTGTCATTAAATTGAATGTCTGGGTCTCCATTGAAGGATGTCTTCTTCATGGGATACATTTGTTGGTGTCCAAGTTTAAGAGGAATCATGAAAACATGTATTGTGCCAGACAGAGCAGCGCCATGGCATTAAGTTTACTATGTGATAGTCATAGAAACAATGGAGACATGTTTCTTGTCAGGTTTAGGATACTAATTGCAAATAAAAATACTTACTATACTGCATTTTTTTAACAATGAAATTAAAATTGAAAATGGGATTTTCTTAGTTATAATATAAGAGTACATCAACAGAATGCAAAGTACAGTAAATCATTTATCATTCGTTTTTGCATCCATGGTTTAGATGCTAGTATGTACACTAGATGGAGACCTTTACCCTCCTTTAGAGGAGCCAACTGGCACCGACCCTAAGAGCAAGAAGAAGGACAAAGACAAGGACAAGAAATTCATTTGGAACCACGGCAGTAAGTAGACAAACATCTACATGCAACAGCTTTTGAGCTGTTTGTGCTTTAAACTTGGCACATCAGTAATTCAAGCAGCATAGTTTGCCCTCCACAGCTGATTGAGCCATTTTGACTTCACTAATCCTGTTATTTTGGTCTCCAGTCACCTACCCTCTGAAGAACACACGCAAGAGAAGATTTCGAAAGACTGCGAAAAAGAAGGTTTTGGCATTTCAATTTCCCCTTCAGCACTCCCCTCCCCTTTCCCATCCGTCTTTTAGCATCTCATCTGATGATCCATCTCTTTCCTAGGCTCTCTTCCAACAAGACATTTACATTTCATAAAACAGGAACTGTAGTGAAAGTGAAAACTAAGATTTACATATAAATAAAGCCTTTCCATCTTAGTTTGCCCCAAAGGCATGCAAAAAAGCAATTTCACTATTGCTTTGATCAAAGTGAAAGCGAGTGAGCTTGAGCACTACACTTCTACTTTGTCTTTTGAATAAATCTTCCTGAAGGTGCAGAGCCGAGCCATATTGATTTGGCCCCTTCTGTTTTTAATCGCTAATGTGCGTCCTGGCATCCGGCCAGCTGCTACCTTAATGTGTGCGTGTGTGTGTGTGAGTGAGTGAGTGAGAGAGAGACAGAGAGATAGAGAGAGAGAGATGCCACTAACTACATGTAACCCAATCTTTCTCTCTCTCTTCCGCAGTACATTGAATCTCCTGATGTGGAAAAGGAGGTGAAGAGATTGCTGAGCACGGACGCCGAGGCTGTCAGTGTCCGTATCCTTTTAGACACCTACAAATATTCTGCATGTTCATCTTGCAAGGCCTATAAAGCAGTAAGAGTGTCTGTAGCCAAGCAAAACAATGGTGTAAAATGTATGTATCAGGAAAAATACTACTGCTTCAGAGAAGGAATGTCTGTTGTGTAATGGGAATCAGCTGGAAATGATTGGTGAATCTAACCCCTAGCTATGACTTTTGACTATTAAGAAACATCAGATAGTTCCTACTGTTTTGTATCTTTTGGACAAACATAACCTCACACCTATCTAACATCCAAAATAGGTCAATCTAAGGCCCAGGCGGGGTGTCCTGACTCCATCCTGGCTCACCTGACTTGACTCTATCTGATGCCTTTGTGAGAAAGATGTACTTTGCAAGGAGGCTATTAGTGCTCTAATGAAACTCTAAACTTGCCTGACAGAATAAGAGCACAGCAGGGCTTCTTTGAGTGGCTGCTTGCTGTGTGTTAATTGAGATGGACTGTTCATTATCATTGCTTAGTTGGTCACAGTGAAGCTAGATTCTAATTATAGTTTCTGAGTTTGCATGCGGTATCAAACATACACATGACACCCCAGTGAATGTTAAAGTTAAGCCATTTCCTGTGGAGTATCATCTGGTTTTTACCCTTCAAGTCTACTTCAAAGAAGAGTTTGTGAAAAGCAAGAGTTCTGAAAGACCATGAGTCTTTTACTGTAGGAATCTGAAGGCTGAGAAGAAGCATTTTGCATTGACCTTAACCCATGATGTTCAGGGTGGGAAGTAATAGCAGAAGATGAGTCCAAAGAAGCGGACCAACACGGCTCTCTGGCCAACCTGGACTCCTCACCTGGCACCTCAGGACACAAGATGGGTCATGGGTCTTCTGGTAAGTGAAAGATGTTTTTATTAATAAATCATGGTGAATAAGATGTGATGGGCTTCATTAGCATGCGAGTTCCCTCACTCAGTTAAAGCAGTAAAAGGGATGTGTATTAATTCTTCAACAACATGACTGGAAAAAAGCAAATAAAGCAATAAAACCAGATTGAAACTCAATGCCAGTATTGCTATTAAAAAATACATAATCGCCGTCACATGAACATACAAAACATTTTTTATAAGGATCTCTTAAACTCATCATGATAAAGATGTGGACTAAGTGGGACAATTTACCTTAGAAAATAACCTTGCCAGTGCTCTGTATTGGACAAGCAATGTAATTGGTATTTTTGCAATTTTTTTTCCCAAAACAATTTGAATGGGCTTTTGTTATGGTGCAAAAATGTGCAGCTACTTTGAAGTAGCACAGATAACTCTTGTTATTACTCTGACTGTTCAGTACTCACCAACAAAAGTGTCTTTCTTCATTTTGAGCTTACACACCACCATTGTCACTCTTGATAGCCTTTGCACTGGTGGTATGAAATGGAAATAGAGCACACCCACGCATTAGTTACTCTTTGGCCTTAGATTATTTTTGCCTCTGGATTTGCTAGAGGACCTTCCTAGTGCCTGGGTGCACGCTAAATGCTGGCAATGATATCTACATCAGTGAGGGCATGCATGAGTGGCATGACTGATATTTCACTTTGCAGCTGAAAACTTCTTACACGTTTTTGCTTCTTACTTTGTGAATGTATCATGAAACAGTCTGTAGTTGGTTTATGCCTCTGACTTTTACTGTGCCGCCAAGTAGTAGCACAGTTTTCCTTTGCTATGTAACAGAGGCTGTTCACAGAACCATGATAATGCTGGGTGTTTGGAATCCACTGTAACAGTACCTGGTTTATGTCATGTGACACCATATCCCTAACATCTTCTGTTTTTCATTAGACTGTTACCTCTGTGATTTAGATCAAGCCCAAGCAAGTGTAGATTCTCACTGTTTCCATCTGTCCATGTTAATAACAATGTCACATGACCAGCCCAGCGTGACGAACTGAGGGAGATCTTCAATGACATCAGCAGCTCCAGTGAGGATGAGGAGGACGAAGGAGACCGGCACGAGGATGAGGACCTGAATATCATGGACACGGAGGATGATCTGGTCCGACAGCTCCAAGACAAACTCAACGAGTCTGATTCGACGCAGCATGAAAGTGACAGAAACAACCAGATAGGTGAGAGCATATCATGACTTCTTTACGGATCCTGAAAACTATATAAAATCCCTTTTTTTATTGGTGATTGTATGAAGAGCTTATTGAAGTATGAATATAATGTATCTTTATTTAAATATAGATTTTTAATCAATCGTTTAAGTGCTTTATCAAAGGAAAATGCAAATGTTCTCTCTTGTATTTCATTTTAAGTTGAATCTCTTGGGCTGTAGTCAGTGCTTTTCACCATTTTCTGTCATTTTGAAGAGCAAACAATCGGTCAAATAATAAAAAAAAATATTTACAGATTAATTGGTAATGAAAATGATTGTTAGCTGTATCCCAGCTGACATAGTGTAATATTTGTTGTTGTAAAAGACAGTCTACATCCCTTACCAAATTGATTCTAGTCCAAAATTACAGGTCCAAAAATGGTGGTGAGTTTTGTAAATGAATTACATATAGAAACTAACTACCTTTAGAAGTATGTCCACATGGTGGGAGGTGCATATTTATGTACATCTGTTCTGAAAGTGAGCATATGCACTTGTTTAACGCTGGAAAATGTGTGTGTGTGTGTGTGTGTGTGTGTGTGTGTGTGTGTGTGTGTGTGTGTGTGTGTGTGTGTGTGTGTGTGTGTGTGTGTGTGTGTGTGTGTGTACCTAGGCGGATGAAGTAAGTGCAGCATTAGAATTATGCAGTTGTTCATGCTGTGCTTGCATCCTGCTTTTATACCTTAGAGTGAGCGCTGATTCTTTCAGCCAACTTATTCTGCATACAACAGCCTTTCATTTTTTTAGTCATAGCCAAGAACTTGGCATGCTGATTTCAGAACCGACTTCAAGACCAGAAACAGTCCAATGTGAAATTATCAAATCTTGGTCATACTTGTCAAAGCAGAGGTTAAAAATAACCTTATCCAGGTGTCTGGACTTCTAATCAGAGCTGAGTTTTCTAGGTCAGGTATCTCACACACACACACACACAATGAGTATCCTGACATACACTTAATACACGTGCTGCACCCCTGCCCACAGAGATGCACACACTGACAGCTCTCAGCCCTCCTTCTCAACTAGCCAGTCTGACAGGTGTTTTGGCTCAGCGTGCGGCTCAGACAGCTGTCCAGTCTGACAACTCAATGCCTCCTTATCTACATACATGGAGCTGTCAGTCAGCAGCATCAGTGGTCAGCTCCACTGTATTAGTCCAGCAGAGCCTTTCCTGCTGGCTGTCTGGCTGTATATGTATCTGGCAACAGTGCAACACTGTAATAAATGCGTCTGCAGGGACTCCTCCCTGCTTGATTTTGCATATTAGATGGACTGTATCACCGGATTGAAAGCTAGCTGGGGGGGACCAGAGGATGGATACAATTAGTATGGAAGATAGTTGATGGTGATGGAGCCACAGGTTGCTGTGAGACGCTATCACTTTAGCTGGATGTAATGAGAACCCTCTGTGAAGCCCAGAGCAGACTGATTTAGTTGTGTCTTTTAGTGCTTCGGCCTGCTGGCTCACGTCCTTTTAAATGGATTTGTTGTTCCCATTAACCGCAATTTGTCAAACTGAAATGGAGGCATCCTTGTGGTTCAGAAAGCAGTGTCACTTTGAAATTATGTCACATCTTCATCTCTCACCAGCTTTTTTTCTGTCTTGCCTTCACTGCACAAGAAAGCAGAAGCATAAATGCCTTGTTTTTATGACAGTCGTAACGTGAACCTCCTGCTGTTCCCTGCAGTTATGGAGTATCAGGTGCAGATCAACAGCATCAAGGCCAAGCTTCAGGATACGCGCGCCCGTAAGAAACAGCAGGACGAGCTCATCATGAAAGTGGAAAACCAGGCCCTCAAAGTAAGCAGTGAACACACTTTTTTTTTTTTTTTTTTTTTTAACAATCATTCAGAAACTAGGTCTGCATGTACAGAAACATAAACAAGAACATGCAGATGAGCTTGGAGGCAGAAGTCTTCATGCAGCATAAGTTCTCTCAACAGTGATTTGAAAACATGAAAAACAGCTGATTATGCACAGTCTTGGAGGCCATTATTTTGTTTTTCTGTCATTTTAAAGCCCTGAAATGCCATGAAAATTTGCTGTTCGGCCAAGCACTCTTTATTGGAGACTTTACAATGAGTGAAACATGAGCAGACATAGCCCTTTTTACGTTGCCATTTAGAGCTCTCATTGCCCGGTGTTTTGGGACCGTCAAAGCCCCATCTCCAGTCATTATTATCACAGTCACAGGGAAAAGGTCAGCTGTCTCTGACTGGCATTCCAAGTGGCCTTTCTGTCAGAGAGGAGATAGTGACATGAGCAGCCCAGGCAGACACACATTTAAAGCCATCACAATTTAATGAGGCTCAGCATGTCGGCTCGAACAAATCTTGTTTGTCTCTCTACCTCACAGAACCGTTTCCAGGCCTTGCTGGATGAGATTATTCAGCAGGAGGAGCGGGAGATGGAGCAGGTAAGAACCTTTTCGTGAAAGCTGAGGATCAGTGCTCCTTGTGAGCTTTCTACAGCGTTCAGCACTTTGCACGAATTTACCTTGTATGAATTACAAATACCATGTTAGCAGATGGCATTGCGCTTGCTGTCCTCTTAAACCCAACAGTTTTCGTAATAGCAAAATTCAAATTCAATCACATGAAATTTAATTTGTTAGCATCTACCAGCAGTGTCTTTTTTCCAGCTATGGCATAGTGGCCACCCACTGACTCGGGTCGTTGTTTGTGTTGACAAATGAAGGCAGCAAATTAATGTGAAAAGACATGTTAATCATCATCCACTTACTTTCCAATTACACCCCGGGGCTGTCGGGCATCAATCACGCCTTCTATTTTCTGCTCCAACAGCTGGCCTCCCTGCAGGAGCAGCTGGACTCACTGATCGAGAAGTGACCACCAGGGGGCAGCCTCATGTCATCTTCAGCCACACACACGCGCACACACATTCACACTCACACACACACACCATGAAGAGGAGAAGAGCCTTCATCTAGGGAGGAGGGAGTCTTTCTTAGCTAACTTGCTGTGTCATTCCTTTTAGTTTGACTTTTTCATACTTTACACATACAGCATATGGATTTTTGTATTAAAAGTCAGTAGGATTTATTAGGTTGCCAGAATTTGTTGTTCCTCACTATATGATAAAAGTATTGGTTTGGCTTCAAGGGGAAGAATGTTACGTCTGTTTGGCTTGTCATCCTGAAGCTAAATGACTTTTACTTACACTGAACATCTTTGTATTTCATTACCTGTATGAAGAATAAATTACAGTGATACACAAAAAAAAACTGTCAGCTTTGTTGCATGTGGGCAGTTTGATGCTGGATTTAACATCCATTTTCTGTAGGTGGATGAACCTTCCCCGGAGTTTTTAAATTGGATTTGTATCCTGACCAAATGATTAATCAAGAAGATAACTGGCAGCTTAGTCAATAATGAAACTAGAATGGCACTCAGTAGAGTGCATACCTCTCCCAAGGCAAAATGCCTCATCCCTCCACCAAATTTGAAAAACGTATGTACAGGCCTCTCACCATGACCGGACAGCTGCATCATCACACCATCATCATGTCATCAGATTACTCTCCCTCCAGAATGATCTTTAGTTGTTCGAGAGTGACCTGGGCCTTTCTCGTCCACATGATTCTGGGCCCGGTGGTCATCCCCGCCTCTCCCAATCCCTCCTGTAGGGATTGCAGCACCAATCACAGGGGTAGGCAAGGGATTAGCTCCTCAGATTAAAGTGGCCATCTCCAAACCCTGTCTAATCCTGCCATCTGTCAGAGAGCAGCTAACCAGCCAAGACACTCTCCACAGGCTAATTAGAAAGCCAGAAGAACACAGACCTAGAGCTGAAAAAAAAGAAATCTCCAGAACACACACATTTTTCTGTCTGGTATCGCTCAAGGCAGAGTGATAATGGAGGAAACGTACCTTCTCAACCATCCAGGAGTGAGGAAGAAGATTCTGGCTGGGGGCACAGGACCGCTGCCACACTTTCCACCTGGGACAAAGGTAGTCAAAGTCATAGTAAACCTGCTGAACTAAATAATACTAGATTAAAATACAATATGTTGAAGGGAATGATTACTTGCATAATTACTATTGTGATGTCACAGAAAAATGCCTACTTTTAGCTGTGCGTTGCATTGCCCACTTCAATTAGATTCTGTTGAATTATTCATGAAATGAGGAAATTTATTCTGTATCTGGCTCTTTCACACAGAGCAAACATTTGGTCAACCAAATTGCAACATGTTTTTTGGCACAGTGTCTGTGTTTCTGTTCATCCACTGATCTGCTGGTCGCCAACTTTTTTCCCTTCTAGTCACATCCAGCCATATGGCACCGAGCCTGGACACTGTGACAAACATTTTCCATGACAATGCCAGCATGAATTTCCATTTACCTGTGTGTCTATATTACTGTGTGTGTGTGTGTGTGTGTGTTTGTGTGTGTGTGTTTGTTTCCCAGTTGCTGGGTGAGGTGATTCCCAGTTGCTACCACAGTTATCAGACCATTATACACAATCTGTCAAGCTATAAATAGAAGGTTACATGGAGCCAACATTATTTTACTGTCAGGGTGATGCTAAGACTTTGTAAGTCTTTCACACATAAGGCAGATGGAACACATAATGAAAAACAGCATGTCTGTGTTGTGTAAGAAGTGTCTGAAATATAGCTTTCTGATCAGGAGTCCATATTGTATTTAACCATAAATAAAGGTTAGAGTGAATAATGACAAAATAAAAGGGAAAAACAAGAAATACACGTATCAAGCTTTAAAAACAATCATAGAATTGTCAGTGGCTGCATGTTCATGGCCTTCCTGAAAATATTTTTGAATTAGATTTTTTATGTATTTTTAACAAAATCATTAATCATTAATCTCCACTCTCTAAATCTTCCTGTCCCTCCTTTCCCTCCTCCCATCCAAGCTGGTGTTTCACTTCCAGACGCTGTTAGACGACTTCGAGCGGACGGTCATCGATGACAGTCGACTGGCTGGCAGGCCGGCTGAGATCTTTGTCGGAAAGATGTTCAAGATGGAAGTCTGGGAAACGCTGCTGACATCCATGAGGATTGGAGAGGTGGCTGAATTCTGGTGTGATGCCATTGTGAGTTGAACCAGAGACTTGACACTTGAGTTAAACTACACACACACACATGGATATTAGGACCCTAACAGAGGTCCTAATGAGAGTTCCTGAGTGAGGTAGTGAAGCTTTTGCTCTTCATTATGATGCACATGAATCAACCTTCTGTAGCCTCCTACATGCTCAGTATTATAAACACAAGCAGCAATCCTTTTGTGCAAATTTCAGTGTTTTTTCCTTCTGGAGGAAAATGTAATTTGCAAGTAAAATTGTGGGTACTTCTTGTGTTTTTCATGTAGGACTGATTGGCACAGGCTAGCAGCACCAGGAGGTTAGCATGACTAAGTGCTTCTATGTCTTGTTGCAGACCCTTTATTTATGTTCTTATTTATGCGTTCATTTTGCAGCACACAGGGTTGTACCCGATTGTGTCCAAGGGAATGAGGCTGATCGCTCAAGGGAAAGACCCCCTGGAGGGCCAGAGACACATGTGCGGCATGGGAAACCTGTTCCACTATCACTCCACTGGCTTCCCAGAGCTGGATGAGCTAATGAGAACTCCACAGCCACTTATATTTATCATGGAGCTGTTGCAGGTAAGCACCAGTGGCAAAACACTGTAAACAGCTTTTCTCAGATTTCAGCATCTGTAAACACAGGCTAACAGAAAAAAAAGGCTCCTGTCCAACCTTCCTCCGGATTTGAGACATTTCTATACACTGTTTTCTAAAATCCACTGATTGAAATGACAAAACCCAAGCCCCCACTTCAGTGTTGGAAGAAGCTTTCAAAATTCTGAGTAAAAGTACATAAGCATAACCAGAAAAATGAACATAAAGCATCCAAAGTAAAAATACTTCTTATGTATAACTGTGCTCTCAGAGTGTTAAACTCTGGAGCTCCTAAGGTCCTGAATCATGATTTTTATTAAAAACCTTACGTGTGCAAGATGATATTTTTTTCTTTTGCAACATAAAAACATATTTTTCCCAAGACTTTGTGAACTCCTCTATTAGTTTTGTTCCTGAACAAGTTCAAACTTTATCATTGTTATTGGTGACCTCACATAAATCCCACCTGAGCAGGTCTAATCAGCCACACAAGTGAAAAAAGTTGTGTGGGTATGTATGTACCTATTTAGCATTCACTTGTGCTTCCATCAGTAGAGTTTTTCTCCTGCTGATGTTTTTTTGTTCTGTTGTGCTTTCCCCCTGCCCCTGCTGCTTCCAGGTTGGAGACCCCATGTCCTACCACAGAGAGTCGTGGATGATGGAAAAGGATGAGAAGCTGCAGACAGTGCCAGTTCTCCACATGCAGGGCAATGCGCTGGTCAAGCAAAGACAATTCAGAGAGGCTGCCAGCAAGTACAAAGAGGCCATCCTGCTGCTGAAAACTGTCCAGTCCAGAGTGAGCAAAGGATGGGTGAAGAAAGATCATATGGAGGGAGGAATTGAGTGATGTGCAGGCTTGTGAATCTGGACATTTTCTCAGGATTTTAGGTTTTTGGGACATGCAACTCCTGCTCTTTTCCAGTGGGAGATTCCTGTTTTCCTGTTTTGCTCTGCTTCACTGTGTCCCTGATTACAAAGCAATAGAGTGGGAGGGCTGGCAAAGGAAAGAGGAGAGAGATAGCTGCGGAGGACTGTCTAGGATGAGAGGGGGATGTAAGGATGGAGCAATACTGGAGGGAGAACAAGTTGTGTATGAGATGTTTTGATAAGAGAGCATTCTTTTGTAGGTGAGGACTGATTTTTGGCAGCTTTAGACATATTCGCAAGTTCGATGTTGGAGGCTTACAGATAGTTGGCCTGTGTGCAAACAGCTAGTAAAGCTCTGTTGCTCTCTTGTGAAAATATTTAAACCTACTGGATCCACATAAATTATGAAAATATGTGTAGGAAATGTCAAATAACACAGCAGCACTGATCATGTTCCTGTTCTTCCATCTGTGCACATGTGTGTTTAGGAAATGCCGGGTGATATAGACTACATTAACTTGGGTCGAATGATTATCCCGCTGGAACTGAACTACTGCCAGTGTATGTTGGAGCTGGAGGAATATTATGAGGTTATAGAGCACACCACCGAACTGCTGGAGAAACACAAAGGTAAAGGCATGCTGGGATAGAATAATATGGATGTTTTTTGATTACTAATTAATCATAATTTTTGCCTCTGAAACAGATATTTAATTTACCTTTTCCAGGGAGAGTTGACTGAGTACCCATTTACTTTCCCAGTGTCACCTAGATTCACATTCACCCACTCGCAACACTTCATGAAACTCGTGAGCTGAACACTTTCACAGGAGCAACCAGGGTTAATTCTGTGCACATAGTCACAGAGTTATGGATGTTATTCGTTCACTTTTCTCCAAGGGATTTCAACCAGCAAACATAATATATGTTCACATATTCTAATCTCAAGGCGACTGCTGTGCCCAAATTCTCAGAGGAAAAAAAAGCACCATCTTGCTATCAACATTTGCTGGCCATGCTAGTGTAATTTATAAATCAGTGTCATTACAATTTGAAATGTTTGCTGGTCCTTGAAACCAGACATTTTCACTCATTGCTTGTAAGCTGTAAAAGTTTAAGAAATCTTAATTTTGAGAGAAATGTTTTCATTAGGCTTGCAATTTAAATAAACTCCCAACCTGCAGAAATGGCAACAGAGATGCATCGTAATGTACAGTGCCTATAAGATTTGCATTTGATATTAGGCTAACTGTCCCAGACTGTAGGCTGATATGAGATCAGACCAGATATGAAGCTACAGCCAGGAGCTTGTTAGCTAAGCATAGCATAAAGATGGGTATCGGAGGGGGGGGGTAGGCTGAGCTTTAGGGGTGCTAGGTAGGCTTTTCTTTTTCCTTTTTCTTTCTTTCTTTCTTTTTTTTTTTTTTTTTACTTTCAGCAAGGACAGGCTGGCTGTTTCCCCCAGCTTCAAGCCCTTACACTAAACTAAACTTACCATATCCTGGCTTTTTGTCATATTTGACAGACAGACATGAGAGTGGTAATAATTTTAATATCTAACTCTTGTCAACGGAGCAAATAAGATTATATCTGAAGATGTCAAGCTATTATTTATGAACAAGTACATGAAAAGCTGCTCAGCGGTGAGTAAAATAAGGGCGTAGAGTTACTTCCACCCCTGGATATAAACACTGTGACCGACAATAATTTCAAAATGTTGTAAAAAGCTGACATGTCAGGGTCTGATGTCTGTGCTGGGTTTATTGCAGTGGCTGTTGCATGTTGTAGCTGTGTATTCAGTGAGAGTGTGTAGGAGGACTGAAGTTGACATTACTGCAGGTTTTACAGTCGGAGCAGCCCTGGGAATTGTACTGTCATACCCATGGCTACTCATATAATCCTAGAGGAGATCACATGCTGGCACAGTCTCCACTTCAGAGCCTCATGAATTATGTCCCTCACCCAGAGACAGGATCCACTGAGGCAGTCTTCATTTTACTCCCTGTCCCTGAGCCTGTAGCCTATTCCCAGTTTTATATTTGTCTTTGTGTATGTGTGGCAGGAGGAGGCAGTGTGTACAGTTGTGAATGTGTGTGCCTATATGATGCGTGTGCTCGAGCTCATGTGGCTGGAGGAGGAAGGGCGTAAAGTTGCTGATGAGTGGGCATGAGAGTGAAACAGTGTTATGGAAATGGTGGGCAGGAGTTTCTTAGCTCCACTGGCCCAGTTCAAGCTGTCGTCACAAAGCTGCAGCCCCTCTTCATGAGGCTTATGTGAGTGATCTCACCCCAGCATTGCTCCGCCTTTCCCTCTCCTCCTTTTTCTACCTTTAGTTATTTTACTACTCCAACTGTACATTTAGTTTGATTCCCCCTCTTTTCACACATTTGCCTCCTTTTTCTCCTTTTTAATTTTATTCTTCTCCCTATTGTTTTTTTCTCTTGTCATTAATATCATATTGTCTGTATCAATTTAAGTCACCCACTCTCCTGCTGTTCCATCCCTTCAACCCAGTTGTTCTTTAGAAAAGCGCCCAGTGGTGGCTCACTGCAGTGTCTCTGCTTTTGCCAGAGGCAACAAAGGAATCTGTTTAAATGTTAGCTGAATGAAGATTTAGTGTAGAGGGAAATTAAATGCAGAGGAACAGAAAAATGGAACCATCAGTGGGTATCTAAACCAAGCACATGAGCCTATTTCTGCTGAAACAGAAGTATTGCAGTGTATGTGTGAGCATATTTGAGTCCGTTTGGCCACGTGAGTTTCAAACGAAATAAGACGATATAACATGTTAATTAGTGACTTTGAAAGTACTGTGCAGATGTTGGAAATATTGTAAACAGAGCCAGGCAAGCTGTTTCCCCCTGTTTCCAGTTGTGCGAGGCTAAGCTACCTAACTGAAGAGTATATCCCAAAATGATGTTGATCTTTTGCTTTATGATATAAGGCTTGAGTAGGGACTAAGATACAGCAAGAGTACATTTTTGTTTTATTTTCTTTTGGCAAACTCAGCAATGATGAGGAATACTGACAGTACACACCTGCACGCTGTTCTAAATGCAGACAAATCGCCACCTCAGCCTCAGAAGACAGAGCCGGTTTATTATTGAATATCTCTAGGTTAAGACATCAATAACTCTGTTCATGCTTTTTTCTTGTGCTTGTGTTGTTGTTTTTTTTATATATATATATTTTTCTGTGCCTCAGACTGTGTGAAGGGCTACTACAAGAGAGCCAAGGCCCACGCTGCTGTGTGGAATGAAAAGGAAGCCCGGAGAGACTTCAACATGGTGGCCCACCTCGACATCACTCTGGCGTCTCTTGTCAACAGAGAGCTGAAGGCCCTGTCAGAGCGCATGAAGGAGAAGTACTGGGAGGAGAAGGAGAAGTACTGGAACATGCTGGAGCAAAAGGAGAACAGCAAAAAAGAAGATGAGGAAGAGGAACATGATGAGGAGGAGAAGGAGGAAAAGAAGGAAGACAAAGGAAGACAAGAAGGTAGTGAAAGTGCCACCACAGAGAGTATAGCTGAAGTGGAGGAAGAAAAAGAAGAATCTCCATCCAATGATGAATTTGGTGGAAGTAAAAAAGGCACAGTAAAGGTCACACTGGCTGAGGGAGCAGGTAACAAAGAGGAAGCAAGCTCTTCTGAAATCAATCCAAATGCTTCCCATAAAACAGAGGAGAAGGACTGGCAACAGATGCTACGACTGGTCATGTTGCTGCAGAACGAGGGAAACTTCCTCATCAAAGAAAACAACTTTCAAGAGGCTTCTGTAAAGTTCAAAGAAGCCATAGAATATGTTGACTTCCTTCAAGATAAGGTAAGTTTTGTGAAAGCACACACACACAAGCAATAATGTAGTATTTTCTGAAAAATTAAATGTAAAATAAAACCTTTTGTTGTGATAATGACTGTCCAGATGGATTCCAGGATTGATTCTCACCATATTCAAAGCCACCAGTTCCATCCATTCAGCATGATGAATGGTTGGACGTGCCAGAAAATAGTGTTACAAAAGCATTTGTAGCTCATAAACTATAATCAACTGGCATTGTTGCTTTTTTTTTTTTTTACTGAAAAGCAGCTGTGGCATTGTAGGTATACTGGCGACGTGAAGAGCAGAGAAAGAGCGCTAAAAATAACAGCCATCCACAGAGATATCACTATGACAGCGCTCGCTGTGCTTTTCTTTTTCTTAAACTCCCTCTCTTCTGCCACACCTCACTGTCTAACCCTCTCACACCTTTCACACACAATAAACTCCCTCCTCTCGTCAACACCGCCCTCTTCCATCTTCAATCCTCCTCCTCCTGTTCTTACATTCCTCTACCCTTACTCCCGCTCTCTGTCAACATCCAATCTTCTTCAACATTCCTCCCAACCATTTATATTGTCATCTCTCTTCCTGTTGTCACACTTTTTCATTCTCGTTTCATCTTTTCAACATTTCTTCCGCCATCCATCACCACCACCACTGCCTCCACCCTCACCATCCCACCTCCCACCCATCTTGTCCTCTCTGTGTACTCAGCAGGTGGATAAACACAGCGAGGACTGGGAGTCACTGGAGAAAGTGCGTCTTCCTCTGATTCTCAACCTCAGCCAGTGCATGCTGGAGCTGAAACAGTACCAGCAAGTGGTGGAGCTCAACGACAAGCTGCTGAAGAAGCATAAAGGTAATATACAGTATGTTAGTGTCAAGTTGGGGTTTGAGGCTGAGGAGGAAATAAAGATATATTTTGATATAGAAATAGGTACATGAGTACATCTGCTTGGGTTAATTTTTTTCCCTTATAAACCTTCATTTTTTGAGCTTAAAAATATAAAATATAAGATCTGTTGCCGCTACAAATGCCTGGCCCTCAGCAAACGCCTCCCTTCACTATGCAACAATCCTTGATCTCTCTGTTTACCATGGAAAGAAGAAACCAAACATTCCCAACCACATTGCTGAGTCTCTCTTTCATTCCCCTGGCACCCACCCATTGACATCACAGTCAAAAATGAATTCATTGTTTTCTTTTTGTTTCTGCTATGGCTGAATTATTTATAGTTGAGGCTGATGTGAAATGGTTGTTCTTATGCTTTCCTTTTCCCTTCATTTACTTCTCTTTCCCAACTTTCCCTTATACTTTGTTGGCTTCCTGTCTCACCAAAGTTTACTCTGACCTCTCTACATGTCAATATTTCTGTCATTTACACCCCTCCACTGTCTTTTATGTACTCCCTAGGTAACTTTAAGGCGGTGTACCAGCGGGCGCGAGCACATGCCGCTTTATGCAATGAGGATGAAGCTCGGAGGGACTTGGAAATGGTGGAGAAGTTGGACCCAAAGTTCAAACCCTTCGTTCGACAGGAACTGAAAAAGCTGGGTGAGCGCATGCGCACCATGCACACCCTCCAGAATAAAACTTACTGGGATACGACGCAAGAGAGGTGGGGGCCTGGGGGAAGCAAGACCAAGAGAGCAGCAAGAAAGAAGAACATCAAATTTGCACAGAAAGCCATAGTAGAAAAAGCTGAAACAGATGAGAAGAGAGAAGAGAGTAAGACTGAGGGGAAGGAAAGCTCAGAGAAAACCGCCCCTGCTGAGACAGAGGGAGTGGATGACGCAGAAACGGAGAAAAGTCCAGATGTGAAAGCAGAGCGGAGTAATAAAGAGCTAGAGAATGGGAGAGCAAGTGAAGAGGGGTTAGATAATGAAAATGTACAGAGTGTGGTAGTTCATGAGTACAGGCAGGGTGCACCAGATAATCGAGCAACAGATAAAGATACCAATCCTTCGCCCACCAGCACAAGCAAAGATAATATAGTGAGCAAGAGATCAGCATGCGATAAGGGCAGAAAGAAGGTCAAATGCCAATCAAGTGCTGCACCGGACCCGAGCAGTACAAGGCAAGGGAACAAAGCCACCAGTGATAAGACAGGAAATGGTGACACTCAATCAGAATAGACCAATGGGTTGAAATTGTCTTGTGACGAGCCAGAGACCGCAGGGGAGGCGTGAGGGTGGAGAGATGAATAGACCTAAAACTGAGCAAAAAAAAAAAAACAATAATATGGATGCATAAGGTGAAACAGGAGGAAAGAGAAGGGATAAACAGGCAAGTCTATACTCTCAACAGGATATACTGATTCCTCCACAAACAAATCCAAATATAAACACAAGAAGAATTAAAGCTGCAAGCAGCGATGGCCGGGCCCTCGCACCCCTTGCAAGCTGCGGGAGTCGCAGCCAGCGCAGCCACGCACAAGAGTCCTTCTATGTCCTCTCCTCTCTCCTGTTCTTCTCCCCAGAGAAGCATAGCAGTATACAGCAACAGAAAAGACATAGCCCCCTCCCAGCAGGGGGCGCTATGAGTGTATCAACATATGAGGAGGAGTTGAGAGTGTGAAGGTCATCCTGATTATCTGTGCAGAGCAAACATGTAATTTGGTTTAATGGACAGTGTGTTATTTGTAAATTACTTTAGTGTTGTTTAGAGTTTGTGTAGACATTTCAATGGTGTTATTTTCAGCCACATATTTTAAGAATACCAGGATGTCCTTGGTTAAATATATCCTGGTATTTGTGGATATATATATATGAAAAAGTTAACCTTTAAGGACATTTGTACTTTGAGTGAGTTGTGTTTATGTAGCTACATGTGTAATGTGGTTACAAGAAAGTTGCACATGTTAAGAAAAAGTATCATGAAGTTTGTCAGAGGATAACTCACGCAGTCATTGTTCAGTTTGAGAGATGTTGATGAAGCAGGTTAATGGAGCCTATTGATAAAAGTTAGACATTGTTTTTCCAAGCATTGTATAATTTGTATTTTAACCATACACATTTCATGATTAAATGTAGGGAGGTGGGACTTTAGTTGAGTGGGACTCGTTGTTTGGTTCAGTGGTGTCTTATGATTGATGAATGATGTCTGTGGCCACACCCCCTTTTGTTTTGGGAATTCTGCCAACGTGTGAATAAAACAACAAGATGAGTTTAGGTAGACAATTTTGCCATGTGGATGATTTGGTAATAGTTAAAGCTTTGTATAATTTGTATAGTGTGTTGGTTTTTGTTTAGATGGGGTTTATTTTGGCAGTACAAATGTTGATCTGCATTGTAAGATAAATTATCTGTGCAGATAAAACATGTAATTTGTTTTGATGGACAGTGTGTTATTTGTAAATCAACTTAGTGTTGTTTTGAGTTTGTGGATGGAGGTTGAGAATGTTTTAGTGATTAAAAGCAATTTTACAATGGTTGTGGCTTGTTGATGTACACAGGTGTTATTAAAAAAGATTTTAACAGTTCTAGCTTTGCTATAGTTGAGATATGATGCAGAACAGAGATTTGTTACAATCTTTTTTACTGAACTTATATTTTTATATGTACTGTGTTTTTATTGCTGGAGCACAACAGAGCTCTGGTGCATTTTATACATTTCTTCTGTGTTTGCTCTTTACATGTCCAAATCCTTTGATTTCTCTTCTTTCTCAACAATTAAGAACTATTTCAAATCATATACAATCATGTACATCACCACTTACCCACAGACGTAATGCAAAAATACATAACACATTATAGATTATATGTCATAAATTCATGGTTTGATTCTATAGCAGTAATACCTACATATATGTCATATACATTATTCAAAGTAAGGTTTTCTTTCCTACAATTCAACAGCATTTCCACAAATGCCATATCTCATTCTAACTATATATGTTTATAACACAATATTTAAGAAATGCTGTTGAAATATAGGTTTTGCTTTACCTTTACATCGCTTCAAAAAGCAAAAGGCACTGGTTGCGGTACACCTAGTACACTAGGGTGGGGTTCAATGCCCTGCTAATAGATTGATGATGTAGGATCCACCCAAAATATTAAATCTACACAGCTTGTCATGACAACTCCATGTTAACACATCTATGTAGAATGTATGTCACTGTGTTCTCTTTTGTATGCTGATCAGTTTCTCCCTCTTAATCTGGCCTGCTTTCCAGTGAACCACATGAAAAATACACAAAACTACATGAAAAATACACATATTTCCTATTCCCAGTAGTTGGCGCTATTTGTGTATGATAATATCAGTACATCAATCCGTTCTGAATCACATGATCAACATGACTGTAAAGTTTGATCCAGATTGGATGAAGTATGTGGGAGACGTAGGCACAAATACATCCCTTTCCTGTGTGTTGGCGAAGGGTCAATTTCGTGGTGGCACCACAGCCAGACCGTGTAACCCAGACCAAAGCTTTTCACAACTTTTAGTCATGAAGGCCTTTAGAGCAAACAGAGCAATTTTCAGCATGATCGGACCATTCTCCTAGGACGAGTTTGTTAAAGTACAAGCTGTGTGAAACGCAGAATGGATGCATTTTTCCAAAATGGCGGACTTCCTGTACATCGTAGAACTTTCCTCCAAGAGACTTTTTTTCTCATATGAACATGATGCATCTGTGTACTGAATTTCAAGTTCAAATATAGTAAGCCTTCAAAATCAGCCAAGCAGCCAGCACTTTAGTATTGTAGTGTCAAATTTTGTGCAATGTGTGTCTTCCTTCTGTATTCCTGTGCAATGTGTGTGTGTGTCTGTGCAATATGTGTGTGGCCATTTGTTTTCCTCTTATCGTGCGCTTGTGGCAGCCTTGGGATCCAGTCTACCTGCTACTGTTGTATAACGAATGAGTTATCTCTCATGCTCGGCATAAGCTATGGTACTTTTATGACTATAATGATGGGATATATAGAGGGATGGTGTCAGGATATGTAACATTTAATAAAAAGCATAGTCTGGAAAAGTTTTCAGGAAAAATTAGTCAATAGAAACCTAGATACTATTAGATAAGCAAGTGTGGCTGATAAGAGATAAGAAGGCTTCTGTAGAGCTTAGGCCTGAAAGATTTGGGAGAAAAGAGATAAGTTTGACTTCACACCAAGAAACTGGAGAGGGACATGCGCTGTCCATGAACCTGGTCAACCATCTGCCACTGGCAAAGTGGGAAGGACCAAATTTTGGACATGAATAAGATCATCCCATAAACAAATAAGAGAAAAGGGGCATGGTCAGACGTGCCCCTTGGTCTGTATAACACCTACAATTCTCAATATAAAATGATTTACAGATGATATTTTGTCACTTGTTTTCTGCAGGACGGCTCAGGATTTTGACTTCTGTATTGAAGAATAAAGCTCTATGGATTCAAATTATCTGGTCTCCAGTAATTAAGATATGCTTCTTTGTGATTTCTTTTAAAAAGAAGATTTGAACACTTGAAAGTTTTTGGGAAGAAAAAGTCAGAGAATGAAGACTAAAAGAGTATGGTGTGGAGACTCAGCCGGACTTCGACTTACCTGAAATTACACATCAGGATGGCCTCAAAATAATAAGGCTTCAAAATATGCCAAAAAAGTCATATTTTAGTAAGACCTCAAAATGTCATAAAAAATGTCATATGGCCGTGAGATATCAAAAAATGCAAAAACAAGTCATATTTTAGTAAGACCTCAAAATGTCATAAAAAACATCATACTATAGTAAGGTATCAAAATATGCCAAAAAAAGTCATATTTTAGTAAGACCTCAAAATCGGACAAAAAAAGTCAAAAAATTTTTTGACCTCAAAATGTCATAAAAAACGTCATAGTATAGTAAGGCGTCAAAATCGGACAAAAAAAGTCAACATTTTTTTTTACCTCAAAATGTCATAAAAAACGTCATAGTATAGTAAGGCGTCAAAATCGGACAAAAAAAGTCAAAAATTTTTTTGACCTCAAAATGTCATAAAAAACGTCATAGTATAGTAAGGCGTCAAAATCGGACAAAAGAAGTCCAAAATTTTTTTGACCTCAAAATGTCATAAAAAACGTCATAGTATAGTAAGGCGTTTTTTTCGGACAAAAAAAGTCAACATTTTTTTTGGCCTCAAAATGTCATAAAAAACGTCATAGTATAGTAAGGCGTTTTTTTCGGACAAAAAAAGTCAAAAAATTTTTTGACCTCAAAATGTCATAAAAAACGTCATAGTATAGTAAGGCGTTTTTTTCGGACAAAAAAAGTCAAAATTTTTTTTGACCTCAAAAAGTCATAAAAAACGTCATAGTATAGTAAGGCGTTTTTTTCGGACAAAAAAAGTCAAATTTTTTTTTGACCTCAAAATGTCATAAAAAACGTCATAGTATAGTAAGGCGTTTTTTTCGGACAAAAAAAGTCAAAAATTTTTTTGACCTCAAAATGTCATAAAAAACGTCATAGTATAGTAAGGCGTTTTTTTCGGACAAAAAAAGTCAAAAAATTTTTTTGACCTCAAAATGTCATAAAAAACGTCATAGTATAGTAAGGCGTTTTTTTCGGACAAAAAAAGTCAAAATTTTTTTTGACCTCAAAATGTCATAAAAAACGTCATAGTATAGTAAGGCGTCAAAATCGGACAAAAAAAGTCAAAAAATTTTTTGACCTCAAAATGTCATAAAAAACGTCATAGTATAGTAAGGCGTCAAAATCGGACAAAAAAAGTCAACATTTTTTTTGGCCTCAAAATGTCATAAAAAACGTCATAGTATAGTAAGGCGTTTTTTTCGGACAAAAAAAGTCAAAAAATTTTTTGACCTCAAAATGTCATAAAAAACGTCATAGTATAGTAAGGCGTCAAAATCGGACAAAAAAAGTCAACATTTTTTTTTACCTCAAAATGTCATAAAAAACGTCATAGTATAGTAAGGCGTCAAAATCGGACAAAAAAAGTCAAAAATTTTTTTGACCTCAAAATGTCATAAAAAACGTCATAGTATAGTAAGGCGTCAAAATCGGACAAAAGAAGTCCAAAATTTTTTTGACCTCAAAATGTCATAAAAAACGTCATAGTATAGTAAGGCGTTTTTTTCGGACAAAAAAAGTCAACATTTTTTTTGGCCTCAAAATGTCATAAAAAACGTCATAGTATAGTAAGGCGTTTTTTTCGGACAAAAAAAGTCAAAAAATTTTTTGACCTCAAAATGTCATAAAAAACGTCATAGTATAGTAAGGCGTTTTTTTCGGACAAAAAAAGTCAAAATTTTTTTTGACCTCAAAAAGTCATAAAAAACGTCATAGTATAGTAAGGCGTTTTTTTCGGACAAAAAAAGTCAAATTTTTTTTTGACCTCAAAATGTCATAAAAAACGTCATAGTATAGTAAGGCGTTTTTTTCGGACAAAAAAAGTCAAAAATTTTTTTGACCTCAAAATGTCATAAAAAACGTCATAGTATAGTAAGGCGTTTTTTTCGGACAAAAAAAGTCAAAAAATTTTTTTGACCTCAAAATGTCATAAAAAACGTCATAGTATAGTAAGGCGTCAAAATCGGACAAAAAAAGTCAACATTTTTTTTGACCTCAAAATGTCATAAAAAACGTCATAGTATAGTAAGGCGTCAAAATCGGACAAAAAAAGTCAAAAAATTTTTTGACCTCAAAATGTCATAAAAAACGTCATAGTATAGTAAGGCGTTTTTTTCGGACAAAAAAAGTCAAAAATTTTTTTGACCTCAAAATGTCATAAAAAACGTCATAGTATAGTAAGGCGTCAAAATCGGACAAAAAAAGTCAAAATTTTTTTTGACCTCAAAATGTCATAAAAAACGTCATAGTATAGTAAGGCGTCAAAATCGGACAAAAAAAGTCAAAATTTTTTTTGACCTCAAAATGTCATAAAAAACGTCATAGTATAGTAAGGCGTCAAAATCGGACAAAAAAAGTCAAAATTTTTTTTGACCTCAAAATGTCATAAAAAACGTCATAGTATAGTAAGGCGTCAAAATCGGACAAAAAAGTCAACATTTTTTTTGGCCTCAAAATGTCATAAAAAACGTCATAGTATAGTAAGGCGTTTTTTTTCGGACAAAAAAAGTCAAAAAATTTTTTGACCTCAAAATGTCATAAAAAACGTCATAGTATAGTAAGGCGTTTTTTTCGGACAAAAAAAGTCAAAAATTTTTTTGACCTCAAAATGTCATAAAAAACGTCATAGTATAGTAAGGCGTCAAAATCGGACAAAAAAAGTCAAAAAATTTTTTGACCTCAAAATGTCATAAAAAACGTCATAGTATAGTAAGGCGTTTTTTTCGGACAAAAAAAGTCAAAATTTTTTTGACCTCAAAATGTCATAAAAAACGTCATAGTATAGTAAGGCGTCAAAATCGGACAAAAAAAGTCAAAATTTTTTTTGACCTCAAAATGTCATAAAAAACGTCATAGTATAGTAAGGCGTCAAAATCGGACAAAAAAAGTCAAAATTTGTTTTGACCTCAAAATGTCATAAAAAACGTCATAGTATAGTGAGGCGTCAAAATCGGACAAAAAAAGTCAACATTTTTTTTGGCCTCAAAATGTCATAAAAAACGTCATAGTATAGTAAGGCGTTTTTTTCGGACAAAAAAAGTCAAAAATTTTTTTGACCTCAAAATGTCATAAAAAATGTCATAGTATAGTAAGGCGTCAAAATCGGACAAAAAAAGTCAAAATTTTTTTTGACCTCAAAATGTCATAAAAAACGTCATAGTATAGTAAGGCGTCAAAATCGGACAAAAAAAGTCAAAATTTTTTTGGACCTCAAAATTTCATAAAAAACGTCATAGTATAGTAAGGCGTCAAAATCGGACAAAAAAAGTCAAAATTTTTTTTGACCTCAAAATGTCATAAAAAACGTCATAGTATAGTAAGGCGTTTTTTTCGGACAAAAAAAGTCAACATTTTTTTTGACCTCAAAATGTCATAAAAAACGTCATAGTATAGTAAGGCGTCAAAATCGGACAAAAAAAGTCAACATTTTTTTTGGCCTCAAAATGTCATAAAAAACGTCATAGTATAGTAAGGCGTTTTTTTCGGACAAAAAAAGTCAACATTTTTTTTGACCTCAAAATGTCATAAAAAACGTCATAGTATAGTAAGGCGTTTTTTTCGGACAAAAAAAGTCAAAATTTTTTTTGACCTCAAAATGTCATAAAAAACGTCATAGTATAGTAAGGCGTTTTTTTCGGACAAAAAAAGTCAAAAATTTTTTTGACCTCAAAATGTCATAAAAAATGTCATAGTATAGTAAGGCGTCAAAATCGGACAAAAAAAAGTCAAAATTTTTTTTGACCTCAAAATGTCATAAAAAACGTCATAGTATAGTAAGGCGTCAAAATCGGACAAAAAAAGTCAAAATTTTTTTGGACCTCAAAATTTCATAAAAAACGTCATAGTATAGTAAGGCGTCAAAATCGGACAAAAAAAGTCAAAATTTTTTTTGACCTCAAAATGTCATAAAAAACGTCATAGCATAGTAAGGCGTTTTTTTCGGACAAAAAAAGTCAACATTTTTTTTGACCTCAAAATGTCATAAAAAACGTCATAGTATAGTAAGGCGTCAAAATCAGACAAAAAAAGTCAAAATTTTTTTTGACCTCAAAATGTCATAAAAAACGTCATAGTATAGTAAGGCGTCAAAATCGGACAAAAAAAGTCAAAAAATTTTTTGACCTCAAAATGTCATAAAAAACGTCATAGTATAGTAAGGCGTCAAAATCGGACAAAAAAAGTCAACATTTTTTTTGGCCTCAAAATGTCATAAAAAACGTCATAGTATAGTAAGGCGTTTTTTTCGGACAAAAAAAGTCAAAAATTTTTTTGACCTCAAAATGTCATAAAAAACGTCATAGTATAGTAAGGCGTCAAAATCGGACAAAAAAAGTCAACATTTTTTTTGACCTCAAAATGTCATAAAAAACGTCATAGTATAGTAAGGCGTCAAAATCGGACAAAAAAAGTCAACATTTTTTTTGGCCTCAAAATGTCATAAAAAACGTCATAGTATAGTAAGGCGTTTTTTTCGGACAAAAAAAGTCAACATTTTTTTTGACCTCAAAATGTCATAAAAAACGTCATAGTATAGTAAGGCGTTTTTTTCGGACAAAAAAAGTCAAAAATTTTTTTGACCTCAAAATGTCATAAAAAACGTCATAGTATAGTAAGGCGTCAAAATCGGACAAAAAAAGTCAAAAAATTTTTTGACCTCAAAATGTCATAAAAAACGTCATAGTATAGTAAGGCGTCAAAATCGGACAAAAAAAGTCAACATTTTTTTTGGCCTCAAAATGTCATAAAAAACGTCATAGTATAGTAAGGCGTCAAAATCGGACAAAAAAAGTCAACATTTTTTTTGGCCTCAAAATGTCATAAAAAACGTCATAGTATAGTAAGGCGTTTTTTTCGGACAAAAAAAGTCAACATTTTTTTTGACCTCAAAATGTCATAAAAAACGTCATAGTATAGTAAGGCGTTTTTTTCGGACAAAAAAAGTCAAAATTTTTTTTGACCTCAAAATGTCATAAAAAACGTCATAGTATAGTAAGGCGTCAAAATCGGACAAAAAAAGTCAAAAAATTTTTTGACCTCAAAATGTCATAAAAAACGTCATAGTATAGTAAGGCGTCAAAATCGGACAAAAAAAGTCAACATTTTTTTTGGCCTCAAAATGTCATAAAAAACGTCATAGTATAGTAAGGCGTTTTTTTCGTACAAAAAAAGTCAAAAATTTTTTTGACCTCAAAATGTCATAAAAAACGTCATAGTATAGTAAGGCGTCAAAATCGGACAAAAAAAGTCAACATTTTTTTGGACCTCAAAATGTCATAAAAAACATCATAGTATAGTAAGGCGTCAAAATCGGACAAAAAAAGTCAATTTTTTTTTTTACCTCAAAATGTCATAAAAAACGTCATAGTATAGTAAGGCGTCAAAATCGGACAAAAAAAGTCAACATTTTTTTTGGCCTCAAAATGTCATAAAAAACGTCATAGTATAGTAAGGCGTTTTTTTCGGACAAAAAAAGTCAAAAATTTTTTTGACCTCAAAATGTCATAAAAAATGTCATAGTATAGTAAGGCGTCAAAATCGGACAAAAAAAGTCAAAATTTTTTTTGACCTCAAAATGTCATAAAAAACGTCATAGTATAGTAAGGCGTCAAAATCGGACAAAAAAAGTCAAATTTTTTTTTGACCTCAAAATGTCATAAAAAACGTCATAGTATAGTAAGGCGTTTTTTTCGGACAAAAAAAGTCAAAAATTTTTTTGACCTCAAAATGTCATAAAAAACGTCATAGTATAGTAAGGCGTTTTTTTCGGACAAAAAAAGTCAAATTTTTTTTTGACCTCAAAATGTCATAAAAAACGTCATAGTATAGTAAGGCGTTTTTTTCGGACAAAAAAAGTCAACATTTTTTTTGACCTCAAAATGTCATAAAAAACGTCATAGTATAGTAAGGCGTCAAAATCAGACAAAAAAAGTCAAAATTTTTTTTGACCTCAAAATGTCATAAAAAACGTCATAGTATAGTAAGGCGTCAAAATCGGACAAAAAAAGTCAAAAAATTTTTTGACCTCAAAATGTCATAAAAAACGTCATAGTATAGTAAGGCGTCAAAATCGGACAAAAAAAGTCAACATTTTTTTTGGCCTCAAAATGTCATAAAAAACGTCATAGTATAGTAAGGCGTTTTTTTCGGACAAAAAAAGTCAAAAATTTTTTTGACCTCAAAATGTCATAAAAAACGTCATAGTATAGTAAGGCGTCAAAATCGGACAAAAAAAGTCAACATTTTTTTTGACCTCAAAATGTCATAAAAAACGTCATAGTATAGTAAGGCGTCAAAATCGGACAAAAAAAGTCAACATTTTTTTTGGCCTCAAAATGTCATAAAAAACGTCATAGTATAGTAAGGCGTTTTTTTCGGACAAAAAAAGTCAACATTTTTTTTGACCTCAAAATGTCATAAAAAACGTCATAGTATAGTAAGGCGTTTTTTTCGGACAAAAAAAGTCAAAATTTTTTTTGACCTCAAAATGTCATAAAAAACGTCATAGTATAGTAAGGCGTTTTTTTCGGACAAAAAAAGTCAAAAATTTTTTTGACCTCAAAATGTCATAAAAAATGTCATAGTATAGTAAGGCGTCAAAATCGGACAAAAAAAAGTCAAAATTTTTTTTGACCTCAAAATGTCATAAAAAACGTCATAGTATAGTAAGGCGTCAAAATCGGACAAAAAAAGTCAAAATTTTTTTGGACCTCAAAATTTCATAAAAAACGTCATAGTATAGTAAGGCGTCAAAATCGGACAAAAAAAGTCAAAATTTTTTTTGACCTCAAAATGTCATAAAAAACGTCATAGCATAGTAAGGCGTTTTTTTCGGACAAAAAAAGTCAACATTTTTTTTGACCTCAAAATGTCATAAAAAACGTCATAGTATAGTAAGGCGTCAAAATCAGACAAAAAAAGTCAAAATTTTTTTTGACCTCAAAATGTCATAAAAAACGTCATAGTATAGTAAGGCGTCAAAATCGGACAAAAAAAGTCAAAAAATTTTTTGACCTCAAAATGTCATAAAAAACGTCATAGTATAGTAAGGCGTCAAAATCGGACAAAAAAAGTCAACATTTTTTTTGGCCTCAAAATGTCATAAAAAACGTCATAGTATAGTAAGGCGTTTTTTTCGGACAAAAAAAGTCAAAAATTTTTTTGACCTCAAAATGTCATAAAAAACGTCATAGTATAGTAAGGCGTCAAAATCGGACAAAAAAAGTCAACATTTTTTTTGACCTCAAAATGTCATAAAAAACGTCATAGTATAGTAAGGCGTCAAAATCGGACAAAAAAAGTCAACATTTTTTTTGGCCTCAAAATGTCATAAAAAACGTCATAGTATAGTAAGGCGTTTTTTTCGGACAAAAAAAGTCAACATTTTTTTTGACCTCAAAATGTCATAAAAAACGTCATAGTATAGTAAGGCGTTTTTTTCGGACAAAAAAAGTCAAAAATTTTTTTGACCTCAAAATGTCATAAAAAACGTCATAGTATAGTAAGGCGTCAAAATCGGACAAAAAAAGTCAAAAAATTTTTTGACCTCAAAATGTCATAAAAAACGTCATAGTATAGTAAGGCGTCAAAATCGGACAAAAAAAGTCAACATTTTTTTTGGCCTCAAAATGTCATAAAAAACGTCATAGTATAGTAAGGCGTCAAAATCGGACAAAAAAAGTCAACATTTTTTTTGGCCTCAAAATGTCATAAAAAACGTCATAGTATAGTAAGGCGTTTTTTTCGGACAAAAAAAGTCAACATTTTTTTTGACCTCAAAATGTCATAAAAAACGTCATAGTATAGTAAGGCGTTTTTTTCGGACAAAAAAAGTCAAAATTTTTTTTGACCTCAAAATGTCATAAAAAACGTCATAGTATAGTAAGGCGTCAAAATCGGACAAAAAAAGTCAAAAAATTTTTTGACCTCAAAATGTCATAAAAAACGTCATAGTATAGTAAGGCGTCAAAATCGGACAAAAAAAGTCAACATTTTTTTTGGCCTCAAAATGTCATAAAAAACGTCATAGTATAGTAAGGCGTTTTTTTCGTACAAAAAAAGTCAAAAATTTTTTTGACCTCAAAATGTCATAAAAAACGTCATAGTATAGTAAGGCGTCAAAATCGGACAAAAAAAGTCAACATTTTTTTGGACCTCAAAATGTCATAAAAAACATCATAGTATAGTAAGGCGTCAAAATCGGACAAAAAAAGTCAATTTTTTTTTTTACCTCAAAATGTCATAAAAAACGTCATAGTATAGTAAGGCGTCAAAATCGGACAAAAAAAGTCAACATTTTTTTTGGCCTCAAAATGTCATAAAAAACGTCATAGTATAGTAAGGCGTTTTTTTCGGACAAAAAAAGTCAAAAATTTTTTTGACCTCAAAATGTCATAAAAAATGTCATAGTATAGTAAGGCGTCAAAATCGGACAAAAAAAGTCAAAATTTTTTTTGACCTCAAAATGTCATAAAAAACGTCATAGTATAGTAAGGCGTCAAAATCGGACAAAAAAAGTCAAAATTTTTTTGGACCTCAAAATTTCATAAAAAACGTCATAGTATAGTAAGGCGTCAAAATCGGACAAAAAAAGTCAAAATTTTTTTTGACCTCAAAATGTCATAAAAAACGTCATAGTATAGTAAGGCGTTTTTTTCGGACAAAAAAAGTCAACATTTTTTTTGACCTCAAAATGTCATAAAAAACGTCATAGTATAGTAAGGCGTCAAAATCAGACAAAAAAAGTCAAAATTTTTTTTGACCTCAAAATGTCATAAAAAACATCATAGTATAGTAAGGCGTCAAAATCGGACAAAAAAAGTCAAAAAATTTTTTGACCTCAAAATGTCATAAAAAACGTCATAGTATAGTAAGGCGTCAAAATCGGACAAAAAAAGTCAACATTTTTTTTGGCCTCAAAATGTCATAAAAAACGTCATAGTATAGTAAGGCGTTTTTTTCGGACAAAAAAAGTCAAAAATTTTTTTGACCTCAAAATGTCATAAAAAACGTCATAGTATAGTAAGGCGTCAAAATCGGACAAAAAAAGTCAACATTTTTTTTGACCTCAAAATGTCATAAAAAACGTCATAGTATAGTAAGGCGTCAAAATCGGACAAAAAAAGTCAACATTTTTTTTGGCCTCAAAATGTCATAAAAAACGTCATAGTATAGTAAGGCGTTTTTTTCGGACAAAAAAAGTCAACATTTTTTTTGACCTCAAAATGTCATAAAAAACGTCATAGTATAGTAAGGCGTTTTTTTCGGACAAAAAAAGTCAAAATTTTTTTTGACCTCAAAATGTCATAAAAAACGTCATAGTATAGTAAGGCGTTTTTTTCGGACAAAAAAAGTCAAAAATTTTTTTGACCTCAAAATGTCATAAAAAATGTCATAGTATAGTAAGGCGTCAAAATCGGACAAAAAAAAGTCAAAATTTTTTTTGACCTCAAAATGTCATAAAAAACGTCATAGTATAGTAAGGCGTCAAAATCGGACAAAAAAAGTCAAAATTTTTTTGGACCTCAAAATTTCATAAAAAACGTCATAGTATAGTAAGGCGTCAAAATCGGACAAAAAAAGTCAAAATTTTTTTTGACCTCAAAATGTCATAAAAAACGTCATAGCATAGTAAGGCGTTTTTTTCGGACAAAAAAAGTCAACATTTTTTTTGACCTCAAAATGTCATAAAAAACGTCATAGTATAGTAAGGCGTCAAAATCAGACAAAAAAAGTCAAAATTTTTTTTGACCTCAAAATGTCATAAAAAACGTCATAGTATAGTAAGGCGTCAAAATCGGACAAAAAAAGTCAAAAAATTTTTTGACCTCAAAATGTCATAAAAAACGTCATAGTATAGTAAGGCGTCAAAATCGGACAAAAAAAGTCAACATTTTTTTTGGCCTCAAAATGTCATAAAAAACGTCATAGTATAGTAAGGCGTTTTTTTCGGACAAAAAAAGTCAAAAATTTTTTTGACCTCAAAATGTCATAAAAAACGTCATAGTATAGTAAGGCGTCAAAATCGGACAAAAAAAGTCAACATTTTTTTTGACCTCAAAATGTCATAAAAAACGTCATAGTATAGTAAGGCGTCAAAATCGGACAAAAAAAGTCAACATTTTTTTTGGCCTCAAAATGTCATAAAAAACGTCATAGTATAGTAAGGCGTTTTTTTCGGACAAAAAAAGTCAACATTTTTTTTGACCTCAAAATGTCATAAAAAACGTCATAGTATAGTAAGGCGTTTTTTTCGGACAAAAAAAGTCAAAAATTTTTTTGACCTCAAAATGTCATAAAAAACGTCATAGTATAGTAAGGCGTCAAAATCGGACAAAAAAAGTCAAAAAATTTTTTGACCTCAAAATGTCATAAAAAACGTCATAGTATAGTAAGGCGTCAAAATCGGACAAAAAAAGTCAACATTTTTTTTGGCCTCAAAATGTCATAAAAAACGTCATAGTATAGTAAGGCGTCAAAATCGGACAAAAAAAGTCAACATTTTTTTTGGCCTCAAAATGTCATAAAAAACGTCATAGTATAGTAAGGCGTTTTTTTCGGACAAAAAAAGTCAACATTTTTTTTGACCTCAAAATGTCATAAAAAACGTCATAGTATAGTAAGGCGTTTTTTTCGGACAAAAAAAGTCAAAATTTTTTTTGACCTCAAAATGTCATAAAAAACGTCATAGTATAGTAAGGCGTCAAAATCGGACAAAAAAAGTCAAAAAATTTTTTGACCTCAAAATGTCATAAAAAACGTCATAGTATAGTAAGGCGTCAAAATCGGACAAAAAAAGTCAACATTTTTTTTGGCCTCAAAATGTCATAAAAAACGTCATAGTATAGTAAGGCGTTTTTTTCGTACAAAAAAAGTCAAAAATTTTTTTGACCTCAAAATGTCATAAAAAACATCATAGTATAGTAAGGCGTCAAAATCGGACAAAAAAAGTCAATTTTTTTTTTTACCTCAAAATGTCATAAAAAACGTCATAGTATAGTAAGGCGTTTTTTTCGGACAAAAAAAGTCAAAAAATTTTTTGACCTCAAAATGTCATAAAAAACGTCAAAGTATAGTAAAGCGTTTTTTTCGGACAAAAAAAGTCAAAATTTTTTTTGACCTCAAAAAGTCATAAAAAACGTCATAGTATACTAAGGAGTCAAAATCGGACAAAAAAAGTCAACATTTTTTTTGACCTCAAAAAGTCATAAAAAACGTCATAGTATAGTAAGGCGTTTTTTTTCGGACAAAAAAAGTCAAAATTTTTTTTGACCTCAAAATGTCATAAAAAACGTCATAGTATAGTAAGGCGTCAAAATCGGACAAAAAAAGTCAAAATTTTTTTTGGCCTCAAAATGTCATAAAAAACGTCATAGTATAGTAAGGCGTTTTTTTCGGCCAAAAAAAGTCAAAATTTTTTTTGACCTCAAAATGTCATAAAAAACGTCATAGTATAGTAAGGCGTTTTTTTCGGAAAAAAAAAAGTCAAAAAATTTTTTGACCTCAAAATGTCATAAAAAACGTCATAGTATAGTAAGGCGTCAAAATCGGACAAAAAAAGTCAAAAATTTTTTTGACCTCAAGATGTCATAAAAAACGTCATAGTATAGTAAGGCGTCAAAATCGGACAAAAAAAGTCAAAATTTTTTTTGACCTCAAAATGTCATAAAAAACGTCATAGTATAGTAAGGCGTTTTTTTCGGAAAAAAAAAGGTCAAAAAATTTTTTGACCTCAAAATGTCATAAAAAACGTCATAGTATAGTAAGGCGTCAAAATCGGACAAAAAAAGTCAAAAATTTTTTTGACCTCAAGATGTCATAAAAAACGTCATAGTATAGTAAGGCGTCAAAATCGGACAAAAAAAGTCAAAATTTTTTTTGACCTCAAAATGTCATAAAAAACGTCATAGTATAGTAAGGCGTCAAAATCGGACAAAAAAAGTCAACATTTTTTTTGGCCTCAAAATGTCATAAAAAACGTCATAGTATAGTAAGGCGTTTTTTTCGGACAAAAAAAGTCAAAAAATTTTTTGACCTCAAAATGTCATAAAAAACGTCATAGTATAGTAAGGCGTTTTTTTCGGACAAAAAAAGTCAAAAATTTTTTTGACCTCAAAATGTCATAAAAAACGTCATAGTATAGTAAGGCGTCAAAATCGGACAAAAAAAGTCAAAATTTTTTTTGACCTCAAAATGTCATAAAAAACGTCATAGTATAGTACGGCGTTTTTTTTCGGACAAAAAAAGTCCAAATTTTTTTGACCTCAAAATGTCATAAAAAACGTCATAGTATAGTAAGGCGTCAAAATCGGACAAAAAAAGTCAAAATTTTTTTTGACCTCAAAATGTCATAAAAAACGTCATAGTATAGTACGGCGTTTTTTTTCGGACAAAAAAAGTCCAAATTTTTTTGACCTCAAAATGTCATAAAAAACGTCATAGTATATATAGTAAGGCGTCAAAATCGGACAAAAAAAGTCAAAAAATTTTTTGACCTCAAAATGTCATAAAAAACGTCATAGTATAGTAAGGCGTCAAAATCGGACAAAAAAAGTCAAAATTTTTTTGGACCTCAAAATGTCATAAAAAACATCATAGTATAGTAAGGCGTCAAAATCAGACAAAAAAAGTCAATTTTTTTTTTAACCTCAAAATGTCATAAAAAACGTCATAGTATAGTAAGGCGTTTTTTTCGGCCAAAAAAAGTCAAAATTTTTTTTGACCTCAAAATGTCATAAAAAACGTCATAGTATAGTAAGGCGTTTTTTCGGACAAAAAAAGTCAAAATTTTTTTTGACCTCAAAATGTCATAAAAAACGTCATAGTATAGTAAGGCGTTTTTTTCGGACAAAAAAAGTCAAAATTTTTTTTGACCTCAAAATGTCATAAAAAACGTCATAGTATAGTAAGGCGTCAAAATCGGACAAAAAAAGTCAACATTTTTTTGGACCTCAAAATGTCATAAAAAACATCATAGTATAGTAAGGCGTCAAAATCGGACAAAAAAAGTCAATTTTTTTTTTTACCTCAAAATGTCATAAAAAACGTCATAGTATAGTAAGGCGTTTTTTTCGGCCAAAAAAAGTCAAAATTTTTTTTGACCTCAAAATGTCATAAAAAACGTCATAGTATAGTAAGGCGTCAAAATCGGACAAAAAAAGTCAACATTTTTTTTGGCCTCAAAATGTCATAAAAAACGTCATAGTATAGTAAGGCGTTTTTTTCGGACAAAAAAAGTCAAAAAATTTTTTGACCTCAAAATGTCATAAAAAACGTCATAGTATAGTAAGGCGTCAAAATCGGACAAAAAAAGTCAACATTTTTTTTGGCCTCAAAATGTCATAAAAAACGTCATAGTATAGTAAGGCGTTTTTTTCGGACAAAAAAAGTCAAAAATGTTTTTGACCTCAAAATGTCATAAAAAACGTCATAGTATAGTAAGGCGTCAAAATCGGACAAAAAAAGTCAACATTTTTTTTGACCTCAAAATGTCATAAAAAACGTCATAGTATAGTAAGGCGTCAAAATCGGACAAAAAAAGTCAACATTTTTTTTGGCCTCAAAATGTCATAAAAAACGTCATAGTATAGTAAGGCGTTTTTTTCGGACAAAAAAAGTCAACATTTTTTTTGACCTCAAAATGTCATAAAAAACGTCATAGTATAGTAAGGCGTTTTTTTCGGACAAAAAAAGTCAAAATTTTTTTTGACCTCAAAATGTCATAAAAAACGTCATAGTATAGTAAGGCGTCAAAATCGGACAAAAAAAGTCAAAAAATTTTTTGACCTCAAAATGTCATAAAAAACGTCATAGTATAGTAAGGCGTCAAAATCGGACAAAAAAAGTCAACATTTTTTTTGGCCTCAAAATGTCATAAAAAACGTCATAGTATAGTAAGGCGTTTTTTTCGGACAAAAAAAGTCAAAAATTTTTTTGACCTCAAAATGTCATAAAAAACGTCATAGTATAGTAAGGCGTCAAAATCGGACAAAAAAAGTCAACATTTTTTTGGACCTCAAAATGTCATAAAAAACATCATAGTATAGTAAGGCGTCAAAATCGGACAAAAAAAGTCAATTTTTTTTTTTACCTCAAAATGTCATAAAAAACGTCATAGTATAGTAAGGCGTTTTTTTCGGCCAAAAAAAGTCAAAATTTTTTTTGACCTCAAAATGTCATAAAAAACGTCATAGTATAGTAAGGCGTTTTTTTCGGACAAAAAAAGTCAAAAAAATTTTTGACCTCAAAATGTCATAAAAAACGTCATAGTATAGTAAGGCGTCAAAATCGGACAAAAAAAGTCAAAAATTTTTTTGACCTCAAAATGTCATAAAAAACGTCATAGTATAGTAAGGCGTCAAAATCGGACAAAAAAAGTCAACATTTTTTTTGACCTCAAAATGTCATAAAAAACGTCATAGTATAGTAAGGCGTCAAAATCGGACAAAAAAAGTCAAAATTTTTTTTGACCTCAAAATGTCATAAAAAACGTCATAGTATAGTAAGGCGTTTTTTTCGGACAAAAAAAGTCAACATTTTTTTTGGCCTCAAAATGTCATAAAAAACGTCATAGTATAGTAAGGCGTCAAAATCGGACAAAAAAAGTCAAAATTTTTTTTGACCTCAAAATGTCATAAAAAACGTCATAGTATAGTAAGGCGTCAAAATCGGACAAAAAAAGTCAACATTTTTTTTGGCCTCAAAATGTCATAAAAAACGTCATAGTATAGTAAGGCGTTTTTTTTCGGACAAAAAAAGTCAAAAAATTTTTTGACCTCAAAATGTCATAAAAAACGTCATAGTATAGTAAGGCGTTTTTTTCGGACAAAAAAAGTCAAAAATTTTTTTGACCTCAAAATGTCATAAAAAACGTCATAGTATAGTAAGGCGTCAAAATCGGACAAAAAAAGTCAATTTTTTTTTTGGCCTCAAAATGTCATAAAAAACGTCATAGTATAGTAAGGCGTCAAAATCGGACAAAAAAAGTCAAAATTTTTTTTGACCTCAAAATGTCATAAAAAACGTCATAGTATAGTAAGGCGTTTTTTTCGGAAAAAAAAAAGTCAAAAAATTTTTTGACCTCAAAATGTCATAAAAAACGTCATAGTATAGTAAGGCGTCAAAATCGGACAAAAAAAGTCAAAAATTTTTTTGACCTCAAGATGTCATAAAAAACGTCATAGTATAGTAAGGCGTCAAAATCGGACAAAAAAAGTCAAAATTTTTTTTGACCTCAAAATGTCATAAAAAACGTCATAGTATAGTAAGGCGTCAAAATCGGACAAAAAAAGTCAACATTTTTTTTGGCCTCAAAATGTCATAAAAAACGTCATAGTATAGTAAGGCGTTTTTTTCGGACAAAAAAAGTCAAAAAATTTTTTGACCTCAAAATGTCATAAAAAACGTCATAGTATAGTAAGGCGTTTTTTTCGGACAAAAAAAGTCAAAAATTTTTTTGACCTCAAAATGTCATAAAAAACGTCATAGTATAGTAAGGCGTCAAAATCGGACAAAAAAAGTCAAAATTTTTTTTGACCTCAAAATGTCATAAAAAACGTCATAGTATAGTACGGCGTTTTTTTTCGGACAAAAAAAGTCCAAATTTTTTTGACCTCAAAATGTCATAAAAAACGTCATAGTATATATAGTAAGGCGTCAAAATCGGACAAAAAAAGTCAAAAATTTTTTTGACCTCAAAATGTCATAAAAAACGTCATAGTATAGTAAGGCGTCAAAATCGGACAAAAAAAGCCAAAATTTTTTTGGACCTCAAAATGTCATAAAAAACATCATAGTATAGTAAGGCGTCAAAATCAGACAAAAAAAGTCAATTTTTTTTTTTACCTCAAAATGTCATAAAAAACGTCATAGTATAGTAAGGCGTTTTTTTCGGCCAAAAAAAGTCAAAATTTTTTTTGACCTCAAAATGTCATAAAAAACGTCATAGTATAGTAAGGCGTTTTTTTCGGACAAAAAAAGTCAAAATTTTTTTTGACCTCAAAATGTCATAAAAAACGTCATAGTATAGTAAGGCGTCAAAATCGGACAAAAAAAGTCAACATTTTTTTGGACCTCAAAATGTCATAAAAAACATCATAGTATAGTAAGGCGTCAAAATCGGACAAAAAAAGTCAATTTTTTTTTTTACCTCAAAATGTCATAAAAAACGTCATAGTATAGTAAGGCGTTTTTTTTCGGACAAAAAAAGTCAAAATTTTTTTTGACCTCAAAATGTCATAAAAAACGTCATAGTATAGTAAGGCGTTTTTTTCGGACAAAAAAAGTCAAAAAAATTTTTGACCTCAAAATGTCATAAAAAACGTCATAGTATAGTAAGGCGTCAAAATCGGACAAAAAAAGTCAAAAATTTTTTTGACCTCAAAATGTCATAAAAAACGTCATAGTATAGTAAGGCGTCAAAATCGGACAAAAAAAGTCAACTTTTTTTTTACCTCAAAATGTCATAAAAAACGTCATAGTATAGTAAGGCGTCAAAATCGGCCAAAAAAAGTCAAAAAAATTTTTGACCTCAAAATGTCATAAAAAACGTCATAGTATAGTAAGGCGTCAAAATCGGACAAAAAAAGTCAAAAAATTTTTTGACCTCAAAATGTCATAAAAAACGTCATAGTATAGTAAGGCGTTTTTTTCGGACAAAAAAAGTCAACATTTTTTTTGGCCTCAAAATGTCATAAAAAACGTCATAGTATAGTAAGGCGTCAAAATCGGACAAAAAAAGTCAACATTTTTTTTGGCCTCAAAATGTCATAAAAAACGTCATAGTATAGTAAGGCGTCAAAATCGGACAAAAAAAGTCAAAAAATTTTTTGACCTCAAAATGTCATAAAAAACGTCATAGTATAGTAAGGCGTCAAAATCGGACAAAAAAAGTCAAAATTTTTTTTGACCTCAAAATGTCATAAAAAACGTCATAGTATAGTAAGGCGTCAAAATCGGACAAAAAAAGTCAACATTTTTTTTGGCCTCAAAATGTCATAAAAAACGTCATAGTATAGTAAGGCGTCAAAATCGGACAAAAAAAGTCAAAATTTTTTTTGACCTCAAAATGTCATAAAAAACGTCATAGTATAGTAAGGCGTCAAAATCGGACAAAAAAAGTCAACATTTTTTTTGACCTCAAAATGTCATAAAAAACGTCATAGTATAGTAAGGCGTCAAAATCGGACAAAAAAAGTCAAAAATTTTTTTGACCTCAAAATGTCATAAAAAACGTCATAGTATAGTAAGGCGTTTTTTTCGGACAAAAAAAGTCAACATTTTTTTTGACCTCAAAATGTCATAAAAAACGTCATAGTATAGTAAGGCGTCAAAATCAGACAAAAAAAGTCAAAAATTTTTTTGACCTCAAAATGTCATAAAAAACGTCATAGTATAGTAAGGCGTCAAAATCGGACAAAAAAAGTCAACATTTTTTTTGACCTCAAAATGTCATAAAAAACGTCATAGTATAGTAAGGCGTCAAAATCGGACAAAAAAAGTCAAAAAATTTTTTGACCTCAAAATGTCATAAAAAACGTCATAGTATAGTAAGGCGTCAAAATCGGACAAAAAAAGTCAACATTTTTTTTGGCCTCAAAATGTCATAAAAAACGTCATAGTATAGTAAGGCGTTTTTTTCGGACAAAAAAAGTCAAAAAATTTTTTGACCTCAAAATGTCATAAAAAACGTCATAGTATAGTAAGGCGTCAAAATCGGACAAAAAAAGTCAACATTTTTTTTGACCTCAAAATGTCATAAAAAACGTCATAGTATAGTAAGGCGTCAAAATCGGACAAAAAAAGTCAACATTTTTTTTGGCCTCAAAATGTCATAAAAAACGTCATAGTATAGTAAGGCGTTTTTTTCGGACAAAAAAAGTCAACATTTTTTTTGACCTCAAAATGTCATAAAAAACGTCATAGTATAGTAAGGCGTTTTTTTCGGACAAAAAAAGTCAAAATTTTTTTTGACCTCAAAATGTCATAAAAAACGTCATAGTATAGTAAGGCGTCAAAATCGGACAAAAAAAGTCAAAAAATTTTTTGACCTCAAAATGTCATAAAAAACGTCATAGTATAGTAAGGCGTCAAAATCGGACAAAAAAAGTCAACATTTTTTTTGGCCTCAAAATGTCATAAAAAACGTCATAGTATAGTAAGGCGTTTTTTTCGGACAAAAAAAGTCAAAAATTTTTTTGACCTCAAAATGTCATAAAAAACGTCATAGTATAGTAAGGCGTCAAAATCGGACAAAAAAAGTCAACATTTTTTTGGACCTCAAAATGTCATAAAAAACATCATAGTATAGTAAGGCGTCAAAATCGGACAAAAAAAGTCAATTTTTTTTTTTACCTCAAAATGTCATAAAAAACGTCATAGTATAGTAAGGCGTTTTTTTCGGCCAAAAAAAGTCAAAATTTTTTTTGACCTCAAAATGTCATAAAAAACGTCATAGTATAGTAAGGCGTCAAAATCGGACAAAAAAAGTCAAAAAATTTTTTGACCTCAAAATGTCATAAAAAACGTCATAGTATAGTAAGGCGTCAAAATCGGACAAAAAAAGTCAACATTTTTTTTGGCCTCAAAATGTCATAAAAAACGTCATAGTATAGTAAGGCGTTTTTTTCGGACAAAAAAAGTCAAAAATTTTTTTGACCTCAAAATGTCATAAAAAACGTCATAGTATAGTAAGGCGTCAAAATCGGACAAAAAAAGTCAACATTTTTTTTGACCTCAAAATGTCATAAAAAACGTCATAGTATAGTAAGGCGTCAAAATCGGACAAAAAAAGTCAACATTTTTTTTGGCCTCAAAATGTCATAAAAAACGTCATAGTATAGTAAGGCGTTTTTTTCGGACAAAAAAAGTCAACATTTTTTTTGACCTCAAAATGTCATAAAAAACGTCATAGTATAGTAAGGCGTTTTTTTCGGACAAAAAAAGTCAAAATTTTTTTTGACCTCAAAATGTCATAAAAAACGTCATAGTATAGTAAGGCGTCAAAATCGGACAAAAAAAGTCAACATTTTTTTGGACCTCAAAATGTCATAAAAAACATCATAGTATAGTAAGGCGTCAAAATCGGACAAAAAAAGTCAATTTTTTTTTTTACCTCAAAATGTCATAAAAAACGTCATAGTATAGTAAGGCGTCAAAATCGGACAAAAAAAGTCAACATTTTTTTTGGCCTCAAAATGTCATAAAAAACGTCATAGTATAGTAAGGCGTTTTTTTCGGACAAAAAAAGTCAAAAATTTTTTTGACCTCAAAATGTCATAAAAAATGTCATAGTATAGTAAGGCGTCAAAATCGGACAAAAAAAGTCAAAATTTTTTTTGACCTCAAAATGTCATAAAAAACGTCATAGTATAGTAAGGCGTCAAAATCGGACAAAAAAAGTCAAAATTTTTTTGGACCTCAAAATTTCATAAAAAACGTCATAGTATAGTAAGGCGTCAAAATCGGACAAAAAAAGTCAAAATTTTTTTTGACCTCAAAATGTCATAAAAAACGTCATAGTATAGTAAGGCGTTTTTTTCGGACAAAAAAAGTCAACATTTTTTTTGACCTCAAAATGTCATAAAAAACGTCATAGTATAGTAAGGCGTCAAAATCAGACAAAAAAAGTCAAAATTTTTTTTGACCTCAAAATGTCATAAAAAACATCATAGTATAGTAAGGCGTCAAAATCGGACAAAAAAAGTCAAAAAATTTTTTGACCTCAAAATGTCATAAAAAACGTCATAGTATAGTAAGGCGTCAAAATCGGACAAAAAAAGTCAACATTTTTTTTGGCCTCAAAATGTCATAAAAAACGTCATAGTATAGTAAGGCGTTTTTTTCGGACAAAAAAAGTCAAAAAAATTTTTGACCTCAAAATGTCATAAAAAACGTCATAGTATAGTAAGGCGTCAAAATCGGACAAAAAAAGTCAAAAATTTTTTTGACCTCAAAATGTCATAAAAAACGTCATAGTATAGTAAGGCGTCAAAATCGGACAAAAAAAGTCAACTTTTTTTTTACCTCAAAATGTCATAAAAAACGTCATAGTATAGTAAGGCGTCAAAATCGGCCAAAAAAAGTCAAAAAAATTTTTGACCTCAAAATGTCATAAAAAACGTCATAGTATAGTAAGGCGTCAAAATCGGACAAAAAAAGTCAAAAAATTTTTTGACCTCAAAATGTCATAAAAAACGTCATAGTATAGTAAGGCGTTTTTTTCGGACAAAAAAAGTCAACATTTTTTTTGGCCTCAAAATGTCATAAAAAACGTCATAGTATAGTAAGGCGTCAAAATCGGACAAAAAAAGTCAACATTTTTTTTGGCCTCAAAATGTCATAAAAAACGTCATAGTATAGTAAGGCGTCAAAATCGGACAAAAAAAGTCAAAAAATTTTTTGACCTCAAAATGTCATAAAAAACGTCATAGTATAGTAAGGCGTCAAAATCGGACAAAAAAAGTCAAAATTTTTTTTGACCTCAAAATGTCATAAAAAACGTCATAGTATAGTAAGGCGTCAAAATCGGACAAAAAAAGTCAACATTTTTTTTGGCCTCAAAATGTCATAAAAAACGTCATAGTATAGTAAGGCGTCAAAATCGGACAAAAAAAGTCAAAATTTTTTTTGACCTCAAAATGTCATAAAAAACGTCATAGTATAGTAAGGCGTCAAAATCGGACAAAAAAAGTCAACATTTTTTTTGACCTCAAAATGTCATAAAAAACGTCATAGTATAGTAAGGCGTCAAAATCGGACAAAAAAAGTCAAAAATTTTTTTGACCTCAAAATGTCATAAAAAACGTCATAGTATAGTAAGGCGTTTTTTTCGGACAAAAAAAGTCAACATTTTTTTTGACCTCAAAATGTCATAAAAAACGTCATAGTATAGTAAGGCGTCAAAATCAGACAAAAAAAGTCAAAAATTTTTTTGACCTCAAAATGTCATAAAAAACGTCATAGTATAGTAAGGCGTCAAAATCGGACAAAAAAAGTCAACATTTTTTTTGACCTCAAAATGTCATAAAAAACGTCATAGTATAGTAAGGCGTCAAAATCGGACAAAAAAAGTCAAAAAATTTTTTGACCTCAAAATGTCATAAAAAACGTCATAGTATAGTAAGGCGTCAAAATCGGACAAAAAAAGTCAACATTTTTTTTGGCCTCAAAATGTCATAAAAAACGTCATAGTATAGTAAGGCGTTTTTTTCGGACAAAAAAAGTCAAAAAATTTTTTGACCTCAAAATGTCATAAAAAACGTCATAGTATAGTAAGGCGTCAAAATCGGACAAAAAAAGTCAACATTTTTTTTGACCTCAAAATGTCATAAAAAACGTCATAGTATAGTAAGGCGTCAAAATCGGACAAAAAAAGTCAACATTTTTTTTGGCCTCAAAATGTCATAAAAAACGTCATAGTATAGTAAGGCGTTTTTTTCGGACAAAAAAAGTCAACATTTTTTTTGACCTCAAAATGTCATAAAAAACGTCATAGTATAGTAAGGCGTTTTTTTCGGACAAAAAAAGTCAAAATTTTTTTTGACCTCAAAATGTCATAAAAAACGTCATAGTATAGTAAGGCGTCAAAATCGGACAAAAAAAGTCAAAAAATTTTTTGACCTCAAAATGTCATAAAAAACGTCATAGTATAGTAAGGCGTCAAAATCGGACAAAAAAAGTCAACATTTTTTTTGGCCTCAAAATGTCATAAAAAACGTCATAGTATAGTAAGGCGTTTTTTTCGGACAAAAAAAGTCAAAAATTTTTTTGACCTCAAAATGTCATAAAAAACGTCATAGTATAGTAAGGCGTCAAAATCGGACAAAAAAAGTCAACATTTTTTTGGACCTCAAAATGTCATAAAAAACGTCATAGTATAGTAAGGCGTTTTTTTCGGACAAAAAAAGTCAAAAATTTTTTTGACCTCAAAATGTCATAAAAAACGTCATAGTATAGTAAGGCGTCAAAATCGGACAAAAAAAGTCAACATTTTTTTGGACCTCAAAATGTCATAAAAAACATCATAGTATAGTAAGGCGTCAAAATCGGACAAAAAAAGTCAATTTTTTTTTTTACCTCAAAATGTCATAAAAAACGTCATAGTATAGTAAGGCGTTTTTTTCGGCCAAAAAAAGTCAAAATTTTTTTTGACCTCAAAATGTCATAAAAAACGTCATAGTATAGTAAGGCGTCAAAATCGGACAAAAAAAGTCAAAAAATTTTTTGACCTCAAAATGTCATAAAAAACGTCATAGTATAGTAAGGCGTCAAAATCGGACAAAAAAAGTCAACATTTTTTTTGGCCTCAAAATGTCATAAAAAACGTCATAGTATAGTAAGGCGTTTTTTTCGGACAAAAAAAGTCAAAAATTTTTTTGACCTCAAAATGTCATAAAAAACGTCATAGTATAGTAAGGCGTCAAAATCGGACAAAAAAAGTCAACATTTTTTTTGACCTCAAAATGTCATAAAAAACGTCATAGTATAGTAAGGCGTCAAAATCGGACAAAAAAAGTCAACATTTTTTTTGGCCTCAAAATGTCATAAAAAACGTCATAGTATAGTAAGGCGTTTTTTTCGGACAAAAAAAGTCAACATTTTTTTTGACCTCAAAATGTCATAAAAAACGTCATAGTATAGTAAGGCGTTTTTTTCGGACAAAAAAAGTCAAAATTTTTTTTGACCTCAAAATGTCATAAAAAACGTCATAGTATAGTAAGGCGTCAAAATCGGACAAAAAAAGTCAACATTTTTTTGGACCTCAAAATGTCATAAAAAACATCATAGTATAGTAAGGCGTCAAAATCGGACAAAAAAAGTCAATTTTTTTTTTTACCTCAAAATGTCATAAAAAACGTCATAGTATAGTAAGGCATTTTTTTCGGCCAAAAAAAGTCAAAATTTTTTTTGACCTCAAAATGTCATAAAAAACGTCATAGTATAGTAAGGCGTTTTTTTCGGACAAAAAAAGTCAAAAAATTTTTTGACCTCAAAATGTCATAAAAAACGTCATAGTATAGTAAGGCGTTTTTTTCGGACAAAAAAAGTCAAAAATTTTTTTGACCTCAAAATGTCATAAAAAACGTCATAGTATAGTAAGGCGTCAAAATCGGACAAAAAAAGTCAACATTTTTTTGGAGCTCAAAATGTCATAAAAAACATCATAGTATAGTAAGGCGTCAAAATCGGACAAAAAAAGTCAATTTTTTTTTTTACCTCAAAATGTCATAAAAAACGTCATAGTATAGTAAGGCGTTTTTTTCGGCCAAAAAAAGTCAAAATTTTTTTTGACCTCAAAATGTCATAAAAAACGTCATAGTATAGTAAGGCGTTTTTTTCGGACAAAAAAAGTCAAAAAATTTTTTGACCTCAAAATGTCATAAAAAACGTCATAGTATAGTAAGGCGTCAAAATCGGACAAAAAAAGTCAAAAATTTTTTTGACCTCAAAATGTCATAAAAAACGTCATAGTATAGTAAGGCGTCAAAATCGGCCAAAAAAAGTCAACTTTTTTTTTACCTCAAAATGTCATAAAAAACGTCATAGTATAGTAAGGCGTCAAAATCGGCCAAAAAAAGTCAAAAAATTTTTTGACCTCAAAATGTCATAAAAAACGTCATAGTATAGTAAGGCGTCAGAATCGGACAAAAAAAGTCAAAAATTTTTTTGACCTCAAAATGTCATAAAAAACGTCATAGTATAGTAAGGCGTCAAAATCGGACAAAAAAAGTCAACATTTTTTTTGGCCTCAAAATGTCATAAAAAACGTCATAGTATAGTAAGGCGTCAAAATCGGACAAAAAAAGTCAACATTTTTTTTGGCCTCAAAATGTCATAAAAAACGTCATAGTATAGTAAGGCGTTTTTTTCGGACAAAAAAAGTCAAAAATTTTTTTGACCTCAAAATGTCATAAAAAACGTCATAGTATAGTAAGGCGTCAAAATCGGACAAAAAAAGTCAACATTTTTTTTGGCCTCAAAATGTCATAAAAAACGTCATAGTATAGTAAGGCGTCAAAATCGGACAAAAAAAGTCAACATTTTTTTTGACCTCAAAATGTCATAAAAAACGTCATAGTATAGTAAGGCGTCAAAATCGGACAAAAAAAGTCAACATTTTTTTTGGCCTCAAAATGTCATAAAAAACGTCATAGTATAGTAAGGCGTTTTTTTCGGCCAAAAAAAGTCAACATTTTTTTTGGCCTCAAAATGTCATAAAAAACGTCATAGTATAGTAAGGCGTCAAAATCGGACAAAAAAAGTCAAAAATTTTTTTGACCTCAAAATGTCATAAAAAACGTCATAGTATAGTAAGGTGTCAAAATCGGACAAAAAAAGTCAACATTTTTTTTGGCCTCAAAATGTCATAAAAAACGTCATAGTATAGTAAGGCGTCAAAATCGGACAAAAAAAGTCAAAAAATTTTTTGACCTCAAAATGTCATAAAAAACGTCATAGTATAGTAAGGCGTTTTTTTTCGGACAAAAAAAGTCAACATTTTTTTTTACCTCAAAATGTCATAAAAAACGTCATAGTATAGTAAGGCGTTTTTTTCGGACAAAAAAAGTCAAAATTTTTTTTGACCTCAAAATGTCATAAAAAACATCATAGTATAGTAAGGCGTCAAAATCGGACAAAAAAAGTCAAATTTTTTTTTTACCTCAAAATGTCATAAAAAACGTCATAGTATAGTAAGGCGTTTTTTTCGGCCAAAACAAGTCAAAATTTTTTTTGACCTCAAAATGTCATAAAAAACGTCATAGTATAGTAAGGCGTTTTTTTCGGACAAAAAAAGTCAACTTTTTTTTTTACCTCAAAATGTCATAAAAAACGTCATAGTATAGTAAGGCGTTTTTTTTGGACAAAAAAAGTCAAAATTTTTTTTGACCTCAAAATGTCATAAAAAACGTCATAGTATAGTAAGGCGTCAAAATCGGACAAAAAAAGTCAAAAATTTTTTTGACCTCAAAATGTCATAAAAAACGTCATAGTATAGTAAGGCGTCAAAATCGGACAAAAAAAGTCAAAAATTTTTTTGACCTCAAAATGTCATAAAAAACGTCATAGTATAGTAAGGCGTTTTTTTTCGGACAAAAAAAGTCAAAATTTTTTTTGACCTCAAAATGTCATAAAAAACGTCATAGTATAGTAAGGCGTTTTTTTCGGCCAAAAAAAGTCAAAAATTTTTTTGACCTCAAAATGTCATAAAAAACGTCATAGTATAGTAAGGCGTTTTTTTCGGACAAAAAAAGTCAAAATTTTTTTTGACCTCAAAATGTCATAAAAAACGTCATAGTATAGTAAGGCGTCAAAATCGGACAAAAAAAGTCAAAAATTTTTTTGACCTCAAAATGTCATAAAAAACGTCATAGTATAGTACGGCGTTTTTTTTCGGACAAAAAAAGTCAAAATTTTTTTGACCTCAAAATGTCATAAAAAACGTCATAGTATATATAGTAAGGCGTCAAAATCGGACAAAAAAAGTCAAAATTTTTTTTGACCTCAAAATGTCATAAAAAACGTCATAGTATAGTAAGGCGTCAAAATCGGACAAAAAAAGTCAAAATTTTTTTGGACCTCAAAATGTCATAAAAAACATCATAGTATAGTAAGGCGTCAAAATCAGACAAAAAAAGTCAATTTTTTTTTTTACCTCAAAATGTCATAAAAAACGTCATAGTATAGTAAGGCGTTTTTTTCGGCCAAAAAAAGTCAAAATTTTTTTTGACCTCAAAATGTCATAAAAAACGTCATAGTATAGTAAGGCGTCAAAATCAGACAAAAAAAGTCAACATTTTTTTGGACCTCAAAATGTCATAAAAAACATCATAGTATAGTAAGGCGTCAAAATCGGACAAAAAAAGTCAATTTTTTTTTTTACCTCAAAATGTCATAAAAAACGTCATAGTATAGTAAGGCGTTTTTTTTCGGCCAAAAAAAGTCAAAATTTTTTTTGACCTCAAAATGTCATAAAAAACGTCCTAGTATAGTAAGGCGTTTTTTTCGGACAAAAAAAGTCAAAAAATTTTTTGACCTCAAAATGTCATAAAAAACGTCATAGTATAGTAAGGCGTCAAAATCAGACAAAAAAAGTCAAAAATTTTTTTGACCTCAAAATGTCATAAAAAACGTCATAGTATAGTAAGGCGTCAAAATCGGACAAAAAAAGTCAACTTTTTTTTTACCTCAAAATGTCATAAAAAACGTCATAGTATAGTAAGGCGTCAAAATCGGACAAAAAAAGTCAAAAAATTTTTTGACCTCAAAATGTCATAAAAAACGTCATAGTATAGTAAGGCGTCAGAATCGGACAAAAAAAGTCAAAAATTTTTTTGACCTCAAAATGTCATAAAAAACGTCATAGTATAGTAAGGCGTCAAAATCGGACAAAAAAAGTCAAAATTTTTTTTGACCTCAAAATGTCATAAAAAACGTCATAGTATAGTAAGGCGTCAAAATCGGACAAAAAAAGTCAATTTTTTTTTTGGCCTCAAAATGTCATAAAAAACGTCATAGTATAGTAAGGCGTCAAAATCGGACAAAAAAAGTCAACATTTTTTTTGGCCTCAAAATGTCATAAAAAACGTCATAGTATAGTAAGGCGTTTTTTTCGGACAAAAAAAGTCAAAAATTTTTTTGACCTCAAAATGTCATAAAAAACGTCATAGTATAGTAAGGCGTCAAAATCGGACAAAAAAAGTCAACATTTTTTTTGACCTCAAAATGTCATAAAAAACGTCATAGTATAGTAAGGCGTCAAAATCGGACAAAAAAAGTCAACATTTTTTTTGGCCTCAAAATGTCATAAAAAACGTCATAGTATAGTAAGGCGTCAAAATCGGACAAAAAAAGTCAAAATTTTTTTTGACCTCAAAATGTCATAAAAAACGTCATAGTATAGTAAGGCGTCAAAATCGGACAAAAAAAGTCAACATTTTTTTTGGCCTCAAAATGTCATAAAAAACGTCATAGTATAGTAAGGCGTCAAAATCGGACAAAAAAAGTCACAATTTTTTTTGGCCTCAAAATGTCATAAAAAACGTCATAGTATAGTAAGGCGTCAAAATCGGACAAAAAAAGTCAAAATTTTTTTTGACCTCAAAATGTCATAAAAAACGTCATAGTATAGTAAGGCGTCAAAATCGGACAAAAAAAGTCAAAATTTTTTTTGACCTCAAAATGTCATAAAAAACGTCATAGTATAGTAAGGCGTTTTTTTCGGACAAAAAAAGTCAACATTTTTTTTGACCTCAAAATGTCATAAAAAACGTCATAGTATAGTAAGGCGTCAAAATCGGACAAAAAAAGTCAAAATTTTTTTTGACCTCAAAATGTCATAAAAAACGTCATAGTATAGTAAGGCGTTTTTTTCGGACAAAAAAAGTCAAAATTTTTTTGACCTCAAAATGTCATAAAAAACGTCATAGTATAGTAAGGCGTCAAAATCGGACAAAAAAAGTCAAAAAATTTTTTTGACCTCAAAATGTCATAAAAAACGTCATAGTATAGTAAGGCGTCAAAATCGGACAAAAAAAGTCAACATTTTTTTTGGCCTCAAAATGTCATAAAAAACGTCATAGTATAGTAAGGCGTCAAAATCGGACAAAAAAAGTCAACATTTTTTTTGACCTCAAAATGTCATAAAAAACGTCATAGTATAGTAAGGCGTCAAAATCGGACAAAAAAAGTCAACATTTTTTTTGGCCTCAAAATGTCATAAAAAACGTCATAGTATAGTAAGGCGTTTTTTTCGGACAAAAAAAGTCAACATTTTTTTTGGCCTCAAAATGTCATAAAAAACGTCATAGTATAGTAAGGCGTCAAAATCGGACAAAAAAAGTCAAAAATTTTTTTGACCTCAAAATGTCATAAAAAACGTCATAGTATAGTAAGGTGTCAAAATCGGACAAAAAAAGTCAACATTTTTTTTGGCCTCAAAATGTCATAAAAAACGTCATAGTATAGTAAGGCGTCAAAATCGGACAAAAAAAGTCAAAAAATTTTTTGACCTCAAAATGTCATAAAAAACGTCATAGTATAGTAAGGCGTTTTTTTCGGACAAAAAAAGTCAACATTTTTTTTGACCTCAAAATGTCATAAAAAACGTCATAGTATAGTAAGGCGTTTTTTTCGGACAAAAAAAGTCAAAATTTTTTTTGACCTCAAAATGTCATAAAAAACATCATAGTATAGTAAGGCGTCAAAATCGGACAAAAAAAGTCAAATTTTTTTTTTACCTCAAAATGTCATAAAAAACGTCATAGTATAGTAAGGCGTTTTTTTCGGCCAAAAAAAGTCAAAATTTTTTTTGACCTCAAAATGTCATAAAAAACGTCATAGTATAGTAAGGCGTTTTTTTCGGACAAAAAAAGTCAACATTTTTTTTTACCTCAAAATGTCATAAAAAACGTCATAGTATAGTAAGGCGTTTTTTTTCGGACAAAAAAAGTCAAAATTTTTTTTGACCTCAAAATGTCATAAAAAACATCATAGTATAGTAAGGCGTTTTTTTCGGACAAAAAAAGTCAAAAATTTTTTTGACCTCAAAATGTCATAAAAAACGTCATAGTATAGTAAGGCGTTTTTTTCGGACAAAAAAAGTCAAAATTTTTTTTGACCTCAAAATGTCATAAAAAACATCATAGTATAGTAAGGCGTCAAAATCGGACAAAAAAAGTCAAATTTTTTTTTTACCTCAAAATGTCATAAAAAACGTCATAGTATAGTAAGGCGTTTTTTTCGGCCAAAAAAAGTCAAAATTTTTTTTGACCTCAAAATGTCATAAAAAACGTCATAGTATAGTAAGGCGTTTTTTTCGGACAAAAAAAGTCAACATTTTTTTTTACCTCAAAATGTCATAAAAAACGTCATAGTATAGTAAGGCGTTTTTTTTGGACAAAAAAAGTCAAAATTTTTTTTGACCTCAAAATGTCATAAAAAACGTCATAGTATAGTAAGGCGTCAAAATCGGACAAAAAAAGTCAAAAATTTTTTTGACCTCAAAATGTCATAAAAAACGTCATAGTATAGTAAGGCGTCAAAATCGGACAAAAAAAGTCAAAAAAATTTTTGACCTCAAAATGTCATAAAAAACGTCATAGTATAGTAAGGCGTCAAAATCGGACAAAAAAAGTCAAAAATTTTTTTGACCTCAAAATGTCATAAAAAACGTCATAGTATAGTAAGGCGTCAAAATCGGACAAAAAAAGTCAAAAATTTTTTTGACCTCAAAATGTCATAAAAAACGTCATAGTATAGTAAGGCGTTTTTTTTTCGGACAAAAAAAGTCAAAATTTTTTTTGACCTCAAAATGTCATAAAAAACATCATAGTATAGTAAGGCGTTTTTTTCGGACAAAAAAAGTCAAAAATTTTTTTGACCTCAAAATGTCATAAAAAACGTCATAGTATAGTAAGGCGTTTTTTTCGGACAAAAAAAGTCAAAATTTTTTTTGACCTCAAAATGTCATAAAAAACGTCATAGTATAGTAAGGCGTCAAAATCGGACAAAAAAAGTCAAAAATTTTTTTGACCTCAAAATGTCATAAAAAACGTAATAGTATAGTAAGGCGTTTTTTTCGGACAAAAAAAGTCAAAATTTTTTTTGACCTCAAAATGTCATAAAAAACGTCATAGTATAGTAAGGCGTCAAAATCGGACAAAAAAAGTCAAAATTTTTTTGACCTCAAAATGTCATAAAAAACGTCATAGTATAGTAAGGCGTCAAAATCGGACAAAAAAAGTCAACATTTTTTTTGGCCTCAAAATGTCATAAAAAACGTCATAGTATAGTAAGGCGTCAAAATCGGACAAAAAAAGTCAACATTTTTTTTGACCTCAAAATGTCATAAAAAACGTCATAGTATAGTAAGGCGTCAAAATCGGACAAAAAAAGTCAACATTTTTTTTGACCTCAAAATGTCATAAAAAACGTCATAGTATAGTAAGGCGTCAAAATCGGACAAAAAAAGTCAAAAAAATGTTTAGCCTCAAAATGTCATCAAAATGGTGACTAACTGATAAGTGGGAATAAATTTATTGAAGAAAAAAAGAACCACTGCCATTAAGTGTCCCTGTGACGATATCATTATATTAGCATATCAATCTGTTCAGAATTCACATGCTCATCATGCCTGATTTTTTATGTGTGAAATTTCCTGGGGGGGTTAGGGTCATTTTCGTGGCAGCACCACGGGCAGACCATGTAACCCACATCAAAACATTTCATAACTAATGCCTTCTGAGCAATCTGACCAAAATTCAGTGAGGAGTTCATATGGCGTATGGCGAGTACGAAAGGCAAAATGGTGCAGTCTTTCCAAAATGGCCGACTTCCTTTACATGGTGGAATTTTCCTCCAAGAGGTTTTTTTTTCTCGTCTCAATGTGATGCATCTGTGTACCTATTGTCAAGTCTGTAGGTCTTACAGTGAATATTTGCAGAGCCGTTTGGCCGCGCCAGGGGGTCAAATTAGCCGACAAAGTGGTGGAAGAAAAATAAAAGAGGAGAATAATAATAATGCCTTCAGTTACAATAGGGCTTCGCATGAATTTCGTGCTTGGGCCCTAAAAAATAACATAAGCAGTCCGTGTTTGGCACCACTCTGTGTTAAGTTTCATTATTCAGTTCTCAGAGGGATAACTCCAAACACGTAAAGAAGCACAGGCAGACCGGGAGTTTGCCAAATACAAAGTTTTTATTTCTGTACACAAAGAGTATAAAGCAGCCAGTAACCCACATGTTATTACAGTAAAAAGCCTTTCTTCAGAAAACTTTTTATACAGATTAAAAACTCCAGAGAAAAGACAGCAAGAAGTGTTTGAGTGCTGGACAATAAGATAAAATCAAAAATCATTAAACAATAAACATTTGAATGATTAATGAGGTATATTAATGGTGATTTTAAACAACAACAACAACAACAAAAAAAACACCTCAGTTCCCCAGTAACGTATGAGTGTATACATATCTATTTGTGTGTTAGTGTTCTCAACTCCTTGTTTGAGATTAGGTGATTCATTGCCCTGTGTGAGGTGACATACAAGCGCATGTGGCCTTGTTAGAAGATCAGATGCATGATAGCAAAAACACAGACGTAAAGGCAGTGGCGTAATGATGGGGCTTGTTAGCATGTTGGCTGACTACATGCAGTAACAGAAGTGTGGACAATGATAGCAGTGTCCTCTGGGGTGACTCATACCTCTGTGGAGAGCCTTTTTCTTCAATCACATAGCTTCGGTCACGCCACAGGGAGCAGGGTGTGTGTGTTTGTGTGTTGAGTTTGTACGTGGATCAGACCTCAGATGGTCACGAAGTCAGACAGGGATGCAGCTGGATGACCACAAAAGTCAGTCTAGAAGCTGGTGTCACACAGCAGCAGAGTGAAACACAAGGACAAACAGTGTATGGTAATGTAACTCGCTGTCATTAAACCACATAGTAGTCTATTTATTTCATTCTGCCTCCGCTAAAAATAAAAATAACAAATGTTGACATACAGCCCTAAGGGAAATGCTTCCTCTTCTTTTTTCATACGCTGTCACTGTTACATCATTTTGTGTACCAACATACAAAAGTATGGAGATAAGAGTGTGAGGGCGCTGGGTGATCATCAATGTGTAATGAGATGTGTGAATACCAATAAATAAATGTCTATGAATAAACATAGCTTGTCATGGATTTTTTTTTCTCTCTTCAACAAGCTGAGCTGCTACTCTTTGTTCTGACTTGTGAGAGCTTTAACAAAACAAATTGTTAAGCAGTGCCGGTGCAGAGATGGATTCAACAAATGATAATGGCTATTTTCAGCAGCTGAACAGTGGCAGGTTTCAGAGGAGGAGGAAGTGATGGAGAGGAGAGTTGCGCTTGGGAAACAAGACGCTCTCTCTTGCTCCCCTTAAGGCTATTAGCATATGTATTATGAACGGCACATCACCTTTCCAACTCACAAACCTGTGCAACTGCGTCCTTGGGGACAGCTCCCTAGCAACGGAATCAAAACTAACAAGCGGCGAATGCTGAGGAGGATAATTTAAGGTTTATTTACCCAGAGAGGGAGTCCATAATGAGTGCAGCACATATGCTTCACACTCATGTATGTGAGGTCAGAGTGCCGTTTTAAGGTTAAGGATGAATTCTTAACTGTTGGGGGCGGCCATGGTGCAGCAAGTTAAGTTGGACTTTGGACCGCCCGGAGATTGGAGGGTCGACCAAGCACAATGGATACGCACAATGGATATGGGTGGTGGTGAAGGAGATGCGCCCCCGTGCCTCTGTGACCATGGCCGTGGTCCCAGGCACCGATCTACCCCAGCTCCCCGGGCTCCTTCTAGGGAAGCCCCCTGCCACAGTGTCTCTAGTGCATGCTTATGTGTGTGTTTCGTTCAATTTGTGTGGGTAAAATAATTCATTTCTACTGCTTAATCCTCTGTCAGAGTCGAGGGGAGCTGGAGCCTATCCCAGCTGACAATGGGCGGGAGGCGGGGTACACCCTGGACTGGTCGCAGGGCTGACACACAAAGACAGACAACCACACACGCACAAACTCACACCTACGGGCAATTTAGAGTAGCCAATTAACCTAACCCATGCATGTTTTGGGGAGGAAGCCGGAGTACCCGGAGAGAACCCACGCAGGCACAGGGAGAACATGCAAACTCCACACAGAAGAGGGGTTCGAACCTGGAACCCTCTTGCTGTGAGGCGACAGTGCTAACCACTGCACCACTGTGCCGCCCGTAAAATAATTTGGGTAAAAAATTATTTCCCCAGGAGGGATCAATAAAGTATAAACTTAAACTTGTATATCTCTGCCTGTTCTGTGTGAATGAGGCGGTATGACTGCTGAAAAACAGCCAGAGCTTACTTGTTTCAGGCAACCTCTTGTCCTGCTTCTGGAGATTTTGCCGTGGCAGGCACATCAAAGTGGATCTCTCTCACCAGCCCTTGAGCAATAAATGGATTGGTTTTTTTTTTTTCCACCTGTCCTCTTGTCTCTCAGATCTTTAGTCCCTCCAAGCATCCCCTGGTATCACGGGTTCACTCATAAAAGCCCTGTTTAACTGGCTTCAACACGTGGATGCTCACGCGCTGTGATCCACGCTTTTCTATGCTTCATGTTACTAGAAATGAACCACTGGTCTGTCCAGGGACTGACACTGACACACAAATACACACTACTGATGCAATCTCCCTTCCCTGAATGTAAAAGCACAACAACAATACAAAAAGTCTAGAAAGACAAACTCTTGTTTTATATGGATTCAGTTTGGATTTAAGGCATTAAATGACTGTGCTATGCTTAGAACAGAACAGACTCTATGACCCTGATGTGATGAGGCCAAAGCCATTTCAAGCACTTGTCTTTTTGTAAATCTGAAAGCAATTAAGTTCGCATTAGCAAGGGAAAATGAGGCATGTATAGTCAATAGCTACTTTCCTTTTCAAATCTACATGGAGAGGAGGGATTATTAAGGATGAAGTCAGTGTAGGATCACACTATGGTGGTGTGCCTTGTAGCCCCCTGTAGTGTCTGGAATTGGCCTTGACGAGAGAGAGGGAGAGAGCTTCAGCCTGGCAGCACATTGCCTGGAGCTCTTTCCTTCTCTTTCTCTGCGCACAGCGGGAGAGCACTAAGATCCCAGAGCGGACACCTGCATGCTGATGTTTATCGGCAGAAACTTCCTCAACAAAACCCCAGCGTCAGTCACAATACAAATTGGCTCAAAACTGATAGCTTGTCTGAATCCCGCGAGCTAAGGAGATGAAATGGATCTCCGTTTTTAATGAAAGTGTACTGTCTGTAGTCTGTATTTTTAGTGATACAGCACAGGACATATTATTGATCATGCAAGGAGGGTATTTGTGCACAATGAGGGAAGGGTGCATTATAAATAGGGAGCATTGATGTAGCAGCAGCATACATGTGTGTGCGTACAGTGAGTGCGAGTGGTTCTCTATGAGCGTAAAGGGCTCACTTAGAAGAGGCGAGCAATGAGAGCGACAAGCAGTTTGAGAGGATTAGAGGAAAACAGTGTGCGCATACAGAGGCGCTGTGCTAGCGGGCACTTTGGCTGTCTTAAATAAATCATGGATTTAACTGATGATGTGTCATTCTCACAAAGTAAATAAGCTCGTTGTGGGTGCTGTCAACTCCCTGACAATCTTCACCATGCAGCCACATGAAATGCAGTCAGCCCAGCCCTAGTTTACACAAGCGAGCTTTAACACACCACCTCCTTTCAAAAAACAAAAATAACCATGATAACACATTCAAGGAGAAAAAAAAAGACACACTGAAGATACAGGCATTTGGACAAAACAAGGGGATATCCTTCTTATTCTTCTTTGTATTTTTTAAAGTTCCTTTCATAGAATCCATAGGGTCCATTTTGTGCTGTGGACTGATATAAAGCTTCACACCTCCGAACGACTACACAGATACTGGTAAGCACAGTGTCTTGGCTGGGCATTTTCCTTTACTTTAGTCTCTCCCTGACCTGCTGCTAACGTTAGTTTCCTTTGGCTCGTTAACAGGCTGCGCCACTGAAGTTATCGAGCACAGCCTGGCCAAACAGACATCAGCGTGAGCCTTCAGCAGTTTGCATGAAATAGGCTTTTAGTGCACAAAGTTTCAGTGGAGGGTTAGCTCTGGGTATCATAGCTACTGCAGTGGTCACAGGGCCTGGTGTATTGTGGCCTGACCTCAGCTGTATGGAGCTCCTCCCGCTGCTATCAGGTGTCCTTTCAGGCTTTCACTTTGCTCCTCCAGGCCCACTCAGGGTTAGATGTGTGAGGTGGTGCCTGAAATTAGGAAACAGAAGAAGAGAGGAAAAAAAAGGAAAAGCTTTTGCAATTTCAGGAACACATGCACAAGACTGGAAAAATGTTCTTGGTTTAACTAAGAAGGCTATAATTATGATAATCCGTTTCTTTGTTCAAATTACAGTCTTTGCACTGCCCAGCAAATTGCGTTTTAAATGCTACAGGACAGTTTGCAAAGTGTGTGAACACTGACGCACCCTTTCTCTCTCTGCTACTGTCTCTGTCTCTCTTTATCTTACTCCTCCTCTCTGCCATTTAATCTCCCCGTCCCTCCCACTGACAATCGACCCGCAGCAGTACATATTTGCTCTCCTCTCTATCTCTCACTCTCCTGAGGGGTGATGGAGGAGGAGAGAGTCTGTCTCCACAGTATGACGTGCCACGGCGGCAAAGAACCATGCAGCCGCTACGAACTCACCCGGTTCTGAAGGGAAGACGTTTCTCAGCTGCTCGATGACTTCCTGGAGCTGCAGGACCGTGTCCTGCTCGTGCTCCATATCATCTCCTGGCGCACAGAGAGAGAGAGATAGAGAGAGAGAGAGAGAGAGAGAGAGAGAGAGAGAGAGAGAGAGAGAGAGAGAGAGAGAGAGAAAATTTTACACCTCTGTGAATGGATAAGGGCGGAATGGGAGGGGAGGATGCATGGTTCCACATTCAGAGTGCATGCATTTGTCAAGCCCACATCTGTGCCTGGCTGCACGTCGCTGACCTGCTGCCTCAGTGTCAGTGGTCTCTCTGCTGGCTGGCTCCCCGTGGTGGCCTCCTCCAGACACAGGGGAAGACAGGGTTGATGGTTCTGATCCGTTGGCCTCTGAATCATCTTTGGGCTGTTTTTTTTTTTATAGAAAAGACTGATTATCATTCAATCCAAATAATTGCTCATATCCATCATGTTTCAGACCTTAGAGGCATTTAGCCTTTCATATAGCAATGAATGTGATGGTTAATGGCACTCAGCCAGCAATCCTCAACTGGCATCTCTGAGCAGAATTATTAAAAAAAAATTCCCAACAGCTGTTACACAAAACCATCAGGTTACTGTGATTTGTGCTTTGATAGCCATATAAAAAAGACAGTGAACTGCACTGCACACAGCAGCATTGTGGAAAACACATTGACAGAGTTGAAGGGAGATCTCAAATCACAATCAGAGATGCATAATGTAACTCTTGAGGATATTATATGCAACCTACCATCTTTTGTATTGTTTTTAGCAACACTGTAGCAATACTCAAGAGGTGAGTAAGTTGGGTTGTTGCAGTGAAACTGAGATGTCTGCAGAGATTGGGAGGAATTTATACATACACTTCTACAGACTACAAAGGCAGATTCTACAGATTTTATTTTTTGAGGAAATGAAACTGTGATATTGGTCCAGGGAGAAAAGGATTATATGACTTTGAATAGCATTTTCTTTTTCTTTTTTTTTTGCAGAGGCAAAAACTTCCTCTTTCTCTGCAACCATTGCCACACTCTCTTTCACCTTCATACTCAATTTTCAAGTCTTTAACTTGAGGAAAAAGCATCCTGTCCCTCTTTTTCGGTGTCTTTCTCTTCTTTTCACTCATTCCCTTTGCGTCCCCTTTATTCAGTGACCTGCATGTGCAATTTGCATCTGTACACCTGCTGCTGACAATTTACACTTATTATAGTAACCCAGTGTCTGTGTGTCAGCTTCCGCTTTTCTATCCATCTCTTTCTCTCACCTTTCCTTTAGACTGCAGTAAATCCTTTTATATTACACCCCAGTGTGTCTTAGGGCTTATCCCCTTTCTTGATTCTTTCAATACTGTTTTTTTTCTACTCCCACTACTGGTATTTCTATCTTACCTTATCGCAAGTTCAAATTTGAATTTTTTGAAAAAGCTGCCTTTTTGTATTCTTTTTCACATATCTCCTTCATGTTTTTGAGCTTTAAAAATGTATGTGAAGCACTGTGCTACCTGACGTATGCACTGTGGCACATACAAATGTTGAAACTGCTGAAATCAAATATGTCTCTGTGCCCTTTATTTGAGCTGCAGCTACAGGTACATGTAAGAAAGATGCTGTTGATGGACACTTCATGTTTCTGATTACTAACCTTCAGAGGCCGAAGAAGTACTCAGATGCTCTTAAAATACTAGCTATAAACATATTGATACTATATTGATAGTGTACAGTATCAGTTCCAGGATAGAGAGACTGTGAGAAAAATAAATTTAACAACCATAAATTGGGATACACTTCAGACCAGTGCCAAGGCCCCACAAAAACACCATCATCAATTCATTCATTTTAATTTTTATTTATTTTTTTTTTCATCTTGCCCATTTGGAACACTAAGTATCTTCATACACATGGCATGGGACTGCCAAACAGTACAGTCCTTTTGGCAAGAAATTGTATGCACCATCTCCACCTTGACAAATAGAAATGTTCCAATGCATTCAGCCCTTCAGCTTTTTAATGACTCCTCAGAGTTGCTACTCCCAGAAAAAGCATGTAAGATATGGCTGACTGGTATGTCAGTGGCCAAGAAGCTCAATGCTGGATATCTCCACAAACTTTGATGTTAAAACACTGGCTCAACAGTTTTCTGGATGCGGCATCTGACAAACTCTCAGCTGCACCAATGATGAAGCTGCCGGGGAAGCTCGGGAAAGACCTAAGTTTCAGTCACTGTTTTGACCCATCACTGTGAATGGCAGATTTTTTTTTGACTGCTATTATCAATTACTATTTTGATTTAAATTTTTAGTATAATTTTTTTAATATCCAATGCACAGTAGGGGCTGGGGAATGGGAGGGGATGGGAGTTGATGACTGCAGGTATTGCATTTGAAAAGTGAATCCACAAAGAAGAGTGAAAAATACAATATATCCCTCCGAAATGTAGTGGAATAGAAGTATAAACACTCAAGAAATGTGCCTGAAAAGTACCTGAAAAGTGTGCTTGTCACTTAAGTAGAGTACTTAAGTGAGTGCATTTACACCACTGCTCAACTCTCTCCATCTCTACAACACCCTATCATCATCATGCCTCTCACAGAAGTGTACCTGTAGCAGTAGCTCCCTGAGCCTGCGCAGCTGGGACTCCAGCTGTTTGTTGTGGTCCTCCAGGATCTGCATGCGGGTCTCCAGGCGTGTCTTGTGTTGCCGCAGAACGCGTGCCTCGGCCAGGAGCTCCTCATCCTGCTGCCCTCCCGCTGTGGGTGAACCTGGACCGCCCTCTCCAGCCTCTGTCAGCATGGGAACTGACGCTGCCTCTTCGTGTTTCCACTTGAGCCGCCTGTACTCGCCCTGCAGCACCCTGAGGACCCACAGACGAGGGGTTAGGGGAGCAGTCAGGTTAGTGCAGCGTACAAAATATATACACACAACCTGAGTTATCCAGCTCCTACCTGACATAAACAGAAAAGCACCTACATATAATAATCTAACCTAATCTAACCTGTACTCATGAATTACATGATTATGATAAATTCCCTACATGCCTAAACACCAACACACAGAAACCACATGGAGCACAATCATCTTCATTTTGAATATCAGCCACACTAAATCAATTTCTCCTTTCTCTTACATGTGTGACACTAAGGCCATTAACTGATTGCACGCTGTGCTGTGAAACATTACTAAAGGTGGTTTGATTTATTTGGGTTCTATTTAAATGCCAAATTAGTTGTAACATTCTGTGTTTTATTGATATTGGCTTTACATTTACAGCTTCCATTGTTGTATATGTAACATTAATAATAATAATTGCTAATAATTAACCTGTTAAAGAGGACCAAGAGTCTCTAGGACCCCAAAAAGAACATTATGGTTAAAGATGTTTGATTCTGGTATTGATTTATTGTTCGGGTATGTGGCACATGAGAACCTACATATAAACTACAGCAGCCACTGTAGTCATAAATAAGGACAACAAAGCACACTGCAGTGTCATAAAAGGAGGCATACATTGTGGGAAACCTCAACTGGGTCAAGGTTTCAGACACCCAGAGGACATAAGTGCATGTGTGTCTGTATGTAACTGTGTGTCTAGAAAGGTCACAACTGAACTGAAGACAAGTGAAATTATTCATATGAATCATTCACATAAAGGTTGCCTCTAGTAACCAATTAGGTGGATAGGGGAAATGAATTTGCTTCATTTATGGAAAATATCTTAGCCTCTTAGCTACAGGACACAATAGTTAGGACACAATAAATTCAAATTCAAGCATTAACATCTAAACGAATGTGTTTCAGAGATGCTTTACGCTTCTATCACAGCAGTCACATCATAATCAACTCTTTCTGCCCCTTAAGCAGGACTCCTATAAATTATCAAACTGATGCAAATCAGGGTTTGAGGGGGTTCCTATTTTCCCCTCATTATTTAACAGGCTTTACTGTCCGGCATGCAGACAGAAAATCCTTCTTGTTTTCTGTTGGCTGTTAAAAAGGATTTACAGTGTGAAAGTGTTTACGCTCTACAGGAGGTCTGCAAATGGCAGCAGACATACCGAAAAGAGTGTAATGCCTACGGACAACCACACACATATTTGTGTTTTTGTGCTTATGGGGAGCTTTACAGATCAAAACCACAGCTACAAGCCTTATCCTAAACCTTAATTTTAACCCCATTTATAACAAAATCAAATTCAACACAGCCCTCAATGCTTACAAAAATAGCAAGCTTTACAGAGTCAGAGTACTTTGTTGTCATACAACAATGTGCACCATCAGTGTATTTCAGAAGGATTTATTGTGTATGAAAACAAACATACAATAAGGACTCAACCACCCAAACAAAAGAAAAAGGAACCAAGCTCCAGACTCAATGCACAATGTAATAAAACATTTTTTTTGTTCCCCTGGCTACAGACCTGTTCTCATTCTCCAGGCGGGCCAGGGTGCGCTGGAGCTGCTCCTTGTCCTGGTGCTCCAGGTGAGCCAGCAGCATATGCTGTCCGCAGGGTGAGTCATGGTCCAGGGCTGGGCTGGAGTGACGCAGGAGGTACTGATCTTCATCCCTGAGTCCCCCACACAGGAGACAGCACACTGAGCCACCAGCACACAGCCACCAGCAGCACAAAGCAGAGCCAGGGTGGCATGGGAGAACAGACAGACCGAAGCACAGCAAGGCAAGGCAAAGCAAGCGGGATGAGGAAAGTCATTACAGGACAAGACACAATGAAACAAGGCAAGACAAGGTGGGACAGACTATGACAAAGGTATTGCACTGTGCCAGGTTCACAATACACACCATTATAAACCAACTCACATTTATTAAAAATGGAAGGTGGATCATAACCTATAAAATAGTATAAATCCCTAAATTAACACTTCATTGATAATGGAACAGAAACCTTAATGTACAAATCTATGATGGCAGACCTACGGCAGCTAAACAATAAATGCATCTATAAATGTCTTGCAATTATTTTATTTGTACGTTTTTATGTTGCAATAATGCTTTGGGCTATGAAGCAAACTACTTTACTGAGCCAAAGTTAAAAGCAAGTTAAAGACTTTGCATTGTAAATTCATATTATATATCACAGCAATTTTTATAGGCCTAGTTTAAACAGACTGATTATGTATAGAGGTGGCCAGATTCATTTATTTTCCTCTTTTACCTTTACTTTTGGATTGAAAACTCTGTGTTATCTATATATTTTTTTTTATCTCAGACACATTTATATTACTAAATCAAAAACTGTTTTACAAAACATTTACATTTTGATCATAATAATATGAAAAGTTACCTGCTATTGTAATCAAATTAAATGATCCTACTTCATGGCCAGCTTACATTAGCTTGCTAACATTGCTGTAGTTGGATGGATGGTGAGTTGTGGATGAAATGCTGCCACAGCCAAGTACCTAAGTAGCCTATAGTTCCTTAGCAGAAAAGCGAATATTTGCAAGTTTAATAATTTGATTATGCAAAATATTTAAATCTTCAACATAAAATATTTGCTCTAACATGGACCATTTTTGACCAACTTATTGAAGGTCCCACTGACCTATGCACATAAGGGTTTCATTATTTTCAAGTCTATTACCTGACAATAAGCGGTGACAGTGAAGTCAGAATAGTGCACACAGGTGGAGCATTAAGGCTACACACACAGCCAGCATGGTTCAGGACAGAAAACAGTGAGACGCCAGCCAAACACCAGCTGGAGGCACAGATAGCACAGCAGCATGTACAGAGCCATCCAGCAGGAAAAACAGAGAGGCTCTGACTGACAGAAGGATTGGTTCACAGAATAAAAACACCAAGATACAAGGGCACAAGAGCAAAAAACAACGCTGCTACACATAACAGGTGTAAGTGAAGTGTCATGCATACAAACACACTCTCAGGCATAGAATCATACACACGTGCAAATACTACATGTACATGCGCTAATATACACACATTTTTGTGACAAAGTTCCACCCAAGCAACACTCTGGATACATGCACATGGACAAGAAGACATTGGGAGAAGGCTTGAGAAGAACGGCTGTCAGTAGTGTGATGGAAATCTTGTAAGCTGGTTAAGTCATGATGGAAGAAGTTTCAGGAGACCCAGATGTCTTAAGCAGAAGCATTTACTGAAGCTCAATGCATTGAGGAGAACAAAGACGAACAATACAAGCCGACACTGCATAATGTTACCCTATTCTAAAGGTTATCTTCCTTTCAGGGCATACATAAGAATATCCAAATAAGGATATTCTTCCTGGGACCACAGAATCTTACCATACCATAACATTTGAAAAGATTCTTACCAAATCATAAACATAAACACCTACATTATGACCATTTAGTCTCCCATCTGGAGGCTTGGTTTATATTATCTGTACAAGCATAGGGTCTGTGTTACGACCTTTGTTGCTATGGGACTGCCACTAGGGAATGGGCCAGCTGGACACTATCAGTATCTTCACAGTTAAACATCTAAAGACCAAAAGAAGGACAAATTTATTCACAAGCAGTAAAAAGTATGGCACTGTTGAAAAGTAGTTTTGTCTAAGCTTAAAACAAGCTTTTAATGTGGTTTCAATCACAGCTTTCTCTCAGAACAGACACATAAAACACGCCTGAAAAGAAATAATGAGCACACTTCACAGTGCGCACACACACACACACCTGGAACCCTAAAAGACCAGAAAACAGAGCTGCTGGGCATGCAACCTTAACTTTAAAGAGCGATAAAAAAGGAAAACCATCTCAGAGCGGGAGGAAACGGTTGACAACACACATAGATGTCAACAAAATAAGATGTGGACACACACAAACACATGATCTCATATAAGCCTAAACCACTCTCACTATCTCTGATACTTTCTAGGCTTTCCACAGTGAGGACTCACCTTAGTGGCTGGCTCATTCACATCAAACATCCCTATTCCTCTCATTGCTGTAACCTCGTCACTGCCCCACCACTTAGCCAGCTTCTAAAACAGACACACATGCCTCTCTCTCCTTAGCGAAGGATCTGTGTATCCACCCACAGCCATAGACTTTAAACACAGCAGGCATGTGCGTGATGAAGGGGGACTGTGTGCACGCTGCTCGCTGTGGGTCATTTTCATTATGTGGCTGATTATTTATGTGATTACCCAATCTTACTCTAACAGTGAAACATACATGAACAAGCCTGAGCGCACACATAAACACAAACAATCAGTGTATCGAGAGGAAAGGGTGAACACAAACCACACATATAATCTCCATGAAAGGCTGCAGCTTTAATGAGGGTGTTTGTAGTGTGGGGGTTGCAGCATACTCACAGACTTTCATCAGGAGACAGGCTATCCGTGAAGAATGAACAATTCTGGCTCTCCATTTCTGCCAATCTATACACACAAGCGCACAAGGAGAGCACGTGACACACAAACACACACGTATACAAACAGGCACACAAAAGAGAAATACAGGAGAGTGGATGAGTCAGAGCAAATCTAAGAAAAAAAGCAAAAGTAATAGGTACTATCACACACTGGGGAAATATGTTTTACACAAACACAAGCTAAAACAAACAGTATGAACAGTTTAGCTTATAAGTTGTATGGATAAGACCTCTGGCCTTTTAGCATTATGGACTGTAACTGAACAGCAAGCTGTCCAGAAGCATCTGACTGACAAGACTGCAGAGTGGCAGAAATTGCAATTGCCATGGAACATGAACTATAAAGATGTCCACAAGGAGGGGGATAAAATCCTGATAAAATACTGTACACTGTCTAACAGCATGCAGGCAATAAAAAAATAAAAAAGCCTTTTAGAAATGTGATGCTGTCCAGCACCACAGACAGTAACTGTAGTGTGTGAGAGTGTGAGGAAGTGGCTGTGTGGCTTTTCAGGACCAAGGACAGCGCTTCTCGTTCTGCATTATGTCCTGCTGACTGTCAGTGGACAGCTGCACTGTACACGCTGCTCTGTAAGCGGTTTCACTGTGACATTAAATAAAATGTGCTGCGGTAAGGGAAACATTTTCAAGTGTTTTAAAAAAATACAGGGTGTTTATAGCAGCTTGTGTTTGATGGTGTAAATAAGGAAAAATCACAGCTAGGACATTCACACTCCTGTGTAGAAACCAAAAGGTAAAAATGAGAAAATAATGAAAAACAACAGAAATTTGATTTGAGAATGAATGAAGCATATATAAATGTTGTTTTTAGTCACTGTCAATACTAGGTGTATTTTTTTTTTTTTTTTACCTATTGTGATTTCAATATAAAAGATGGGGAATGAAACACAGAGTCCTCATTCTTTGTGGAAAAAAAACATCACAGAATGAGGTTTATATGAAGTTTCAGTACTCTGATTTAGACAAATCAGGCGGATATCTTTCAAAGTCACAGTCTTTTCAGTACCAAATTCCTGCTTTGTGTTTCCCCAGATGATGTTTCCTTGCTGAAAGAAAAACACTTAATTTGGATAAGTCAGTCTGCTACAGCCTTACATTAGCTTCAGCTAAAAATTTTAATGGATTTTTACATCAAATAGCATGAATTTGTCCTTCTTCATTTAAATTACAATCATGTTAGGAAGGATCTCCTCAAGACCAGTATGGACAGGAGGAACAATTACAGTGACCAAAATTTGTCACAATGTAAATATGTGAGTGTTGTTTTAAGACAAACTTGAAAAGATGTGGACCTGTGTTTTAAAGGGGCAATGTGTAAGAACTGTGCCATAGTCAGACTGGCCATCAGGCATAACAAGACAAATCCTGGCAGGCCCTGCATCAAAAAACCCATAAAATTTTCACCAGCCCTCTCTATATACCTTTTGATTTGGGGTGTGCAGGAGAGAGTGCTATATGTGTCTGCCAGGACTTGGCTCACTGGCCGCTCACAACCAAGATTCAATCGTCATCCTCATATTGAGCCAGCACAGGCTTGAATAAGTCTAACCTCAGTACAGGACAATTGTTAACATGTTGCCAAACCTACATGGATTGGGGAACAATGTTTTCCACAAGTTTACTTTGCAGTTGATAATCAAGCATATTTTAATGCAAATATACCAGCTTTAATAAACATAAGTAGTCACAAAATCACAACTCCCATGTTATTAAATTATTAAGCACAGTCTCTTACACTCATAGAGTGTACGAGTGCTTTTGTTCATTAGAGTTGGCATCGTTCCCAGTTGTTTGCACCTATAGCTCATTTTGGTGTGCAGCTGCAATTTTCGGTGTTTCATGACTAATATACTAATAATCTATTAAACTAGACTGCCTGCCTTTGCTCACATGCGAACCCATTTAAAACAATCATTAGCTGTGTTTTCTTTGTGTGTTCATTACTGCCCAGATTACCATTAAGAACTAATTAATTGCAAAAGCAACATTACCAACAGTCCACGATGCAGCCACAAAACTTGTTTTAATACTGCTTTTTTTACTAAATAACTTTTGCTCTGCATCACATTCGCCTCCTCCACCTACATTTATAGCTTCTACGTCAATGCATCAGGGTCACTCATTCTCAGGCACCTGTTAAAAGGTAATGTAGGAAGACATTAGCTAAAATAGATACAGACTGAGACAGTTAGAGTCACAGTGGGTTCACCACAAATTTAATTCACCACAGACTGCTGCAGTCCGCTGAATATCACATGTTAATGATATATAACAGTGTCAGACGATCAAATGATGGGTCTCTCCTTCAAGTAAGGTAATTAACCAGCAAAGAGAACCAACCCACAGATGCAAATGTGCTATGAGCCTTGTGGCTGCCCACATACATACATATACACATACACACACACACACACACGTGCCACATGAAAGCAGTATTAAATCTTCACTGCATCATTCCCGGTACACACAAACACACATCGACACACTCTGTGCTGCATCATCTTTCGGGGAGTGTCGTCAGCTGAAAGAGTGAGGGATAGAGGGAGGAGGAGGGGTGAGTGATGTAGAGCCTGTCAGGGACATCCACATTACATCCTATTTCTCTCCAGTGTCCAGTGAGACCATAACACTGAGAAATTTAGGATTTATCCATGTCCTGTTACAGGAGGCCCGGCCTGTGAACCTGACCACTCGTAATTCAATCTGCAACACTATTCATCAGAAAGCACTCCACAAACCTAGAGAGCCACAGTCAGGCACAGCAGCAAATGAAAAAGGAAAGAGCAGACAGTAACAGGAAATAGTAATGTGTGGGTGTCTTGCGTATACATGTGTGTTTAGCTTCACGCATGAATGTAAATGTATGTGAGAGGAAACAAGAAACGGGAGGGAGACCAAGGGTAAGAGAGGAGAAATCCTAACAGAGTTTTAATAGGGTTTTTATTATCTTCTTCTCATTCATCCTTTATATGATGTCGACGCAGTGCTGATGATGAAAGGAATCAACTCTACTCTTGCATCGAAATTGGGGGAGGGGCGAATGATACAGAGAGAGAGGGAGAGAGAGGGGGGGGGGGGGGGGGGAGGAAGGCATGCCTACAAATCTGGCTTTCCTAACCCCAAAACATCAAATAATTTAGCTCTTTTGAGATGACTAGAGACTACGCTATTGACACAAATTAACATGTATACTCCTCATTGGCTGGAGGACACTTTGACATAAAAGTGAATACACACATACACATACACAGAGATTACCACACACACCTGTCTAATATATCATCCCAGGGTGAGAGTTTCAGACACTGACCTGCCAGCAATGACATTCAGTATTTTGATATCGGCTTGGCTTTCCATTAGTGTCCAAAGTGAGCAGTGAGTTATGATTAATACAGGAAATGAATTCAAATAAGGAATGAGATTTCTCCTTTTATATCCTGTATTAACTGACAGCAGAAAGAAAAAGAAAGAAAGAAAGAAAGAAAGAAAGAAAGAAAGAAAGAAAGAAAGATGATTGAAGTCCATTCTGCACGCAGAGTACAGATAAAACAGTCACTATTGCCATAATAAGGACTGTCTACTCGTATTATGATGGTGCTCAGATCATGCTGGAAAATAAGAGGAGTGTGCTCACGCTGTTCTATTTTTTTCTTGTGTCTAAATGTGCTGCTGCCGATTCTCATTCATTTTCAGCCAGTATAATTCCTTTATAGCCACTGAACCAATGAACCACTGGTAAATCATCTACACATGGAAGTGGGACAAAAATATAGACGTTAAATGCATTCTGGATAAAAGAAAATTTATATAGCATTCATCAATGCTCAGTCTTTTATCTTTTAGCCTCTCATTCACTCATTCATATAAACCCTGACAATGGCAAACTATAATGCTATGCACTCGCCTAACCATTGGTAGCAGTTGGGGCTCTTTGTCTCGCTCGAGGACACTGACATGAGGAATCAGGGATTGATCCGCCAACCCTGCAATTAGTGGTTGCCCCAAATAGCATGCAGCCCCGTTCAACACATATATGCAACAGTTCAACACATATGTGCAACATCTTCGTGTTCTTGTACCATGTGTGACAACATGCAGTACAATGATAAAACCAATAGATACTCCCCTATAATGAACATTTATTAGCATTATATAAACACTGAGCAACTGGTTTACAACACACTGGAACAGCCATGATGTAGCTGTAAGCAAACAAAAGCACATTTTAAAGTTTTAATAATTATTTGTAACTATTCCTCTGAAAAATCCACAACTGCACAGTTAATGAATTTTATACTTTAAAACTGTTTATAAATGTGTTCTGAATTCATATCATGACAAGAATGCAACCACGATATGTTATCAAGCATTATCTATTTCTGAACCAGTAACAAATGCTTCATATGAGGACGTGTTAGCAAATAATTACATTTTAACTGTCCTTATAGCTGTTTACAGCGACATTGCAATGTGTTATAATGTGCTATTAACCCTTTAATAATTGATTATATGGTGTTTATAAAAGATAACTATGAATTGTTACCATTTTGTGACACCGTTTGAAAGACGATGACGGGCTGTTTTCCCTCACTAATTGCTTCTCATGAAGGAAAAAGATGCTTGAGAAACAAAGATTCCTGACGTGCAAAAAGCAGAGAGACGAGTGATGTTGCCATGGTAAAAGAAAGATGGAGTGGACGCTTCTAAAAACAAATAAACAAAAGAAAACAAAAAAAAAAAAACTAAACTCAGCCGTGGGAGTTTTTCTGGCATTGTTCTCAGCAGGTAGATGAAGGTGGACAAACTTTCTCTGTGAATGTGTCTCATTTTTTACTAAATTAGACAATTTTTCCATTTCTGTTCTCCTGGTTTATTTTGGTGACGGCTATTGGCAGCTACAATCAGTGTATTAGGCTGGTTAAGATTTTTCAGAGTGACTCAAGTGCTGTTTGAAGCAAATGGTACTGTAATTGGCAACAAATGAGAAAATGTAAGAGGATATAACAAAAAAAAGACATTAAAGATTGGAGAAGAAGAAAGGGCTAGAAGAGAGCGAGCAAGAGATTGAAAGAGAGGGAGAAATAAATGGGTGGGTGAGAGACAATAGAAGAGAGGAATCAAAGATAAGAATAAAAAGAAAAAAAAGCAAATAGAAAACAGGAGAAAGCAGAAAAAAGGGAGAGATAAGAGGGGTAAAGAGGACAATTGTGCCTGCTCTGTTGTTGGTGTGTGTTCCCTCTGTTTTGGCAAGATGTAAAGCAGTTGTGTGTGAGAGCCTCAGGGAAGTAATACACAATGGCACACTTACCAGCGCACACACACAGTACCATACACACTTTGCAGGCTCTGTGGAAATGGATGTGAGTGTCCAGCTCTGCAGCTCTTTGGGCAGAGCTGCCAGGAGTGTGGGAGTCCAGTGCTGTGGCCTGTTTATAACCTGTCAGACAGACACTAATCCACACTGACAGCTCCCAGGTGACCAATGGGCTCACTGCCCTAGCAAGTGACAAGCCGCTAGGCACACTGACCCCCGCTGACCTCCACACACACTCAACAATCACAAACTGCTCCGCTTGTGTGCGCCAGCGTGTGTTTGTGTTGAGAATAAGAGTAAAGGAAACTGCTGGGCAGTACAGTCTCTACCCTGGCTGGAGTACAGTGCACCATGCAGCCAAATCAATACTTCAGTGTGTGGTGAAGGCTAAAGGGTGAGGGAGCAGCGATGGTGGGGGGGAGGAGAAGAGGTGGACGCAGGGGTGGAGTGAATGTAAAGAAGAAGGAAAGAGGAAAGTGAAAGAGGAAAAGATTTTGTTGTAATTATTTGACATATAGCACAGAACTGTGGGCCACGTACCTGCTGGCATAATGTTCAATCCTGCTGTGTGTGTCTGCGTGGGGCAACTTAGGTGAGGAGCACGGCCTGGGAACAACAGAGAACAACATCAACACTTCACCATGGCATTTTTAACACTCCACATTGTGAATGTGGGGTTGTAGAAAAGCCAAATCTAAACCTAATTCTCATATACTGCTATAATCCAGAAGAAGAGTTTTAAGCAAAAAAGCTGTACTTATCTCATATGAAAAAAGTAACTAGTTACTTTGCAGATTAAGATTTAAGACACACAAAACATATGATGGTCTTGAAATATTATGTAATTTCACTGATTAAACCCTTGGTTGCCAACAATTTTTGGCCCGTGACCTTTTATAGGCAATAATTTCCTACCCATGACCCAGACAGAAGAAGCAGCTAATTTTGAGGCAGCGCAATTGCAAACAAAGTAAATGGAAAGATAAAAATGAAGACACGCCTGCGTGAGTTGAAAATTAGTTTAAATGTTTCAGTTTGAGTGAAAAATCAACACATATCCCAGGGCTTTTTCAATCTGCTTTATGAACACATAGAGATGAGAGGAAAAAAGGGGAAAGGCTGGAGTGAAATGACAGAAAGAACTGGAGTTTCTGGCCATACAAACACACACAGACACAGTCAGTGCAGGCATTGCTAGCTTGATAACACTTATGCTGTTGGTACATTTGCTATTTGGGGCGAATGAACACCAATGGTCCAGCGGTCAAATTTGTGCAAATGATGCAAGACAAAAATTAATTTCTGTCTGAGTACACCTGTAGCACAGGTTGCATGTCTATTAGATGTTCAACCACAGAGTGATGTTCCCTTCTCAGATTGTTTAATTTTATAGTTATTAGAGTTGTGAAATGGTAGAGCTATTGAATATTTCACACACCGATAAACACAAAAAAAAAAGACTTGAGAAAAGTTAGAAAAAAAAACTGAATTTTGTGTTGCAGAAAAGATTTTTCTCCTTCTTTCTAATCTTTTTAATCACCTCTTGACCTCTCAGACTTATCTTAGGGGTTGTGACCTGTAGGTTGGGAACAACTGTATGAAAACTAGAGCAGAAAAGTGCAATGAAAAAAAAAAAAATCCACTCTACTTCCACTAGCTACTCAATGCTAATGCATTAATGCATAAGGAATAACAGTCAAAAAAATCTATTAGTCCAACAGTCTGAAAAGGGTCATTCTGTATTGTAAGTACTACTTAATTTTGACACTTTGTACATTTTGATTTGATTTTTAATGCAGGGCTTTTACTTGTAATGGAGTAGTTCTATATTGCTTCACTGCTACATCTACTTGAGAAAAGGATCTGAATACTTCTTCCTGCACTGGAGTCTCATGTCTGCTCTGTGTCAGTAGATGGGATTAACTCACAGACTCGTGTAATGTTTTTTTTGAGGTTATATAAAGTGACCTTAGTGAGACAATCAGACAAAACATGGACCCATAATCATGCTAAATCTTCGTAGCTACTATCATAGCCCTGAGCTACGCTTCTTGATGATCTCATGGATTTCAGTCTCATCGCTCTTGTTTTACCCTTTGGGTGGGACTCGCTCATGTGAACAGAGCGGCTGACCCAGACTGAGATCACAGGAATAACATTATGTTAATTCTGAACACAGAGCTGTCCCTTTAACCCATCTCAGTGAGTCAGAGTGCCCTAAATTGTCAGAGCATGATAATTAGCCGACAACAGCAGGAGTTTGTAAGGGTGTAAGTGTGAGAAAGTGAGAGACAGATGACAGAAAAGCAGAGACAGAGAGATGATTGTGTTTGTGAGTGTTTACGTGTGGAACTCACGTTTCCGAGCTCTCAGCTTCCAGCACAGATTGCACTGGCAGGTAACCCCTCTGAGGGTGCTTGGTGAAGTACTGCTTTGACCTGAACTTATTCTTCAGAGTCTTGGCAAAGTCCCTCATCTTCTCTCCCGAGGTCGTCTGGAGTGTGATATTAGGAGTCGATGTGGTTGGGGTTGGGGTTGGGGTGTAGGAGGGGTGAGATATGGCGGTGGTGGTGGAGGCAGCGGGAGTGGATGGGTTGGAGACAAATTACGTTACTTAAAAATTCTTGGAAATGTTTCTTTCTCCAAAATGACCTCATCTGAAACAAGTCTTAGGGCTCGTTTGTCTTACTTTCACTTTAACTTATTCCTCCATCTGATTTCCCCTTCAGTTTCTGCTGCTCTTTCTCTGTGCATCCTTACTTCTTTATGTCATTCCAATACTTCCCTTTTCCCTCTCTCTCTGGCTCTTTGGCTCCTGCTCTTTCTGTCATATTAGAAATCTATGGGCGCCTGTCTGCCTAGCCGCTGTGAAAAACTGTATCTAGCTAATATAAAATATTGTCCAGTGAAAAAAAGAAAATCATTGTAAAGCTGGCCTTTTGCCATATTTTACAGCTCAGAATTGATTAGAGATTAAATCTGGCAGCATCTCAGTACACTCCAGCATCCCCAGCTACAGTACTACAGCTACTCCTTTGGAATTAACTCTACTTCAGGCACTGTGCGTGCAATCGCTTAGGACTTGGGTTTTATTGGGGTTTAGTGTGCAACATGTGCTCCAAATAGCACTTTACGTGAGCACTATGTGAGCCAAAAAGGATGTCACTGCTGAGTGGCATTCAACTTCTACTTGTTGTAGATCTGGAAGCTTAAGCATACGTAGCAGTGCACACTTAGAGATGATGGAGATCTTACAGTGAAGTGGCGACTAATCTATGTCTGGCAGCAGGAATCGGGAGATAGTAGAATTTTTTTGAGTACAGCTGAGTTTTCATTTGTCCCTGGAGCCTTGAATTTGTATTCAGTTAAGGCGGTACATAATGTTTGTCTTACTGGGGTATAGTACTCCATGATGGGGTAGTGCAGCTTCTTTCCCTTGGTAGTGCGGCCAGTTAGAAAACATGTCTGGCAGATGTCCACATTGAACTGCTTCAGACTGCGATACCTGTCAAGATCAATATAACAGAGAGGCTGAACTGATTTTTGCAAGAGAACAGAGTAGGGGTGTGTGTGTGAGTGTGTGTGTGTGTGTGTGTGTGTGTGTGTGTGTGTGTGTGTGTGTACAGACTAAAGGGTCAGTTTGTGTTTTTGTATTGAATTTATATGCTTGCCTACATACAAACTGTTTTCAGGGACAGGGATGCACTCTATTAGAGCCACATATTTTTGTTGACTTTCAGTATCTCCAACAAGCCTTCATCTGGTGATTATTCTAATCTATACTGAAAACAGGAAACACCAGCTGCAACTATAAAAATCTCTTTCACTTTTAAAGCATCCCCAAGTAATACACATATTCTTGTAAAATTAACAATCTGCAATTATATTGCAAAATTCTTTTTTAAAAAGTGTTGTTGTTTTTTTCTTATCATTTATCAAAAAATTAGCCACTAAACAGTTTTAACCTTTTAACTCCCATTTTTTATAATTATATTCTAGGTTTTATTTTACTGTTTTATTTATGTTTTTTCCCTCTGTTGTTGGTTGTGTATGTGTGATGCTGCAATAGCTTAATATCCCCACTGGGATTTCTGAGGAATCATTTTATGTCATATTACATTGCCTTATACATCCTTTATACATAGTACATTCAAAGTGTGTCCATTTACGCACTCAGGTACACCTACCTGAAGCCTTTGATGGGACACTGTTTGCAGACATAGCATTTGGCTTGGTGCTTGGTCGACTCTGCAGCAGCCACACGGTGGAGGACAGGCAGCCAAACCATCGACTGGGGCTCAAGGCTCATCCACTCCAAGAAGTGAGACACCTCAATGGCAGGTTTCCCTGGGGCCTGGAAAAGGAAGGTGGGAGGGAGGAAAGAAGTGCAGGAGACTGTAAACAACCCAAATATAGACCAACAGCAGGCCAAGTACATAAAGTAATGAGAGGAGAAGGTGTGCTTCCTTTCCAAAGGTGGTCCCGCAGTAGGCTATTGTAGAAAAAAAAGAATCAAAGAGAATATTAAAGTTATGGGAAGGAAAGAGAGGGTGAAAGAAGATGTACTACACTGTGGAATATCTGTTCCATGCTTTTATGGAATTACTTAAACAATTAGAAAGTTAAAACACATAAAAGACCCATAAACCCTGTGTCTGTGTGTATACTGTTTGTGTTTGTCTGCATGTGGTACATCTATACCAGAGACACCTTGTTGAGAATTCCAGAAAGCGGGATAAAAAGGAAGTCAACCTAATAAAAGAATGACTCGCCAAGCGCTGAAAATCCGTGATGTGCTAAATTCTCATTAAGTCTGCATCAGAGACGCAATAAGAGGTTGATTTCCCTGGGGCTTCCTCCACTGCTCAAGCAGAGTAGCATAATAAATGTGTCTGTGTGTGCGTACGGATCACACAGACTGTGAGTTGTACAGAGGTGTAGAGTCTCCCAGGGATGAAGGAGCTCCTCTCTGGTAGTAGAGTAGCCAGAGCTAGCGCCATGTGGGAGGTCAAATTGCAGCCCCTTGCATACTGAACTCCCGGAACAGGCTCTAACTATGCTGAGCATGCTGCTGCATCACAAAGCAGCACGCTGAACAGATGGGATACATTACACATCATTGGAAAAGTAGAGAGATAAAGATTCAGACATCCAACAAAACTCTATAGAGACCTACAGAGTATAGACCTATTTACGGAATGCTAAGTTATTTTGCCAGTCGAATTTGCCCCAGTAACCTCTGCAAATACCATGACTTACTCTGCATATTCTGTGTCTCAGATCGATTTCATCTTCTTCTCTGCCAGCAGAGTCTAACAGTCAATATCTGTGTGATGTGGCAGCAAATGCCGTAGCCATGTTCCCAAAAACTGATGTCACTCATTTCCAAGCCAAATGATAAATGGGCAAATGGGTCACCCCCCAATCCACATTACATGGATATTTCATCTACAACTAAATGCCCTGACACGGAGCAAATCGAGAAAGGAACTGATTTTAATCAGCCGTAGCTGAAACAGCAAGCATGGACCAGAATAGAGTGTATATAATTAGGATCTGCCTTGAAAATGAGGGAATTAAAAGGCTTTGCATAGGCCACCTTCCAAAAAAGCTGTGGCCTGTTCCTAACAACTCAGTAATTATCCTGCGTCCCGAATTGAATGTCACACAGTAAAGTTCCTGCACCAAACATACAAGTTCAGACACATTTAGAACAAGCAAAGGAGCAAATTAATTAATGCTCTGAACATGTCTCCTCATTAGTTGTTGCACTGTGCGGTACTGGACTCTGTGACCTTGCTTTATCATATCAATATTATATACTTAACATCCCCAAATAAACTCCTATAGTCTATGTGGCATTTGTAACATCATGCATTATCTACCACTGACTGTATTTTATGTGCATTAAAAGCAATGCAATGCAATATTAATGCGAAGTAACATTTGTAAGGCAACATTCTGAATATGTGTGGTGCAGCTGGGGCTAACTTAGGTAGAATAACTTCTCCATTCCCTGAGATGGTGCAATTAACTTCCTTCCTCTGCAGGAAAAACTCGAACTCTGCCGATGTCAGTAAAACATGCTTCACATAGCCGGCAATCTCCTGGTGTGACAACATAATTTTTTCATATTTGTTATTTGATGGAAAGCATCTAAAGGCAAATGTTTGATTAAGCTATTCTTCTTTTTTTTTTTTTTGGCCTTCAAAATTCTGTTTCTGCATTTGTAATATCATCTTGGTACAGATAACTTCTGTTCTGGTGATCTGGAGGTCACTCATTATTTTTCTACATATTATTTTGTAGATTAGCAGGTTTGAGGTACATCGGTCTTTCTTCGCCTGCTCCAAGTGTTAATATGGTGGTGCAACAGAGGCATTAGAGCACTGAAATCCATAAGAACTTCACAGCTGCAGTGGTTGAATCTTGTGGTGCTTGATATAGAACGATAAGACTACATCAGCACCAGAACAGTGTTTATCAGGTCAAATGAGGTAAGATGAACTCAGCATATGTGTGCATGTGTGCAGCAATCTGTTCATGCACCACTGCCTATCTGTGAATGTGTTTAGGCGTGACGTGAAAATTATGTGACTGTGTTCTCACCATACGGAAGCAGCTTCGGACGCTCGGCTCCACATTGCTGCCCCCAAAAGCAGCGACTTCACCCAACTGGCGGGGGATCTGGATGGCTTCGTGGAGCAGCAGGCTGAGGTGACGCTGGTCTGTCAAACCTCCAGGACCAGACACCTGACGGAATAAGTCTGCAAAAAATACAGTTATACATCAATTATGCAGTAACTAATCTGATTATACAACAGGGAGCATAACAGCATTATCTCTGCTCTGTATTTGTATGCATAAAAGACAGTTATTTGCATTTATATTATTATCATATCTGCATTTTTCCTACACGTCTACATCTGTTGATTTTGAGTATTTGTATGTGTTGCTATATGTGCTGGACTTTGCAAAATGTAAATTATGAATTTCTTTGCAAACACTCAAGGAAGCATCAACAGTTTAGAAAATAATTCAAATTGCAAGTCAACACTGCTCTCTATATTGCTCATCAGGGCAAAAACTTCTCGATTGTGCATAGTTAATCAGAAATTTAATGGAAAAAAATATGAATGTATATAAAAGGTAAATGACAATATAGCAAGGATTGGGTTGTGTCACTAACGACAAATTTTACACTGCCTTAGCATTCCTACACTGACAACACACTGAATAAGAAATTATTTATTTTACAGCAAACTGCATGCAGAGTTATAATAATGATAATAGTAGTAATAATGATGTGGCTCAAAAAGAATTGGGTTAGCATATTATGGGTTATAAGCTAAGGGGTTATGACCTATCGCCTTTAGGAATAGAACCCTAAAAATGGCACTGCACCATAATAGACAACTGCAGCATGAACATAAAAACCATGTTGAGTTTGTCAACACAGTAGCAACACATGTAGTTCTCATCTCATTTTTGAACAATGAGCCTAAAGGCAGTAAGCTTACCAAACCTAGTTTTGTGGAATAAAACTCACTTCAGTGACACATAGACAGAGACAGAATCGGTATTTGTGGTCTGGCTAGTTTGCTTGGAGATGAAAGAGCTGTATAAGTGGAGTCTTGTCAGGTTTCGAATGAGGCCTTTACCAAGCTAGCTGGGACTCTGCCTGTCACTGAGGAGATGAATGCTGACAGGCGTGTGAGGGTGCTGCACAATGCCAGTATAAGCATCCCATGTGTCCCCTTCTCTGTGTACTTATTCAACCCTACAGGGACAACACTTGGCTTTAACACCTGCATCTTAAACAGCCTCCTCTAAAATATTCCTCATAACCAGACCTGCGGCGTGTTTGACATTTTAAATGTTCACATTGAGCTGTTTGATAGTGATGAGGTTTAGCATGTTTTATGGAGACACAGTATATAACCCTATTATGTCTGAAATATGCAGTTTGCAGTGTTGCAAACCCTGCAATGAGATAATGTGTTCCTGGATTTGTCTGCACAAGCCACAGGCTTTCAGAACATCCTTTACTTTGTTTGTGAGGGCTTTAATAAGTTTTCAATAATTACTAGTTCATATGAAACTACCTCAGCATGCTAACACAACACAATGACAATGACAGTGCTTGTGCAGAGGCAAATGTTAAAAGCATGCAACTTAAGATGTAGTATCAAAAATTATTGTCACCATAAAATAATCAAGCTACTTTTGAAGAAGTAATGGCAAGCATATTTCTTTTCTGAATCACAGCCAAAGACTGGTGATGATGGAGTAAACACCCACCATCTGTATCTCAAAGCGGGTTGATGCAAATGCTTCAGATTTATTTGCAAATATTATTTCAGTGACGTCTGGAGCTGGCAAAAATGGGATCATTCAGAGAAATTACAAACTGTTAAGGCCACCACATGTCTACCTGAACCCAGAAAAAGAGGGCTTACTCACCTCAGGGACTATTCAGCTGAAGGCAAATCTGTTATCTTTCACTCTTTAAGAGCTGACACAGATGGTGTGCCAAGCATGAATAATCCTGGCATGGGGTTGGTGGTGTTGTCTCACATCCTGTTTCAACTACAAGCTGTTCCAGGTCCAACTATCAGCAGCTCAAATGCTCACTCTCATTTTACCTATATTTACAGGATTACTTGTAAACTGGGGTTACAATAGACCAGTAAAAACATATCTCAGGCTGGAGCGGTGCACTAATAAAATATTACAGCATAATTTATAATCAAAAAAGGAGAAAGAGAAAGGGCTTAGCTTTTTGCTAGCTGGCATGTGATGAAAAATGAGACTCAGAGCCATAGACAGAGAGTGTTCATGAATGGTGTCTTTGGCAAGCAATCCTTTTAAGGCCCCTGGCGTACTTTGCAGAAGTAAGGAAAGCTTTCTCCATTATGGCAGCAGAGTCATTTCCTCCATTAGACTAAGTGGATGTCTTTATGTAATACTGGCAATCGCAGCCGTTTTGTTTTGGCTCATTGTTTGCAGTTGACGAGATGCATTAGGCACATGAGCAAGCATCAGACTCACATTTGTACTTCTCCTGGACGTCTGCGTTGCACAAGCTCACCAATCCCATCTTGAAGCTGAGTGCTCTCATTTTGCCGTTTCGAGCACTAGAAGAAAGAGAAGACAGGGGAAAAAGGTTGCAAGGTTAGGACTTTGAACGGTGAATTATTCTAAAATCACGGTGTATTGTGTTGTGGTAATATATTCATACGTTGGTTGAGCCCTGCTGGGAGGGACAAAGTGTAGAGGAATTACGTGGGTCAAAGCTGTACAGTACAGGTCAGCGCAACAGTGTGAAATTGAATTAGATCACATCCACAGTAACTAAAGGCACTACAGGACTTGATGAAGTGTTAAGTCCATGTGAGTTTATGCCCAGAAGAGCAATAATAAGCTCACATACACCATAATGTCACTATGTCGCTTGCCGGCAAATATACATACATGCATACTGCATGAAAACACACACTTAAAAACACACTCATGAATTACATACAATTGTCTGATCACTGGCAAATGGCAAGGCCAGTGAAATAGATGGGATGTGCCCTGACCTGAGCCTAAAACAGTCACATTAACTTTTGTAGAAACTGTGGAAAGACTGGATTTGAGAGCCAAACACACCGCCACTGTGCCGGTTAAGATTTCACAGCTCTGGTGCCAAAACAGCCAGGAAAATTTTAGTGCTGAGCTGAACAGCACTGGCAGAAACCACAGGCTTATCGAATTAACATTTGAGTCATTAAGTGAGGAATCAAGAGCATCACATTCATCAGAGAACATCAGATCAATGAAGTATAAAATTGAATCAAAGAGTGAGTTAAATTTCCAGAGCTTGATGTTGCTTTGAATGTGTTCAAAAGCAAAGCACAGGCACTGTTTTTTAAATCGCCCACAGGTCAAAACACGATGAAGTGAAACATTAAATTGGAGTCACATGGAGAAGCATGAGAAGTCATAGGAAGAGCATTACAGTGGTTCCTCTATTATATTCAGGGCTGCAGTGGGTCCACAGGAGCTAGAGAGCACATGGGGACGACTGGCTGTCAGCACCTTTCACACACACTCTGCGGTGCGCCACATGCCATCTTCAATATGCACCCCTGTGCTGCTCCTCAGGGGACACGCCACTTCTGCACACCCAGCAAGTGTGACACGCCTCTGGAGGGCACGCACACGAACACATATGTACTGGTATAAACACAAACAAACACACACATGAAAATGGCCATAGAAGCACACACACACACAGACCTCATTCAGATTCACTGCTGCTATTTATTGGAAAACAAAAAGCAATTACTGAAATTTATGCGGAGGGTAAAATCTCTGATTGTCTCTCATTAGCAGCAAGTAGTTAAGAGCCACCGACCAAATTTACTGCACTCATGGGGTTATTCCTGTGTTTTTGTGTCTGTGCTTGGTGCTTTCTTTTTGAAGATGGCACGAAATAGTCAATCAGGAGGAAAAATGGGGAGAATGCTGGTGTGAAAGAGGATTTATTTCCCCTGTGTCTCAGAGGGGATGATTGGCCCTTAGCCTGGACTTTGTTATTGGAGCTTTAGCCATGCTGTGGCTCTTTATAGATATCTGTACAACAAGCCATTGAACTGGTTACATCAATCTGCAGGCAGACCTCTGTCCCAGGACTTTGATTGTTCAGAATAACTTTTATAGTAATGGTTTATGGTGGCATCACAAAGATTGAGTGTTTGTTCATTACCTAATGCTCCTTTACTTTTAACGCTAACACGTATGACCAAATGTAAAGTTAAAAAGTCCTTAGCAGTGCTAAACCTGGCTCTGTAGCATTTCTAAACCTGACACAGACCTGTCATACTATATGTCACAGACAAAGACTAACTTACATGGCACAGATATTTCTAGCATTTAATGAGAGATTTTATGCTCATTATGTATGAAATAAGAAATTAGGAATAGGAATCCACTGGAGGGAAACTGCAAGAAAACTGAGAGGTAAGAAGTTTACTAGTACACACTGTCTATAGAACTTTCAGTACTTTTTTTATATATGCCTAGCACCGGTATGAAATCCTCTGAAAAGGTGCTTTAATATGAAACTTTATGAGCATTTTATCGAGTGTAAAAACAGTACAGAGATGAGTATACTCCACCTACTTAGCACTGGACTCATGATAGACAGTTATTCAAAAAGTATCAAAATTGATGCAGAGGGACCAGAGGTATTGTATTTTTTTTTTTTTTATTTCATGCATTCTTCCTCCTTGTCAAAACCTGGTGTTTACATTACTGATATAGGCACAATGCAGCTGTTGATAGTTTGGTCAGAGACTCAGGTGTGTTATGCTAGTAGAGGCTAATATGGCCTCATGCTGCAAGCAGAGATGAGCTGCTATAGACATCTGGTAAAGTCATTTCTTTCTAACTCCACATCCCAAGATCTGTTCATTTTCAAACTTGCAGTCTTCAGCCCCAGCCGACCCTGACTCAAATGATATCACTTGAGACAATTTATCAGACTTCGCACAGCTCTCTCTAGAGCCACAAAAAGCTTTATACAACTTTTTTCACTTATGTACTCCAAAAGACCTGTAGAGTCTGATGTGAAAAAGTGGCACAATTCCCCTTTGAGTAGCCATTTAGGCCAATGACAAGTAGTAAAACCATCTTGGAAGATGGTTTATTGAACTTAAAAACTCCAAAGAGACACTCATGTTGCTCTGTGTCTGCTGGATGAATAGACACTAACTTTATTAGGCAAAAAAATTACTTGACGTAGCTTTCAACAAAAGTAGGTTTTAATAAAAAATCTCCCTCATTTCTACAAGGAAATCGTTCCCACCAGCTTACCCACCTGTCATAGACGTTGAGCAGCCAGTTCAGACACATGTCAACGCAAAGTGGAATGTTGACCAGGATGGACCTCTCCTCCTCCAGCCTCTCATACAGAGCCGTCAGACCGTGAATCACCTCCACCACATCCATCATATGCTCCCCTTGCTGCAGCTCCTGCTCCCGAAACACCTCCACAAGGCTGCTCAGTGCTACTAAATCCACTAAAAACAAACATGGATAGGTATTAAGCAACACAGGTACCTGGGGACAACAAACTCATCTATATTCAGCTGTGCACTTGATAATTTGTAATTTATGTGCATTTTGAGAACAGGTAATGCAAGCAAGTTTGTAAATTGATGCTTGATTTGTAAATGAATGTTTTTACTGTGACAGTGTGCATGTACTTTTTGATGCAATGCATGTTATGTGCAATATGCATGTGTGATATTTTTTATATTTTAGATGTAATCTTTTTTTCATATGGTCTGATAAAAGGTAAATAGAGGTTTAATCAAGGCTTAAAAGCACATTCACAGGCACGCAAATTCACATGCTGAAGTGTAAACACCTACATTCATACATACATGACTGCACGTTCATTTTCAAAACACAAACACACAGACACACAGAGGTGAACCATCATCCTCACCTCAACAAATAAAAGCACAAGCGGCAGAGGTGCATTTTACCCTTTTTGCCCACTTAAGCCCCACCAGATGTTTCAAGAGCAGTGACACAAATTTGATTTTGCTCTTCTAAACTAATTTGATGGCCCATCCCTTGGAGTGGCGCTAAAAGGGTGTCCACTGATGCCATGTATAATTGGATAGCACGATAATGAGGTAGAACAGAGAGAGGAGATAACAGGAGTGTTCTCAGGGTTGGGAGGGAATCACCTAAAATGTATTTCTGATGGGCTCTTATACAGTACTGCTCAATCATTCACAAAGTGTGCAGAGAAAAAGAGTGAGAATTCTGCTGTTATCAAGGCAGCCTGGCAATTAAATTCTATAACGATACCAAGCAGTAGACCAGAGGAGGGTGAGATAAGAAAGTGGGTAAGAGAAAGAAAGAGGTGGAGTCATTTAAAGAGGTTTTTCACAGTGGTATGCTACGTTTTTATTACAGAAACTCACAGAACAGGGATGGGAGGAAGGTTGCAAGAGAAGACAGAGAAGGAGAGGGAGTAAATGTGAATAAGTGCCAGTGGCAAGTGTGGGCTCATCTGGGGTCAGCGGGAGTTAGAGAACTGCAGGTGATGAAAGATGGACGAGATTAAGGGGCCGAAAGCGCAAAGATGGAAAAAGAAGGACCAGGTTTCAGGTAGTGAAAAACCAAGAGAGCAAAGACAGTACATAATACAAAATTATTGTCAGGAGAAGCACTGGAGGAATAAGCAATAGTTAGAAAAATAGGCAGAAAGTGAGAGTAACAAGTGCTGTGACCCTGATGGGGCATGCATTCCAGTCTCACCCATGCGGCAAAAACTAATTGCCTTCTCTTTTGTAACTCAAATGGACCAATTAATAGCTCTAATTACCTAGCATGCCGACGATGCAGGCCCTCATGAGAATGAGGAAGGAATCAGGTGGTTGAGTGGTTCTAGTGGCTCTTGAGTTTATCAATACTTTTGATTGCTGCGTTTGAAAGCTAATAGTGATGGAAAATACAGAGAATATTTTCAGCTACGTTTCCAAGTAGTGTTGAGAGGAGAAATGGTTCCTTCGACAACTGAATAAGGAAGAGCGCTGCAGCTAATCGTTATATCTCATTCCTGAAGAGAGCACGTCATAGTGGATTACTGATGGTGCAGGATAACAGTATGTCACTTAACCAACCATTCCAGCGATGCAGACAGAAAATACCATAGATGAAATGCCGTAATACGTACATCTCAGAGCCTTCTGAACTCGTCGCAGCTTCATAGCTGTTCTGTATGCTGAGAACTTGATGTTGTTCAGATCCGCTAATGGAGGGAGAGAGAGCGATAGAAAAAGAGTAGAGTAAATGAAAAAGATGAGGGGAAAACAAACCCATCCTGCACCACCCCACCCTGCCATCGAGGAATTAGGCATCACTATCTTTCCCCCTGTTCATCACACCATTGCAGAAGTCATTAGCAGTGTGCTGTATTTCTAATATTATCTGTGTATGTGTCTGTGCCATTCATGTATGTGTCTGTGAGAGCATGTGTATGCGACAGCGTGTCTATCTCCCCTGCAAGCTCCCCGTGTCAGATCAGATTAATAGTAAAACACATGATGTCGTTTAATCACAATTAATTAAAGGCTAAGCGAAAAGCAATCACAGCACAGCAAATTGGGCCTCGTAGGTTAATGACAGTAGCGATGTAGTCCCTAAGGTGTTTGAAATACTGGGCCTTTAATGAGCTGTGTGACAGGGCCTTCAAAGCAGAGCCCCAGTGGTGCCATGCTCCCCGTGCGGCTGCAACCCAGTGGGGTTCCTGGGCATATGAGCAGGACTCGGAGGGTGCTTTAATTGTCTCTTTACTCACCGAGCGCTTGGTACAGTTCTGTCATCTTTGGATGGTCCCAGCACGTTGTCTGGGCCTGATGGCTGGAAGAAGACAGAGAAATGAAACAAAGGCATTTGTGAATACGGCAAAAATGGAGGTGCACGGGCCAAAAAGATCAAGGCAAAATGGAGCACAAATGAGCCAAGAGAGCAGAGACAGGCAGGTGTGGCAGTCAGTAAAAGGAGTAAGATCAGAGGGTAGTAAGTGAGAGAGAAAGAGGAAAATGAGAGGGCAGGATAGGGCGGCCCTTGTTTACAAGGGATTTCAGGCCTGTAAAATGCAGACATGCGTCAAACATGATAAAGGAGTCAGGTTGAGGCATCAAAGTTATGTCTCACGCCTGCTCTGCTGGAGATATGCTGCCAGGAACTTAAAAGGTAGAAATCCCAACACACATCAAAAAACACAAATTTACACACCTAGCTCTATGGGCATATTCAGAAAATGTATCCTGAAAAAACACACATTCAATAAAAAATGACAAGCGCAGCAAAATAAATGAAAAACCCCAAAGCGCGAAGTCTTCCAGGACCAAGGGGCCTTTCAGGGCAGCACTCATTGTTTTGCCTGTGCAGGAGCACATTGATTGGTGCCCAGTGGAGTTGTGCACAGATACTACTCCCAATCCATTGGTACAGTAATATAGCCCATAAAGAACTGACTAGCAGACTAAAACAAAACCCAAGAGGTTGTATTTAAAATGATTAAGAAAATAAATACTCCTAGTCTGCAGAGGAACAAACTGTGCAAACACTTTCACGGTTACAAACCTTCACGCATAAGAATACCATCCTCTAGCTATAAACACACACCTACCTCTACACATGCACGCACACACACGTTCGCAGTTCATTGATAAAACCAACAGCTCTCTAAAGGTGAAATACTATTGATGAGGTAAATAGATAAACAGATGAGTGCTCAGGCAAACAGGGCTCACAGTAGCTCAATAGAGTTCCTCTCTGAATCATTTAGTATTTATCTGCTTTCTAATGGTGCCTCTGTACAAGTATATGGCCAGTAGAAATCTCTCTGAAAATATGAGTCAAGCCGCACTTAAAGTAAAGACGATGGGGGTTAATTCTCTTCTACTGAACCTGCTTGTATAAATGACATGTTACATTAAAAAATACTGCTTTACAGGCTGAGATCAGTCAGGTCACGAGCTGTGAGAATAATGTCACAAAGAGCAAGATAACAGCTGAAGTTTGAAATTTAATTGGACTGTTGAATGTGGAATGCTTACAAATAATCTGTGTTTACCCTTGTAACTGTTGCAAATGGCTTCAATTCAGGTGTCGTAGTAGATCCTCATTTATCTTAACATATGGATACCAAACACCAGGAACAAATTTTCAGAGAGAATACTAAAAGAGATCCTCATTTTTTTTCACATAAGCTCACAGAACAGAATGAATGAATGAATGTCTCTATTTAAGTTTCAAGAACTGAAGCACTACCCCTCACTATTACACCGACTTTTTGATGTGATGACTGCACCATTTGAAGTTGTTTTGAATCGGCTCCCATTGAGAAGCCACAAATGACAAAAAAAAAGGAATACTGCCAGTCAGTCACACTACAATACTACAAACAGGTTGTTTCTGTAGAGCAAATTATGGTCAAACCTAATCTTTGGTGAAAGAAAATGCAATCAATGTGACTCACAGATGTAAAATAGTCATGTTATTCCTCATAAAGTATAAGAAAATACTTTTGCTTTAACAAAGCCTCCTAACCTGCCCTGGAAAAATGCAGATGCTGACCCTGAGTTTGCACTTACTTGATGTAGTAGGGCACTTTGTTCGGCGAGATGGCGCGCTCCCATGGTATCTGCACTGAACCTGCACAAAGACACAGAAACAAAATCAATTTCAAAACAGGCATGTCATACATGAAAAGCCATTGTGCGCAGTTTCCCTGACAGCATGTCCAGACACCGTGTCCATTCAGACCTTCTTAACAGAGATGCTCTGGTGTACAACAGGTGCAGTAAAGCCAAAGGGACAGGTCTATTGTGTCCGGTTTCCACAGAGCTTTGGTTTGTTTGGCACGGCCTAACAGAATACCGGGAGGCAGGGGAGCCGGTGAGACAGGGTGAGTGTAGCATTTTAACTGGCCTCCAAGCTGAACCACAGGGGGTTCAGCTGAGGATCAAAGCGGACAGACTGCACTGGAAGAAGCAAGAAGCAGACACACTGATACAGAGGCATGCATGCAACTACACACACACTCACACAGAAACACACACACACCATCATGTCATTGTCCATTATTGTATCATGAGATGGCACAGTGTAGCCTTGTATGAAATTATTAATGGGTCAGTAAATAAGAAATACAAAGTTCTGCTACAAACATATGTATTCATTTATGTTTAATCTGTAAGAATGTATTGTATTTTATAAGATTATCCATTTTTTAAATGTAAAATCTTAAATTCAAAAGTAACCAGTAATTATAGCTGTCAGATTAATGTATAATGGAGTAGAAAGTACAATTTCCCTCTGAAATGGAGTAAAGTGGCATTAAATGTAAGTACTTCAGTAAAGTTCCAACTGAAGTACAGTACTTAAGTAAATGTGTTCATTTAAACCTCACCTACTTATGTACAATAAGGACCATATGCTTCTACCATGTGCTATTTTAAACTACATAACACACTGAAATAAAGGCATGTTGGTGCATAAAAAACCACACAGTATGTCCAGATGTTCCTGCAGGGTACAGTGGGCTGTACTGGCAGTGGAATAGTGCTTTATAAGCCACAGTGTGGTATTTCTGAGCCAGCGTGACAGCGGTAAAACTGGATGGGGTTGGTCAGGACATTGGAAACACTCAAGTACACAGCACCACTCCAGATCCACTCGCACAATGTGCCTTGCAACACACAGCCTTTCCACTTCTTCATCAGTTTAAACTAGGCAAAGTAAATCACATTGCTCAGCCCCCCTGCTACCTCTCTGTAGCCTTTGAAGAGCAGCAGGTAAAACAAGAGACAGAATTCACAAATATGTATCTCTGTTCAAATGAGATCAATGACTGTTGTGATGAGCATCGATGGTGATGCTTATGCAACAGTGTGCTGGAATTGATGAAGACAGACGAACAAAGGCTGCCAGCTCCACCTCTAACCCAAATACACACACAAACACAAACAGAAAGGCAGCATTTTATAGCGTCATCACAACAAAACTTTAATACACCTAACCCTCTTTTCATCCCCCCACACTCCAAGATGGTGCCTTGGCACAGCATGGCACAGGCTGGTGCGACATGAGGCACCAACTTCAAATAGCAGAAGAGGACTCTTACTGGAAAGGAAATGCTGCGATCCGGGGCCAAAGTCTCTATGTGCATCCTGGAGCTGCTTCAGCCGCTCCTCTATGGACCCCTGAGGACACACACACACACACACACACACACACACACACGCAGACTTAAATCAAAGGGAATCGTGCTGTTCATCCCTCTCCACCACAAATCCCCACAATAGAGATGCATACACACAGACCACCTGCTTCTCCTCCATTAGTTAACTGCGGAATATAAATTATGTCTTTTTCTTTTGCTGCCCCTCTTGAAGGACTCTGAAAGCCTTTGAAGAGCAGCAGGTAGGAAATGAAGACAGAGATTAGAAAATAATATATTTTGTTGAAATGAGGACAACGCTTCCTGGTTGCAATGTCACTGTGGAAAAGAGCTGGAGGAAAGTAAGAAGAGAGAAAGGGGGGTTACAAAGCCCCACATGTGCTGCGTCAATAACCACGGACTGAGTTGACAAAATTAAGTTTGCCATCGCCTGTGTAAAAGCATTTCATGTCAGTTTTATTTCCCACCAAATGGGATTTAGCCTGTCTAATCCTGGTTTATTTGAAATGTACTGGATTTGGCACATGAATCACTGTCAGTTGGATGTTTGAAACACGTCCTCGAACAATGGGAGGTAAATCCACTCACGGTGAGGTAGTGAGGCAGATAAAGAGAGAAAGAGAAAAGGGGAAAATGTGAGGGGCCGTTAGACTTCAAAGAGAAGCATAATGTGTGAAGTTAGATATGTTAGCATTTCTCAGTGTAGACACGTCATTGCTCCCTCAACACAAAATAAAACAATATAATCTGAGGCGTGATTTAAATTGGTTGGGACTAATATAGAGCATTGTCAATGTGCCGTGGAGATGTTACTGCCAACTGTGCGGTGTTGTGCAATCTATTTGTTGTACAGACAATTTTGGCTGCCGTAAGGAAGACAAATGACTAAATTATCCATGATCGACAAATATAAGCAAATCAAATTTGGAAATACATTTTCGCTGGTGTCTGAGACGCCAAAATCAACAGGGCACAGGATGTTGGGATTTAGCATTTATCATTTTAATTAACAGAGAAATTGGACACAGAAAGGGAGACAAAGAAATAGGTTTCTCCATTCTGCTTGCTTTCACACAAGACGTCAGGTCTGTGCATCTTATCGCATTGAGATTAATTAATGTGGATGATAGAGATGGCAGATTGACCAAGGTGCAAGGCAGCTTGAAGACAGCTGAAATACACAGAAAAGGTTGTGTTTTTTTCCCCTCTAAAACCATTTGCAGCACCTGTCTCTTCATACATCACTTGGGCTCTACTGATATCACAGAAGCTCTGAGACTGGTCCAAGATCTGGGAGATGAATATCTGCTGGTGACTATGGATACTAAAAGCTTTTTTAACAATGCTGATCATCAGGGGGGATTAGAGACTCTCACTTACTTCCTGAATCAAAGACGAGAGGACACACTGTCTGCTGAAGCACACAGTGCATCAAAGATTTAGAAAGAAATTATCCTGTGAAAGAACTTTTTTATGAAGACTCTTTTTACCTCTAGCGCAAGGGAGCAGCAAGATTAGTCCCAATTTCTGTTCTTTCTATGTAGCTCTCTTTGAAAAAGAATGTGTAGTAAGTCCCAACAATAATTTCCTAAAATACACAGGATGGTGGTGACAATCTTTAGCAGATGTCTCCTTGACAATTCAGGCTCCAGAACGTGTTTTGTTGGAGTTTTACGAATGCTTTTAATGATCACTTAAACTTCCCCATGCACCATGACCCTCATGAAAGAAACATTTTCAGGCATTTTAATTGAGACGGTAAGAAGACAGTACTACTGATGTGGGAAAAAATAAGACTGACAGATGTTTCTATTTATGTGTGAGCTCGTTCCATCCCACGCTGAAAATAATGCTGCTTATCAGTTATAATGGCTGTAGTTGTAGGATAAGAAGTACCTCTGGTTTTTGAGAAAAGAGCACTTTGGTCTGGTTTGGTTTGGTCAAATGAGCATCCTAAAAATAATCAACATTCTAAACAGTACATACTACATACTACATACTGTATACTGTTTTATCAGTTAGTATACAAAAATATCAACATACTTGAAATGACAGAATTAAGTGCAACATCAGATGTTGGTCGAACTTTTGTTTTCGAAGATGTTTTGGAGTTGTTTTACCACCAACTGCAATCTATTATTTTTATATTATCTTTTTTTTTCAGTTGCAAGCTGCTCCTCCATTTCCTTTGTACATTGCATTGTGGGAGAATAGTGTGCATCACAAGCACACTCAAAAAACAACGGAATTTAGTATGCATGATGTCTGGTTTCAGGATACTTTTCTTGCAAGAAAAACCTGCTAAGAATCAGGGTGTGGTATGGATTTGGGAAAGGGTGTAAAAGTCTTTTAACATGCTAATTTGCACAGAACACGATAGAAATGTAATTACTTTTACAGTTATTTAGTCATGATGTTGTGATATTTCACTTAAAACCAGCCCGAAGGCTGAGACAAAGGCTGAGAGATTTCAGACTGGACTATGGACTGAAAGACCCTCGAACCATGCTGCTAGCATGGCTAAAAATGACCTAAATCCTTGCATTAACTGCGGCATACAATATTCCAACCTAAGCTGAGGAAGATGTTGTGGAAATCCTCAAGAAGCACCAGCACGTGACTCTGTCTAGTTGTGATTAGGTTCTAGAAACAATCCAATAGGTTTCACTCAGAGGACAGAGGCTTAACTTGAAGGAATTGACTTTATTTGCTTCACTCAGAGGAGAGAGCACAGAAAAACACTGGCTTACAAATCAAACCCACAGCTATACTGATCTGCTCTGTTTTGTTGCGTTCTGTTCTCCTCATGAACTGCTTCATTCTGGGCTATTCGGGGCAGCAGAGGCAGGAGCAGTGAGCATGCAAAGTGCATACTGGATACTAATTTCTACATGAAAAAGAGACAGAGAAAAGGAGAGGCTGGAGTGGCAATTAAAACATCATGAAAAGACCACAAATGACAAGCTGTGGATAAGGTGTCATGATGGTTATCTAATAGGAACAGGGTGTTCTCTCATGGGGTGTAGTGAAGGCTGAGTGGGTTTTGTTGTGCTTATAGGAGCACTCCAGAGGTCGCTGATGGAGTGTGCAGCCTAAGCTTGAAAGTTGCACACTTCCGAGTTACAGTAATGTATCCATACATTCAGTTGAGCATCAAGGTGAGGGCAAGTCCAGTTCAATGCATCCAAGGCACTTTATCCTTGAAATTTTTAAAAGGCACTAAGAGTAAATGCCTTGGATTCATTGAATAATTGCCCTCTTCACGTGCGAGCACAGATTCAAATCTTGATTCATTTCATTTTCATCATTCATTCATCTATGTTGCAGCTTTTCTCATTTCTAGTCTGTGCAATGACTCAACACATTAACATTCTGACCAGTAGTTATACTCTATAACTAATGAGAACCATCTAAATGTTTTCTCATCTACTTTAAGTACGGTAAGTCATTAAAAAAATATTGAGCTCAACTCATCACAGGAATGAAGTGCAGCAAAAAAAAAAAAAAAACAGATGTTAGAAAACAGGTCCATACTTAGAATGTCTGACCTTTTGACAGCAATACTGCAATATTCATGCAAACTCACCATTTGCTGCAGCTGCTTCAGTGTGAGCAACCTGTCCATTACTGTGATGCAGCTGCAGAACGTGCTGTCGACACTAGTGACAGTCCCTGATGTTAGTTTACCAGGTCAGTCAGGTCTTAATTCAGGTCTTAAAACCCCCCTTATGGACCTTATGGTTAAACATATTTTAGTCCATTTACTACAAATCACTTTCATTTTGTAAACTGAGCTTGTTATATGAAGTTGGATGAATTTTATCAAGGTATCTCTTGGTGTCTATTTATTTTTCTTCTTTTTCATTTCTGCTCACTGTGGTAGGTTACAAAACACAAGCAATAGCCTCTTAATTGATTTGAAATGAGATGAACAGCAATAAACCGCTGCCCCTGGAACTGTGGGAAAACTAAAACTAAAACACAGCGTCCTGGTGGTTTTAAGATACTGAACACGTAACATGGCCCTTCATTCATCCCCTAAAACAAACCACTGACCTTCACAAGCTCAAAAAGGCATAAAAGACATTAAACAGTTGCAAGTCTGAGGTGTGGGCACCATTGAAGCCTCACAGAAATCCTTAACTTACATTAGGACAAACATTACACATGGAATTACCCTCTAATGTCTCCCTTGAATTTGACTGCTGGACAAGCTGCTGCTGACAATGTCAAACAGACAACACAGACCTGGCAGTGAACCCTACCTGAAGCACTTTCCATCTGCTATTGAGATGCTCCAGGGCGCGGGCATTCTCCATCGACAAATGGACATCGGAGATTGCCAGCTGGTGGGCCAGATCATTGATGTGCTTCATGCCCTCCTTCACCTGGGTCAGCTCCTCCTTAAATAACTGCAGCAGTAACAGAGAGAGAGAGTGGGACGAGCAGAGGGGCAGAGAGAGGTAGACGGAAATGAGAGCAGTGAAATAAATGAGAAAGAGAAAACAGATGAAGTACAAAATAGATTAAATATAGAAAAATATCAGGCACAGGCAGAACAAGAGAGCAGCACATTCAGTCTGGACAAACTCCACTCGGATTAAATAAATAACAAAAAATCAATTGAAACGTAATCCATTATAGCTTTCAGCTCTGTTTTAGAAACTATTTGGCAGAAACCATGTATTAGCTTCCTAAATCATAGGGAAAAGAATGCATAATGATATTGGACTAGCACCAGCCTCTGTTCATAGTAGATTTTAAATGTGAACAATGAGGGAAATAAGGGAATTTTTACAGTAAACAGTGTCTAACTCAGGATACAGCGTAACAATAATGGAGTGTGAGTGTGTGGGCAGCTCATGTGTGCATATAGCAGTCTATTTATTAATCAGTTTGCAGTGTTGGGGTATGTAATCATGTTTTTTTTTTTATTACATTTTGCCGTTGACTTTAAAAACATCTTGCAATCTCCACAGTGCCACCTTAGCTGCACTTAAATTATATCTAAAAAGATTTTTTTTAATACGTTTGTCATTATTTGTCCCTACATAGTAGAGATATTAATAAAAAACTGGAAATGAGAAGTACTATGCATCATTTAAAACTACTGAATTAAACTAGCCTCAGGACAGCCCGAAGTCACATGATTTTCAGGGATTACTTCCCTGCATTTCTTCCTTAGGGTGCTATTTGAATGACAGGAATGGGAATTCATGTAAAAAAAAAAAAAAAAAAAAAGAAAGAAAAATTAACCGCATCAAACAAATGTTGCTGAAATCTAATTAAGGTTTCATGTTTAATGTAACTCTTTCACTGAAACTCTTCTTCACACTGTATAGAGGTGGAATTCGCCAAATGCCTTCTTCTGATGGCAGGGCATTAATTCCTGATATCTCCAAACAAGCAGACTGCGTTTAGACACCGGCAGAAGTGATGTCAAAAAGGAAAGGCGACAGAAATGACGAGCACAAATGTGAAAAAATACATCATCCTTATCATAGGAGAAAGTGTTACGCGCTCATTTGGCCATGTACACCTGTCAGTGTATACTGTATGAGTGTCGAGCTAAAATAATTAATAACTGGTCAACCAACACAAAATAAATCTGCAACTATTTTGATAATTGATTAGTGTGAGTAATTACTGTGATAATTAATAAATAGGGAGGCTGTGGCTCAGGTGGCTGAGCGGGTTGTCCACTGATTACAGGATTAATGGTCTGACCCCCAGCTCCTCCTGTCCACATGTTTAAGTGTCCTTGGGCAAGACAATGAACCATAAGTTGCCTCACTTGTAATTTGCTTTGAATAAACACATTTGTCAAATGAGGAAATGTATTGTACTTAACAGTGTTATATGTATGTATCCAAGTCTGCATAATGTGTGCGTTTGTGTCATATTTGCATGCGCTCATGTGTTTTTGTAAGTGTATGTGTTAAGTGTAAGTGAGTGAGGGAGGACAGACGAAGTGACAAACATGCCCTGAAGACCGAGCTGAACATGTGCTGGCTGTGACAGGAGTCCAAACAGTGACATGATTATTGTGCAGTGCCCTCACTTCTAATGAATAGCGCCACACAATTACAGGCAGCGGCGGCACTCGGCACTCGATAATGACTAAACCAATGACCTGCCATTTGTTCAACAGCATCTATTCAACTGAGGATTGTAACCCCTGCCATCTCACCACGTCAGTTTGACGACTCACGTCCTTGTCATCATCTGTCAGATCACAGCTACTCCGACAGGGATGTGTACACAGGAAACCAAAACAAACATTTTAAAGCAACACGGCCTGATACACACTGCTTGTTAATTCATGAGCAACATATCATCTGCTGTGTTTTTCTGATTAAAAAAACAAAAAAACTGGATGTCACTGTTTTGACGTTTGTTTATGACATGCCACAGTGTCACAATGTTCACTTTTTCAGGGTTAGCTGGAGGCAATTTTCTCACAGGAGACAATTAAGTTACTCCACAGGTAAAACCAATTTATATTTAGGATTCATGATAATGTGTTTGTGTGTGTGAGTGAGATAAAGAAAAGAAGAGTGTACATAGTGTGGTTTTCTGCATTTTACTACCTTGGTAGCATCTATGTGGTCCTGCAGAGAGTCAATGAAAAGGTCTCCAACAGGCTCCCAGGCATCTCTCACCCCCTCTGCCTGCTCCAGGGCCACTGCCAGCTCCTCCATCGCTGCTTGGATCTGGAGTAGACGCTCTAACGTCCTCTCCATATGTCTGGAGTTTTGTTGAAAATGTAATTCATCACAGTTAACTTCCTGCACCATTCCAATTTGGGACTAATGCAGTGGCATTCAAACACATTGTGCATTCAACATGTAATTACATTACAGAAAACATTTCAGGAGGGCTACGTGCTACGCACATATTTTTATAGCAACATGTCTAACTGTTAACTGCCTAAAGGCCTTGTTTCCCTGAAAACACATTTTTATATTCTGAAAAGTAAGTGAATTTTCAGTGATCTAAAATGTGATAAATTAGATTTCTAAGTGCTTCTGTTATGGATTACACTTCCTGCATTTTGTAATCAGGTTATAGTAACTGTATTATGTTTAATTTATTGTTGCATAAAATTGCTCTGGATCAACACAACCACAGAGTCACAGGGAAAAATTACACTCGAGACTTTATAGCTCTAAAAGTTGTACGGGAAAAACTTGTTTAGTTATTTTTCTTGTTTTGCATAATCTTCTTAGTATTTAATTTTCCAACAAATATACATGTCTTTTTCCATCACACATCTTTGAACAGCATTACTCTTTCACCTCTTTCGGTGTTGATCAATTATTCAAATCACACTAAATTTAGAGATGAAATCTCTTTGGTGTAACAGCTAACAACTTCAAGACACCTGAAATGTGACAATAGGCCACAACTAGAAATTGATTTTATGTACCAGTTAACAAAGCAATAAGGTTGGAAACGAGTTGCTTATCATATATTTTGAAATGTAGTGGACTAGAAGTATAAAGTAGCATCCAGTGGAAAGTAAATTTACCTTCAATCACTGCAGAAACCACACATAATCTGACCAGGATATACACAGTGTAAAGAAAAGTGTCTGACCTATGGCGGTCCACACAGCGTGCCGTTAGCTTTTCCCACAGGTCACTGGCCACATTCGCCTGCTTCCATACTGAGCGGCTCACATTTAAGATTCGCCGGCGTGGAGACACCTCTGCAGAGGATGGATGAGGTTAGACAGGGCAACACAGGGTTAAGAGAATAAAGGTGCAAAGTAGGTAAAGAAGTAAAAAAAAAAATAGAGCACACAGAGAAAAAAACAGTGTGGAGAGGAGAGCAAGGGTTAGAAGTCAGACAAAGAAAAGAGCAATGATTGGAGAAAGATGGTGTACCAACTCAGTGAAAGGAAAGGAAGTGAAAGGAAGGGGGCATAAACAAGTTGGAGAACAAGGAGAACATAGTAAGGCAGATTGCTTTAGTATTCCCCAGGTGAGCATCCTGTGGCGAGAGCCAAACATTACCAAGAGGACTTGTGGCCAGAGAAACAGCCGAGCTTACTGTATTATTGATCTGAGCAGATGGTACCGTAGAGCTGGTGAACTAGAGCTAATTGGTCCCCGACCCTGATACTTTCCCTAAACTCAGTGTGACTCCAGAGGACGGATCACTGTTAATAACTACTAATGGAAGATTTCACCTGCATGAGTCCAACCAAATTAACTCTGGGGTTCAGCTGAGGCGGTTTGAGAGTGGGATAGTTTGGCTGGCACAGCAGTTGGCACAGAGTATGACGGGAGCAGACCTTTTCCATCGGTCAGGGTCTCCTCTGGCTCCTGGAAGGGGTGCTGAGCCAAAAAGGCCTGGGCAGACTCCAACACTGAGTAGATGAACGGCCCGCGAGACTTGACATCCTCCATGAACGCCTGATGGGAGACATGCAGAAGAGGGGAAATCATTTCTGAGTGGAAGAGAATGAAAGACGTCAGCTGTTTCCAAAGCGAATTTCTGGTTTCTCAAAATGATGTAGCTGAGAAAGATGAGTTATGTAGGCTAAGCTGAACATGTGTCAAAGCAATCGGTCGAATGACTGAAAATTATTGGACGACAATTTTGATTATCGAATGATATCTAACTAATTAGTTAGATAGCTAGTCTCATTAAAATATAATCAACGGGATAACTGATAATGAAAACAGCTGTTAGTTGTAGTCCTACTGCACGAGAGCCTTCCCTGTAAACTTGTAACATCAAACATTTCCAGCTTTATCAACAGAAAGCAGCCCTCAAACTACTGACAAATTGGAAATACCACTGGGAAACCGTGGCAAATTCACTGATCCCCAGTACAAGTTGCGATGTTTCACTTCAACACATGATGGAAAACTGGCAAACAATGCAGCATATTAATGGTAAACACATTCATAGTCCCATCTGACAGGAAGAAATCCACGCTCCCTGACAAAAAAGGTAGAGGAAGCTGTTCAGAGCCAAAAAAAAGAATCAGTTTATTATGTGTGCACTATAACGAACACAGCTCACAGACCATGTAGGCTAATTCAAGAGACTTAAATAGGCTATCAGACACACAGCAATGGGCAATCAGGAGAAATGCTGTACAGATTGTAAAACCTATAAGATTAACAATGTGTCTTTGGGCTATAGAAATAAATCTGCCTTGACTTCATTTATCAGTAAATCCCAGTGATTCACAACACGCACAGGCTGCTAACAAGAACAAATAGTTGTTTACATCTGACTCACTCACATCCTGCAGTAGCATTTTCATTGGTCTAGTTCAAGTGATGTATCAACACTGACCAATGAACACCTGAGTGAAAATACCTGGTAAACAGTTTCAGACTTTCAAGAGTTTGCCTGAACGCACCACTAGGCAACAGACTGGGGGACACTGACACTTGTTTTGTCCTCCAAATTTGTCCAAAGGAAGACTGCATTTCTGTGTGACATTTGGAAAAAACTTTTTAAATGAAGCCATCTTTGTCAGCCTGTTTTCACAGATTCATTTTAGAGATGTGAACTTTGGAGGAACCTGAAATGAGACACAACAATAGAGAGAAGCTGGAATCGAGGGGGAAAAGACACCACAGCCACAAGTGGCAGTTACAGCAGAATGGAAAATGCTAAAACCTGGTGTAACAGCAGCACAAGTAGAGAAGACTTATATTATTTTAACCCTAATACGTTTGCCAGCTCTGAACTGAGAGCCATGTTTCCATGGTAACCATAAATGACACCTGTTGACCAGTGGCACCGAATGACAAAGAAAGGGAAGGGGCGAAACATCACTCATAACGTGGTTCTCTAACAGTATTGTGAAGCAAGTATGAGAAGGTTTTTAAAGAGCACAGTATCTTGGTGGACACTGAAAGGTTTTTGTACTGTCCTTTACTGAATTTAACTGATTTTAAAATGTCCTATAACTGTTGATTTCCTCCATTAGGCAAACATTTCCTTGCTGTTGTGAACAGAGTTGAAGGGTTTGATGTGTTGCTCTGTCATTCACATTTTTTAACCAGTTAAAAGTCCTAATTTACCCACAATTAATATAAACTTTTTTTAAGTTTATATTAATTGTTTAAGTACAAAATGTACACAGTTTTGTGCAACGGATGAATTTAGACATCTATGTGAAGTCTGACTATTAGTTCGATCTAAGCCACAGTGAAAGCGTGAAACAAGTCCCATAATAAGCAAGACTGTAGTAGCAGACCCCCCAAGTGTACTGAACTGGGTGAGGGTGTGTTTTCAAGTTTTGATTTGTAAGAGAAGTAATATGTTATTTCTTCAAATCTTAAATAGGCTCGTTTTAAGATGACACCATGCCACACAGGCTGAGGAGCAAACAAACACGTACAGTACAAATGGCAAACATGAGCGAAAACTGGCCCGATAGAATACATGGGTTTTCTATAGCAATCACTGAACACACCACACACACAAACACACACTGGCATTGATCTACTGGCAGGACCACATGAGATTACATGGCTGTCTGCTTGTGCTGAGCACCCAGGGCACAATCAGAGACCAAATCTACTGGGAGCACTGGTCAGTTGGCCTACTTGCACAGAGGAGCCAATTAGCTGGAGAGCCCAGCTCCACTGGTCCACATTCAGCAGCACTCCCTATGCAAATGACAGACGAGGAGCTCAGCGGTGCAAGAAGACACACACAAGCCTTTACTCCACCACTGAGCAGATACCCAGAGCCTCCCGAGGGCCTTGAAGAAAGCCAGTGCGTGAACCTTCTTCATTCTCCTACACTAATCTTTGTTCTGTATAAAACATACTGCAGGTGTGTGAATTAATGCCAGGGATATTCCCTCTCTTCAAAGTAATTTATTTAGGTGAAGCCAGCGTCCTCAATCCTCTTACGGTATGAAGAGATTACAATTTTAGCTGAAAATCTACATTACTAGCTGGAATTAGCGGGGTTGTGCAGCTGCAGCTATGACAGTGTTTCAGTGCCTATTAAAAAAAAAAAAAAAAAAAACAGGACCAGAGCCCAGCAGGCCTGATAACACCCGGCAAGCAGAGTTAAACAGAAAGCCCCCAATGAAACGCCAGCAAACACCAGCCGGCACCGAGCAAACATGCTAAAGTGTGTAGCGGTGGGGAGCTGTGGCATGAGATAAGATTCCCAGTGCAACAGTCATGTAGAAAACCTGCTGTCTGTCTTTTCCTCTCTCCCACTCTTTCTCTAATGACAAACAAATTCCCTCCTCAACCTCACTCCATCTTGCTTCCTTCCTTTCCTTCTCCTTTACCCCCTTTTCATCCTCTTCAGCTCTCTATTCTCTCTGTTTAGCTGCTTTGCCGCCCAAAGAGGATCCGAGGCATGGATTCCCTGAGCCAGCTGTCATGTTAAAACTTTAATTCCAGCTAAATTTCACACTCAGAGGCTTCGTCTTTGGTTGAAGGAACATTAAGAGCGAAGCCTTCAGATCAGATTAAGATACATTATGCATGGAGTAGAGAAAGTGAGGGAGGAAATGACTTCATTGACTCCGTCTAAACATGTTGATGGCATTTCTTTTACTCCTCCCTTCGGACGGTCCTCTCTTAATGTGCTTTTGACAAGACAGAGGATAAATTTTCATTTCATTTTCCCTCTCGCAGGAAGCAGAGAAGATTCTGCAGCTGCTACAGATTCTCAAAATCCCTCCTATTGCCGAAATGCTCACTTATCCCAACACCCAAACACACGCGACACCCTCAAAAACATATCTTCCTACCCATACTCTCTGCCATCCCCAGCCCAAAAACACATACAATAAACATGCTCCCGAACCATGCAGACGCACACACACAAAAAAGAAGTAGCACAGAGGGAACTTGCACTCTAACACACAAAAACGACATCAGAATAAATCCACTTAAGATCAATAATTCACATTTCTTAAAACGCTTTAATTCTCTATAGAAAACTGGGATGCAATTTCCCTCTCTGCTTTGTCGGAAAAGTTTTAGAGCGACCAGACGCTCGGGAAGCGGAGGCATCTCAGATTATAAAGGCGTGCTGTGCTGAAAATGGGACATTTGAGGAGAAGCGAGGAGAGGAAAGGATAGGATAGGAGAGGAAGTTCAGTGATGTTCAGCAGTGAATACTACTGAATAACATTGTGCAGAGGTTTTCAAATTGTAAGGACAGTTGAAGGGGAGGCACGAGTCAAAGATACTGCACGAGGTGAAAAGGACAGGTGCATGCCGGAGCTCTGAAAACAACAGGAAATGAGTTATTGTGTTCTGGCATCCTGATTTGACCTGATTTGGCCTGAAATTCTTATTCCCTCTCATAGTGATAGCTCAGTCAAAGTCTGAACACACAGATGTGATACATATATTTCAACATTCAGTGCAACTTAAATTTCCCAAGGATATCATTATCGCCGATCACCATCTCAAAAAATGTGATGGTTGTTTAAAGATTGGATTGAGCACTCCTTGTAACTTGCCTGTGAACTATCTTTTTACATTTTCTTCAGTATCACAGTAATTCAGTAATAGTTGTATATCCATCCAATGGTACACTGCAAACAGGAACTGCAATAGCTAATTCTGTGTACTTTTAATGGTGCAAATTTGCCAAAATTTGCACTATCCCTCAATCAACGCTGGAGGGATAGTAGTGGAAAGGGAAAACAGCACTTGCAATTGCAGGGAGAGGAAGGGGGAGAAAAGCAACCACAGTATGGTGTAAAGTGCAAGTGGTTTTTTTGTTGTCCTGTTAATTGGGAGGCTGATTTCAGAGTGCACTAGCTGAGGTGGGAGTTGGAGTGGGATGAAACGGGAACCACAAACCTCTCACTGTCAATACAAGTCGCCTTTCAGAGACACTGCACAACATGACAAGAAAGAAAATTGCTAGGAGGGTGGAAAGGGAAACTGTTGTAGTTACAGAACCAATTACGAGTGTGCGTCTACCAGTCCCCAGTTCATGGGGTTCATCACCCACAACTGAGGTGATTCACTGGGAAATGAAGGAACATTCTGAACATCCCAGGCAGCATTTCTCCAAATGTCAGACAGAGGGAAGAATCCAAAGAACATAAATTTTAATACTTCTATCCTTCACACACACAGTCAAGCACATTTTAATGCCTTAATTTAAATCTTGTTGAATATTGTTTTCTTGATTTATATATCATGGGAACTCAATATTGTTTTATTCCAAAAATAATAATTAAAAGCATTATTTCCATTATGATTTGGATACTGCATCAGATTGTGCTTGTCTGAGATATTTTTGAACAGGGCAACAATCTGTATGACTCTAACAGAAGACAGGCGCACACACACACACAGACACACACATCAGCCTGCTGGGCAATTCCTGTCTGCACCAACTTTATGAGAGTCTTCCCCAACTCTGCACACACAAGGCTATATAGCATGTCAATTAAAAAGATTTCAGTGGAGAGGCTTTCCTCTCTTAGGACATCTTGGGATTTTTGTTGTTGTCCCACCAGTGGGTATTTTTAACACACAGGAAAGCCACGTACTTTCTTTTGATCTCTTCAATAAAACAAATGCTCCTGACATAATATTGAAACTATTTCCAATTATTCTGTCCACTTTCTAAATTAACTAGAAGTCTGATTCAAAAGCCCTGGCAAATTGAATGTACATGTGTGTTTATGAATGGCCAGAGGCTTTCAGGTCAGTGTGACAACAACATAGCGAAGTATGGTCCACCCACACAGGTGCTTTCACTTATTTTCGGTATGTAAAAGCCCAGGCATTGCAAAACTCAACAACCATTTTTTTCTTTCCATCAGATAAGAAAAAACTATGAGACAGAAGTGAGTGTTAAGAAGAGATTTAAAAAAGGATACTGCTACTGTGGCTTGGACTGTACCTTATTTGTCCATCACTTTGGACAAAAGCATCTCTCAAGTAATAAATAAATGTAAATGTAGTTTTAGGTCTGTCCAACTTGCTCCTATCTAGTTGTGGAATCACACTGAGATGGGTAACAATGGCTAAACTAAAATAGAAAATAACAAAAAAGTGTGTGTACATGCCAACACATGTCAACACAGACCTGAGAAGAAGATGAGAGAGAGAAGATGTCCAGGAAGACAAAATAAAGGAAACACGTGTGTGGGTGTGTATAGGACTCAAAGAAGTCTGTTGTATGTAGAAAATGTTATTTGGTCTGTGTTCCTGAAAGGGAAGATTAATATTTAAATTTCTGTTGAACTCCTGTCACTCAACCTCCAGACTGGGTCCTGCAGAATCAACTGACAACCAGTAATTTAAGCAAAATTATGATTCAAGGTTTTAAAGGCAGAATTGATTCGCTGCTTTCAGCGTGAGGATGAAAATATTTATTGGGAAGACAAACAAGTGCTGATTTGTGCCACGATCAATGAAGTCTCAGTCTCTGAGTTTTTGGGTTTGTGTGCCCTTAAAGGGATTTAAAGGCCAGTTCAAATCACTGAACCATGGAGGAATTATCTGAAAAGGGGAAGAGGTGGCTCACTCCTCTGTCAGCAACTCTAACTGATGTTCCCTAAAGCCTTAAACTTTTATTCTAAGTAAAATGTTAAAATGGCTACCAGTTCTATCAGCTTACCCCTGGGTAATCATCACAGTTTGTATTGTGCTGAGTATTTGGTCTGCAGTAAGGGTTTAGACACGATAAAAAAAAAAGCTCATTTGTGGCTTTTATTCAGCACACACATCACTATGAAGCGTTGCACACACCATCGGATTCTCACAAAGATTAAAACTGAGGTGAAACAGCTAATTCTACTCTAAAAGAGGAGACAGACAGCAGCTAGCTGGTGAACACAGTGTAGCATTTAGCAGCTGAAGAGCCAGATATTTCCTTCAGGAGTTGGTGGAGACCAAAAACAGAGCTAAAAGAAGGATGAATATTGGACTTACATTTGCAAAGTAGCTAGAAATACAATTCAGAATGCATGATGATGTTGCTCCACAAATGAAGGATAATGTTAGTCCAGGCACACCACTCACATAGCGCTTGTATTGGCCAACTGGTCCTAGTCAGTGCAGTATCCTTTTCAATGCTGCGATCATCCACATCTGTGTAACATCATGAAAATCATGACCTGAGACTCCCTCACTGTTAGGCCCCATTTACACACATCAGGGCACCTCAAAAACAACTTCGCATCAACCCTATTTGCTGCCACAAATCCATCCACCACTGCAATCTCCTCCTTTTGTGGTATTTTGTGTTGGTTAAGATTCACATTTGCGTAGGGGATTAGCTCTCTCAGCAGAATCCACATCACTGCTTGGATTCATTGAGAGCTCCCTCACCAGCAGAACCTTTTCTACCAAACTGTGTAACCATTTGGTATAAATGGCCACTTCCTTGGTCTAAGTGTCTCTGACTGATCTGCAGTGTGTGAAAACAATCACGTTTTCGAGGTGAACTTAAAAGGTGATGACTGTGTGATGTAGCTTATTTCAGCTGCATCCAAGAGGCCAAAGATATCGGTTGCTGCAGATTTAGAGAAGAGTGAAACAAAATATGTGGGTGGGGTTTATTTAAGAAAGGGATTCAAATCTAATCCTTCAGATTTGACTGGATCACTTGAAAGTGGGCGCCCGATTGGATGAATCTATGTGTACACCCGCATGTTTAAGATGAGTCATCAAAAATATTTTAATGTTGTACAGGAAGGAAAAAGAGAGTGATTCTAACATAAAAAATTAAAAACTAAAAATTACTTCAATAAACCACTCATTTTCATTTTGCGCTGCCAGTTGGAACTATTTTTTGGCACTCCCAAAGTACACTGCAGTGCACAGAGCCTCACCTTCATCAGTGGTATCAATGATAGCAGAACTTCAAGAAAGTTTGAACTATCTAGTATTGACTCAGGCTGGACAATAAACTCAGCCTTGATCAATCATCTCTGATAACTACAAAAGCTGCCAGCAAAGACTCTCTGTTATCTACAAACTCCCAGAGCTCCGTTTTTTTCCTCACCTTTTGTTGCTGCCCTGCAAAAGCACAAACACCTATAACACTGCACAAGTTTCTTTCCCATGTTAACAGTTTCCAGCAACAACAAATTCTCCCCCTTCTGCAATGACAGAGCCATCACAAGCATTGCACAGATCATAGCACATAACCCTGGGCACACCCTCAATCCATTTTTCCCACTGCTCCCATACTGGTGCAGATACAGGACTTTAAAGTTGAAAGAGGCTGACTGTAAAAGTTTGTATGTGTGTATCTTTGTCATGGGAGAGCCGACACACTGTGGAAGTTAATTTCCCCTTGGGCAGAATCAATACTCTCTCCCATCAATATTTGAATGTGTAATATTTGTACTCAAAAGGTATTATTGTCCACTTTACCTGGTGGAACTCCCTCTGGTGCTGGACGGCCCCCACATCGCCTCCTATGGGCAGCTGCTCCGACAGCTCCTCATCCTTGGCTGTCAGCCATTCTATGATCTCCTGCAGAGAGAGCTGCAGCTTCCCGCTGTTGTCGGAGAATGCCTCTAGCCGCACCCTGTCAACACACACACAGTTAGTTTGGCAAACGGTAACATTCTCCAACGCACAAACCAAATACTGCAGATGACATTTGGTTACTGCCTCCCACTGTCCAGAATGTCAACACATATTAGTTTTGTTAGCATCCAAACCTTAATACTTTAAAGATGTCAAATATATAGAATTTAAATCAGTTGCAATCCATTAATAATGCATGGGGTGTCTCATAACTTTCAGACCCTTTGCCCACTGATCATCTGGGTCAGATTTTTAAAAAATGACATTGTAGCCAGTCAGCGACCTGTTAACAGTGAAAGCTGAATAAAACTGCTATGTCTTTTTAATGTCTCAATGCAATTTATGACCTACTGTAGGGTATTTAGCACATGACCTTCATTGCCTCTTTAGTCCAAGCTATTCTTAATTTGGGCAGCTACTGTATACCAATTGCAGGTGTGTGAGTTACTGTTCCTGCGGACCATACCTGTGTTTGGAATGAGTCATATTGGATTGAAATACACTTGAAATTTCATTGTCACTCTGGAAAATGCTGTATGTGAGCATGGGTGGTGATAATTATGATAACTGATAATTAATTAACCATTAAATTTGTTAATGGTATTACTATAACAGACTGGTCACAACGAGCAAATGCACAGTGTGGGAGGTGGTTACAGCTAACAGGTCTGTCGTGCTCTTTACTGGATTTGGGAAAGTTTACACTTCAGAAAACCCTCATCAAATTCATGACTTGATATATAACCCGAGCATTAAAGGTTCCCTGTGGAATTTTTGACCTCTAGTAGCACTATGGAGCAAACTTTTGTTTGTTTACAAGAAAACTCCGAAGGGCACCTTAAGTTCACCAAACACATCAGTTTGTCCACATCTTAAAAGACTTTTCTCTTGTAACTATAACTGAAACAAACTGTTTGAAAATAAGAACAATAGAGAAGCCTGCCACGCTTTTCCAAGTATGTATGCCAAGCATCCAAACCCACCCCGGTTTGGATGCTTGGCATACATACTTGTCAGTTTGAAATAACAGTTCAATCTTTTATTTTTGTTATCACTTTTACTAGTGATAACTAGATCTACACTGCTCATACATCTACCCTACTCTGTATATTGACGTCTTCTACATAAATCATCAATCGTCAACCTTTTTCAGTCAGCCAAAGACAGCATTTTCGAACAAGTCATGGAGCTAATGTTAACTTAATTATCTCGCTAGAGCAGATAGAATCTATCAGTAACACTTGTCATTTCAGCTGGCAAAATCAACTGTGGCAGACTAAAAATGAGAAGCTGCTTCTGTCTACCAGTGTTTGAAATCAGGGACCTAATATTTAAAAAATTACTAAGCATTCTGACGGTAAATCTGCCATCGTTATCACGGTAAACTGCATATGGACTGTGAAAACATGAAAACCTTGACAGCCTGTAAGGAAAATGGGCCTTTGCAAACTGTCATCTGACTGGGTGTTTTGTTATGTATGAGTAATCATATCCAAGCTGAATCATACTCCATGATCCAAAAACACCAATTCTTAATATGGACATCACTATACAGTACATGTATCTGCATCAGTGTTATATCACAATGCTGTCAGTCGCCGCAAAACAAGCAGATAGTGTATATGTTGTGGCACATGCAAGACAAGGTGAGAGACACAGAGTCAAAGGTTGCTGCTGCAGATAAACCAGGAACAAATAACAGAAAGAATTTATCTGCTTGCCACCTGCCAGCAGCATGAGAGATGTCTGAGGAAACCACTGCTCTAATTTCAGCGGCACAGCTGGCACTAGAGGGGTGGGGTGTCGGGGTGTGTGAAAGCGTCCCACTGTTTCAATTACACACCAGAAGCCAGCACACAAATATCATTATTCCTGCACATCACAATTTGCCAGCACAGTCACATCAGAGATGACAAGTGGGAGAGAGAGCAAGAGTCAGAAAGAGTGTCACTGCTCACGACTGTAAATGAGGGGGAACACTACAAAAATGTAATTGGACTGATATTCAGACGACAGCATGAGTGAAACCAGAGGAACACTTTAAGATGAGTCTGAATGTAGTCAGACACAAAAATCCCAATGATACAGTTCTGCAAAACAGAGGTTTAACTTATGCACAACTAAATGATGAAGAGTCCAAGGAAATAATCATCCAGCATTTCTGGTCGGGCACCATTGGCAGGCCACCGTCAGCAATGTCACATTTGTGACTGACAAAGAACTGTGAGGCAATTTCCTGCAAAGTGAATTTGGCACAGATGAGTTCTGACACATGAGGGATTAGGTGTCACTTCAGGGATGCCTGTTACAGGAGGGCATGTGGGAAAAGCTTTGAGACTTTAAGGGTAAAAGACAGAAAGGTGAAATCAAGCTTGTAAGTGCACATTCAGAATTGATAGGCCTCTTTGTTCAACCCTGTGTCAGGAAACCTGTGTGAAGCAGACCGTGCTGTCCCCTAGCCTCTTGTTGCCCCTCCAGCTCTGCTTGCTGTGGTAATTGAATAAGAGAGGAACTGTTTTTTTTCTGTGGCCCCTGCAGAACAGGCTCTCAGTCCATAACAGGCGTGAACACACACACGTACACACAGCAACACACGCGCACACAGTGTGAATGGAGCAAGGTTTCTGAAGCTTTCAAATCAGAGCGAACCAGGGCCTCAAATATGTCTAAGTAAGGTCATCCATCAAAGGACGACCCTGGCACTTTTGAGGAGAAGCTTCAAAACACTTCACAGCACACAGCAGAGATTCACACGCTCATGCAGAAAACATTCACAAACAAACACACACACACACACACAGCTCACAGCTCACAGCTCACAGCACACTAACCCATCACTGCTACTTCCATTACACACACAGAGGGTGAGACAAATAGAGCACTGCCTGTGCTGTAATGGAATCGTCGTCATATGGCGGGTGCTGCCAAGAACAACTCCTGCCCTGCTAAGCTGTAGGGAGGTTTAAGGTCTGCCAGTATAGGTGGCTGACTGAGGCTATTTTATCTCCACTGGAAACATCATGATATTAATTTAAGTGCTATTTATGGGCCAAGTTCTGATCCATGAAATGCCAGGGTTTTTGAGTGTGTGTGTGTGTGTGTGTGTGTGTGTAGAAATGCAGTGAAGAAAGGACCAGAGGAGGAAACAGGCAAAGTGAGTGTGCCCTACTATTTTTGTGAAAACTTATTTGACTTAGGCCTTGAACCTGCATGATTCAACATGAACCTGCAAGTGAATTTTTTTTTTTTTTTTTTGCCACATTGGGACAGAGCAGCAACCTGTAAATGCAACACGGACATTATGACCTTATAAAGTTGGTAATGCAAATTTGTTAGCAAACTGTTGTTGTTTTACAAATCCAGTGGACGTCTGAAGTCATGATTTTTGCAACCAAGCAAATGGAAGTCCTGTATCTCCATAGAGCTGAAAAGAAGATGGCTTAAAACGAGGTCTGGTGATACTCTGTATTTTTGTTATTGTCAACAAGTGAAACAACCAGTCATAGCAAGTGTTTAGACCAGGACTGTGTATGCAGCATTGACTCAAACTAAACTACAGTTCCCATGTTCATGTTCGTGGAAAATTGTCACCCAGTGCAACAGTGTGGCTTGTTGATGTGTTTTAATGGTTTGGAGGAATAAGCTGTGACAGGCTTTGGATACAAAGATAATATTTGCTATTAGGATCACTGCACTTTTTCACTTGGTATTTTCATGGGATTTATTGGCAATAAGACAAATATAAAATATCATCAGACTTATCCTTTAAGATTGAGATTAAAGGCTAGGGAGTGCAATATGCCAATGAAGGTCCTCACAAGTCTAGAAATACAAATGTGTGTGTTGTGTGTGTTAGAAAGTGACTCATCCTCACGCCTTCAGTTTATTAGGAGATGTGTTTATTTCTTGAAGTGCTATTAAGGGTCTGTTTAGAATATCTTTTTGACAAGAAGCCATGTATCTGTCTGAGGATAACAAAGAGCCAAAATCATCAGAAACAAAAACTATTCATGTTGCATTCATGTTTGTGCTGTGTGTGCGATGGCAAGTGTGCGTGTGTCCCCACCTTGGATTGCTCAGTAACACCCTATAGGCCTGATGACAACGCCAGCGATAATCAATATGAATGGGTTAATGGGATGCTGAGTGACTTAAGTGCATGGCAGACTGCTTCCTGTGTTTGTCCTCTGCACGGGATATGCACTCAACATACGGAGTCATCTGTTCGGCATCACAGACAACAGTTTCAAGATTGAAAGACGGCCAATCTCAACAGGGAAATGATGATGATGAGATAGTCTGAACTGAGACGGGTTGTCAAAATAAGAGGTATTGTCATAGTAGAGATTGTAGACCTTTTCATTTCCTGCTTTAGTTTCATGCAAAGGATTCAGAAGAGATAAAAATATGCAGCCCCAACATCTGAGAAACTGACCTTTGTTAGGAACGTGAATACACAGATTCATGCAGCAACAGCTGAGGAAACAATCAACAGCCATGTGTCCTTGAGTACGACACTGAACTGCTATCAGCTCATCACTGTTGGTGGCTGTGGATAGGAATCCTAATCACAATGTTCTGGGTGTAAATATGAAATTGCATTGCTGTTTAGCAAACCTTGAGTTTTGTATTCAGTGTAACTCCACGAAAACTCTGCTGCATGCTAATTACTGTTGTATCCCCACATTTCTTGACAGTTAACATGCAAAGTAAATAACATTGTCAAATAGAAATCCAACTCCCCAATCAGTCAGAGAGATAACAGAGAGAAGCTTAGTGCTCAGTTCGATGATTAATTAATGCGTAGGAGATAGAAGCAGTGTTTCTGCTGTTTTAGGAGAGAGGAGCTAGCTAGTGTGTTGCCTCAGGGCCCAGAGAAGCTTTGAGACAGCCCCATTCCTATCTCCTTTCTTCCCCCCTCTCTCTGTCTCTCTCCCTTTCTCTCGCAGTTGAGGAGCTGTTGCGAGAGCTGGCAAAAAGTGCGAGGGTGTGTGTGATGGGGCCCGGTTGACAGAGCTGCACTGCATTTATTTGAAAGGTTATATATTCAAAGGTGCGCATACGTATATTTTTTGAAAATCTCCCGGGATGCCACACTATGAAAGCCTTAAATCAAAGTAGATTGAGATATGACACATTCACCGTGTCATGTTGTCCCTCTTATCTAGTTTGTTAAGACTGGGTTCAAGTTTGGGCAGACTAAAGAGGTCATGATGGAGAGAATCTGGCAATATGCTGAAAGAGAAACTGCTTTGTGTTGTATTTTATAGTCGTTGCATTGCATTGTGTCACTACAGCGAAGAAGTGAATACAAACTCACAGAGAGGTCATGAACACAAATAACACAGCATAAAGATTAAGTCTATGTACCTTATAGAGGTATAACATAAAGTCTGTCTACTGTCTGTATGTGTTCATGTCACAACAATAACTATATTCATATCTGTATATGGATTACATTACTCTAAATTCAGCTTTTGGTTTCCCAACTTCTGTCAAGCCTCAGACAGTTTCAGGGATCTGGATTATGAGATAAAAATAAACACCACCCCCATGTTTTTTTTGTTCAGAGCACATTATCTGCGCATATCAGAATAACGTCTTTGTATTCAGTTACATCACTAATACCTTGAAATGATAATTCAATGATTGTGTGAAGAAGTAATTTCTCCACTGACTCTGTACAACTCAATCCAGCAACCCATAGGAGCTGCTCTGATTTGGAGCTTTGTTTCAGACCTTTGCTCCTCTTATGCTCCAGTCATTTTAATGCAAGTCAAACCCTTCCTGTTGCTGCTTCACGTTTAAAGCTTTCCTCTGCCAATCCAATGGAAAACTCTTATTGTGAAGCAGCTACAGAAAGTACAGACTTAGTTCATTTCCACACGTCATGCATCTGAACCAGAGTGCATCTGTCCCCTCTTTCACCCTGGAAAAAATAGTGTGTGGAAACGTGTTAACCTTGAATGTTATTTTCTGCTCATAGAGCTGTGAGGTATTTTACTCTTTCTGTTTTCTTTCTTAGAATCCAGAACAGTTTCCGGTGGGGTTATAGTGACACACTCACTCCCAGGTTTATAAAAAAAAGTGTTCATATTGTTAAATTTCTCCCACATTCAGACTAGAGCCTGAGTGATATTGAATTGAATTTTTGAGGGTGAAACTGGTATCCATAATTGATATCATCCAATAGTACCTTTTTTTTTTGTTTCCCTGTAGGCAGATCAGTTTTAAGAGCTACAGAGGATAGCTAGACAAAAAGGCCCGTTGCCTTGATCTTGTCAATAAACTAACTAAACTAACTAAATATCCTATAGTTACCTTTACTGTCATGACGTATGGAGACACAAGTAACCCCACTTCACATGCTCTGATCATAGTCACTCATGGTACAGCCAACCACAAATATCCCAGCATAATGAAAAGTCAACTTCATACCCCGGATCACTGTCACTGGGAGCAGCTGCCATCTCTCACCTGGACTGAGCATGCTGTGTGAGATTAATGTAGCCTACATGCATGCATTGGTGGTCCCAAATGACAGCAGTAGGTAACTGAAAAATTTCAACTTCAACTTCAATAAATCATGTGGCATGATAGCTGTAAACTGCATGTTCATGCTTGCCAGCCTTTCCTTGATTTCTCTCTCTTTCGGCTTCCCTTTCAGATTTTCTGCACTGTAGGGGTAGAGTGTGTCATATGTGATGCATTCAGGGACTTATTCTAACGGTGGAGGAGTTTTACTGATGCCTTGCCTAAAGCGTTTCTTCCAAAAACCGTCTAAGTGAGATTTGTGAGTGTAGGATATTTCTGAGCAGAACACCAGATTTAGACTTTCCTGAGGTGTGATCCATTCCAGGCTACCCCCAAAAGATACACAAACCCTTCAGGACTAGTTCTTCGCCAAAGAACGACTGGTGTTTACATTCAAAGACAATCAAAGACCTCCTGGAGGGCGCAGAAGATCAGACCGGATTAACAAGGGACTTCTAATGGAGGGGCCCTTGGAGGGAGATGTTGGAGATTACACAGGCCCCTCTCGCAGCAGGGAAGGGGAGGGGGGCTTTTGCCTGGGTGCGGCCTCTAGAACTTTCTTGTAACATACATAGAACTACATACAAAAGAATATCAAGATGGGATTAAAACTTAACATCCCTGTTAGACCAACAGAGCCAAGAATGGAGCTGCAGCTTCTGATTTTCCTTGTTTCTTGTGCTAGGTGTCCCACTCTGTCTCTGCATTGTCCTGCCAGTTTCCACAGAAGAATCTTCACCTCCACACTGCTGCAGCTACAACACCACCTTCCTTTTTCCTGATACTGCTGCCGTTCCACAGACATGTAAGTACACTTCTCCTCTGCTAACCAGGAGAATTGAGAAATCACAATTGGCTTCTTGATCCGAACGTGACTCTGAATTTATTACAGTTTTTGCCAGCTGCTTCCAGTGATGGCAACACTAAACGGCCACAATAAACTTCACACTGCGGGCTACATGCTGATTATCTTACACTGATGAATCCAGCTTTCTTTTGATTCTGAGTTTGTGTACTGCTATTCAAAAATCACTCTTAACTTTGAGGTTTCAAATCACAAATAAAACAAATTTGCCAACTCTCAGTTGGAACATAGAGTCGCCTCCATTGCAGTCTGATTATGATGCTGTCATTTGAATAAGAACAGGCTTGACTTGTGTAGTTTTAAAGCAAAATTATTTGACTACCTTAAAATAACACCTTCAAAATCATGTTGATGATACGCTGATTTGAGTTAGGGAGAATGGTGCCTTTTTCATTCTCACTCCCTGCCCTATGGGTACAATCTCCCACAAGAAGTGCGTAATACTTTATGGCACAATGTCATGCATCACCAACTATGGGTCCTCAGCTAGCGATTACAAGAAGCTAGCTCTGTATTCTCAGTACGGACCTCATGGCAAACCATCTACATTTCAACACACCTACAGTAACATATACAGAGATGCCTACGGTATGTACAATAAACATCGACATGGTAATATTATGTGTGTCAGATTAATAAGGTTCATGTATTGTTGGGAACTCTCATTCACTCTATACTGGTATGTAAAAATGTGAGTGAATCTTGTGCCTTTAAATTGTTCTGTCAAGTGGAAATGTAGACTCATGGATGTACAGAAACAGATGAGCTCGCAAAGATGAAAAAAGAAGCATATAATGCAGCATAAATGCAGAGTTCTGTTAGTTCAGCAGATAGTAGAAGGGGTGTAAGAGGTGTTGTGGAAAAAGGAGACACTTGAAAATAATAAAAGATGTCAAATAAGATGCAACAGAGACCACTATTGAAACGGTCATAAGACAATCCCACTCCTCTCTTTAAACAAGAGTGCTGCATGGTCAGTGTATGTGTAAGTGTGGAGACTATAAAGTGAAGCAGGGATAGTACTGGTCAGGTTTAATGTGTGCATGTGTGCCTTGTGTGTAAGTGTAAGCAGTTTCCATCAGAATTATTGTTCCTTTTTACTGCATCAGTGAGTGTTTTTGTGTTCATGAGGATATAGATCTGTGTGTTTATCACCATTTATGTGACTGTGTAGAATTATTACACCAATTCAGTGTTTCCCTTATGGTGTTCATCTATAAGGCTCTGACATAAAAAAAAAAAAACATGCTGATTGGGCCATGCAGAAAACAGGGATTCCCTGTTTTCCTTTGTGTCCAATGGGTGGTTATATTACTAGAATAAATATCAATAGTTTTGGCTACAATAGTCCTCGTGAACCTGTCCTCCCAAGAAGAACGACAGCTGAAGTCATTTTAACAAAAGCCAATAAAGGACATATGTTTATGTTCAAGTGACAAAGCCTCTAGCACCTGCAGTATGACTTGAGTATGTAGGGTGGATGGTTGGGACAACAAAAAGACTTTAATGCAAGATAGTTCGTTTCTGTTTTCAGTCAGTCAGAGTTGGTTTCTTTTGACCATGACCACAGACATAAACCACGAGGTTTCAAGACACACCAAGTCGTGTTTATGTCAAGTGAAATTTTATATATAATTTCACAAATCACAGATTTGCCTCAAGAGGCTCCCATGTTGTATGAGCAGCTCATTTCCACTGTTGTCAGCCATTCTTGTCCAATATTTGAGTCCAACGGCAGCATGAGACAGGATGCACAGTTGGATGAGAGCACCTGTTTGTGGCTGCTAGCCTAGCTGCACATCTCCTGCTGAACTGTGACACTGTTGTAGCCTATCTGACTTCCAGCACAAAATAAAAGTTAACTTTGATTGTGATGTAAGATGCTTTTTATAAATGGTTTATTTTGCCTCACAGCTACTCAGCAAGAAGCTGACAAAAACAAAATATCCCTACATCTTGTTTTGGTAAAGTAGCAGTTTATGGCATTTTCATTATTCACATATTTAATAATTGGAGTCAAATTGACAGTTAACCTACTTAAAATATTTTCAAGACTGGGATTCCAGACAGAAACATGGGGTTTAGGGGATTGGGGCAGACACTGGTGAGTGAAGATAGGTCATTTATCACAGTGGTTCACTAAAACACAGTGTGATCAATGTGCTGCTGGACATTTGGCAGAAACAGGCTCTAACAAATAACCAGCAGCTTTTGTAAGCTGGAGACCCATAATGAGAAACGCAGGAACAAACAGTGCTTAGTGGCTGTTGCTGCAAAAGTCACTACCTCTTTCAATAAAGTCTCTCTGTCATCCAAATAATAATAATCATTATTTCTAGTGTTGTGGTTGCTGCCCTTGCTGTTGCTGATGTTAGTCTTACAGTTATTACAATAATAAAGTCTTCCTAGCTCCCATTTAACAAGGGATGATATAATCATCTCCAGTCATCATTTCTTTAAGTGACTGAACTTCAGAGAAACTCTTTTCCCCTCCGAAACTATTTATTCTTTACTCTTTTCTTTCTGTGTCAATGAGACACATGGAGGCTGTATTTGTATTTGGTTTTCTGGTCGGTGTAAAGCAATGTCTAGCCTTTTCTGTCAAAAGCTTCTGTTCTACTGTTTTCATTACATCCAGTAGCTTTAAACACAACTTCATTGTCTGCAGTGCACTATAAAGGGGTGGGTTTGCACACCACCAGTGTAAGGCACTGTATAAGATCAATACTCTATAGACAGCACCACAGTCTCTGCTGTCAGATTATCCCCTATTGAGTCAGCTTGACGCATAAAGGAGATCAGCGTGTTTTTTTTTGCCTGAATTCATCAAAGTAATTCCACTGTTCAGTATCTTTTTGAACCAGTGAAAACACGCAGAGTTCAAAGTGAGCGTAAATGACGCCTCAGGCCGCAGGTGTCATTCAACTGCATGTTTTGGAATTGAAAACATTTTTCTGATTCACAGGTTGAAGAAGGTCTGTTTAATTGTGCGTACAGAGGGCAAGTTAAAGCACTCGGTAATTGTCTGCATCTTAGTGAACCAAGTTTGAAAAATGTGTGATACTGTAGCAGCAGCTCTTGTGCTGAACAAGGCCGTTTTGAACATCACTGTTTCTGTGTATGGAAGCATGAAATGATTGTCATCCATCTGTATGTGCAGGTGTACTAGCATATTAAAAGACAACATTTTTAGTGCTAATGTCCTAGTCACTAAACATCAAAACGCAAGACTGGGACCTGCTTTCACACTAAATGATTAATGCTTTGATTAACACTTCACAATAACTAAATTAAGTTGTTGTTTTATGATGCTATTAAAGGTTCATTCACATGAGTTAGTTTTGTAAACAAAACAGTAAAACAAATGAATTATAATCCACTGAAAAACATGCAAAAAGCTGATTTTTCATTTATAACTCAAACTCCTTGATTATGTACATGGATTATTGGACTTGTCCTCTTTTGACCTCAATACAGGTCTTGGTTTGCAGTAAACAGGACTAATGTGCAAAGCACATCTCCAGTCCTTGAGCCCTCATTGTTCTTGCAGCTCCAACAGCACAATGTTTTCGCTCCTTCTGGGATTTGATTTGCACCATATAAACCGTTTCAGCATGCCTGGGTACAGTGTGTGCACAAAACCTGATTATCTTCTCCTGCTAGTCAAACAGACACTGTAGTGCTCCAAAAAGTCCAACATTGTCCCTAATCTGTGCAAGACCACCTCTGATTTGTTCCGCACCAGATGATGGGTAAGAAGGCACAGCTCAGTGCTCTCCTCACAGCCTCACTCTTGTTTAAGTTCAAGCCCTACATACTCATGCTCACACACGGAAAGTAGTAACTCAAATTATTCATGGAGCTCCTAATTCCCCAGTGGTTTGTTTTATCATTAAAGTGTGTCAAAGTTTGTTTTCCTCAGCTCTGCCACCAGATATGGCATCTGTCCCAAAAGTTTTGGAGCTGTGATTCCTTCTTTAATAAATCTTCAGTCACTGGTTTACCAGCCTTTACCCAGTGAGATGCCCGTGACGTCAAGGCAGTCTCTCACGGAAAAGAGAATGGGTCTCCGTGTGCAGGCTGTATTAATTATTACAAGGCTTAAGTAATTAATTGCAACATCAAAAAATGTCACTAGCTTACAAATGGAACATCAGGTAAAAAACCTGAAATGTGGGTCACATTTGCAATATTTGGCCTTGCAGCTCAAACCACATCCATCAGTATTACAGAGTAATACTGTGAACCTGAGCAAATATACATATACATAACATCCTGGAAAAATGCTGCCTTTTTCTTACCCTGAAATAAACCGCTGAATCTCAAAATGATTCTCAGGCAGCAGTGAAAGAAAAAAACCTATTCCTTCAAACAGCTGATTGAATGATGGCTCAATCCCCCAACAGAGTCCCCCACACCTGCCATCGTATTGCTAACCCCTCTAGCAGCACCAGGTTTTCACCCCTGACCTTGAACAATAGAGTTATCATTAAGATGTAATTGGAGCTAAATAAGTCCTGCAGGCAATATACTGTAACTTGCCTGAGGATGATGTAGGGAAAGTGGGGCACAGAACCACCAAAGGGCATTGCACTAAACCTGGGATGTCTGTAGAAGGCACTAGAAAGGATTAGAGGATAAGGAGAAGAATAAAGGTGGAACAGTATGAGAAAAAAGTACCAAAAGCGGAGAAGACGAGAAGAGAAGGGAGAGGAAAAAGGTATAGATTGAAAGGGAGAGTGAATGGGAGTAAAAGAGACCTCGAATGAGCAGGGTACCAACGCGTAGCTTCATTTGTGAATAGAGACAGGAACATTGTGGTAATGACAAAAGCAGACAGAGACAAAAACAGACTCAGGTCTCCCCTTGCCCTCAGACAGACGCTAAGCGTGGGTGGTTGGCTCTCTGCAGTTATCTGAGCCATGCGGCAAATAAATTCATAGCATGCCACCAAGCCACCCACACCAACCCTGGTGGGCATTCCCTGCAGTGCAAAACAGTGGGCACCTCACTATGTGGCACAGCCCAAACCTCAACAATGCCTGGTATTGTTAGGGGTGTGGACAACACTGTAATCAGTTTTGTTAGATGGAAAAAACTGTTTGAACGAATCTAGTCAATACCTGCAACTGACTAAGAAGCACTCTGTGCTGATTCTTGATTGGGTGAGATTTGTGATAATTCAGCAACAAGCTGTTTGTTTTTGACTGCCACAGCATGCAAAAGCAAGAATAGGATGCAGTAGAGCTGGTCTCAGCGCAAATATGCCTTGATCACATCACTAACACGAACACACAATAAGCATGAGTTACATCGAGACTAAGGACTGGGTTATACTGGAATAGAACTAGTTTTATCGTCTGATAGTTAGCATTTGTAGTTGTTCCCAATGGCCACACTCAAATGTAGAGTGAACGTCAGATGTTGTAGAGAGGGGGCAAACTTTCCCCCAGAAAGTATTTAAAAAAAAAAAAAAATATGGATGAGTGCGTCCCTGTTGGCTGACCTCAAATCATTCAGTTGCATGCACAAGCCAATTCGTCCCATTTGTCCCAAAGCGTTGTTGAGAGGCAATATTATACAACTATAATAGCTTCAGAAACAGAGGGATTTGTTGGATTAAAAACAAATTTTCTTTTATACTTTGAAATGTATCATTCAAGTGTCTGATAAAAAAAAGAGCTGCATATGAGCCTCACATGCTTTTTCCACAGTCTAAAGAGACGTCTCACTCGCACAAGTCATGAGGAAGTTGTCATAAGCTTCATTTTCTGGTTTTACAAATGTGTTAAAGGCATGTTCAGTCCAGCTGAATGGACACAAATGAAGGACTGAAGAAAGAATGCCAGACCATTACCTGATTGTTCACTGAATTACACAACCATTAGAAAAATAACACCATTTTCTCAAATACAGACAGTCTATACTGAGCAAATAGCAGAAATTCACTGAAACCTCCCACACTCACACTGTTTTTTCTTACACAATAGTTACAGATGGCTGAATGGCCTCAGCAATATGCTTGTGGTAATAAATGCCTCTTTTATATATATTCATAATCATTCAGTGGTGATTATCATAGACACAGCACAATACACTGCTGGGGTCCACTTGTTTAGTGCTATTATCTCAATTCCACATAAGACATTAAACCACAACTTGATATAGCACAAAGCACACAACAATAAGCACAACATGTCTATATTATTTGCCAGTGGCATCAAAGTATTGTTTTGTCATCAACAACACATGCAAAACAGCTGGTGTGTGTGTGGAGTGGCTCACAGTGTAATGAATTTGCCTGCTTCCAATACAAGGTGCCAAAAAAAGTGATCAAACATCTCACGTTGTGTTGTCAGCGTTGAGTCCAATTATCTGAGCGACACTGTGTCACACTGATAAATTCTCTGTGCTGCTGCCATCTGTAAATGTTTAGAGAATTGTTTTGCTATTTACTCCTTAACTTAATTACTTTAATTTGTTAAATCTTCTGCATCTTTTCAGAAACAGGTGCATGTAGATGCTTTCATTTCATCATGATTATTTTTTATCTATGCTGGCAGGGAGGGGCTAGTGACAGCAATGTTGGTCAGTCAGCCACTTTGGTCTAGACAGAAATATCGAGACGCCCACCCAACAGACTTTGGTGATTCACTGACTTTCCCTTTGGTGCCACTGTGAGCTTTGACGTGATATTTGGTGAAATTTCTTAACACACATTCATGTCTCTCTGAGTATGAACTGAATGTGAATGTGAAAAGAGGCAGGCTGCCTGAACAGAGAGTGGAGCTAAAATATGGAGGCCACTGCTTATTTGTGGATAACATGTCAATTAAGTCCCCAGTCTCATTGTGCATCACGGAACATACATTCTGTGTATATTCATTACATCCATTTTATGACTTAATCTTTGCCTTTAGTTACTGATGGGAACCCTTGGGCATAAAAATGTGTGTTATTCTCAAATTAATTAAAACAAATGAGCAAACAAAACACATTCAACATTAAAAAAAAGACTGATGAAATGAGTCTCAGTGAGTCTAATACCTGAATCCTGCTGAAGAGTCTTAGTCTTGTTCAATTTAATTCCAGTCAAGGTACAGTATTATACAGGGGATAATGTAAAAGAGAGTTTAAAGGATAGAAGGAAACAGTCATGACTTTTATTGGAACAGAGCCTCAACCACCTGTCAATCAGTGTCAGACAGGCTATTATAAAGTCAGTCGTCTGCGCTTGTCCAGCCGCTGGCATTAAACGCAGTCAGACGTTTCCTCTGGACAGCACTCACCCTCAAGGTTAGACAGCTTTTCACTGAAGCTCTTTGTCATTCATTCATTCATTCTTATATTCTTCTTCCCTCCACCCCTCACATTTCATCCCAGCTGTCTGTTCTCTCTCTCCCTATCTCTCTCTTTCTATCCCTCCACTGACTCCTTCCTGTACCACCACCACCCCCCACCCCCCCAATTCCCCCACTTCCTCTCTCAGCCTGATGAAGTCAGAGTGTAGCTCGGGTATAAACAGCCACTGCAGGCCATCTATAGTGATCTCATTACACAGGACTGCAGGGGAAACTGTCTTAACCAATTTCACAGCTATCCTTCCTTAACCTCCCCCTCCCTCTTCCTAGATACATCAGGGTCAAGTAAGCAATTAAGGGGCCAATTGTCTAAACAGAATGCCAGCTGAAGTGAAGAAACAGAAATGATGCAGCAAACCTGGACAGTTTCCAATTAAGCATCAAAGAACAACATGAATGCCCTCTAATTGTTTTTCACTGGCAAATCTCTGGAGTGTATCTTGCGCAATGGCAGTATAAACCCATATTATATCAATAATTAAGAAGCTGACTGGAAGGAGCATTGAAAAATGCATTATTGTCTGACAGCACTTTCTTAGACAATACTTTTTTAATTGCCTGAAAACTGACCCTGATTGGCAACAAGAGGAATCGTTAGGACGGAAAAGAAAAACAAACAAAGGCTGAGACAGGAGATGATAGACATCATTAGGCTCTATTCCCCGTGTGAGACTGGCTAGACTTAAACTTGAGCATATAAGCATAATGTTTCCTTACAGATACAACCACAAAAAAGCAACTACCATAGTCATTAAAAGAGCAATATTCACTTATTATTTAATTAGCAAAAGTACTAATTTCCCAGCAATTAAGAGTGTGTATAAAATTATGACTTTGGGTAAGCCAAAAGCCAAAAGAGCAATCTAAAAAAATGCTTTTATTAGTTCCATTTACACATCTATGTGCAGTCAAGTGGGTACGTGCAATCAGTGGCTAATTTGAAGCAAACTGGGTTAAAAAATTGAATTTGTTTTATAATAGGCTCATTGTGATGCAGGAAACCTTTTGGTTTTGTGTCTTGATCTGTCCCAGCCTGAGGTTGTGGCCTAAGAAATGTGCAGTAAACTCTCTATACAAAAAAAACAAACAAACGTGCTTGTGAGTGATGGCACGGTACTAACTGGCAAACAGTTTATATAAAACTGAAACTGATCAAATGTTGTGTTGGGAAAATGACCCCATTGAAACCTAATGTATGCTGACAAAGCCATGAAAGAAATTAGCATTTTTATATTTTTATTTCTTTTCAGACAAGATGTATATGAATAAATGAAACCCGCAGTTTTGTTGCCATAGAGCTGAGCATCTCCACAGCAGCTGACAAAGCGCTTTGTATGACCTCAGAACCTTCCAGTGCTGCCACTCTCTTCTCTCAGATACATACAGCATCACAGCTCTGAAAACATCCATCCTTCCAGACTATTACAGGTTTTTATAAAATGCTTTGTCCCCCTGTGAAAATCAGTGTGAATGTCCTCTTACCGGATGTTGTGGGACTTGCGTTTGATCTCGTTCCAGCAGAGGTTCATGTCTCCTGTTTGGTGCGGGCCGCCTCCTCTCAGTCTCCTGCACTCGGTCCCCTCCTCCTGCCCCTCACCGTCCACTGTGGACTGGCACGGCACACAGTGGCATCCCGGCCACGAGGGCCGCCCCGCAGCTAAACACACACAGACAACAAAAGAGAAACAGCAAGATACCAAGTAAGTTTTATGATCAGCTGCTGGTAATTAATATTTTGTGCTAATACCTAAAGCCATTGCAACATCATTGCAGCCAGCAAGGTAACATGAATGTTGTGTAACAAAGATGAAAACGATTGCCACAGTGATAACTTTCTAAAGCACTGAAGTCCTTTCACATCGTACCATAAACCATTGTGCTGTGTTTTGGAGTCTGATAAGCCTTTAAAGTCACAGATTTATTTCTCAAACTTATTGTTTGCACTGCACCCAGAGCAACACATACTATACAGCAGACCACACCAACATTCGGTAAATAGATAAGGAGGAGGGTCCAAAGGAGCATAACAGCAAAATGCGCCCTGGGGCTTCCTGACAGGTTAATCCAGCCATGAAAATAGGAGGAGCCTGGACTAAATCCATGTTTGTTCTTGAACTAGGACACTTGACCTAAACCTAGAAGCTTAACTTCATGTTAATAAAGTTAAAGCTCCAGTTCATGCTCGTATGGGCTTAAAATTCACAAAAAAATATTCAACAATATCAGGTTTAGCAGCTCTTTAAGATGAGACCCAATCCAGGTCTGGGGCAGAGGGAGTCCTGGAACAAATTCTTTATTAAAAATAAACGAATCTAGAGTTAAGTCTAGAACATTTGTAGAGTTTTGAGGGCAGAACTGTTACTGAGCATTAATCAATCACAGCTGGTAAAGCACTAAAAGACCAAACAGATACATCTACCAGTCAGCCTCTGGTGAACATGCCTACCTTGTTAAAGAAATCGCAATGCAAACCCACACTGCAGCTCCACACAAAACAGAAAAAGAAAAAAAAAACAATCAAGCCAAAAAATGAGAGCCACGTTGAACAACTTTGCCCTGAGTGTAAGCTAGAAAACCTGAATCATGAGACACCAGCAGTTTTCTCCCATTATTCCATTCCATTAAACTCAGGGAAACAAACGCAGACAAAAAGCCTGTTTTTTCACAGACTTTTAGAGTGAGGGGGCATGTGAGGATAGACTTGAAGAGGTGCAAACCCCTTGATGGAGCTTGGGGGAAAAAAATATCAAGAAGGCAGCCAACGCACACAAGCACTGTCACGCACACACACATACACCATAATAAGTGGCATTCAGGGCAGGAGGAGCTTTTCCAGGTTCACAGGTCATGGTAAATCTTGTGTTTGGCCTTTGGGCTGTCAGAGGCTTCCTGTCTTCTCTGTTCATTTCACAACCTTTACCTTAACAGCAGAAGCTGGGCTTCTCAGCTAACTCCTTCAACCTTAGAACATACAAATAAACACACACACACACGCCATAACCAGGAGCTTCCCTTGTGTTTGCTCAGAAGGCTCTTATCACATTGTTTTTTAAACTGGTCGATATGATTATTCCCTGCAGAAGAGCACAACCTCTAACCTTTACTGCAGCAGTCAACTTCATGACTCATTCCTCTAATGCAGCATACGCACACAGAAATTACACTCTCACAGAGGTACTGTTATCAAAATTTAACCAGTTAATGGTTAAAGTAAAGCACATTTTGACAACCTGCTTGAACCAACCTTAGGCCAAAAAGACTCCCAGGATGCACTTCTATTTTCTGGCTGTTTTTGTATTGAACATTTTCACAGAATACAAAAGTCTTCTGCTTATAAATAGTTATTCTGTCAGTATGATTTCTTTGGACTTCTTTTAGACTTTTTCACTGAAAATACAGTAACTAACCAGGCAACCATAAATCCAGGGTGGCACAGATCAGACTGGTAAAAACAGAGTCACATGTAAGCACAACAGCAATTCACAGACACTGAAAAACTTCCCTCTGATCAATGAGGGCAGGGCAACTCCTGCCTAAAGAGTTTATCAGTAGAGTTTAACAGTAGATTCAAGTGGGACAAAGGGATGGAAATTTTTCACTATATTGTGATATTTTATAGATGAAATGATTTATCAATTGCTGAACACAAACTTTTGTTGTAAATGTTCATCTTTAACATTTGGTAGAGATGCACATTTACCATAAAAGGACATGGCAACTGTACGGTAGAGGATCATAGTTTAAAAAAAAAACAACAAAAAAAAAAAAACAGTGTTGTCCATTGTCTGTTGTGGGTGCCACCCCCCTGGATGGGACGATTCAGCGGTTAACGTGTCTTACATACAGCTTCTTTTCAGGTATTTCTCTCTCGAGCACAGGTGGTTTATCTAAAACAAACTGAGCCTGAAATTAACCAGGAAGAAGAAACTTTTTTTTTTTGCAGTGTCAACATTTGAGTGAACGACTCCCCAGTGAGAGGGAGGGAAAGACTTGCTTGCAGCACACTCTTTATCTTTACCCTCCTCATGTACATATTCATTCTTCTCTCTACCTTTCTAGTTTGTTCTGCAGACCACCTCACCTAAGATTGGCTGGATGTTTTTTTTTTATTTATTTATCTTCTTTTTATCAGTTTCACATGAATCATCGCCATCTCGTTCCCACTCCTGTCTCCCGTTATTTCGCCACTTCTTTCCCTCCCTTTTTTTCCTCAGACAGCTCCTGTTAGTGGAGGTGAGTCTTGTATGAATCAGCAATACCCTGCACATCTCTCCCACTCTCTCCTGCTTTCACTGTTTCCCTTCGCTGGTAATCAGAGGTCACATGTGACTCTGCATAGTCCTCACTTGAGCTCAAATACTTCTAAAAATAATAACACAAACACCTTTGTATTCTGTGTACAGATTTGATTCACACTACTGTTCTGTGCTCGTGAATAAAACATGAAAGTGAATGCAAACAAGGCAGCAGAGGCCACACATGACACAATGAAGTTTAAGAGCAGAATGGCAGCATAATTGTTTGTTTGCATTGGAAAGCTGCCTCTTCAAGATGTGAAATGGAGGTGAACAATGACAATCATCAACCGCACCACTGAAAACACCAAGAGAATACCCCGCGGGTAAAAGATAGCTCTCAGAGAGGTTTGTTTCTGGAGTGAAGACGGAACCGAGTGACAGACAGCCACGTCAGCGACCTCAAATCTCTCTTCTTCCTCTTCAACTATTTCTCAGATAGCTACAAACAGGGATTCACATAAAGACACAAACTACATACATCAATGCACCTGGAAGAATGTATTCATGAACTTGCTTGAATATTAAAAAAAAAAAAAAATCAGTTCTCGTTTTAGATGCAAGACACATTGAAAGCCATCAGAAAAGGGAAATGATGTCTCCAAAAATCATGTCATGCAAATGTCTCTATCATCTCTGCCTCGTACTGTAGGCACACATCTGCATCGCGCAGAACGTAGCAGCCCACAGTGCAAGACATTAGGTGAGTCTGTCTCCCGCTTTAAACTTCAAAAACATTCAAGCTTTAAACATGCATTATTTACGGCCTTGATTGGATGTGGCGTTGCTCAGTCAAGCATATGTGCTGCATGTTTTCCAAAGATGCTGAAAAGCCAGCAATTTCACTGACATGCCACAAAGAGAGAGACAATTTTCATCTTTATGCTACAGCTCTCACCTCCCTGTACCCATTACTGTTTTCTACAGGTATCATACCTGCACACTTTTATTTAACACATTTTTATTTTAATTGCCCAGTTACGTGAACAGCACAGAGAGAATATCTGCCTCTTGTCTTTTTTTCTGCTCCTTTTTTGTGACCACTCAAGCCAAGGCACCCTGAAAGGGCATTTTTCAGACAACGTGTGAATTTGAAATCAAAGGAGCTGAAGACGATAAAAGATAACACATAAAACTTTTCTGGATTTCACAGGACAAAAAAAAAGAAAAGACACTGTTCAGCTGTGCAGATAAAGCATCAGAGGATCAAAGCCACTGTGCCGCTACACCATGTCTACACGTTGATATTAATCTGAAGGAATCAAGACTGTAGCTCTGATATCCCTGAGAAGCAATAAGATAGCTAGAATTTACTCTCATTACTGGAGCTCTGCAGACAAGTACAATTCTTTCACAATGTGCAGTGCTTACCTTAATGGTACAGACTTGCTGCGCCGTTACAACTCCAGTCTCATGCTCATGTGGTTAAACCTGTCACGAAGGGTAAATAAGTGTTGACATTATTTACCCTGTCTGTTGGTTGGCTTGGCAGAGAATGCTGAGATAAGTTTGGCATGCAGAGAAGGATAAAAGAAACAAACAGGGAGAGCAGTGGAGGTAGGGAGGGTGAGGAGGGGAAGATAGGCACGGAGAGAGATGGGTGACCTAATAAGCAGAGGCTTCTCTCTTGGTCAAAGACTTCTCTGTCCTTGTGCATTCCTGATCACACCTACATGTCCCCCCACTCCCTACGACCAACGGGAAGAAAAGGCCATCTGCCTGACGTCCCTCAACCCACACACGGACTCTGACCATTGCACAAAAACCTGGGAACGGTCTCAAGTCAGAGAAAAATAAAGATAAAATAAATTCTTATGTTCCTACAGCAGAGGGTTGCATCCTACAGTATGTTCCCACAGTACACATTATTGGCTGGAGTGCAAAGGTCAAAGCCAGGGCGCAGTGAAAGAAGCAAAGAAATAACAGCATGAGTGAAAAGGTTACGTTAACAAATCTTTAAAAAAATGAAGCGCGAGTATGAGGTCATTCTTTCTCATTTTTAATGATAAAGTTTTTGATGTTAGTTTTCTGTGTTTGGATTTTAAGTCACACTAACAGCGTGGCTCGAGGATCGGTCAGTCCACCACTTTGGTCCAAAATGAAATATCTCAAAAACAACTGGATGGACTGCTGTGCAATTTTTGTACAGTCATTCATGGTCTCTAGAGATATATTATCTCTTTTACAAGAAAGACCTAGCTGAAATGGCAGCATAGCGTGATTATGAAAAAGTCACATAAAAAAACATTTAATGTTCAATTATTTTTCAACATTAACAGATATGCCAGGACCTGAGAGGCATAAAAGAGAGACCTTGACCAAAGCAATTACATTCTTCAGGAGACATGTTTGGAATTTTGAATGTCTGCTATGAAGGCAGAGTTTCCAAATCAAGCTGTGCAGAATGAAAATACAGTTTTGCCAAGTTCAGAACAGAATTGGTGGAAAATGAAAACTATCCATCCAGGTCAGTGGTTCCCAAACGTTTTGGCTTGTGAACCCTCCTCACAGGTTAAGGCCCTGCATGGGTTGTGAGGAATTCAAGTGTGAGTGTTTTACATCACTTTATTTGAAGGATTTGTAGAAGCTTAAAAAGGTGAAAGCATCTGAGGGGGGGGGGGGGGGGGGGGGTGAGTCTCAGCCTCCAAGCTGGATACTGCTGATTCTACTGACAGATTACTGTTCATCTCTTTAAGAGGGCAACGAGTGAAGAGGCTCATTTGGGGTGAGGCGAAGGACTGGCCAAAGGGAGCATAAGGTTTTCCTCAAGGGTATTTCATTCTCACATATAAGACATTCACATTAAAATATACATAAGATATGACAGATGGAGTGATTGTACTGAAATGGAACTAATTTCGTACTGTAATTGCGAACATATCCTTCTGTCAGGAGGCGAAAGCCAACAACGATTTGTAATGCTTTTACACCCACAATTACAACACTCTACAGAAGTGATAAAACCATTATGCACTGTCCAAAAGAACTGGCAAGCGCTGATACTGACGGCCAGAACTCAGCGGCTCGGCCTCACTGAATGTGCCCAACACTGATTTAACTTCAATTTAACTTCAACAAATATATGCCAAGCCAACAATGACTCAGAGTATCAGTGTCCAGGAGGCCTGCTGGTAAATTAATATGAGCTGCTGCAAGTGAACTTGTGCATTTCTGTGAATGTGTGTATGTGTGTCCTGGCTCGTTTCAGTAGCAGGCTCCTGGCTTTGTGCCTGATGGGGGTTAGCGGAGGTTGGACCACTGCCTCATTGCTGCTCTGTCCCGCTGTCCCACAGCCCCTCAACAGCCACCAGTTAGAAGAGAAAGGGGAAAACACACACATACACGCACACACCCTCCAGCTCTCTGTCCCTCCCTGCTGCTGATGCAGGATGAGCAAGCTGAGCTTCCCATCACAGCTGCAACCGTCACACACTGCTGGAGAGACTGGAGGAGAGCCAATGACACAGCACACACACATATCCACATAGGCACCCTTGAATATCTTGTATTAAATCATAGGAATGCACAGAAACACACACATACTGTAAGAACAAAACACACACACACACACTACATCAGCTATGCCCTCCACACCCCTGCTCAGTAAAGGCAGCTGTCAAACTGCTTCTGTTCCTTGCTGAAACATTGCCGTACTCTTCCCAAGCTTGACTCCTTTGGTCTTCCGACATGTGACGCAGTGATTTGTGATTTGAAGCACCAAACTGAAAAGCAGGAGCAAGGAAAGACTTCTCCTCCTCCTGCCATCCTCCTCCTGTACTCCCATCACGGCTGCACATTGTCATGCTCGCAGTGTTTTGCCCTCCAACCAGATATTTCATTACCCTTCGTACTTTATTATCTTTTCAATGACAAAGCAATTTCCCTCTGGAGAAAACATGCCATCCACACACTTATTTATATGTACATGGTGCCATTGCTTTTTTTTTTTTTTTTGCCCCGAAAAGATGGCTTTGAAGTGAGAGCTCAGCTGACATTAAAGTCATTATTGCTGGGGGTGGAAGTGTTATCTGAACACTTTTATAGGACGCTCATTGTGTTGATTCTAGCATCAGGTGAGTAATGGTTATGCTTTTCATTCAACTGTGTGATGAGTGGAGTGCTTCTAGGGCAGCAGTGAAGCATCAACTGACTCTGAAAATATTATTCTGTAATAATTTGTTTTTATTGTGTGTGTGTGTGTGTGTGTGTGTGTGTGTGTGTGTGTGTGTGTGTGTGTGTGTGTGTGTGTGTGTGTGTGTGCTGTCCTCATTCTGTCCTCATTTGGCCCTGTCCAGTGATAATACTGTATCGACAGTAGCCACTTATTTCCCATGAATATCTGCACTATAAAAATCCCCCTTCTCACCTAAGATAACTCTGACAATTATTCATTATTCATTAATTATACTTTAAACTTTTAATGCTATGATTTCAGGACTCAGCCACCTCTGCTGTGGAGAAAAGGCTAGTCCACTGAGCAAATAAGAGTAAAAACATCAGAGAGCAAATCCAGGACACATGTGGCACAACTGCATTGCTGTTTTTTTTTTTTTCTTAAGTAAACAGGCCAGTGATGCAGGTGCTGAGAGTTTCAAGCCCAAGGCCAACATCTAAGATCTGGAAGTGCTCCAAGTACCTGTACCAGTGCCAGTAAACTAACATATGCAAAAATGTACATGTAATCCAAAAACCCTGGACACCCTGAAACACTTCAATCACTTCATAGCGCTATTCTATGTTCTTTCACAATGCTGCCACCCATTTTTAAAAAGCTAGTTGATTTGTTTTGGAAACAGGCTCAAATACTTGTAATATACTGGTAGATTTTTTTTCTTGACTTGTTTGAAGAAAACAAGACTTTTAAATCTCAACAGCAAACAAAAATATTTTCGCAGCGTGCCCTGAGTGGTCCCATTTTCAAACAGCTCCCCCAGCAAGGAATAGATCCCAAGCAAATGTCCACTTTACTCAGCTGTTTTGTTGACTCCACTAGTGCAGACAGCATCCTAATGAGCTTATTGTGAACACATTCCATTTTTATTTCATACAGTCATCTCAGCGTCCACTTTCTTTCTTTTTTTTTTTTTTCAATAAAATTGAATTTACAGCTGTGCAACCTTAATAAAAGCTGAAGAAACTCATGCAATTTCACATATGGCTTACTTAACCATAATGCTTTTCACACTGTGTGTATATGTGTGTGTGCTCATATTGCATGCAAATAACCACCTTGAGATTCATATGTCATCTGTTCAATTATGTTTATGACTAATGAACGGGGCTTAATAGAGTTAAGATTTAAGGAGCTGTTTCTAGTCTTGAATCTATTTTAGAGAGGCGGATGACAGTTGAAATATTTCATGTTGAATCAAAGAAAAAAAACAGCTCCTTTGCTATAAAATGGTTCCTGAAAATGACAAGCTGATATGAATCAAAGTTACAAATTAAAAACAGAAGACCACAGGGCTTGAAATTACCAGTGAAGGAATAAGAAAATGAACTTGGCTCATTTTAGGGATGTTAAAGCTCATTACTTAAGCAAAAGCAAAAACGGTGATTAACTTAACAGATTGGAATACTTTTCTCGGGTGAATGACTTCGAGCACACCTTTGGCAAACTTGAGCGAGCAGACTGAAAAATGCATGGACTAAAAAAGCAGAAGAGCAGCTTTGAGACTGAGCAGGGAGATGTAAAATGAAATCCTATTCTGCTATGGGTTTTAAATGTGATAAAAATTGTGATATCCAGTCCGCTATAACCAAAATTAAGTGGCCTAAACATCCTAACAATGTAATTTTCACAGTGTGAGCCCTGTAAAAGAAAGTGTTTAGTAATGCAATGTTGTGCTTAGGATGTACGCAATCCCTTTAGTCTACAGTGGTTTAATATATGCAAGGCAAGTGGCAAAGAACTAAAGCACAACAACAAAGCAGAGCACCACGAAAGAGGATTTAAAACATATCAGTCCGTATCTTAAACAGATTATTTAGTCAGTCCTTTATAACTATATCAAAAGGCATTTTAGGGATTAGCCAGGACAAAAACATTATTAATCTCAAAGGACTTCATATTGTGGCCCTGGCTGCATTGTTTGGACTGTCGCACAAGAAAAAAAAAAAAAAATTAAAACTCCAGAGTCGATAAATTAAGACAGTCCCTTGTGTTTGAAATACCCATTTACCAACAAGTGCATCTGCTCTGTTTAGACTTAATTAAAGGAAATTAACACAAAGAAATGCACGTACCGCCTTACAATTACTGTGTAAGCAACAATGATTAAAAGTCAACCCTGTCATTGCTTCCTAACATGCACTGATGTGTGGAGAGGGAACGCCTGGTTCAGAAAAGAGGTAATTTAGCAAACCCCAGTTGAAATCCCTGCTAATTAAGATGAGTTTCTTCCACTGAAAAGTCTATGAGATGAAATATTCTGTTGGGAGAGAATGAACACAGAGTCAGCAGAAGTTTACAACAAAAAGATGTTACTTTTTTCCTTTCTAATAGTTTCTCTCTTTCATAAGTTTTCTGGCTAATCACACATTTTTATTCCACGTGCACCCACAATGAACAATCTTCATCATGCTACATATATATATTGTACCATAACTGAACAGCATTAAGTTTTGATTATTTCTGGACTTCCTTAGACATGTAAGTAAAATAATTCAGTAAAATAACCCTGTGCAAACAAAATGCAAAGGCTGCAACCGGTGGGCTGAATAAATCAGAATTATGCACTGTACCTGGTCCCAAAACCAACAGGGTAGGTCAGAAAACCTTCCAAGTCTAATTAAACACCCAATGCAAATAAGCGGACAAAAAGACACAAGTAATTTGGTTTAGTGATAGCACAGAAGCCAACAACAACATAAAAATAATGCAAATTAAAAGCAGGAGTTTTGTTACAACCTTGTGCAGCATTTGGGATTAATAGTGCATGTATGAAACAGCTGGCACTCTCTTGAACTGAGGCAACTAAAATGACCATTTTCTAATGTAAGTTTCAAACGAATAAAATAACAAAAACACCATAAAAGCATTAAATAGAAGAAATAATAAAATACATATATAATTTCATATTCACAGAATTGGTACGGCTGACCTTGTCTAACCTGACTACACACCATATATCTGACTTTGGTTCCAAGTAATGCATTTGCACCGCTTTCACTGATAACAGCTTTGTTTATTTGGTAAAATACAAGCTGGGCTCCGGCTCAAAAATGTAATTTAACAAACAAGAACTTACTTTTATGTGTCCTAACATATTTCTCATGACATCCTACTAGATAGAAGTGAAAAGATATGAATAGTGACATATTTCAGTATTGGTGCCAAGAGACATGAGTTTTGGTGGAAATTCCATCTGTCTTTTCTCTCTAAAATGTAAGGGAATACATACGACAAGGTTTTTAACTGTATCAACTTAGAAATTTAGTAAAAGTACCACAATTGTGCCTTGAAAAGGCTTCTTCTTTGAAACTTGAGGTGCTATTAAAAAAACATTGCTCTATTCGTATCAGTATAGTGTCTGCCCAGCTTAATGTGTTGTATTGTATTGTATTGCAACACATTAAACACACTGTAGGGATCCTATGTTGATCTTTTTACTGTTTATTCCTGGTTTGAGGGACTAGGCAAACCAGGTTTACTTGACCGGTAGATTCTATTTCTGTGAATCCATTTTCCTTGTTACTGGGCTTTTCATTCATTTTGATTTTTGATTCATTTTGACAATATAATGTAAAGTGCTTGTTTATCTTCGTCTGAGTTGTAATCGCTATAATTAAAATTGCAGTCCAGTATTGTTTTTACAGTGTCACGGCTGCTTCCAGTAAAAACTTCAAAAGTGTTTGTTTAAAGTGTGTTTAGCTCTTTGAAGAGCGGTGCACCTACACACATACTATTGTAAGGGCAGAGGACTGAAAGACTGACAGAGTGGTAGATGGTAAATGTGCGACATGTTACAAAACATCTAATTTCAAGTCAGAACTGTGAAATTATTAAAAAAAAAAAAAAAAAAAAAATTTGCTCAAAATGCCCCTGAGAGAGGTTTTCATATCTACAGGAGTATAAGGTATAATTATTGAATATGCACAGCGACCGTGCATAGAGTGCTGGTATGTGCTAATGATGAACATCCGCTATAATAAAAGCAGCAGAAAGCACAAATCAACAGGGAAAGCACTTTAATGGATTCAACGCGCCACCGAGGCTCATTTGAAAGCACGAATCTCATTATAACGGCAAGAAAAAGGCTTTTGACAGGGAATGGTGTGACATTTGGCTCTCTGCTCAAATGTCCACACTCACTGGCCTGTCAACCTTGTCACTTCCTATTTGCTGAGGGAGCCAAAGAGATTCCAATAGATGGGAATCTGGTTGACAGCTTGGTGTCCATTAAAAAGGTGACAATGAATTCCACAGAATATCTGCAGCCTACACTATGAGCTGCAGCTACAGCATAAATCAGAGTTCGACTGAGAGAGAGCAGCACTGAGGAGCAGTGCACTTTTGCCAAACAGAGGAGGAGACGGAAAACACACAGGAGACATACAAATTTAACAAACATTACAACAGAAATAGAAAATGCAACATTGATGCTTTGCCTGTGTCACAAAAACACTGGGACATTAACTCTGTGGCTGACTAACTATGTAATTGGGACAGGCACAAATCCAGTGTGAAAGCAGCTGTTTGCATAAACAGGGTCATGTCTGTTTTCCTCTCACTGAACACAAATAAATTTATTGAAAAAATATGTTTCGAGAATCATTTACATGCACCAAAACTGGACAGACTAAACTGAAAACTCTGTGATAAAATTGGGACAGTGAATGAGCACCAGTGGAGGAGCAAAGAGCGTTTCAATTCTTCAAAACCTAACCTAAATAGCAAGTCAGACATGAGTAAAATCAATGCCCAGGCACTATATGTTGCTGATTAGCTGTAAGTAGATTGCAGGTAGGGTTAAAGAAAAGGAGAGAATCATTTGTTTCCATTAGATGAATCTAGGGTGGATTTCAATGCACTAATGAAGAGCTAATGATAGAGGAGGGTTTAAAATATTCAGGTAGCACTCATCCGTGGTGAAACTCTGAGACCTGCATTAACATACCCTCACTTCTTTTTACTCTTCCTCATTCTTATGCCCTCAGTTCAAGGTCTATTCATATGTACTCCTTTTGATTATTTCAGAGATTCCACCCAAAGGAGAGTAAATCCTGTTTTAGACCCACACAACACTTGCCGTATATCATTACACGTGGGACAGGATTGCAAATCTGGTTGGAAAAGAAAACGCTGAGTAGGCCTTGGAAACACATTTCCAAACAAACTGTCCTTTCAGTGAAGGACAGTAGGCAGAGAGTTGGACTGGAAAGAACTGACCTGACATTCAAGGCTACTGAATATACTGTTGCATAAAAAGTGAACTCTGAATGAATCATTTCTCTTGAGTTTGGAACAAGTTTGGTACATAAAGACACTGCTCTCCTGTAAACACAAGCCTATAGGTCGTTGGTGCAAGTAGCTTATTACAACCTATTGTTATGTTATTATTGTTAGGTGACGTCTAGGTAGGGGACAAACAGGTTGGAGGACTTGTTATGCATAAAGGCTATGTTACATCAAGCATTGTGATGATGGTTAAAGATGATAAAGTGGTGAAGGCTGTTCAATGATAAACAACAATCAACTAATAATTTCAGCTAAAGCCTAGGGATAATAAACACTCAAACAGGTGTCAGATGTCAGGCCGGTAGAGACAAGAAAAATAATCTGTAATGGAAGATTTCCACAATCCTAAATGTCAGCCTCATGTCATTAAATTGTAGCCAATCAAATTGCTTTTCTGCTTTTTTTCCACACACTGGTGGATGTTCGATATCTCACTAATGGAGGAAATAGATTGTACCTCAATCCCTTCTGTCCTATTGGTACTAATGAATAGTGTTCACTCCCTGTGCTAAGTAAAAGTAATGGGTTAATCATGTTTTTTATAAGTACAAATAGTGATATGACAATTAGAAAATTCTCTGTTACAGGTAAAATTTGAGGTGCAAATGAATATGCATGTAAACAATTACCAGTCTAATCTACAACAAGATGATTAGTTCTGGATGTAAAATCTTAATCTGCATAGTAACAAGTAACTTAAGTTGTCAGATGAACATAGCAGGGTTGCCAAGGTTACCTAAAGGTTTAAGACACTGACCATGCACTTTTTGCGATCTTTGTGATCTTTCTGTCTCTTCAAGTTACAAGTTACAAGCTACAAGTTACTTCCTGGTGAGAACAATTTTATTGTTACTGATATGCGTGACCAAGACTATGACTATGACAAAAGTTTGGGAAAAAATGAAAAAAAAAAAAAGACCCAAGTTGTAATAAATCTGCATCTACAGCCATGCTAGCTTTGCAGGTATCTGGTAATAAACCAAAGTGTCTGACAAATCAAATTTTGGCCTTGTGATGGCACTAGAGGAAAAGTCAGGTAATAATGTTATTACAATTTATGCTGAGGGGGATATAAATGTCACAGCAATCCATCCAATACTCGTTGAGTTATTTTACTCAACCACACATGTCAATGCCATTTCATAGCGATCCCCGCAGCAGTTGGTGATGGACCGTCCAATATTGCTGCCCACAAAGCTACACTGCCAGTGTGGTTGAAAACAATACTTAAATTAAATCAAATTTACTTTGTCACTTTGTGCCAGTTTTGATACACAATCCAGTTACGTAAACTTAAAAATGGAGAATCACTCGCGCGCTCCCTGTATCCTGGGACGGGCCAGATGGCACAAGCAGCACTAAGGTGCCAGCCTCAATCTATACCTCCCACTAGTCGATGCCACGCAGGTGGCAGGGACACATTTGATCTGCAGCCTGACAGTGAAGAACCAATCACTTGTCAAAATGTCTGTATACATTTGCTGCTCTTCTCTGAGCAGCACACTTTGCCCTCTTAGTGCCAACTCGTCATGAAGTCAGAACACACACAGAGCACATTGGGGTTGACACTGACAAGATCTCATGAAATAATTATTGTCCGATCCCCAGCCAAAGCTAGACAGAGAACTCATACGGGACGTGGAATCCACCCAGGTAGTTTCTTATTTATCCACTCAGGCTTCTTATGTAATATACAACACTGCAAACAGATTCTGTTAAGAGCCCTGCTCTGGAGTTTGATCAAGGTTTTCTATATGAGCATGCGAGTTCTGTTTGATTTCTGGTGTCAAAGTTTGAAGCTGCTAATGGTCGCTGCAGTTTTTCATGTTGCTGAGGGAGGAGAAATAAAATGTTAATGACTCTGAAAGGCGCTGCCCTCTGTAAAGATCATTTAAACACTAAGCTATAGCTGACTACATCACCGAGTTTCTGCCAGAGTTTCTCCATTAACACCTGAACGACCTATAATCAATGGACAAATAAGCGTTTTTCATTTGTCAGATTATGTCGTTAAATCTTGTGTTTTCTCACCTTTTCATCTTAATTTAAGTCTTATAAATATTGAAGTGCCACACATACTGCACCCACAAATGAAAGAAAGACTTAAATCTCTCTGTGTCTTTTTTGTGCTCCAGTTGAGGATGGAGCCCCAGTGGAAAGCAAGTCCTTAATCAAGTGTCTAAGCAGACTCATAAACCATCCTGAAAGGCCTCCCTTAGGCACCTTGCTGGGTAAACAATAGCATCACTTTGTCATGGTCCTGAATTAAGATATTACCAAATGCATGTAATTAACATTTGTATGTGGGCCCAGAACAATATTTCATCTTGATTAAATAGATATTGAGTGACACCTCTATGAGAAATGCTGTCTTGGTTTTTTTTGTTGTTTTTTTGCAGTGAGCAGTAACTGGATTAAATGGGGGGGGATTTTCAAAAGCAGAAAACAGGACATGGAAGGTATTTCTGGAGCACAAAAATAGCAAACCCCCATCAAAGCAAGTCTTCTCTCCTCTCCCTGAAATATCAAGGCAGTGGCCCTGCTTCAGATATGAGAATTGTCCACAGTGGCACATCTAGCTTTTATGGTCCAGCAATCAGCGAGGAGGAGAAGTAAAGAGAGAGCTGGCACATGGCGACTTGTCTCATTTTTTAAGGGATTTGCCTGTGGGAGACAGTCATGAGCCATGAAGGAGTGAGAGAGCGACATACTGTGACTTGGCGTGGAAACTTTAATGAATGAAGCTTAATCTTTTAAGGAACTGCCACTATCATGCTTTTAACAGAAAATGTATAACCTTAATGTCCTTTTTACTAAAATAATTAGGAAAGAAAAGTCATTTATACACAAGGAAATGGGGACATTGTTAAGAAAAGAACACAGCTTTGAAGGTTATGTGAGCTTGTAAGTCTGCAATGACGGGATCAAAAGTTTGAGGCAACAACAGCTTCGTGCCTGCAGCCAGCCAATACATACCCTCTCTCAAGTGAGAAAACATGGGAGCAAGGGAGTGAGAAGGGACTGAGGGAGAAGAGGCTTTGAAGATCACATTGTTGCCATGCAGTCTGGTGTTTTGTTCCCCAGAAGAAGACGCTCTCTTTTTCCAGTCATCTGAGCCACTTCCTTTTTTCTTCTCCCTCGTTACCTTGTGATCTTTTACTCAATCCCAGGGAAGATGCGAGATGTGAAGGAGGATGGGGATGTTTTCTGAGGGTTCTCGTATCTTTTTTTATTCCCATTAGCTTTGGGTTGTCGCAAACTACCTGATATCAGCGTAACTGCTACACAGAGAGAATAGCACAGAGACAATAAGTGACAGGGAAAAGTGTGGCGATGAGGGACACAGGGAGAGTCGATGAGAAAGGGGGAGAGTAAAACAACATCGAAGCAGTCGATGAGAGACAAGGAACTGAGCGGGAAAGAGCTTAGCAGTAATCAACGAGGGCAAGCCCCACTGGAGGATGCGCAATCTCTGAAGAAACAAATCAACATTTCCAGGAAAACGACTCGCTTGGACAAAGACTTTTTTAAGGATGATGGGTAGAGGAGGAGGAGGAGGAGGGGGGGAGTGAAAGAGATAACAATGTGATACAAGAAAGAGGGAAGAGAATTTAAGCCAAGACAGACACATGCTACATTTCACTGGCAAAATCACTGCTGCAGCTTCAGTGCTCTGAGACAGACAGGAGCTATTTCTGAACTCAGCACCAACCTTGCACTGATGGCAGAAAGATTGCCAGTATCTTCAGCTGTGTGTCAAACCCACCAGTCGTCCACATGTTCCTCATACAACACACCAAGTTTCAAACTCAATTGACTGTATTCAGCTTCACACTATTGTTCTGAGAGCTATCGGTCACAGTAATGAAACACATTGGCATCGTAGTGATGCCTGTAGCACTTCTCTCCACTCAGCCTCAGATTTTCCCTCTATGATAGTTTTTGAGTGTTATGTTTAATTTTTCAGACTCAGTCGTACTCTACCTGCCCTCTTGTTACCTCTCTCTCTCTTAGCTTCTCCACATTACGCGTAAAGATGCAGTCACATTTGCTTTTGGTCCTGTGAAATAGAACTTTTTCACAGCAGAGACTTTGACTTGTCATAGCAGGCAAAGCACAGGTGCAAAAAATAATATTTATGATGGCTCTGTTCCTTTTAAGTGTCCAAGTAAGCCATGTCAGTGAGCCAGCATGCTCAATAGCAGGGCACTCAAACTGCAATGTTTAAATAGAGAGGAGCCATCATCCGTGTTGTTAATTACACCTTTGCCTTTCCTGCTATGACAAGTCCAAATGTCTGCTGTGAAAGAAGGTCTGTAGCCCCGCATTCAGCACTGAAAAAGAATGTCATGGGTCGGTTCAGAAAATGAAGACATATTGAACAGAGCGGGTATAGAGTTTAAACTGTCTTTTCAGTGGAGATATTTTCACAAAAAAGAGCTGGAAGCACAAAAAGCAGAAAAAATAAAATGAATGATTACTGAATTCCATTTAGCTGCAGTTTCAGGGGCTTATAACAGTGTGGAGCCATTGTTAATGTCATTAGTAATAGTGCTTTTCCTACTATGAAGATTCAAAACGCCTGTTGTGAAAAAGGTATGCGAGAGCAGTGGAAGGGTTAGCAGTCTGATGGATGGATTTCCATTCAAGAACAGTGCAAATCTTAACCTCATTTCAAAACAGACCATCGGTCAAACTTCAAACAGTGAAAAACAGTATACAAAACACGATGGAAATGTGGAATTCATGTTTGTTTCATGTATTCATTTAAGGAATGCAATAATCTCCTTATCACTCCACACAAATCCGATGTGTTCATCTGCTGCTATCTTCTCTTCAGTGTAGCAGATGCTTCAGTGGAAAGTCTGCACCCGACAATTTATGAACCCTCCAAAGCCGACAATTCAACAAAAGTGCCCATTTCATGCAGCAATTGGTCAGGTGTGCTCAGGTAAGAAAGTATACAGCTTTGAAATTTCTCTCAAGCTCTCTCTTTTTTTTAATTATTCTTTACAAAACTATATGTCACTTTTCAGAGCAACACAAAAGGCCTTTGAGGAGAGACTGTCTCACTCTTATGTCCATTTGTACCATTCATCACAGCTTGCCCTTTACACTGTGACTGCAGGCTTTCCACCCCACATCCAGTGTGGCCATTCAGAACAGCTACTGTATAAACACGCTTTTGCCTTTTGATTTGGTGAGACTACAATTTCTATGAACTGTTTTTGTTTAGAGCATACTGTATCACAGCCCTTTGTCTCTCAGTTTACTACAGTTTTTTTTTCTTTCCCAAATTGTCTATGTTACCTGCCGCGGTGGTTTATCCTGAATGCCTGTACCGGCTCTTCTCTAACTTTGCTGCGGTTTTCTGCTTTTATCCTCAACATTTGTTTACCTGTGCTGACCGACATTTGAGTAAAGCCTGTTCTTACCGAATCTGCCTTGTCCCAGGAGTCTGCTTTTTGGTCCCTCTTCATTAAATTTAACAAATATAAGATCGAATTCATCTGAGCAGCAAGGCTATGTAGCTAAACCTACATAAAAATTTCAGATGTTAAAGGAAAGCAAAACAGTTTCACTCTCTCAACAGCAACACTCAAGAGACCATGCAGTAGCAGACTGCAAGCTAAATACATCTCTCTCCCCTGGTATGTATGTGTGTGTGTTGGCTGGCAGGCTGGTTAAGACGTTGGCCGTCACTGGGGTTTCTGGTCACGCTATTCTGCCTGGCATTATTACACCACCCATCACTCAGGCCCACTGTGTACATTATTCATGCCCCCAGAGGAGTTCGTCAGAGGCTGTGACCGCAGGTGCTGTGACAGCGCTCTCAATCACAGGCGCTCACACCGTCTGCTCATCCGACCTCACTGTGACATGGCAACCCATGGTCCAGCTCAGTTCAGCAGTGGTATCGGGCCCAGAGCTGGACATCCATTCACAAGTTAATCCAAACACAAAGTAATCTGGAGACATACGTTCAATGTTCATTGGTGGCTCTGTGTTTTAGATGAAAGCCTGAGGGTCTAAGACGGTCGCCACACAAATAACGACCCGTGCCACACATATCAGCTCACGCCTGTCAACTTTAGCGCACTCCTGGGTAACAAATAGCCGGGGGACTTTATTAACTTGTTTGTTCAATTTCACAGAGCCACATAACTCCTGCTGCCATCTCACATGCGAACATAGAACTTCTCAAAGCAGCAAAGCCTGTGAGCAAGGATGTGCATTTCCACTCTGCCGCTCAGATGTGTCCTGTCATCTTTCATGGTGACGAGTAAATTCTAGTGGTACATCTTTCTGCTGACAAAGTGAAGAGAGGCCTGCAAGGCTATTTACCTAATATTACCGCAATTGATAAATTTACATGTGATCTTTCACAGCTGTCCAGACGCCACATTCACCGTTCAATCAGACATTAGAGGGAGTCAAGGTGAGCTGTCACTCGCAAAATGGGGTATTATTTATGACTGTGTCTGCCTGATAATGTGGGTAAGGTCTGGCACATCAGAGCCATTTCTCTCCTGTGATACCACTCAGATCCTTGACTTATTACCTCACAGAGTGGCAGACCAAGAGCTGCCTGCAGAACTTTGCAGAAAAACACCTGCCCTGTGTGTGTAATTATTCTTTTTATGCCAAGCACACGTGTTATTAAAGCATAGTGCAGTTTCAGCGAGATAACACCATGCTACCATAAGTTGGAAGTGGGAGGCTAGATATGTAATGGCATTTTTCTTGGTGGTGAAAATTAATAGCCTGGCGGTAAAAACTTACACTGCAGCTCCCAAAAAATCAAATCAGTAGTTAAATATCGTCACTCGTATATATACATATATATGTATGTATGTATGTATGTATGTATAGTACTATTTACTGTGGATGACAGGGATTGCATAAAAATGTTCAGGAGAAAATCTGAAGCAAATTAATTGATGAAATCCATGTATCTCCTATAAGTGATATCGAGTTTTGGCAGAGCCTTGAGCTGTTTAGCTCCTTCCTGGACTTTCTGCATTAAAATATTGCTGATTATCTTTTTCCACTCCTGCCAAGCCCTGTGAGTGTGAAACAGAGCAGCATTTTCCCTCTTTCCTGTAACATTTGGTGAAAGCAGGTCTCAGACTTTTAGCACCTTTTAGAACACTAACAAACCATATTCTGCATTACATAAGACAACAAATCCTCTTACTAATTTTAGGAAAGCAAAAGGGATTTATTCATGTTTAATTACGCCTTAAATTTTACAAGCTTGCTGCTCAAGCTCAGATGTTGCAGACAGTGCAAAGACATAAACTACACATTTATTGCTAAAAAGTGATTAAAGTATACAGGATTAGCCTTCATATTAGTTTTTATATTGGCATATTGGCAGAAGGCCCTTTGTCCCTGTTTGTTTATGTGTTGAAGGGGTGATTTTGTGATCTGCTTGGCCATGAAATTATAGTAGTGGAAAAGTAAGTAAACAGAGATGGGGAAAAAACTGAATCCCCATTTCCCACTCACATAGCTGAAGAAGATGAGTAAGAATTTGTACAAATATCATGGCAAGGACACTAAGCAACCCAAAGTTCTGCCAAAGTTCAATATCTTTTTTAAACATCTCAGTATATAGAGTTTAACTAAATGTTCAAACTGTTTATTATATTTGTGCACAGCAGTGTCCATGGCTTTGCATGACCTTTGAATGTCATCTTCACCTAAATATAAGTTTACGGGTTCAGTTTAGAGGTTCTGTTTACCCACAGGTACAATACGAATGTGCATAAGGTTGTGTGGTTGTGTGTCTGTCTGTTTGTGTTAGCCCTGTGATGAACTGGCAAGCTGCCTTCAGAGTTTCACTGCCTTCTGCTAAGAGTATGTTTGGATAGACTTTAGCCCTCATGGAAACAGGTAAATAGAAAAAGAAAATAAGCTAAATATATATACTGGAACATCTCCATTTTTCCAGTTGTTACTGAAATTTACAGTGTAATATGTCAGTGTACTCTGAAATTAAAGCATACAACAAATTAATAATAAAGATAAAAAAAAATAGAATTATAAAATGTGAGTTACAAAAATGTGTCAAGTGAGGTCACAGTGACCTTGACCTTTGACATTTGGCAATCAAATTCTAATCAGTTCATCCTTGAGTCCATGTGGCCATTTGTGCCAAATCTGAAGAAATTCCCCGAAGGCGTTCCTGATGTATCACATTCACGAGAATGAGACAGACGGACAACCCGAAGCTGTCGCTTTATTTTCATTTTCAGAAACTTTAATTCTAAATATAATTTCAATTTTTTTTTCTTTCTTTCCTTGGGCACTTAACCGCTAACCCTTGTACCATTCAAGGTTATTGACTGGACTTGATTAAATTTCAATAAAAACAGGAACATTTGGGATGTTCGATGTACTTTTGACCAGTAATGTTTACCAAGAGTTATGGCTCAGGAATGCAAAACATCTTCCTGGTTGTTAAACTCCAGCTAAAAACAGCAGACTTGTCCTCATCACCTCATAAAAATGCCCTTTTCCAACAGAGGTTATGGAGTAATGAATGTGTTGACTTCGGCAGAGTGCTCTTAGTATCTGTCTCCACCACTATAAGCAGGGATTAACTTCTTCCTAATGAGGGGCAATTCAGTGTTGGTATTAGGACCAATGGATACCAGTGAGAAGATCCTATGTCCCTCACTCTCACAATTACTGTGCTCCAGGATTAGCTCTAAAGGTGTGAAAATGTCTACAGAATACTAAATGCAGGCTGATAAACAGCACAGTGTGCACACAAACATGCACAAGAATGCACACCAACACCCACAATCATACAACCTGACAGCTACAGAAGCTCAAACAACTATATGGGTCTTTCATAGGTGCACAGCTAAAAGCAGAAACACACGCATACACAAAAGATCAATGACTGCTCCCCCTGAGTCCCAGTTTCATAGCTCCGCTAATGGCTCATAACACATTAGAGTGACAGCATCACATGCACACAGCACCCAGCTACTTCTCAGTCACCTCCATTCATGAACACATGATAATGGTCTTGCCTGCATGAAAGACTGTGCAGGGTGCATGATGCTTCCTCATCCCCTACAGGGGTAAATGATGAGAGAGTATAACTTATTCTTGTCAATGCGACAATAACAGTGATAGGTCTTGCAAAAGCAGTAATGCCACATCAGCTATTATTAAGCTAAGCCAGTGGTGGAAGAATACTTAAATCTGTTGTTAAAAGTACAATACAGCAACGCAAAAAATATTCCAGTACAAGTCAGAATCCCAAACCTTACTTATGAAAAAATAAAAGTGGCCCCGTTTATATTTGATATTATTTGAATGTTACTATTGAAGCAACAATGTGCATCATTTCACTGTTGGGTAACATAGAGCTTGTTTTAAATATTTAATACAATCAGGTAGTTTAGTCTCATAGTTCCCAACCTAGGGGTCAGGCAAGGGGTCATAAGATAAGTCTGAGGGGTTGTGAGATGATTAATAGTGTTGGAAAGAAGAAAAAAATTAAAAAATATATACATACTTTTATATTCTTGTATTCCTGTAGTCTTTTTTTTTAAATGACAGTGGCTAATTCAACAAATTTAACAACAAAATGCATCATTTGTAACTACACCTCCTGATCTGACCAATGCATCAGTTTTATGATGTGACAACACCATGGGGACCTTCATCACCATGGTTACAGTAACAACCACTTGGTTATGGTTTGGGAACGATTGTGGTCATGGTTAAAAGAAACCCAGGTTGATGGTTGGTTGGAAATGTGAAATGAATGGCTGTCTCCTGTGTTAAAGTCTGATGTTTTGTTGGCCCGTGCATCCACCCCAGCCTCCTGCCTACACTGTCTTTATAACAGCATCACAGGGCTTCCTCTTTTGATCACATCAGATTTACTACATCTGCTAGAGGGCTTTGTCACTTGAAGGTAACCTAAGATATACCTTTACCTCACACACACACACACAAACAAGCATGCCAACTGGTGAGGTAGTTTGCTTTGAAGAAGCTCTTTAAGAAAAAACTCTGCCTGTTTCAGTTGCTTTAAAACACTGATGTTATTACTTTTTTTAGTGTGCTACTCCCACACAATAATGGTACTTATGCATAAATGATAATCACATTTCCTCACTGTGGCCCTTGGTGACATCCCTGTGACATCCACTGTGCTTATGTATAAATGATGTCCACATCAATTTAAGTGTTACTCAACAACCCACATTATGGCCCCATGTTGTGCATTTTTACAGAAATCTTTCTCTTCCACTACAAAAAAACATCAAACATGTTTGTGAACCATCTATGCATAAAGACATTCATTTAATACTTGCAAATTTTTTTTACTCAATTGCGTGTGCTTTATGGGTTTCATGTAAAATAATAGAAACCATTTTTCAAATCAAATCATAGCCGTTACTTCAAGCAAGACTGAAGTCATAATATTGTAATTTAGGAGTTAATTGACAAATCAGCATGTGATTCACAAGGACATCCATCATACATGAGCCAGATGAATTTTTAATTTCTTCCACCTTTATGGAAATACACATTTTCTGTAAACACTGCACTTATAGAATGCCAAAAAATACCTGCCCTTCCCTTAGGCTTGTCCTGAAAAAGGAAAAAAAAAAAAATCAGCTGTTTCAGCAAGATAGCCTGCATTCATAAAATCAGCGTTTATGGTCGTCTGTCTGCTGAGGTGAGAGTGTGTACTCTGAGCTAATTGGCTTCAATATGGCATAAAACAAGGCTTTAATCTGACTCATGCTCTCATAATCACACTGCCCTGTAATAACAATATCAGAAATCAAATTAATGGTGAGAACAGGTCTTGCTATGGGCAGGCACGATAAGTGAGGGGAAACATCCTCAGTCTGAGATGAAATGTAATTTGGATGGAGGACAGAGGAGAGGGGAAATGTTCTGAGGGAACTGGAGCAAGCATCTGTCTCTGACGAAGGAAACGTCAGGTCCTGTTAATCTTATCTGAATGGCTGCCTGCTGACGTGGATTTAATTTTACACAAATGCATGCTGGCTAAGTCGCATGAGTGTACACCAGAAAGACTGTACACACATACATATACATATACATGATGTGCTAAACACACCATTTCACAAAGCACATTACAGAAAATATTTTTAAAAAATTAAAAACACATTTTATCTAATTTAGCAAACAAATTAGGTAACGACAAAAACAAAACACAACATTACAGAAAACACAGAAGGTAGAGACAACAACTTTTCTTCTTTGTGAGTTTCCAAAATTTTTCTGATTTTTTTTTAAATGTTATTTTGTTTTCTGTAATGTTGAGTTTTGTCCAGCAGTCTTGTGTTTTGCACCTCAGGGCCACATATGCAGGAACACATATGCAAAACACCATCCTCACACACCACTGACCCACACCCCACCACTCAGCCCGTGTGCACACATATATTCTTGTTCCCTCAAATGGGAACGCTGAAACGCAGCAAACATAAACAACACACCCTTACCTCCCACGTATTCCCACACCGGCATCAAGACGAACTACCACCCATTTACCCATCTACACTTCAATAAAACACACAACCACATACACACACATCACAAGAACAAATAGTGAAGCTGATTCTGTGGAGAAGCTATATCTCTGTTCCTTCACCGCCCCCATTCCCCAAGCATTACCCATCATTCTCAGAGGCGACAGGCAAAGAGAGTGAGGGAGAGATACATGCTAAGTGAAATGGGAAATAAAGGAGTGAAGAGGAGGAGTGGGAGATGTGACAGCAAAAAGGGAGACTAGTGAGAAGAGGGAGAGGATGATAGGGAGTGCCACATTTGTTTCATCCTCAGGCCTGCTACACCACACCAGGAGCCAGTCCTCTGGAGGACAACACACATGCATGGCAGCGTCCGGCTCATTGCAGCACACAACACACAAGACAAATAACAGAGGAGTGAGAGTAGGAAAATGTAAGAGGCAGGCGAAATATTTAAATGAAAAAAGAGATGTGAAGATCAAACTGCAACCAGGGAGTCAAGGAAAGTGGAAAGAGTGGAGAGAGAAAACATAGTGTGGAACATGATGCTCCAAAAAGCCACCATGTTGGGTCCAGTGGTGGAAAATAACTAAGTACACATCAGAAGCTTCTTGTTCTTTCCTCTCCCATTAATCTGGTGCCCCCTGAAAATAAAGCTGTATAATGTAGTTCGAACTAGCTCCATGTCCAGCAGCTATTACAGTAACATGCTACTTACACGCTGATGCTTCAGCATTAATAATTTAAGGCTGCCAAATATAATAATATATACCACTCAGACGGACCAAACCAGTACTTTTACCATAATACTTTAAAGCGTTTTACTGCTAACGCTCACATACATTTACTCAAGAAGGATTTTTCATGCAGGACTTTTACTTGTAATGGAGTATTTTCACACTGCTGCAAAGATACTTTTTTTTCTGAAGTAAAACATCTGAATTCTTCTTCCACCACTGGCTGGGTCTTTAACACTGTGACACACTCAGGGACATTCAGGGTGGGCAAGCAGGCTAAGCTGCCTTGAACATAGATTAGTGGAGAGCCACAGGAACAGTGAGAGATGTTAACACTGAGCTCTGCAGTGCAGAGTTCCTTCTGTGGTCACAAGGAGGGTTTTTAAAAATCTAAGGCACTAATGTGATGTTAATATATTTAGCCAGTTTCAGTTATACCAAGCAATCATGTGCTTTATACTTTATTAACACACGGATTATGATATAATGCAGAAAATTATGCAGCAAAGGTTATATGGTAATACGTGGGAATAGGCATAGACAGAGGAATTATAGGCTGGGAGCTTTGGAGGGGATAAACCCTGAGGGAAACATGTTGATGATTGCTGTTCATGCTACTTTGTTGTTGATTAACATGGGTATACAGTGGTGTGGGTGCTGCCACATTAGCTCATCATCGTACACACTTGGCTGGGGATGTTCTGTGACACAGGAGTGCAGCAACATGAGGAGAGGCTAATTCCAGCAGCTGAACAGATGAACACATTAGGGCATAGGCTTATGGTGCAGTTGCTGCACAGGTTTGTATCAAAATAATAAAGAGCGCAGACTCGACTTGCAGACTGTCAATCATCAGCTCTGACAACAGTGCAGCACCCCACAGATAACAGAAGAGGAAAAGGGAGAGAGGAAAATCCTCCTCGCTGACAAAGAACAGTAAAACCTTCTCAAATGTCTCGGAGTGAGATAACATTTTAACAGGCTGCATCTCTAAAACCAGATCTCTTATGTGCAGCAGTTGAGGCGAGGCAATGTTTCCTCTTGCCACACCAGTTGGATGACTGAGCGAGCACTGCACAGCACTAATTTCCAACTGCCAACCCCGGGCATTGAGCTGGGCCCGCATCCTCAGAATCATTGCCACCTCATTGTGTATCTGCTCACAAGCTCTTGCCTCATTTCTGTCCAACAGCTCCCTTTTATGACCTTCTCTAAGCTCCCTCCTTGTTCCCTCACTTCCCTCTGTGGTACTCTGATGTGAAGACCGGACTGAAGCGTAGTAATTTGGAGTCAGAGATAAGGGCAGGCGGAGGATATTACTTGTGGGTAGACAGTGATTGAATTGGCTCCAGAGGGTCAGACACACCTAAATGACAAGTCAGCGGAAACCCAGGCCTCGAACAACAGGCCCATAACAACAGTTAAGTGTGGGCGGACCTGATGATGAAATGCACCGTAGCAGAGCTGGAGGGGGAGAACAGAGAGGAAAACAAAAAGGACATCACGGCTTGCACCTCTCTTCATGTGAGGCTAATTTATGTGTTGCAAGGAGACTAAATAAATCTCCAGGGACGTCATTACAGCCAGGTCATTTAAGGGCTTTCTGGAGATGGGAAGCAGGAAAAGACAAAAGGTAGAGAAACTTAGATGGAAAAGGGGAAGAAATGGTAGAAAACAATGGAAAATTGAAGTCTAATGTCTCACTTTCCATCAAAAATGAGTTTTCCAGATGTGGCTAAGGAGTTGGATATTGGGGTCAGTAGCACAGCTCAATGTCAACTGGACCATGAACGAAAATTGTGTAGGAACACACAAGCTGATGTTGATTTTCACCCAAACTGCTGTAAACACAACACTGACATATTATAACATTGTAAATCAGTGAATGCGTTAGCAAATAGTTGCTTACTACACATCAAGTAGACAAGAAAAATGAATGCAAATAGTAAATGGACTGCATTTATATAGTGTCTTTTCTAATCTCCACTCAAAGTGCTTTACACTACATTGTAGTTACACTCACCCACTGACACGTTTAGGGTTCAGTATCTTGCCCAAGGACACTTTGACATATGAACTGGAAGAGCCAAGGATCAAACCACCGATCTTCTGATTAGTGAACTACCCCCTCTACCTCCTGAGCCACAGCAGCCTACTGAACATCAACCCTTTTTTTAGCTCTATTTTGGTCTCAACCAACTCCTGAGGGAAATATCTGGCTCTTTAGCTGCTAAATGCTCCACTTTGTTCACCAGGTAGCTGCTAACTATGCCCTTCTGCTATTTGGCTGAAAACAGCTGCCTGCTGCAACTGGAAACATCGTCAGTGAAAGCTGTGAGAGTGAAGCAAAACAGATGCTGAAATCTCTCCACAGAACTGAGGAGAGCTGCAGAGTATCTGTGGGTTTATCACTGCTGGCAGCTCCTTTCACATTGCAAATAGACTTTTGATCCATTGTCAATATAAGAATTTGATTAGTGCAGCTTTAGGAATGTTTGTCTGATGGATTCTGCATGTCCATCAGCTCATCAGCAAGTCTAACTGGCTTGTTTGACATATTCTGTTCAGACAAGGTAAGATTTCATACACAAAGCTGGGTTATCCTCTGCTTTTCTTCACCTCACTGAAACTGCAATTTGAAATGCAGCTGCTGAGATTGACACAGTTCAGTAGATGACACCTGGAGCCAGAGCTGAAGTAGTCAATGGACTTAAAAAAAAAAAGACGAAGACACAACAGCTCTGATCAAAACCCCTCGAGATTCCTCCTGAGCCCTCTAGCATCTGTGTGTGTGTGTGTGTGTGTGTGTGTGTGTGTGTGTGTGTGTGTGTGTGTGTGTGTGTGTGTGTGTGTGTGTGTGTGTGAGAGAGAGAGAGAGTGTATTGCATGCTTGGCTGGAGAAAATGCCTTTTACATGAAAAATGCACACATGAGCGACCCCAGAAGAAACAAACAAGCACAAAAAACTATTCCAAAAACAAGATCACATAATCTCAGACGTCTGTGCCTCGCATACCCGAAAAACTCAAAGGCAGGAGTGGTCTGCTTGCATGCTTGATAGTTACCCAGCGGCGAAGACGTGATTGACGTGGCTGCAGGTTCAGAGCCTCCCTGGAATTGAGCCAACGCTTCTGTGGCTGCCCTGCACTGGCGGAGGGGGAGGAGGGGTGGGGGAGACCTGGATGTGGAGTAACGGCGGCAGCAGCAGCGATCTCCTCACACTGTGGGGGGACCTACAATACAGGGAACAGGGTCAGAGACTCCTCCCCAGTGGACTGAATGAGACTTGATAAGAGGGTGAAAAAGGCACACCATTTAACAGCTGTCTTTTGGAGTTTAATCCTTTATTGGCGCTGGGCTAAAAGCCAAAGACACAGTCCCTCCTCAGCCCCCCACCCCTTTCACACAAGCCCAATGACATTCAGACCTGGGAGCAAAGCAGTAACAGCAGGGGTTTTAAAACATGGTGACATTGAGCATTAAGTAAAGGTTTCCTCCAACCTTTGAGCCAGACTAGGATCTAACTCAGCAAACCTCTATGACTCTGACCCGGTTGTTGGGCTGTTTATTATCAGCAGACAGCACACTTGGGCCTGGAATATAGGACTGCTGAGACACTGGGTGCTGGCCGCCGGGAAGAAACAGGGAGTGAGGCAATGCAGGAGGAATGCCAATGAGTGTCCCCTCTCCTACAAGAGATTTCATTTGCTACTCTGGCACAATACTGCCCTGCAAAGCAACTCTATCCCAAGCCTTTTCTCTGGTTCCAAGCCCGTCCATTAACAAACACCAATAACCGCATTAATCCACTTTGATACAGCCCATCCAAGTGGTTCGCAGTGACACCCAAGCACAGACAGACTTGGAAACAAGGGTTCTTAGAAAATAAGAGGATAGAAGATATTTAGAAAAAGTTTGTCAGCAAGCAGGTTGGCTTTGAGGTGTGTCTCATTTCCAATAAATCTACCAGGGGTGCAGTGCAGAGGTTGGCAGGAAAAAAAAACCTCTTCTTCCCTCTGCCACAGTTCAAAACAGATATAAAAGTTTAATCGCAAGCTGCCAGCAAGCAGCCAACAGAAAGGGCATTCATAATTCACATAATAGTTTTATATGAGGAAATAGAAGGTTTCTTCATACTTATTGTCTTCTTCTTTCTGCCTGTAACACCATACAACACTGATGGCTGAGCTCTAGTCACTGTGTGTTTCTTTGGTTGTTTATTTACATTTGTGTGACAGAATATTTAATTTGTTTGATGGACTCAATATGCTAAATTTCACATGACATCCCTCGAGGATGTCAGAATGAAAACTAAATGAAACAGCCTGACGTTATATCACCAACAACTGCATGAGACAATGTGAGAGACAGTTTTCATTTTCATATCAGACAGCCAAAATACAGCACAACAGCTATTTCAGACTCTTAATCACAATAAATTAAATCTTCCTGTTCACAGCTAATAAAGAGCTGTAATAATATGGGGATATTAATATGATCAAAGGTTGCCATAGACATTCATTTAGTTACAGCAGGACCACCCAGGGGGAGGAAACAGCGGGGAGCAAATGCGATAAGAGGGTGAGAGAAGAAGACACCGTGGAATAAAATGTTAAATACAGAAATACATGTGTTCACAAATAAGACCAGACAAGGTGAGAAACAGAAAACTATACTGAGCTGTTATATCAGTGTTTGTCTCAAATGTTTGTCTCAAATGTTATGAAATGTAAAGACAACAGTGAAGAAAGAGAGGTTAATCAAACCGCTCCATTTTTTTTTCCTTAGCCTGCAGAAAGCATACACAGAAGGTGCACACAGATGTCTAGATACTGTGCAACAAGCACCTACAAAGTCTGCCAATACACTGCACAAAAGTCTGGATGACAAAACCAATGTTACTTTACATAAGCATGTAACTTAGATTGAAACACAAATAGGAACGTTAAGCCGTAGCCACAGTAATGGCAATAACAAACCCCAAAGAATAAACGTCTACTTTACTGAATTAGAAAATAAAACCACAAGAAATCACTGCGCTTCCCATTGGATGAGTGACAGAAAACAATCTTTTCACTGCACAGGGCAGATGTTTATGTACTTTTGAAGCCTGTTCCATCTCTGTATCTACAATGTGGGAAACCAAAGTATATCAGTTGCTCATTTCAATTTCTGTGTTAAACTGATGACAAGATGACAGAAAGGCCTGACAATACAAAGTCCCAAGGCAAAATGTTTGGGCTTAAAAAATCAAGGAGGGGGTTCATCTTGAGCATGAAATTCAGACTGCCTGTTTTAAACACCAGATTATGTTATTATTCATCATCTTTATTTATACCCTTGTGTACAAAGAAAACATTTGTATGCTTAGTACTTCTCAGAACGTGAAGTGAGTTAATAAAGTAATAAAACAAAGAAATGTGGTGTCACATTTGAAAATCCTGACATAAATAAACCTGAAGAAATGATCTGAAGCATAAGAAAACGCTCTCATTCATTTGAATGGAGCCAGGTTATTGGTGCAGCAGAGCTTCAGCAAATAATACAGTCGTCTGGTTGAACCTGCCCAGACTGAACCATGGCATCTTTACTGTAGGACAGGGCTGAGTCCTCGCTGAGGTGGCGAGGGTGGAAAGTGGGAGCGGGCCAGAAAGCCTGTGAGCATACAGATCTATCAGCCTACAGCAACACTGTTAGTTAGTCCATAGTACTCAACTTATGGTTCTGGCCCATTAGAATTTCTACTGAACCTCAGAATTAGGATTCTCTTTTGAATGCAATTCAGTCTACCTGTTTTTATGCATATTTTCAATTTGTCCATAAAAAAACTGAGCGGAAAGGCTGGAAATTTGGGGGAAAAAAGCGTCACATAAAGGTTTTTATGCTTGACAGAGGGGGAAAAGATGGTGAATCGATAAAAACAAAAGACAGACTTTGCAAATTAAGCCTGATGTGCATGAAGCATGTGACTTGAACACCCCACTGAAGAGGTGAAAAACAGTAGCAGATGGAAACATCAGACCTGACTGGAGAATTAGAGCCACCAACTGTTTATCTCAATGAGCCGACTCCTATTATTCACGTAACAGCAGTAGATGGAAAAATACATTTATTAGCTATTTTTTCAATTTCCTTGATTTTTTTTTTTTTTGGCAATAAATTTGGATGAAAACGTGGCTTATGATTAATATTTTATTAAAAATAAAGAACCATGAACAGAGCAAAATCCACAATGATGATGCTGGAGAAGTCATTTTATCAGTAAGTCGGTATCACTGCTCTTATTCCTGGAAAGTTTCAAAAAGCTGATTCAAGTTTTTTCTGGATTCCAAGAAAATCATTCATGAAAGCGGGCAAGCCAAAAGTGTCCTTGACAGATATACAGTGACAGACAGCTAGACAAACAGATACCCTGACAGGAATGATGGTTCCAACTTAAGTCCAGCTCTGTCACTCTTTCACAGGAGTACAACACTGACACTAACATGATGTATTACCACATACCAACATTCCCTTTCTGTTTCTTCTTCACTTCCCCTGTGGCCACCCACTGACCCTGAGTGTTTAGCTGCCTCAAACAACAACATTTCAAAAGAGATCCAATCTGTCCAGGCTTTCATGGACGACACCAGGTTGTCAAAGCATCTCTCTCTCCAAGGTGGATAAGGGGCACTCATAGCCCCGAGCAATTCTTACCCACTCTCCTGCCAGCTTTCCCCCACCAGGATAGGGGTATGAGAGTTTAGTCATATAGCTGCAGAGGCTGCTTGTCAATTTAAATAGGACAGCACACTGAAGTGCACTTCAACCATACAACGCAATTCATCATCCACAGTGTTAACCCCCCTCTGTCACGTTCATGCTGGCTGGGTAATGAAGCATTTTGTCATTGGGAATGAGCGTGCACTCACACAGAAAAGTCAGTGATGTTTCAGAGGCATGAAATAGCTTTTGATGGTAGTGGTGCGATATGGGTTGGATTGATTTAATTGAATAAAACTTTTTGAAACGGGCCGGAGATTAAAATAAGTCTGGTCGTCGGTCACCGAAGGAAGAAACCAGAGCGACCAACCTATCAACAAGAAGAAAGGGGGCACCTACACACACGGGTGATCTCAGACACACACAGTTACAGTGTGTTTTCACTGAGAGTTTAAAATGTTGTATTCCCTGGGAATAAAGCAGAGTTTAGAGCAGTAAGTAGTAGTAGTAGTCTAACAACTGTATTTGTAAGGAAAGAACATTAAAAACATAGAGGGTCAGTGAGCTTGCGGCATTAGCTTTCTGCTAACAGAGATTAGTTCTTACTATACCAGAAAAAGACATGTTGCTGTTTAATAATAATAAAACTAAGTATATTTTACCTAAAAATACAAAACAGTGTTTTGTTTTGTAATGTTCAATGCTTAAATGACCAACTGGTGTCAGTTAGTTTAATCGGATTCCCGCTCATTCTAAACTGCATGAAAACTACAAACGCTCCTCCATATGTATATTTACATATTAATAAATAAAGTCATACCCTCATTTACAAAGGACTAATTTGTCAGTTGGCCCCCTGCTGTTGTTTTTGGCAGCTCTGTTACAGCATGTGATGCTACAATGAATAACTGGCTGTGTCTGATATCAGTCTCACTCATTCACTACTCTCCATATAAGACAGTCCATAGTTTGCTCAGTAGTGAGCAGACAGTGATAGAGTCAAACAATTGTATGTTAATTTTTGCATCTATAAAATGTGATCCACTGCTTAGTGGGATTGTTTGCAGAATGTAGTGTACATACTACAGACATTTTCAGTGCATTGTGGATTTTTTGAAGGCACTATGTAGTAAATACATCTACACACTCAGAACACACACTGAAATGGGGAATAATATAATGATAATAGTATAGTGCAGGAAGTGACTGCAGACACTGTCTGCAGGGCTGAAACAAATAGTCAATTTATCGATTAGTTAATCAACATAAAATTCATCTGCAGCTATTCTGATGGTCCAATAGTCCAATAGTCGGTACAAATTTAATCACTTCGGTCAAGTTAGTTCTGACTTTTCTGTCCTTGGCCATATGTGAAAGTGATACTTTTAAATTTTGAACTCTCTCTCAGACAAATCAAGCCTGTGAAAAATTCACATTTTCTCCAGAGAACAGTAATGGGCATTATTCACTCGTTTCTGACATTTTCTACACAAAACGATTCATCGAGACAATAACAGTCACATTAATCAATAGTGAAGGTAATCACTGGTTGCAGCTCAGCATAAAATTGCTGGTGCAACCTAGTACAGAGGATGGAAAAACAGACTGATCAATAAAGAGAGTGAAAATCAAAAAGGACACAAAAAGTCATGATAGGACAGGGGGAGAGAAATGGGGGATAAGTGAAATAGGGAATCAAGAGTCAGAGCTAAAGAGAATGGCAGATGAACAGGCTGGATATCCTATATTTTGTGAGAGAGAAAGTAAGACACACAGAAGTGCTGAACACATCCAAAAAGAGATCCCAGGAACATGGCAGCAGTCTTGGTCCAACAGTTCCCATTAAGCCAAGGTGTGTGCAATGCAAAGTGAAATGCTGGGAGGACTTGCTGTCACTCTCACTCATTTCAAAAGTATGTCAGCGATCCCATAGCAGCTCCCTGCAGTCACTGTTTGGAATAAGAACTATCTTTACCATTATACAACAGCTGGGTCCCAGAGCACACTGAAACTAAAGTGTTCTCCACACAATAAACAGAACGGAGCTGTAGTGTTTTAGAGTTATACAGTGCACAGTGACTGGCCAATATGATTCACCCGCCATAAACAATAAAAATTGAGTTGCTGAGTTGACCTTTAAGTCTATTGTGCGATTTTTCACTGTAATTTGGTTGTTAAGATAACATTATTGTCACTTAACGCTGTAATGTTTCTGTACTGCTCAGCAGGCCTTAATAGAATCAGTTGTGCAGGTTTGTCTAATAGCTTGTGTCTTGCAAATGCTATTGTTTTTCTAAAGCACTTTTTTTTTTTCAGTTCAATTCAAAACAGTTCAATAACTGTATTCATCCCCAGTCTGGCAATTAAAAAAAGCATACGAGCAAAAGAATGGAGCTGAGCACACAATGAAGTTACACAATAAGTAGATAAAGGGTATAAAACCATAATGGCTAAAAGTACTCAAAGTCTACATACTTTTGCTTACTTTTGTTTGGGGTTGTTTTTCATGGTTTGGGAGACAGACTCCTTAGTTCTAATCAAAAGAAAATCTTAATGATAAACTCTAATGACGTTTTAGTTTGAAGAAGATCCTTTTCTTTTTCAACATGACAATGCTCCCATCTACAAAGTGAGGTCCATCAAGAAACATGTTTTCTGAGTTTGTACAGGGCAGCTTGTTCTTCCACACTGGAGTACTGACCTCAACATCAACCCTATCCAGTGCTTTTGGGATGAACTGGAAGGCCTGACCTGAGCACCCAAAAGCAGCGTTGGGCCTCACTGAAAGTCTTGTGGCTGAATGGGAACAAACGCCTGCAGCCATGTTACTTTTCAGAGGAGTGGGCTCATTTACAGCAGCATTATTACTGACCATGGTTTTGGAAATCGATAGCCACATATAGGTGTGCATGCTAACATGCTAAACTGAGATGTTAAACATGGTAAACAAGTTTACGAATCAGTGTGTTAGCATTGTGCCTGAGTACAGCAGCACAGTCACGGATGGGCTGTTGACTCTCAGTCTCGTTCATGTGGCACTGAAGTGTGAAAATCACCTTTCTGGCTTCGGCTTCAATCAATTTTAGCAGTTGCCAAGTTGTCAGTCTTGCCAGGCAGCAGAAATGCAGTAATCAGAGACAGCAAAACCTCATAGCACGTAAGCAGAATCCATCCAGCCAATCATCCCTGCAAAACATTTTATCCGAAACATATGTGAATTATAAAATGGAAAATCCTAAACCGCCATAATTCAAATAGACATGATGAAGAACCTTATCAACAGCAGAACATTTCCACCGAACTTCCTGGAAGAGCTCATCTGTTTCTTTCACCTTTTTTGTCAGCAAGAGTCAGAGTGTTGGCAAAGAATTTAATAAATATCTGCCCACCCCAGCGTAACAGCTTGGTGCCCAGCAGAGGTGGTGAGCCATACAGAGTGACCATCCCTGAGCATGTCCTCTCCATTTCTGTGTCCTTGCTGCCACCCTGCTCTCACATTGCTGTCTCTCTATTATTCATACTAAAGCATGGCCAAGAGTGATCCAAAGGTAAAGACAAGACAGACTCAGAGTTTCTTTGTGTTGCTGAAATCATGTAGGAGCAGTGGGGACTTGCCCTCGGGGTACAGGGGCTGATGAATAACAGCAGTATGGTGCACACTCTTCAGCATGGATGGCTGAAGTGTGAATCAAAATCATAACCCTCAGTGTTGTGCTTTACACATTAATCTACACAATCAACAGCAGAAAGTTTATTCCAGCTGTGATGCAGTGATGGGAGTGTACCAAGAGCATGGTATTCAGTCTGATCTGATCAGTGTCCTAAAATGCAAAAGTGTGCCCTGTGCAATAAGAGAAATACAGTATGTATCTTTAGAATGAAAGGATTATGTGAGAAGACGTGACTGGAAGCTGGTAGTAATAACATACAGGCAGGAGTGTTGAATGTGCACTTCCACCCACCTGCAGCTCCTGTGAGCTGCTCATCTACTTGTGCTTTAATGCCAGGTTTTCTGTGGCAAGAAGTTTTTTTCATTTTTTAGCTTAATTTCTCACTTAACCACAACCACAGTCTTACCCTAACCTTAACTTTTCCATGTGACAAAAAGGTAAATTGCTGTGCCTGATTAGTGCTATTGTCACATAATCAGCTGGCAGTGGAGCAATGCAATCATCACATAATTCATGTCTGAAACAAGTAATCTGTTTTAAGACTTGGTGCTAATTTATCTAAATTTTAGAGGACGGTATAATTATACCTCAATTTCAGAGCAAAGATCCTTTGAGCGGGGAACTGAAACCCCAAATATTGCACTGCTGCCAATCATAGACTCTACAGGAATGTATTTGCACTAGGTTTTGTGAATGTGAACATCTAGGATTCCAGTTGTGTTGTACAGCTTGTAGAATTTCACGTGCGCAGATTCTGTTGAGTTGTCGCCTCAGTCCCACATGCCTCTGGGAACATGTTGACGGGGCCCTGGCTCTGCTGTAATACTTTGCCTGAACTTTGAACGATTTCAGTTTCCAAATGGGAGGAAATTACACGCTGCCCATGTATCCAGTCAGACGTGAAGTTTTTGCTTCTGAGTGTCTTGCGACTGTGGCTCTCCAGAGGGTTAAGTGTTGGGATTACTCGTAGGCCATCTTCTCTGGTAATGAACCCTGTCTGGGTACCAAGATGTAGTTGAAGGGGCACATTAGCCATAGAAAGCGTCCTCATGCTGATTGCCCGACTTAAATAGCTTTTTTTCCACTTGGGAGACACAACCACAAAACTTTACAGCTCCTTATGAATAATTATGTTGACACCTTGTGTTATTGCACCCCCTGATAGTCCGTCTTTGATACCATGGCCAATAAATATGACCATTAAATCTGTTTTCAACCACATTAACAGTGCCCCTGATACACAGCAATTGAATAACAATTTAACTGAGCAACAGAGGTATATTAGAGTTGCCAAGCTTGCTGAATGTATCAAGTGAACCCCACTTGTCACCTCTTTTTTTTTAAACTTACACTTAATGAGTTTCACTTAAATAATGTGTTTATTTCTGCACAACATTGTGAACCTCTCCTTCTATAATCTCTCCTCTTCTTGTAAGCTTCTGGAATATGCAGTAAGAGCATTTTAGGGTCTCCTTTTCTGTCTTTGTCTGTCTGTCTGCATAAATTGACTTCCTTAACATGCACCTTTATCGAGCTAAAGAAAGGTTTTCTAACAAAAGGTGAGTTCTAACAATGTAATGCACAAACCTTGACACGGGTAAGACCCTTAGATCAACATTATTCATTCCTATACTGTAAAAGCCATTAGATGTAATTGCATTTTTTATGAAGCTCCCATAGAAGTGTGCAGTGGTTAATCAATAAGAAGGCTTTCATTTTTAGGAGAGGTCACTGGCTTTGTGTGAGGTCATCGTACAATCCTCCTTGAGAGGTCATCCAGGTCCATTACCCTGCAGGTCAGCATCACGCCGCAGCCTGATGATCACACTCAGAACCTGGAGGAGAACTCCTTTCTCTAATACCCCTCTATCTGCTCTTATTATCACTGAGCATGCTGCTGTAATGGGCTTTCTGTTGACTTGGCAGATTGTTATCTCGCTCTGGCTGATGGGTTACAACATGCTGCACTATCTCGAGGCCATATCGACCTGAGTGGATGGGGTTAATTCTGAATTTATTTTATTTTTCTAAATGAGGGACAGATGGACTAAGAAAAGAATCACAATCCAACCAACGGCATTAGATAAATTAGCTAGACGGCAAATTTGTTACGATACTACAGGATCAAAATTATCTACAGTGACCTCACTATGATCCTCTGAGCAACAAACCAAAGCACTGCAGTAAGAATTGCACAGCATAGCTTCACCACAGTTATTTACTGTCCAAGGGCATAGGAAGCAGGAAGAACACAGAGGAAACATCCGCTTCAGTGTTTAAGAGGATTAAGTTGTCCCCTGCAAAAGTCCAAAACAAAACAAAAAAATACTGCATGGATCAATTAAGCTCCTGATTGTAAACAGGGTTTTGATGGTGGCACTGTGTGTTTGTTTAATGGAGAATGATCTTTTGTTGCCCGACCATGTTTTCTTAACCATGCACAGCTTCCATGTGCAGATACTGCAGAGAGTGAGACTTTTCAAAAACATTGGCATTAGACATAAAAAGCTGGATTTGAATGTAATTCAGGGTTTTGCAGAAATATCCAGTATTGTTGCTCAGCTCTGAGAAGCTTTTTAGCTCCTTTTTGACCACTAATTTGGTTTTTCAGCCTGCAAACTCCACTCTCACCAGCCTAGTTTACTGACGTAGTCAGTGTTTTAAGGAAAAGACTGAGTACACATCAATTTCCCAGCACCAAACAGCAGACAGAGAAGCGAATAGCTATTAAAGAAAGTGAAGCATCTAGCAGCTATAGAGCCCAAAAAAAATGCCAGGAGTTGATGGAGAACAAAAATCTTTATCTAATAATATCCATGCCATAGTTGCTGTGCATGTAATACATAAAAAAAATAAATGTAAAGACATTGTCATTCAGCCTAATCAAGGTTTTGGAGAGCTGTCCAATACTAACATTCTTGTCTGCTGACAGGGTTGCTTCATAGAGTGCCCCTCAGTGGCCAAAAAATAAAATTAAATTAAAAAACATCAATAAATCCAATTTTAAATAGGTGCTACTGCAAACTATTTAAAAAAATATTACATGATGTGTGACATGGACACAACTGTTAAGTGTTACAACCATTAGCTGCGAACACCAAACATTCACTACTTGACAAGTGTAAAGTAGTATTCAAGCAAGTGCCACAGCCAAACCATCTGTACTGTTCTCATTTTTTTCATACTTGGTTTTAGCACCACTCCATAGTAGCTGATAGTCACATTAGCCACATATGCAGAAGAAATATGTCAGTAAACTACTTATTGTTAGTATTGGTTTTCCTTACAAATGGAACAGAGCTCCCTCATGGTGTTTATTGTTCGTGTTTGGTATATACCAGCAGGCCATCTTAATTTATTCTCATGGTCACAGCAGAGCTTGATTTATGCAGGACACAGAGACAGCCTCCTCAACCCCAGAGAGAGCAAACAAGCGAGTGTGAAGAGCTTGTCCAGATTCCAGGAATTAGTTGCCGAGTATCAGTCATCTTCCTCCTCCACAGCATGTAATAAAATGACAGAACAAGATCCAGGAAGAGTGTTGTTGTATGTGTTGGATTAATCCAGGCCAGAGACAGCCTCCTCCTCCTCACCAGACAAGGGCAGAGAGAGGGATACTAAATAGTGTGATCTAATTGCTAAGGAAACTGTGGAATGAGAAGCAGTTTCAACACAAGCACAGATGAACACTTTCGTCCATCTTTTCAAGTTTCATCTTTTTTTTTTTTTTTTTACCACGATTCAGATCTCTGGTGTCAGCATAGGGCACCAGAGATCAACAAGACTTTTTGTCCACCCACTCTCAGGTTCTATGGTAATAAAGTGGTAAAGCTACTGCATCTTTACCTCACTGTGCCGATGTCCAGTGCCACAGCTGAGCGCAGTTTCTCAAGTCTCCGTCGTTTGAAGACCTGCATCTGATCTACAATGACAGAGAAACGGTTTAACAACCTGCTTTTCCTGCACATCTGCTAAGACCTGACTGATGAAAAGAACAAGAACCAAGTGTTAAATAGCTTTTGCTTTGGGACTGATAGGCGCAGACAGTACTTTGGAGGACAAGCCTAGGTGACTAAACCTCGTTCTCCTGAGGTGCTGTCTATTTGTATGTTAGTAGGCATATTTGATGTAGAGTTTTAACAAGTCAAGTATTTTGATTCTGTTTCAAACCTTTATTTAAAAAATATAGTTCTCAGAGTGAAAAACACAAGGGTCTGTACCAACAGGAGCTAGAACTTTGTCCTTTTGAGTAATGACCCACTTGTCCTTAATTTCTAATGTAAGAAAGCACATGAAGTGTTTCTCAGAAAAAAAAAAAGCTGCTACCATTTCTTTCCATAGTTGTACAAAAACAGCAGGCTAGGCTGAGACATAAAGGAAGCTGATGTGAAAAAGTTCACAAGCCTCTTACGTCATTGAAAGCCAGATGCCCCCCCAACTTCAAAACTCGTTCCAGCACCGCTGATTCAGATGCATTTGACCAAACAACTAAGAGGTCCCTTCACGACCTGATATGATCAGATTTCAGTAAACAACTCCCGCCACCGCACACACACGCAGCCAGTGTTTGTCCCTCCTTCCAGGTCATTTCTGAGTAATGGAATGTTAAAACCAAGTAAATACACACATAAGACGTATTTTTTAGCAGAAATATACAAAGATGCTCCTGTTGCCTTTTGATGAGTGATTTGTTTGGACCCCATTAGTACTGACTAAAATTATTTCTTCAGTAAAATGTATGAATGTGTCCAGGATCACTCCATCATTCACTATCCCTTATATAACAAACACTTAAAGACATAGTTAATTAAAAGTTATGTAATTTCCCCATTGTGAGACTAATAAAGGTTTATCTTGTCTTATCTTATCTTAACCCTATAGTGAGTGGTAAATTGAGATTTTCGACACGTGTAGGTCATTGTCATTTTATGTCATTACTGACAGGTGAAGACAGGGGTGTAATTTCCACTTTTCAAAATCCTGTTTTTGTCACCCCAAGTGTTTTTGCCTTGGTTTCTGCCTTTCATGTTACACGCAGGCAGGCCGACCGTATTGGGGAAGGTTGTTGGGCCTATAAGTAACGTGCAGACACTATGTAGGGCTGACAAATCGTACTGCCAAAAGATGCTAGAACTGGACAAGACAGTAAAGAACAATACTCTTTGTTGATACTCAGAAAATATCAGAAACTACAAATTATTTAAAATAAGGTTAGCACATTAAGAAAAATGATTTAAGAGGCTTACATAGCATTTCTATTTTTTGGTCTATTGCCATTATAGAAAGCACAATGACCATTTTATCATAGGTAGTTGTGTACGGTATATATTCTCTATATGGAGAATAGAGATTTTGGTCGCAGCCTTAGACTGTGTTGAAGAGAAAAAAAACTACAAATAAAAAATAATCCTACATCTATCAACCTCAACTGCTCTCCTTCAAAGGCAGGCTAAATGAAAGAGGGGTAATCTTAGTACACATTTCATTTTTGGACACCCACCCACCCATACACAAACACATACATACCCACTTGCAGACATTTTTAAATTCACACACAGATTTTTTCTTCTGTGGGATTTACAGTCCTTCTCTTATATTTACTTTCTAATGTCTAAATCCAATCATGGCTGTCATGTTGAATTTGAAATGAGCCGCTCCTTATCAGAGCACTGCACCCCCTTCCACCACCTCCTACCTGAACCTGTCAGGAGTCTGGCTGAGGACAAACAGATGTCACCTAACCTTGTCCTTGTGCTAACTGTGCTAGCCACCACTAAAGCACTGACGCTACCAGACTTCCTGGGGGCTGTTCCCTCCACAAATCACCAGGTTATCATCCACCTACACCCATCATATGTTTCCCAGTGCTTCCGCTTTTATGCTCAGATCCTTGAAATGCCAGAGTTCAGAGGCAAACCATGGCGGTGTCGGGCTAAATGCAGCTGAGTTATGTTGACAGACACACAGATCCCTCAGTCCCCCCTCCCCTCACCCTCACCCTCCCCTCAAAACAAAGTGACATTTCTAGATGAATGATATTTAGGAGTTTTATTTTGTGCAATGAAATTAGCCAAGGTTAAAGAATGAAAAATAAATGCAATCAGGGCATTGATTTTCAGAAAGAAAATGGCCATGCAGCGATCGATTTGTGGCAATAAAGAAAGACCATAAATAAGGGAGCTTACAGCATTGAGCAGTGTTATCAGCCTTAGTGCTCTACAACAATACAACATTACTGTCCTTTTATTTTCAGCTAAAAAATGCAGTGTTCAGACGGAGGAATGCTATTTGACCATGAAACATTTCTAACCCCCAAAAAACATATTTTTTCAATACAGTTTATCCAAGTTCTCAACTGTGGTGAGTCAGACCGTTCAGCATTTTACCTGAATGCTTAAGTCATCATTCTCTCTGCAGGGAAACACTGTTACTTGGTAAGGAACAAGCTCAACCACTGGAAAATTACTACCTGTCCTTGTCAGTCTTTATATCCTGTGTATCCTGCTTCTCCTCCTATGTGGTGAGATATGAGAAGTGCAAGAGCAACTTTGTACCCAAAAGTGTATGAACGACTGTGATGACAACTGAGTGATGTTGGCAATGATGCCCCGGCAGTTAACAGCATTAGGCTGTCTCACGTATTGCCTACATTTTGGAAGATATGCTTATTTTGTTTTCTTCTTGAAGAGAATTAGATGAGAAGATCAATGCCACTCTTGTATCTGTGTGTTAAATATGAAGCTGCAGTCAGGAGACCGTTCGCTTAGTCTGTCATAATGAGCTGCAACGGGGGGAAACAGTGTGTCTGCTTTTGCCTCAATGTTAGGTTATTCAAGAAAAGAACTTGTTTATACAACACATTTGACGTGTTTAAAGCTGTTCCAAACAGCCACACTTGACAATGGGGTGAAAAGCCACCTGTAAGAGGGAATGGCAAGATGCTATACCGTTTAAATATCAGGATAACTACGCACAATTTCAGTCAGTCTCTCCTTGAAAGCATTCATTATGTTGCCCTCGTTTGTACACGCAAAAAGTGAAAGAAATAGATGTGCATGAAAGTGCTTGAGAGAGAGATTCAAGCCTTGCTAAACTTCTCACCTCCACACACCTGGGCTATTGTTGCATGAAGTGGTTGTGCTTAATATTACTATATTCAGTCTGCCTTTTTCAATCATTTCACACTGGAAAGCGTGTTGCATTATTATGTACACATTCAGTCTTACCACATCAAGTGTTATTTATGTCATATATTATATGGCTGTACATTCAAATTTGTCGCATTAGCTGTATTTCTGTTTTACTGTAGGCACATTATATTGCATGAGTCACATAGTTGGAATTTTATTGTTAAATTCAGCCTGTTTGGATGAATAAGTGGGTGCTTGGTTCTTATCTGGCATCATTGTGTCTCAAAGTCCTACCTTGTGGCAAAGCTAAGAATGGCAGCGAATCCATTTGAGCAAGCTGTTATTTTATTTCACTGTTTGCATTATATTATTCCTACGTTATTAATCTCTCCTCCGTTCAGAAACCACACACACACATGCATGCATGCATGCAAACCTAGACACACACACACAAAGGCACCTTCCTATACACCCTGACAGGACTGTTCAACAATAAAGTTCTCCTTACAGGAACTCACAGGACTATTTTTGATTCAATCATGCACTTCAACCCCTTAATGTTGAAGCTGGAAAGTTGTGGCTTGAAGGGGTTTCTGAAACAGTTCAACCATCCAAGCACTTCTTTTGAAAAAAATCTCCCCAACCAGAACTTTTAAAGCCAGAAATCCAACTGATGGTGTGACAGCCACATCGTTGATTGTTTAGTTAACAATCAACCAAGTTTATCAGTTAACCCTAATTTAATCCACACACAAACTGCAGTGTAAAACTGACAAATTGTGGTTTCAGAGGATTATTTCTTGGCTGGGTGCAATGACATCCCGCAGCCTTATCATCACCACATTACACAAAACTACACTGTATGTTCATCTCAGTGATACATCCATAACTTGACTACCCTATCTACCATGAGAAAATATCTGACTCATAAATAGGCCCTAGTAGCAGATTTACATATTAATGTCACACTTCAAAGTCCTCTGGTATCGTTGAGACTCGAGATAGACATAAAGCATGAAATAACCCTTCTGTCTGAAGGTCCAATGAGATCCACATCAATAGCCTTCTTTCATTTAAATAAGAAATACATAGCAAGCAAAGTACGAATGGTGGAAATTCCACGCCCCTGAGCCAGACATCTTGAGAAGAATAGACTTCTTCCACTGCCAATTCAGTAAAGCCTGCACAGCAAATTTCACACAACCATTTTGCGCTCTGCTGATAAAACACTTTGAAAGCCCAATGACACAGACAATGCCTTCAGATAGGAAAAAGCCACGTTTTGTCCCCATCCCTTTTCATCAATGTCCCAAATACAACCAAGCCTAACTGAGCAGGGGAACAGAAATACCCAACAAAAACTGACTCCAGCATCAAACACCTGCACACACTTCAAACAAACTGTCTGGTGTGTGCAGCTGAAGCAGTCCTCCAAAAAAAAAAAAAAAAAAGAAAAAAAAAAAGACCTGATTGTTTTTTGCTTAATAAATCACTCAGACAGTGCGGGCATCACTGTTCTAAGCACTGTTTGTGATTAGGTCTATTAGGCATGTGAAGAGGATCTGGCACAATGGCACTAGAACTCCGCACCTGTCGCCCTCTCATCCACGCCCCACTCAATTTCTGTCAATGAATGTAGCTCACTTCATTTCCAGGTCCCACTCAAGCTCTTTATTGAAGGCTAAAAAGACACCACCGGCGGATAAAAGCCTCATTTTTACTGAGTGAGAATCCCGTATATCACATCAGGCGCCCCCACCTCATTGGGTTTTACTGATCTTGTGAGGGACTGCCTTCATTTTGATTAAGATTTCGCATCTGGAAGCCTCTTAACATATCCAATGTCATCATCTACACCAGTGGAGCAGAGAATAAACTCACAAGCCCTGGCTGGCAGACCTTTTCCCCTAGTAGGCTGTCTGGGAGCCGATAGGAAAGGCTGTTCAATTAAAAGGCACTTTGGAAAGTCGTCTCGGAGCCCTGACTGCTTCTTGTGTCACCCTAATGCACTATCTCGACACCCAATGGCTCATTAAAACAGGTAAGCTGTTCAATGAAAACAGCAATGAAATTAGGAAAGAATGAAGTCTTTTTGTCTTTTTACTGGCCTCCCACCATTCACTGAACCCCAAGCCTGAACGGTGATTGTCTAACATAACTATTATAGTCACAACTTTGGATTTCTCCACAATAATGTGCAATACTTGACATTTAAAGAGTTTTTAGCCTTTCTATAACCAAAACTACAGGAGCAAGGTAGGAATTGAAATTTAATAAATTTGTGTTTCAAGCTTTGAGTGGTAAATCTGCTGCATGTATCACTGCAAACTGTACGCTGGGCCGTATACTTGGCATGTGACAAAATGCCATGTATACGGCCTGACAGGTGTAACAAAAGGCTTACTGGACAGTCAGTTCTCCTCTTGTCTCAACTGATGATATCTTGTATTTTTTAGGTACAACAGGATGAAGAATTGAGTACGTGGCCTGACAGAAGAAAAACCCTCCTCCTATAAACTGCCCATCACTGAGCACCGTACTTACAATAGCAGGATGGATGGAACAAGTAATTTTGTAGCGCACTTGAAATTATAGCCACAAACACTCTGTTGCTGTCTTTCTGTTGGTTTTATGCTCGTCTCCGAGGCAGAGCGGTGATGCAGTGCCTCTCCTGGAGAAGGAGAGCAGTGGCACACGCCCTGCTGGCTCCACACACACCACACTCAGCTCCATCCTCCCTAATTCATCTAACAGTGCCCTCCCACCACCTTGTCCTCCCGCCTTTCACAACTTCAAAGCACTGCTTTACCCATTACCCTTGGGCAGGAGCTGCCCTACTCTGGACCACATTGACATTCAGACGCTATTTAGAGCCATTAGGCCACCAAGGTCAGCACTTAACTTACATTTTCACAGCTTCAGGCAGCACTATTTTTTTTTTTGTTGTTGTTGTTGTTGTTGTTTTAATTCTTTAATATTTTCACGTGCTATTGTTGTTTTTTGCGGCACGCTGCACACAGGGCAGTGAATTGCTCATTAGCTGGGGCTTCTGGTGCCATAACGTGCACTGAGAAGGGGGAGGTGGGGGGAGAAAGCCAGAACATTGAAGGTGACATTTTTAGTCATCACAGTTAAAGCATCTGACGAATTAGCTCACACCGCAGGCTATCCTTGTAACCCTGTGGAGAACATCTTGATTCTTTAAGGGAATCATGGTATAAAGGCCAAAGATATGTCATTTTAATCACAAGACAACTACTAACTTTAGCAGGATAAGACAGAATAACCCCGAACAGCAAGCAATGACAGACCATCAGGCAAGTTTCTTCTGATAGACCAGTCAAGGTTCATAAATTTCTTGTTGGAGAGAAGGTTGACTTGGTCAGGACTTTTACAGAGAAAACCACAGCTTGTCAAATCTGTCTGTGACAGGGCAAAAAATGAAATATGGTATCGAAAGTCCAGTGCACAACCCTTCAAAGTAATAAAAGATCATACTTTCACAAATAATCCTGTCAAAAAAAATCCACAGATATAAATCAGACTATCTGCTCATGATCATATCCCTATTACATTTAGTCTGCCATGACGGAAAGCAGTAATTCTGGGTACTGACCATCACAGCAACAATCACAATCTTTTTCACAACAATATATTAACATCAAGAATCTGCTCAGAGCATTGTTATATAATCATCGGTGCAATAATTTGTCCAGTGAGTAAAATAGATGCATTGATCATAATAATGTGTTAAAATCATTATAAAGATAACAGATAATTAAAGATAATACATTTACTTTAAATTTTTGGGTTTGTGTTTTGTGATGGTGCATTTTCAGTAATGTTTCAACCAGGAAAGGCATTATGAGAGTATGCAAATGTTATTATTTAATTCCCCTGCTCGTATTACAAGGTGATGGTGCTTTTGTTATATTTGTCCTTGTGAAATGTTGAGAATGTATAATGGCGAGTAACTAAAATTAACTCAGCCCTGATAGCTTCAGCTGGGAGCAGAGTATTCAGTCAAGTAATTGCATTGAATTGGAAGATAACATGAACATTTTATTTGCTGTGTGTTTCTGTTAAGCCCTGCAGCCATGTGCTGAGTATCTTTTGTTTCTTTTATTTTCTCCGCTTAAGATGTTTGCCAATTGATCAGTTCTCCTGGAGCAAATCCCAGTGTCACATCCCAGCCAAGCAAATGAGAAAGCCGTAAATTAACTTTAATTTCCTAATGACAAATGCAATTCTGCTGCAGCAAGGGTATGACATTCATATTTGATGAGCCACTATATCTCACTTCAAAGGTCTCAATAAAGCAGCTAGCAAGCTTTTTTTTTTTTTGCAAATATACAGCACTGCACCGAGCAGACTGCAGCCACTCATTGCCTGGCAACTCCCCATAGGCTGCTATTGCTCATTCACAGCTCTGTGAGATGTCAGGGTTTGGCGCTTATGAAAATTGAACTCCAAACTCATCTTTACTCCAGGCCAAAAAAAAAAAAAAAAATGCTGAACAATGCCTTGTCATATTCACACAGCGGAGAGACTAATCTGTGAAGTGAAGCAGGCATCAACAAACCTAATGTCACCGTTTGATGTATTGACAGAGGGAGTAAGGGACAGGTGTGTGTGTGTGTGTGTTGTGTGTGTGTGTGTGTGTGGCGGATGTGGTGAGGAGGTTCAAGGGGGTTTAAATGGAAAGTGTGTGTAGTGAGAGAAAAATGGATAAAGATGGGGGGGGGGGGGGGGGGGGGGGGCGTAGTGAGTAGAGGGAGGAGTTGCCTTTATTAAATTCCACCAACATGTATTCCAAAAATGAATTTCATTGCACTATCAGAGCCATTTCAGGGTTGAGGAATGAAGGAAGTGCAGGAACAAATCGCTTTCAAGTTCCACAGAGCACTCCCTCTGGATGGCACAGACTGGGACGCCTCTCACTCTAATTAAATCCCCCTGTTGTTTTTAAAAGCATAAGATGTAATTAGAACATTTAGTTTCATTTAAAAAAAAAAAAAAAACACTTGAATTTTTTCCCTCCTACATGCCACAATTTAATTATATTCAGCATCTCGTGGAGTCCTGACAGGAACAGAGTTGCTATAGCGATGACCACGGCTGAGCTGTGCTTGGAAATCCTTCAGAGTGGTGAGCCTTCACACAGAGAACCGAGCACTCACGCATACGCACACAAACAAAATCACTATATGCAAAACAAGCACAAGGAAGAGACGACCTCTCTCTATCATTTTATACTGTACATTCATGTAAATATGCAAACATGTGCAAACTGCCACATTCTTAACAGCTCAGCCAGCCAGCAACACCACCACCAAGCAGCAACAAACAAGCACATTATTCAATCAGCCGTCAGCCTCCTGCACAGATGCAGGCCACAGGAGATGCACCTTTATCACCAGGAGCAGAAGCCACCCCCCCCCCCCCCCCCCACTCCCTGCCCGAACTGACCTCCCTCCCTCTTTTCCTTCTTCTCAGTGTCCTGGGGCTGCAGATGCTGCCTGTAGGTGTCTTCTTCACAGCTCTACCACTCCAGTCTGGATCGGAGCTTTGAAGACAGCAAAGCAGAAATCGATGGGAATGTGATGGGCGCTGTCACAGTCATTAGATAACCTTTTCTGATGGAAGAATGGACTGTATTCCTGATCCTCAATACAGATCAATTATCCTGAACCGCACAAAGAACAAAGTCAGCATGACACTTCACACACATACTCTCACACGCTTGTTTTCAGACCTGTTTGCCTTTCCCTCTTCTTTAGCTATAAACTCATGTACTAGCCGTAGTGAGTCGCACTATTCCTCTGCAGACCAGTCTGTGGTGCATTTAAGATTCAGTGCTGAAAACCGTTTCTACAGACAGATTCACCAGTCGCACAGTGATTTAGTCTCTGCTTTACAAATCAATAGTTATAATACCCTGCCATTGGCATCTGGCAGGAGAGAGGTCACAGATATTACAGAGACGGGTCTTTGTGTCATGCAGAATATACACTGTAATGCTTCAGCGTCTCACAATGCTCAGCTTAGACATGGCTGCTTACCGTCTGGTGAGTAGGGGAAGCGCACTCACCAAGTAACCACTTCTAGAAAAACTCAAAGCACAACACTGAGAAAACAACTTGAAAGACACAAACATCTCATTCCTGAGTCACAGAGACCCTCGTACTTGATGCCTTGATCCTGGATAAAAGCAAAATAATTATAGAAAATGTATAAACCATGATTTCAAACTAAAGTCTACTTAAAGAATCAAAGAAGAGCAAGCCAAAGCTTTTGTTTGATGAAGCTTGTAAAGAGAATGCAATTGAGTCACTTTTCACAATAAATTTATGAACAAAAAACTCTCAAAGGCATAAAATAAAAGCAGGACTACCATAAAGCTGGTGTCTGTGATGTTTTTTTTTTTTTATATATCCATGTGTATGGTGGATTAAAAGGAAACTCAAAGCTCAGAAGATTAGTGTGGTTACAGATGCTCTCAGCCATTAAAGACACTGCATAGAATTGTGATCATGGAGCGTTTTAAGTCATTCCGATGGAAAACTTTTATTTTTTATAAAATTAAGACAATCCCAGAGAAAATCTGCGCAGTCTGCATTCACATATTGCCTCGGGAGGAAACCAATTCAGAAATTTTCAAATTGAATCAATGGTGGCTTTAAATGTCGGTTGGCTTGTTGAGTCACTCCAGTTGTAGTTGACAGTGCCACTAAAGTACACACGCTGCATGTGACGTGTTTCATGGTCAACAAGTCGTCACACTGCAGCAACAAGTAGGTCACTTGTTATTTCCTTCAAAACACAAAAATAGCATCGTCCATTCCTTTGAAAACTGTCACAAATCACAGTCAAGACAAAAAAAAAATCACAGTGAGCATGGTTTGATCTGCTTCTATATTTAGGAGATCATCCATTATGTTTATGTAACTTAAACTATTTGGTTAAGGTTTGGATGGATTATGATCTAAATTAAAGCTGCCCTACCCCTTCACACTCACACAGTGACTGGACAGCTGTGCAGAGCTGAAAAATGTTCACATTTAAACAATACCATGTCTCCCCCCTCTCTACGACAGCTGGCTTTTAACCCTGCCTTTGAGTGTAGTTGTTCGAGCAACACATGTCGCACAAACTGGTTCTGTCTTATCATTCCTGGGCCTGAAAGAGCAACTTTACAGTGGCTGCAAATCTTTTTTTTTTTGTTGTTGTTGTTGACCGCTAGTGGTTTAACTTCCCAGCTTTCAGCAGTGATATAAAGTGCACTGCAGGATATGTTAGAACACATCACTGCAGGGTGAAGTTACAGGTAAAAAAAAAAAGAAAGAAAGAAAGAAAGCATTACTTGTTTTTTCCACTGGCTTCTCACTTGAAGTTTAAACTATGGTGGTACACTGAACTTTAAGCAGTATTGTTACTCAGTGATATCAGTGGCTGATTTAATAATGAAGAGAAAAAAATGAGACTAGAAACCATTTTCCCCAATAATCCTCAGTAATCCTTTTTTTTTTCTATTGTAAACATTTGAATTGGAGTCTGAAAGTAAACATCACAGTACGCACAGCAGGGATCATCAAAAGCATGCTTGTTTTGGATCATTCCCTTTATTACAGAATGAATCAGGAGCCATTAAGTGGCAATATAGATGAGAAAACCTAGTCATGATTTAGAAGAGCGTCACCTGATTCACACAGCTGGTGCGGTGATGATGATTCAAACAGCTGCATGCAGCGGATTGAACAGTGAAGTCCCAGCAGTATCACACGTGTCTAACTAGCTCTGCAACGGCTGACTCAAATAAACGTCAAGTCTCCGCACAACCTGTCAAAACAACTCTGCCCTCTTTGCTGCAGGCTGAACATTTCAGTTACCTCTCGATTAACTAACTTAAGAGTGTGTCATCTTTGCTTCTAACCCGGTTGGCCTCTCATTTTACATGGTTTTAAAGCGCATTCAGAAAACACATAAATCATTCTTTTTGACTACAGTGTCCCCATGTTAGCTTTTAAAATCATGATCATGAAATTACAGAAAGACTTAGAGTCTACGGCCACGCTAGAGGCTCTGTAAAGGTACTTAGGCACAAGCTGGTAACTTTTCAAAAGCAACAATCTGACATTCACAGTCACTTCACACAGGCACTGGCAAAGGTATGCGGCAGTGAGAAAGTAATCAGGTTTTGAAAGTTCCCTTTTTTCATTCTTTACACATGTACTTCTGACACTTTTCATGTGAATAAACAAGTACAACACTATAAATGTCTTCCAAGAGAAAGCGTCTGAAAGCGTACAGTGTTACCTGCATAAACGGTAATTGTCTCTCTATAATGGCCGGCTTTTCTCCCTGCCTTCGAGTGCTGGTGTTCAGAACAGCTATAAAGTTTTTCAGTCTTTTTTAAGTCTTCAACTTAGTCAAGCAACAACTTAGCTTAGAGCTTTGACATTAGCTTTCCTCGCCCCCACTCATGGCCCTCTCTGGGTGGCTTGTGTGGTTGTTAAGACTGTGAGAAGGGAGGCGTTCACAGGTTTGACACTCAGATGACAGCAGTGCTCTATGTTGCATGGGGTCCGGATGTGCCAGGCACATCTAAATGAGACATGAAGAGGTGTTTGCCTGTGCGCATGCATGTGTACACGCTAGTATACTTGTGTGGATAGTTGTGCACATACGCTTGTGTGTCTATGTGTTAGCTTTGCATATATGTGTTTGTGTCTCAATGAATATCTGCATGGGTCAAAAAGTGTCCAGAGGACCCGTGGTGAGGGAGTTGTGGTGTGATGTCAAGTCTAATTAGCCAGCCTCGCCTAAGGCTCATTACTCACAGTCCACTAGGAGGAGAAAATAGGGCAAAGAGGAGGGGGAAAAAAATGAAAAGGCCACATGGGGAGCATTCACCACCATTTGAGCTTCATCTCTACTGCTTTCTAACTAGGAACGCGACAAGACTTTGATAAGGGCACACGCACCCCACTCAAGACCTTGTATCATCCTCCTCCTGTTCCTTTGTGCCTCCCCACGCTCCCACAACTCCCTCCCATCACACAGCTGCCTCTTCAAGACTGAGCAAGGGAAAAAAAAAGTGTGGGTTGAAGTTAAGTTGATACAATCTGAAGATTAAAAAAAAAAAGGCTCTGCTGTTACCATGGAAACAAATTTGTGTCCATGTAGGTTGATTGGAAGAGCCTCACCTTAATGATGAAGTGGTTGTCAACAAGATATATGTGATTAGAAACAAAGACGCACACCCAGGAATTTTCTAGATGAGAGCCAGCAGGTAGCAAAACAAATTCAGTTTAAGGCCGTGTTCTGAAAGTGCATGTTATTCACCAACATCAGTGGTGAGAGCTTTCATTAGGATGGTTATTATTAGTGAATATATGGCTGATTATACTGACAGGTTAAGTACAATGCTCAGTAATCAACCCCATAAAAGAGCTACGCTCATTCAATTATAACCATCCTAACATAGGCCTGTTCTCTAAACAGTGAATAAAACAAACTAAAGCAACAAAAGAAGTGGGCCTACCTTCATTTCAACCAGACTTAAGTGCAAAGAAAGTCAAGAGGTTAAAAATGAGGAGTGTGTGAGTTTTGGTCTTGTGGGTTGAAATCTCAAAGACTGCAGCCCAGAGCTCCATCTTTCTCAACTCCACCTCTAAGACTCTGTCAATTCTGTCTGCTATTGTATTCACTGAGAATACAAATACCTAAAATAATACCATTCCCTCTGACAGTTTTCATTTCATCTGCTGCCCGTGCATTGCCCTTTGGGTCCAGCGGATGATTTAATCATCTGTTCTCAACTCTTCCCCACCTCCTTTGTACCAGGATCAAAAGATGTGTAATGCATCTTTGCCTGACACTGAAAACAAATACAAAATCTCTGGTTCAGTCTGCTTTGTTTTCACTTAACACATCTGCAATGAAAGGTGCAAGATCACAAAAAGCACCTCTCCAAGTCAAGGTTAGAGTTTGAAAAGCAAGTATGATAAAAAGGAGCCAGGTAGTTATGATGATGTGAAATATAAACATATAAACAGAATGGGAGATAGACCAGGACTGAAGAAGCCTCTTGGATGAGAGGTGAAATGACTTCAAGATCTACAAGTCCAGCTGCCCTCGATTCAACTCTTCTTGGAGAATAGGAAATAGAAGAGATGTGCCAGAACCTGTAAATGAAATTTAATTTGCAACCTCAATTCTGGAGATGACCTTTACATTTTATAAGACTCCATGATGGAGTTCTCACCATTTGTGGCTGTCAGACAGAGGTGTGAATGCAGGTGAGTGAGTGTGTCTGTGCATGAAAAGAGTTCAGGAGTCTTGGATCACAACTAACAAGATGAAAGTTGCCTTTCATTGCAAAACTGATAACTGTAATCGATCAGAAATGATAACGGAATACTATTATTAATTAAAATTACAGATTAAAAGAGATTTTAAAATTATGCATTACTTTAGTGAGACAGATGATTTCTTGTGGGATGGGTTCATGTCTACTGGCATTTTTCATAGAAATGGAAAATCAAAATTTTTAATCATCCAGTAGTAGAAGCAGTAGTAGGAGAAGTAGAGCAACCCAAGCCTCCTTTTCCTCAGAAACATCTCAACTGCTCAAAGCTCAGGTTGGAGACCTTAAAACTGTTAACACTTTCCTCCTGCATGTGCTTGAAAGACAGGCAAAGGGAGGCAGCCAGAGGGGCATCCATGCCAGGTGTGAAACTTGCCTTGTGGCATAAAGTAATGACTACATATAATCTAATGCAATCACATTATGGTCTGTATGATCTACAATCCAATTATGTCGTATCTATTTGAATGTATAGGTGTGCTTTTCAAATATAAACCACATTCAGTAACTGTTAATTGTTCCTTTATGTGCATTTCAGTTGGTTTATGTGTTAAAATAAAGAACACATTTCATAAATTAAGCACAAACGCAAAATTATGTCTACAAGTTGAACAACTACAAAACACCAGTTGGCCAGGCTAGCAATTCTGTGAATGGTGTATTTTTGTAATACTACTGTAATATTTTAACCCTTTCTCTTTACATGTATTTACTACTGTTTATGCACTGTTTATGCAAGTTTTTCATCCTTTGCTGTTTTAGTGTATATCAAAACACTGAAGCACAGAGGATTAAGTACGTTTTTTACACTGAGAACAGAAAAAGACAATGTTAAGCGTCAAAGTGAAGACAAATCACTAAATCGATTTTGGCTAAGTACAAATGTCAATATTTGGTAGAGGCAGCACTTACAGCCTAATCAGTGCCGCACACGACTGCCAAAAAATTTATCAGGCTCTATGGGAAAAAAACAGATATTCTAAAGTGAAAGTGAAACAAATTCTTTTTAGCTCCATGGCTTTGAAATTGTTGTTTTTAAGTCTTTTCTGAGGTTATTGTCTCACAAAAGCGCACCTAAGGGCCTTGCACCTTAGAAATGGGCGTAACTATGCTCCTTCCAGGTGTTCTTGTAATATATTCTGCACATTTAATAGCAACCTGGAGTTTGAACAAGGTGTTTGTTATGATCAAGTCCAAAATCTCAATGCTTTTTTTTTTTGGTCTGATTATGGAGACTATTTCTTTCAGTTGCACCCCTAGAGGTATCTCAGTCAACCATTTTTGGGTAAATCTTCTGGTGCAGCTCTCCACCAGACCCCAATCAATTTCAAGAAAATGATTAAATCCCTGTTAGGTGAATATATGCAAACAGCTTTCCTCTCTCCTTGCTGCGCTCGTTTCCAAAACATCATCCATCCACCGGTCTGTGAAATATGGATCCAAATATCCAAATAATAGTGTGAAAATTGACGTTGTGTTTTTCAGCTATATTCTTTGAAGTGTAGAAGTAATCCAAATGTAATTAAAAGTTTATAAATGTGTGAGTATGCATGGTGAGAGTGCTAATAACTAATATCATAAACACTGCAGCTCATTTTACATTCACCTCCCTTGGATGACCTCATTCTAAAACTTCATTCTTCACCTGGACAGCCTGAGGCTTCCCCATGATGCAGATGAGATGCCTCACTTCACAGTGAAAACGCACACATACATATGCTCACAACTGCATTTCAGTCTAACCAAACGTGATGCACGCAGTCCCACATGCAGAATCCAACACCTACTCATCTCCCAAGCAGCATAATTCCAAGATTGTCCCTATGTCCTTTCTTTGTTTCCTTTTTCTTTCTTTTACTCTTCCTATAGATGATGCATGCTCAAGCACAAAATAACCCTTACTCAAAATGATAATAAAAAAAAAAGGCGCTAGCCTTTTCCTTTGAATTTCCTCCCAGGACCATATTAAAGAGCTAGAGTGAAACAAGCTTTGCCAAATCTCTTGTGTTTTGAATAAGAGCATGAAAGAGTACAGGGATAAGGACTGCCAGTCTGAATTCCAGAGATAAGTTTTGATGTTAAGGCTGTATCTACGGAAGACGCATTCAGACTTTGGAGTATGCAGAAAAGACAAGGCTGGCATTCAGAATAATGGCAACCATGACAGCTTTAGATAAACAGTCAGGTACTATTGAGGTCAGTGTCTTTCTAGCTCAACATCTGCTTCACTCTGTCATCTATCCATCCATCTATCTGCAGCTCCGCAGTACTCAGCTGATTAAACATCAGTGATTGATCTATGCAGCAATCTAAAGTTCATGTCTTTTACTTGTCAGACTCATTTGCATATAGAACAAATGACTCTTTGGAGGATTTCTTTAGTTCTTCCAATCCATTCGATGCAGAGTTAAAACCTTGGCTGTGTTATCTTAACTGGGAACTGGGCTCAGTGGTTAGCACTATCACCTCACAGGAAGATGGTCCTGTTTGACTCAACCAGAGTCAATTGCATCGCATTGCCCCAGTGTTCATTTGGGTTCCCTCAGAGTGCTACAGTCCCTCATACGAGGCAAGACGAGGCAACTGTACTTGTACAGCGCATTTCATCACACGGTCACTCAAGGTGTTGTACATGGAGACTAAAAAAAACTGACTGAATAAAAATAGTGGGAGAAAGTCAAAGCAAAGAAAAAAAAACTAAAATAGCCTCAGAAGTCTAAAACCAGACTAGAGTTTAATTAAAAGTAATGCCAAAAAATGAGTAAAAGAGTTGAGGAAAGTCTCAGGTCTTTTACAAGTTTGTTCCAGATTTGCAGAGGATTTTAGTTAAATGCAGCCTCCCCATGTCTGTATTTAATTGTGGGAACAATTATCAGCCCAGTGTCAGTCAACCTTTGTGGGTTGATACTGTGGCAGAAGATCAGAGATGTATTTTTGTCCTAAACCATTAGTAGTTTATAAATGAGAGGCAGTATTTTAAAATTGACTCTCTGTCAAATTAGAATCTGGTGCAGAGATTTCAGACTTGGAATGATCAATTCCACTTTTTGTTAGGACTCAAGCAGCAGCTTTCTAAATGAGCTGCAGTTGTTTGAGAGGCTTTTTTTAGACCTGGGAAAAGCTCATTACACTAGTTCAGCCATCTACAGACAAAAGGCATGGATTCATCTTGTTGTTTGGATGTGAATTCTCAAATTCTTGCAAAGGTTTTTCAGTGGTAAAATAGGCTGAATAGGTTTTGTTGTTGTCTTGGGGGACGTTCACGACATAAAGTCTTAGCATTTAGCTTAGCATAAAGACTGGAATCACAGGGAAACAGCCAGCCTGTTGCTGCATGCCAGGAAACAGTTCCAGCACAAAACTCCATGTAAAAGCTTTGTTCTTTTTGTTTGTGTATGGCTTAAACAATATACACAAAAACATTTCCCATGTTTTGTGCTAAACTAAGCTAACTGCTTCCTGGCTTTAGTTTCATATTTAATGGAAAGACATGATAGTGGTATTTCATCTAAATCTGATGAGGAAAGCAAGTGACTATATTTCCCCAAATAATTGTGTCATTCATACACCTTTTAACTGCTGGGCCATTTGTGTTTATTCAACCAGAACAGCCAATGTACTAACTGTAGAGACATTAGCTGTGAGGTACAGGATCTACTAACAGATGCACAGACCGGGTCTATGGCAGCTTCCTCAGCCCCTGACTGAACTCCTGTTCTATCTGTTACTCCCCTCCAGTCTCTCTCATTTTTCCCCTCATATCTGTACATTCACAAAGCAGGTTCATAAAGCCCAGGATACACAGTTTAAAAACTTTCAGCTTGCACAGACACATATTCATTTCAGTTTGTGCCTTCTCCAGGTGAATTTGCATCTACTTGCATATTTTCAGTGACTTTGCTGTGCCACCTCTAAAATATGGTTCACATTTTGTCTCAATACACAGGTAAACCTAAGGTCTAAAGGTCCAACGATATGTAGGTCAGGTGAAATAAATTCAAAATTGCCAGTGGGTGTGTGTGACTGTGTTACTTTATAGTCATGTATAGATGTACATGTTTTCACAGTGTGAACTGGGATAAGCTTTGGCTGCCACACCAATGAAACAGGTAAAAAATATATATTGACACTGATTGCTGATCTGTAGTGCAGTAGGATTTTTTTCTTTGTTTTTTTGCTGAACATTTCCCTCGTAGGTGAATCATAATGAATTTGACGACAACTTTCATCTGCTCAGCTCTCACACCTTTTCCTTTATAAACCCAAATCCTTGTGGGATGTTTAAAATTGCAAAAGCCTGGAGTGCATTTCTGAAATGTCTTCTGAAATTATTCCGTAGCCCTAAACTTCAAACAGTTTATTCTTAATGCATGTCATACAACAGTTAAACCAAGGTATTTTCTATCCTAAACCAAATATTAAAAACCAACATTTCTTTGTCACTGGAGGCCTGCTCACTGTGGTGACTGCATAATTACCATAGAATGGGCTACAGAGAAGTGCTTTCCAGCTGCTACATGTAATTTCAATCAGCAATGACAAACTGATGCTTAACCAGTTCAGATTAATGAGTAAATCTCTCCAGTTTGCCAAAAAGCAGCATAAATACCTAAAAAATTAACCTCAGAGCCTGCAGATCTGTCATCAGCAGTGACAACCTTAGCAGTCTCAAACTGAAAGATCCTGAAAGTATTTTTAATGTAGCACATAGTTTGCTATAACTTATGAGCTTTCAGATCTACTTAAAATGAAAGAGCTGTTTTATTAGGCCAATTAATCCCGTTAAGCCCATTAAGACTACATGTTAACCAGAAGTCACTTCCAAATCATTTCCAAGCTGCTGCTCTGCTCTGCTAAAATCCTGATTTTAGAACAGTGACATCATTGGACAAAATCACCACACGCATAAGTTAAAAACATTTACTCGTAAAATGATCACTCAGAGAGAATGTTAGAAGCTCATTCTATGTCAGCTACTGTGTGGTAAATTGAATGAAATGCATAGATAGGTGTGTCTGTAGAGTATCAGTGACTCTTCCATGGAAACTAGCTGAGGTTTGCCCAAAACGTCATCAGATTTGTCACTTGGTACTTGTGAAAAAGAAACAGTCTGGCCTCTAACCAGTCATATACAAATAGTGCCTTGTGTATTTACACATATTCGTATCCCCACCATCCTCATTTTTGTTATACTGCATGTGCATGTGTGATTCCAGATCTGAGAAGCCAATAAAACTTAAAGAATATGTTAAAACATTGACATAGGGTTACTTAATTCATGTGATTTACATATATTCAACTTAACAGTATGTGCATGTCGTCAGACACTTGCTTGGTGAGAAGCAAATATGCCTCAACAAGAGAAATAAGACTCTGCTTGATAAGTGAGTGGGTGTATCAAGTGTTTAGCGAACATCCTGCTCCAACTAATTTGTGATACAGAAAGCCAAATGATGCCAAATCATTTGGTCCTTACCCAGAGTCACACCATGGCAAAACAGCATAAATCAAAGCCGGCACAGAATCCGCCAGGATGTTTACCGATCAAAGAAACATACTGTATCTTGTGGGGAAGGGAGGGGGGATTTTTAATACTGCCAAGCAATATAGTTGGGAGATGCAAGGTTCCTATCACACCATGGGGGTTTGGCAGTTCACATTCATTGGTTTTAACATGACTCACTGCCGCCTCACCAACAGGAGATTGACTCTAAAAATAAAGACCAGGCACCATCAGCATTTCCTCGCATACTATACATCTTGCCCTGGTACTGACACAGCCGCCGAGGCGTTGTGCACAAAGAACCAGTAAGTACACTCCTTTAATAAGAAAAGGAAAGTAAGAGCTTTTGTATGAGCAACATGAGGAGTAGCAGGCTGATCTCACAAAAGGCTTTTGGTGCACATTTGTCGACGCAAACAAGGATCTCTAGATTTAATATGTTAAGAGCACAGCAACATCTATAGTCATATGAAAAGGTCAACATGAATGGAGAGAATCTGGAAGGACAAGGCAGTAAAATGATCAAACATCTGAATCATTGTGGTTTAGTCAAGGTTTATTCCACAGATCTTGAATCTTTGGGAGGAAGCCCAAAGTAAAACTGCAGGCTAAGGCTTTCGGCTTTCAGTTCAGGACCTGCTGCCCCATCCCAAAAGGCAGTATTTAACATAAAGAAACACTGTCTACCAGGGTAAAGAGGTCTACAGTCTTGTAACATTTCACCAACTATTGAATTGGTCTGCATAGCAATAAGTTTGAACTCTTAACACTGCGGTTTCCATAGGAACTAAGTAAGGCAGCTATCAGCTCACAAGACAGACTGATGAGATGCTTTAAGTGCAGGACACAAAATAGTCTTGCTATTTGTGTTCAAAACACAGCCACTAGGCAAAAAATGATTTGGGCATTAATTAAGAAGGATTATAACCTAGCTTTATGAAACATATTGAAATAACTTGAGATTTTTCATCATGCAAGCTATTTCAACAGCACAAACATCACAAAAATAAACATTGCCTAAGGCAAGGTGCCTGAGATGGAAAGTCTTTGCCATCAGAAAACACAACTGTAAAATGTAAAGAAGCAGAAAAACACAGCTGTTGTATCCGCCGAGAGGGGAAATCCACAACAGGCAGTTAATTTACTTGACTTTTGTGTATGAACGTTTATTTAAGTCAAGTGATTCTTTAAATAGAAAAACTATCATTAGAAGTACATCACTCCTAACATCTGATGCTATGATCCATATTTTTTATCTTATTTGAATTATTTGTTTTGCCTTTTGTTTGTTGTGTGTGCATATATGCACATATGGACATGTGTATTTTTAATTCCATGTAGCTGATATTTTTAGTCATGCTGGTGGCGTGGCTCCAAGGATGACAATGTTAGTCAGTCAGTCCACTTCTTTTATCTAGACTGAAGTATCTCAACAGTTACTGGTTAAACCGATTAATATACAATTAATATTCATATACAAAGTGTGCAGGGGTTACTTTTTTTAAATGAATGCTGATTTTCCATTCTCTTTCCATTTTCTCATCATTCCATTTTTAATCTATTAAGCATTTGGAAGTTCAGTGGATAAAGTTTGGAGGAATAAAAACATTGCTCTGTGTCATGGTTGCTCTCAAAAGGTTCAACACCTCATGAAGACTGTCTGAAACAACTATGCCATGGGCATTCAGCCCCTCATACTGAACTGTTATTTTACATAAATACCACCACTTCCTTTGCTCCCATCCTGCAGACAACCACCGTAATGACATATGTCACTAATGGAGCGAGCACTCCTGAGCAACACCAAATAAAAGCAGACAGAATTAATTGCAGCCTGCCATAGTGACCTTTTCTGTTTGATAAATCATAAAGCCTAGGAGACTGGCATTAGCTTCGTAGATGGGAAACACAGCTTTGAGAAATGATCTTGGTCCTCAGGATCTAGAGCTGTATCGACCTGGCCAGTTTGTGCTTGGGGCACACATATAGACACATACACACACACACACCTACTCAAGCATGCAAAATTTGTATTATTATGCCCATTTTCGCTCGAAATGGGAGAGACGCCGGTGCTTTATTGTCTGAGGAGAAGTCAAATCCCCATCATCATTCAGTAAAGAGAGGCATTCCCGTGGTGCTCAATTAAGCTTCAGCAGGAGGAGCCACACTGGTCCCTGGACTGTGAATAATGTAGACAGTCACTGGGTTCTTTTCTGGTTCATTTTAAGAGGCAGCCACATTTCATCGGCTTTTGTGGGACAATGTCAGGGCAGAGGCTTTTGAACTTTGCAAGGTGTTCATGCTCAATTGTTCATTTGCAACTTTTTGAACAAAAAAATCAAATGGAGAGCAATCAGGAGTTAGACAACACATAAAACTAATCAGGTAATCATAGATTTAGAGAGGAGCAATTATTTTCAAGGTGAGACATAAGGTTAGAGAGTCAAGTGTGATTTCTCTGCGATTTCATCATGATAAAGCAGTTAGGCTTTATTATCTATTAAATACTGCACAATATGAGGTCATGAACTCAGCATGACCGTGTGAAACAGCTCTGTCAATGCGGCTGAAGGCTAAAATGTTCACCTACAGCCAAAGACTCAACTCACCCCAAATTAATTACATTCGAACAATTCCTCCAACCTAAACAATAACACAGGTCCCCACACAGGTACCTGTGGCAGATGTACTAGACTTTTGTCATTATGGTCACAATAATAAACGCGCAGTTAAGGTTGTGGAATGGTCATGGATAAAAGAAACAACAATGACTATCAGTTTCAAATGGAAAACGAACGGCAGTCTCCTGAGTGAAAGTCTCCTGAGTTTCATCGACCCATTCATCCATCCCAACCTTCACCTAATGTGGACTATTCTGCTCTGTATACCAAGTTTGACTGAACTACTATGGCTGCTAAAAGCCTCCTAGCAATAAAAAGTAACTTTGGGTCATAATAATCTGCTGACAGACGGCCTATTGGCTTTTTTTTTTTTTTTTTACATGAGAACAGCCTCTTACATCTACACTCTGTTAAATATCTGTTAAAATAAACATTTTACCTGACATGAACTACTGTATGATTTCTTTTACGTGTCTAAAATCAACCAGCATTAAGATACAGCTGTATCTGATTGTGCTTTCTGTCTTAATTCTGCAATGTGTTAAAATAGGCATAAGTTATGTTATTAATAGCATATGCTGTAGCACAGAAATTCTACAGTATATTGAACACTGGTAAAACTAAACTGAAAGATTTTAGATTTTATGTTATGTAACAGTTTACATCTGTAAGACAAGACCTATCCCGAGGCAAATATGCCCGGCTTTTTAATGTCTACTTATACTGTCAATCTGAAATTGTATCACCTCCAAAAAAGGCTTCATTTTCTATTAATGTTCAGCAACATTAGGGATTTATTTTTCGGTTTGGGCTCTGTTTTCATAGTTTTGGCCTTGATTCTTACTAGTCATAATAACCTGTGAAATCTGCTCTGCTGTGAGGATTTTGGAAACTTCGCTAATTACATATTTATTTTGATATTCAGGCAAGTTGTGTATGACAAATGTTTCAGCTGCATTTCAGTTATTACATTTCCACAGATAAAAGTCACTGTACCCCCTTTATGAAACCCTTCACTGCTGATGCACTGATCGGACACAATGGATCAGCATCTGTGTCAGTGCTGGCCAAATTAATTGGATCAGCCAAATGTGACCTTACGCTATTGTTACAAAATTTGGAGAACACAATCTAAAGACCAGCTGAACATCAACTGAAAGTCTTGTTTGTGATGACCTCCAGTGGTCAGTACACTGCTGGATGTGGTTATAGGTGAAACGATAGGTGCTCCACTGTGCTGGCTGGGCATGTTTCCATACCTTTTGAATTCAATTCCTGTACCAACAGCATCGTAAACAATATAGACTAATAAAAACACACATTACAGCACTTCAAATGACTTGTAGTGGCAAAATCCAAATAGAAAAAGGTCAGTAGTGTCTTTGCCAACACTTTAAAGCCCAAAGGATGAAACTGAAATTTACTATAGTATCTCTACAACCTGCTGCTTTTTGATTATCAGCTGACATCAGTGCCATACCTGCCACCTGGTATGCTTGCAGGCTTTGATTGAGCCATGTTTCCCCTACCTCACTGCTACACAACAAGCTCTGTGCTGGCACGACAAAATGGACAATGCAATGCATACAATACAATACAATACAATGAGTCTAGAGATGGTATCAGAGGAGAAAAAGGGGAATCGGTGCATCCAAGAACACTAATACTTCAATTTCTACCAAATAAATTTCAAAACCAATAAAACAGGAGCAAAACTGAAAGAAAACAACATTGTAGACTTTCCATTATAGTTTCCCTCTGCACTGCAGATTAACTTCAGGTTTGACCACCATTGTATTAATGAGCACACACCTTTTTTGCTTTGAGAAATCCAAATCATAGGCTGCCTGCTGCAATGACTGATTATTCAACATATAATTATTCTGAGAATGTTTTTCTCTGCTGGCCTCACTTTTTTTTAACTTGCACGCAGACAAAGAGCAAAAACAAAATAAAAATAAAGAAGAGACAGAATAGACGATGTGCCATCCTACAGATGCTCGATTTGAGGAGACTGCTGCAACCACTGTACACTGAGCTGACCGAGAGAGAGAATCAGTGCTGTGAGGAATGGGACAATAACAGCCATGGAAAGACCCACAAGGGTCCTCCCACGCAAATGCAGGAAGTAATGTCAGATCACATAAAGACAAAAATAGGCAAAGAAACAAAAAAATGCCAAAACATGTTCCACCTGGCAGATTATGATCTTATTTCTACATTTTATTGCTTCAACCACACAGACTATGACATTAAACCCTATCCACCAGTGAACAATTAATAGAAAAGGTTTAATTCAAAGACAGATATTATACCTACTAAGACTTGCCAGAAATGGTCTCTAGCAGTGTTTTATCTCTTTCATGGCCTGAAGGTTAATCTGGGGAGGGGGGAAGATTGGGAGTCATTTCTAATGAGTTCATCACCTTGTATATGGCAAGGAGGGATTTAAAATTGCAATAAATACTTCATTATGTGTCTAGAACGATATGAAGCCAGGAGACTCATAGCAATTATCCAAAGCAGCCAATGCCATTTTCAGGATCTAAAAATAAGACATAAAAAACAAAAGCTGAGTTGTGGGCCAGAACCACAACTTACTAAGGGTCTGCTGCATAATAACAATGTGCTCCACAAAGTTTAAGAAGAGAGCTGAGATACAACAAAGATGGAGTTGGAGGAGATGGAGGACAGCCACCCGCGGTCACAGTGCCAGACATCGTGACACCGTGCTGATCAGAACATGTCAGCTTTAATTGGAGTGTGTTAGGAACAAGGAGAGAAGATGAAGTGTGACCAGTGGAGAGCAGACCTGACACACAAGAGCGATGGGCTCACTTGCAAATAGAATTTACTGGAAACAGTAGAGCAGCACTTAAGCCATTCAACACAGTTTGGAAAAGAAGCTGTGGCCAGGGAAACAAACTCAGCAGCAGCCACAAGAAGTATGTTGAACTCAGTGCAGGAGCCATTAACTCCAATTAGAGGGGAGCGGCTGTAGGGGACTGTGCTGATGCAATTTTATCGACCAGAGTGTCTTCTACACGCTGAAGATCCATCCTGAAAAGCTGTATATATGAGGCTCCATATGAACTGATGTGTTGTTTTGTATTTAAATGTTACACCTTTATTTTGTGTTGCCATGGACCTTGAAAGCATTGCAGTAGCTACTAAGCAAGGATAGAGAATTCTGCAAAAACTGAAACGACTTTTCGTAAACAATGGATTTTAACTTTGAAAAGCATAAATCGTTGATCGCTGACTAATTGTCACACGTTCAATCATTCATCTGTTGTGAGATGCTGCCGTCAGATGGGGAAATTGAGTGTTATTCAACATAAAAGCAGAAACGTTCAGGCGGTGAATATTTAGTCAAGCCCCTGTCCCACATGCTGACAAACTAAGATAAAAGGGAAAACAAGCAAAGCCAGCATCTCTATAGCTTATAGAGGATGACAGGTTTAAGAAATAACATCACCTTCACATCTGTAGCTCACCGCACTACCGCCTGATACTGGGCAAAATGTATGATCTCTTTTGGAAATGTGGACTTTTCATCTTCCCTTCACCTGAAAAATTTTAAATAAGACAGAGAGTCTACAGCCATGCTTTCAGCTCTTTGAGGCTGCACTGAGGCACACTGGTGCTTTGAGCTAAATGCTAATGGCTGCATGCTAACATGCTCACAATGACCACTAAAGTCATTAGGATTCAGAGGAACCATGAATATCTGTACAGTACTGTCTTTCACAGGATAAGTAAAAACTCAGACCTACTGGTGACACTAAAGAGAAATGGGGGTCACTAAAGTCAGCAGAATTCATCCTCTGGGGAAGATGAATGTACAAAAATTCAATTACGGACCATCCAACAGTTATTGAGATATTTGAGTCTGGACTAAAGTGAAGAACTGACTGACATTTCCATCCCTAGAACCACTCACCGTTGTGACCAGAAACACAGGCTGACATACAGAGATGCACAGAGAGACATTTAGCAGCAGCACACATGCAAACTTAAGTATCCATCGCTTACTCGTATGCTTTTCTATTTCTGTGTCATTTACATATCTCCTTTCTAACACGCTAACAACATCCCCCCCATGTGCCCTTAGAAACAAATTGTAAATTAAGCAACTGGTTGCTACTCCTCTCCCCCTCCCATCCTGCCATATTAAGGATGAGTTGCCACACGGGGCCACACTCTGAGCTGGCCCTCCGAGCAGCTCCCAGAGCAAGGCCTGCCTTGCCGGGCAGTAAATAACCAGCATAAACGTGTCGCGGGAGACAACCTGCAGACACCAACCCATTTAATGTTAATAGGAAAGCATCGGTTACCAGATTCTAAATAATAGCTTGCAGTCACCATGGCCAAGGATAGGTACCGCAGGCGCAGGAATTTATGGAGTTAGAAAATTGCGTTTCTATTCCCATTCTTCCCCCGTTTGTCCATTTTGCCATCTCTCTCAGCACAGGGTGGGGATGATGGAGAGGTGCAGGGAGATGACGGGACTGTTGCAGCCTGCTTGACTGAGCACACCTGTCCTACAGCCACAGAGCTCAGGATGATGATGCTCCGAGGTGTACAACAACTATCCGTCCATCTGGGTCTCAAGAGGAACAGCCATTTGACAGCACTCTGAGATATTTTTATTCCAGCAGGGCCTGAGGTGCTTGGTTTTGACCGGTGGCACTTTTGTTGGACAGGAATTGTGGATGCACAAGACACAGCTGGTCTGTGGTCAGCAAAGTTAAAAGAGGTTACATACTGGTCGACAGTATGCTGTTCTCACATGTTTATTGCAGGCACTTAATCCCGCTTGATTACTATTTAAAGAAGAATGATGGAGGATTCTGTATTGTCAATTTTAACAGTAAATTCAATTACAATAAATTAAATGTATTTCATTTTTTGTAAAGAAAAAATTACAGTGTCAGAGTTAGTTAAAGTGTAAGGATATAGCTGTAAATATGATCAGTTATATTTATGTTAACAATCCCACAATGGTGCATATGGCACTCACTGTAAATCTGTTTTTTGCTGATCTCCAGTGGTTTGACATCTTACGTTGCTGCCATGATGTACAAGTGTGCTCCAGGACCCTCTGATATCACTGTTAAGTGTGGTTACAGGAGCAACAGAGCACAAGAAAATTTCCGGCAGCAGGACAGAGTATGTGGGATCGACTCAAAATAAAATACACAGGCCATATTCATCGCAGTAAAGGAACATGTCGCCCAGTGCAACAGTGTGGCTTATTGATTTCTTAGTTTTTCAACAATGAAGGTCTATGACACAGAAAACTACGTTATATCAATCTTTGGCTACACAAACAGTACCTGTGAGTACGATCAATTCTTTCTCGGTTTTGGTCTTTTTGCAGGAGTTGTTGACAATAAGAAAGGTATAAAATATCACCAGACTTAGTCTTTAACTGTGCTGGCACCTTACAAAGATAGCCTAAATAAGAGGACATGGATATGACAGGATTTTCAGAGATTACATTCAGACAGATTTCTGCTTCTTCAGGTGATTACCAGCATGCCAAGTATCAGTGTAAGTCAACCAAAAATGATGTCAGGACTTAATTAAGAGTGTCTAACTCCTATATTGTCACAGACACCAATTTACTCATCTAATCAGATTGTCTTACATGTTCCCTGCTCTCTGCATGCATGGTTAGAAATTAAAACATCAAACTAAGGCAAGATTAAATGACACAACAGAGACGCCTTGACTAAACCTAATTAACGCGTCACAGGATACAAACTCAGTGGATTATCAAGCATTTTTAAAGTTTAGTGGAAGCTGTTTATCATACTGTGAAAGAATGAACAGCAACAAATGGCTTCTTCTGAAGGGAAAAAAATGAGCCCTTCTATCTCCAGCTATGCTGACTGTGTTCAGTAAAAATACAGTACATTATTGCTAATGATATTATCCTTTAAACACAAAGAAAAGTTAAGTCACAAAAGCTCTCTCACTGCAACTGTTTAGTCTAGAAATGCAAGGAAGCACAGAAAAACAAATCATCAAAATCTGTCTCTGCCCCACTGGAGAGAAAGGTGCCATCAATAAGGTCAAAGCCGGGGTCAGCTCTAATTAAATCACTACAGCAGTTTGACCAGTTGAACTCCATGAGGTCTCGCCGAGGCCACTTCTTAACTCATCACTGCTTTCCTTTAGAATATGAGACCAGACTAATTATTCATGATCACAGAGCTTACATGAAATCACAGCATCTGACCTACAATCACCTCTTCATTGTAAATAAAGAAAAATCTTGTCAGTAAGAATATGTAATGTCACTACAACAGTTGGTAGGTTGCTAATTCTTAACGCTCCGCTTGAGTTACTGAAGACCCGAGGCAGACTTTAACAGAGGATGACATTTTCAGATCACTCTCCTGAATTAAAAAAAGGGGGAAAAGAAAAACATGCCCGAGACAATATTTAACACAACTTGCTCCCTACATAACAGCAGCCTATAAATAATGCAATCCCAAAATACTTGTTTAGGATTCATCTAGAGGAAATGAAAGCTTGTCATGGAAGAGACTAGCTCCCTGCCTTGAAGTACTGCATATTTAGGATTAACCTTTCACCCACCCAAAGCTGTGAAAAGACATGAGTTCAGAAAACAACAAATGCCTTAAAACAGATATTTCCAACCAAAGCTAGCTTACCTGTGTTCCAGGGGCTGTTTCCGCAGTGACTAGAGGGTATTTGCAGCTCAACAAATTTTAACAAAATAAATATTATACTTTGATTTAAAAAAATAAAATCCACATTTTGAGCGTCACTTTTTGGGACTGAAAGCGTGTGAAATCTAGTTAGTGAAGAAGCAGAAGTGTAAAGTTAGCCAAAAAACATGGATAACTGGCTGAAAGGCACAGCTAAAAGAAATAAATAAACAATTTAAATGGTTAGGTAAATTGGCTAAAAATTAGTGAATTGATAGTTGAATGCTTAAAAGTTATAAATAGCTGAAGTGCTTAAATAAAAATAATGAATAAATGGTTGAAATTGTAACAATCACGAATAAACTGTTGAAATTGTTAGCCAAAAGTAATAATAGGTTTAAATACCTAAAAGCATGACTGCATTATAATTGAATGCTATTGGTAGATGGCTGAAATGTGGCTAAAAGTAAAAAAAAAAAAAAACAACAACAACAACAGTTGTAAAACTTAGCCAAGAGTAACAAATAAACACTTGAAATAGTTAAAAAATAATGAAATTCAAATGAAGGCATTGGGAACATGGCGGTTAGTGTCAATGAAGAGGTAATTTAGCTCATCTGAAAGGACTGTGGGTGTACAAAGGCAACAAAGGTCGGGAACCACTGTCTTAACATTGCCTGATACAAGTGACAGTGGCACTGTCCTCTTAAGGATAAATAAAAGACAATAAAATGGGATGATGCTGTACGCTCTAATCTATATTCTCTAAAACTCTGCTGGAGGGAGAGTGTTGAAAATGCATAACATAAAACATGACCAGAAGGCATGTAGATGGAGATAGGCAGTGACAAAGGAACATCCTCGTAATCCTTTTAGCGTCTTTCACAATAATAGTTCTCTACTGTGTGTAGCCTTAAGAAACACACTTTCCCTATGCCAAATCTGGTTACAAAGAGTAATATCCAAGCTGCTATGGTCATAAAGCTGTATGTTACTCATTATTAACCGTTAATAAACGCACACATGCAGAAGTCTTCCTCTTGTTTATTTCATTTTCAGATGTTTTGCAGCAGTCCTGGAGATCTAAAGACATGTTATCCTACCATCACATCACACTGGATTTGCCTGAAGAAAATTCTGATGTGCTCTCGTTCGGCTTTTGGCTTCTGAGGAAAATGGTTTTTCAGTGTAGGTACAGGAAGGTTACTGTCCATGAAAATTAATTTAAGCTATTTTAAATGAATGCAGATTGGCTATTTTAAAAGGTCCTGCAGAATGGAAATATAAAAGTCGTTTTTAGAAGCATTTCTCTGTGAGGCAGGGTGTCACTTGTCACTATGCCTCCTTTGGGGAGGAAACATTACACAGCTCTTTTTTAAAAAAACAAAATAAACCATTCAAAGCTTCCAGAGACCTTCAGTTTCATATGGACACCAAGAGTTACCAGGCTTTATGAGCAACGATGAAAGAATAACAAAACCAAGCTGGTAAGTGAGAGAGAGAGAGGGAGAGAGAGGGATACTTTTGATGTTCAAAACCAAGCTGATTATATTTTTATGAAGGGGATTTCTGCATTTGTGTTTGATTGATTCTTCTAAATAAACATGCAGTCAACATTTGGACACACAGTACTGACATGGAGCACTGGTATATGTAGACAGATAAATTGGTGTTAATCATTTGTCATAGCGCAAATCATTTGCAAGCCCTTCAGTACAGAGCTATTAAGGGCCCAGTCAGTGATTTTTTTGCAACTATATCAACATGAGGGATATCCACACATCTGTACAAGAAAGTTGGCAAACACATGATGCTCCAACGATTACAATATTCGTATGTGTATTAATCAGTGGGGATGGGCTACTATTTTGTTTACATTTGCATTCAATATGGGGCGCGTTCATAGTAGCGGACAGGATTACTTTCCCTGAATTATGACACACTGTCTTGCATCCTGGGGCCCTCAGGAGAGAAAAAAGAGGAGAGAGACTTGGTGCTTTAGACGCGCTTCCTCTAATTGTAACCATAATTACTCCCGACATCCAGTCTGCCATCACACGTCAGTCTCCACCCATACAAACTGATCAGGCAGAAAAGACACGAAAATACTTTTTTTTTTTTCCTGCAGGAAACGAGACTTGCATAGAAACTTGCAGAGAAAGATCTGACAGGCTCTTTTCCTCTGAGCTCCACAAAACAAGCGCACACACAGGGGCGCACACTTAAATCAGCGTCGGTAAATTTACTTCCTCTGATCCGCAATTAGTGAATGGAGAAATTGTGGTGTGTGTGCAGTCTGCTTCGTTCAGTGTGTGAGTTGTTCAGAATCACGAACACAAAGAAGTGTGTCGTAAACATAAGGAGATGCTGTTTCCAATTGCTGCCAAAACGTCCAGTTGCGCACCTTTTGTTCTAACATCTCCGCCGGTCAGAGACGCGCGCACACACACACTCAATTACACAAACATATCCTGGCGTTCATCAAGCAAAACACATCCATCACACCGATGTCGTCTGGTTTTATACAAAAAAAAAATCCAACTGCAAAACTGTGACCAGGACGATGCACAGTATCCTAACTGCAACACAACAGCCAACCCCTTATCTCAACATGCACAGGAGTGACCCGAAGGCGATGTCAGAAGCCCGTCACACAGTCACACCATGTTCCTGTGTTTGCCCTGGATGTGAGGTTAACCGGCTTCTACCAAAACACGTTTCCTGCAGTGTCCACTTAAAAAGAAGCAGCCTTGAACAACAATCTTACCTCTCTCCCCCTAAGGCGAGGATTTGGCTCAGGTAGGACTGGCACAGCTCAGTTGAATGTGTTGGCGAAGAGGCAGAAATAAGCTACTCCCGTGAATGCAGACGAGACATGAGCTGAAGAAAGTGAAGGAGAGCAGCAGCGCAGATGAAGATTTGAAACGGCGGAGTAGCGCAGCGCGGTACCGGCGGCGGAGTCTGTGTCTGACGCTGACATCAGGGGGGCTGCTTTCTTTAAGGTGGCTCCGCTCATTCGCACCAGCGCCACGGCACACGTCGAGGGCTTCTCGTCTGCTGGATTCAACCATCTACCAGCCAGAGTGGGAATATGATTAAATACTAAACAGAAAACTTCCCGTGGCTCGGGTGCGTTACGAGAGCTTCAGGGGGGGAGGGCTCTGAAAAGTCTCTGCTCAGAGGGAACCGTCCAAAAAAAAAAAAAAAAGAAAGAAAGAAAGAAAAGAAGAAGAAAAACTCTCAGGATGAAATCTGGCTCAAGGTTGACAGAGCACATCTCCTCTGCAACTCTTCGTCATCTTTGGCAATGCCGTGAAAACTTCAATAAAGCCCACAGCACGTCAAAAAGGCCAAAGGTTCGGAGTGCTTACTGTTCTTTAGACATCCCAAAATAATAATAAGATTTAATAATTAACAGTTCGACATGCAGAGGAGTGAAATCCATTAATCCATTAGTGACTCAACAGAAAATGTAAGAAGCTATGCTACACAAAATGCTCAAGCTTTGCTTTTTGTCTTTTCAGATGTTAAGATTTGTAGATTTTTTTGTTTTCTCATTATAAACCAAGCATCTCCACCATCTTTTGACATTTCACAGCCTTAAAAATGAATAGATTACTTGAAATATAGTCAATAGATTCATTTTTTAGGAAAATCATTAGTTGCAGACCTATGACAGTGACACTGCACTACTGTTTATTTTTTTTTCAGAATACCTGTGAGGGTCATTGAACTTTGAGAAACAGATCTTGAAGTGGCATAAATCTGGCCATGCCACATCTTTTGTGTTTCCTCCAAATGACATGGATATAAAAAAAATCTGGACAATATACAAACACAAGCACATCCAAAGCTACGTATCTGGTTTCATCTGGCATTATCAACAGTAACCAGGAAGAGACCAGGGGCCTATTAAACATCCAGATGGGTCCCTCAATTAAAGCAAAACACTGTTTTTTCAGATGGTAGAGCGACTGACCGCAATACAAAAGATTATCTATCCATATAGCAGGTTCTCAAGCAACTGATGCCACTTGGCAAAAAGTCAGGCTGACATTAAGACATAAGACCAAACTACTCACCCTGTAAACGGTGACGCGCTGCAGTATAATGTTAATAAAACACAACAGATTAATTTTATTTGCTTCTAAAGTAAAAGTCTTACACTTATTTATTTTCAGCAATGTGCAAGAGTCAGTTTTTGCAGATGGCAAGCTGTACAAGAATATTACACAAAAACAAAGAGTAAGCTTAAAAAAAAAAAATTATTTTGAATGTAGTCGCTTGTTTAAGGTTGGTGTGTTCATATTAAACCAAGAATGGCTAAGAGAAAATACTGAAAAAGAATCATTTCAACTTCTGCTTCTCTTATTTTTTTGTATCTTGTCAACATGAAGTATTTTTTTAGCTGCAATGTAAAAAAAATTAGGGGATATTTCTCACCGACCTCAAGGTGTGTTAAAATGATCCCCTTTCAGTTGGTTTTTGTTTTTTGTTTTTTTTAACTTTTGCAATAAACACACCATGTTCCTTGTTAAACATGTTTTCACTGTACTTCAACCTACCACCGACGTGCTTCTGGCAAACGTCCGCCAACGCAGTGTCAGTAAAAGACAAGACTATAAGTAAGAAAACAACATATAACACATATAAATCTATATACATACTCAGATCGCTTTCAAGTAGCTTGCTTGGAAGAGCGGAGGAGATGAAATATGTACAAGTCTTTTAAAAAATAAGTAAGATGCAAGTGGTTGTTTTTCCTCTCCACTGAGTTGAGCATCTACCTCTGCTGTGTGTACAGACTGTCGCCCTGCCCGTGGCCTGTTGTCAGCTGCCAGCCAATGTCGCTCTGAACAAACTGGGCCCGTTGCCAAGGTGGGGTATTGGGGGCACTGCCCGCCCTCTAACACCCCCCTTGACCTCCGAAAATTAATTTTCAAATAAAAATAAAAATGAGATAAATTAACAATTAGTACGTCTGCTGAAACATGTTTTAAGTTTTCAATGCTCTCGTTCATAGCTGCAACAATTAAGGTGGTGAGGGCGCTACCACAAACCGTCTGTCTTGTTACACCCCACTTTCCCAGTCCATGTCACCCACAAGATCCTTTCTTTTAATTAATGTGAGTGGAACAAGGGTTCTAGCTGGTTTCCTGAAATATAATGTGCTGTATTTGGTGTATTGATCTGTTATGGCAGGAAGGTTTGGACTGGATTCATACAGCCCCTCTAGCATGAAAGTAAATTTCAAATTTAGCTTTCGACCAGGAGCAGCACTTAAAGTGTGGTTTTCTCATGAGTTACGACTGTGCTGATTTCACCCAAACCATTTTCATACTGTCATATTGTTTTGTAGATGTAACGTCATATGCTGCTGTTCAGATTTGATTTACTATGATGCAAATGTAAGTAAGTGTTGGCCCAGTGGTAATGCTGTAGTTTTAGCTAAGTTAAACACGCACTGCATGAATAAATTAGTTTCTCAACAACTTCAAAAAAACATTTTGTGAATCTAGCATAAGGATCACAATGCAACTGGTGCAGTAGGGTCTAAAACATTTAAATGAAAAAAATTATCAATATATCCTTGAATTTCGTCCAACACTACTATTGAAATGAAATAGAAATATCAACAATATTTCATTTAATGCCCACTGTTTGTGGTGAGCAGTGAAAGGCAAAAAAAGAGCCTGTCTGTGGAAGTAAGTCAGGTGCCTGTGTGTGAAGTCTCTGGCTACCTGGCTATGGGGCTGGAACAATCTGTTTAAGGCCGTCGTATCCCTGACTGTACAGGTACTCCAGGTACCAGCTCCACGGTTTGGAATGCTGAAACACACACACACAGAAACACAGTCACATCGAAGACATCTGAGGATTTCAATGATCAAAGAAATGTCTCTCAATCTTTGAAATATGACTGATGTACATCAAACTACATTTGAAGTCTATGATAAATGCAAAAAAAAAAAACGGAGACGGAGACCCCTCATACCTTTATGGAATTGAGGTCCATGTCCTTTCTCCCTGGCCAACACTGATAAAGAGAGAACATTAATATTCATTGTCAGCCCACCCTGCTAAATCTCACAAGATCACTGCTGCATGTTGCGGTGGGACCAAACCAAAAAAAGGTACGTGTATTATTAAACATGATGAAAATCACGTCTCATGCAGCACCCATTAATAATAAAATGTCTTTCTGTATTAATGTATCGTCTATGAAAGATACATTAATACCACATTTGTCTCCTTGTCTTGCCTGTAAGTCTATTAACCAAACTGTATGGCCCAGCTGCATGCCGATAAATCAAGTGCCTCTTACAGCTTGAAAATAAGCACGAGCTTTGGAGCAGCTTTTGTTTAAAGGTACACAGAAGAAGATTTTTGTGGGGCTGCTGCAGGTTGGATTCTTCCCACTTATCTCTGTAAGACACCAATCAAGACATCCTTAATGATTCATACTCACCCTCTGGTGAAAGTCAACAGCGTAGCTCATGAAAGCAGGGTGGTGCACGAGGTCGAAACTCGTCCAGTATTGTGGTACATTGCTCTTGAGGAGCAGCTCCTCTCCCAGCTGTACACCCATGCCTGGCTGAAACATTTTGGAGTTCCACAGGCAGTTGACCATGACAACCAGGTACTGGTTGAACTCTCGAAATGTTTGCCGGCTGATGTGAAAGGCCTGCTGAAAAACAGGATCAGAGGGAACGACAGAATGAGGCGAAAGAAACGAAAGTAAGACAGAGTCCAACTAAACCGCTCAACAACCCAACACATCTTCAGAGTTTCACCTCTGATGTTTGTTGTGCTGATTAATTTGCATGCCTTTTACCCAGTCCATTTTTCTTAATAAAAAGTGCCACTGACATTTTCAGGGGAGCGTACTAGCTGCCTGACATGTACTTGTAAATTCATAGCTCGCAGTGGCAGCTGTATTAAAATCAACAACTTTTCAAGTCCTCATCTGAGAGGGTATTATGGGTAGGTAGATGCTTGTGGATTCTTAAAGAGCTGAACTGGGGTATGCTAAATTAATGAAAACTACCATAGTCAATCAAAAGTTGTACAAACAGGAGGTAATTTTTAAAAGAGAGCAGTAACTATAAACCAAAAACATAAATGCAATAGAAGAAATGCATTCGAAACATATGCCTGCCTCCTCTTCTCAAGTCAATAGCGAATATGAAAGGACACCCCTATTTGTTTTCAAATACTTAGTACAAGGGCCTAAAATGTATTCTTACAGTATCACTCCAATGGAAATCACAGCATGCTCCATTTACAGACATGTATAGCAAGAGTAAAGTGGTTTGTTTCTACCTCTGTGACTTTTTCTTGACTCTTGGCTGATGTCAGGTTCACCTTGTACCTGAACAAAAAAGAAACAGAGAAAGACCAGTGGCCTCTGTGATCATGAATTTCTGCAAAACAGTTTGTTCTCTATGGTCTGTCAAAAAATATCAAGCTATTACATTCCAATTTTCTTTTGCCATGGAATTTTTACACTTTGGTAAAAAATTATTTCATAACCCTGGGGTGCGGTCAATTAGCCAACACTGTAAGGATCTGTGTTATTAAAGCCTGGAGTTATAAATGATGCTTGAATTCTACATAAAGACTAGAAGAGGGTTTAAGTGTATTGCCTCTTACCCTTTCATTATCATAAATCATACATTAACATGTAAGTGAAATGAAGCCATTTGATTCCAGTTCTGTTCCCTCATCAAATATGCATAGGCATATGACATACTAAATTAAGGGTGTAGCTAACTTAGGCATCAAGATAAGTTTATGGCAGGCTGCAAAACAGAGATAAAGAGCCCTCACCTGTACATGATGTAGGCCAGTCGGTCCACGCTGACAGGGTCAGGGGAAAACAGGGCTGGGTAAAAAACTCCAGGTGGGGGCATCACCACGAGGGGGAGCCCATACTTCAGGAATGTGTCACACACCTGGGAGAGGAGAGACATACGTCGTAAATATCCCCAGAGAATCAAGAAAGAAAACTAGACACTCCAACATGGTGTAAATCACACTTCTAAAGCTTTTACTATGATTCTGCTTTGTTAAAAGTTGGTACACGCTGATCTATGTAGCTGTTCTTGACATGTTATCTTCCTATGCCATCTTCCTCTTTATGCAATTTTTTTTCCCAAATAAGGCTGGGAACTACTGTTCATGCTGTGCAGCAAATCTTTCCGCTGTTAAGATGTGTTCTGAGCAAGGAACAAGAACCTTTATATAAGCTGCTCCTTCTGACTGAAACATGCTTCAGTCGGACATAAAACTTTATGAGGAGTTGCCAAGCAACCAAAATTTGGGGAAACAGCAAATTGACATTTTCACATTTCAGTTTTGTGTTGATTAGTGAGCTTTAGAGGTTCTGGTAGGCAGATTCTGTTACCTTCAGACAGCACCAGGCTAACCACAGCCTCTATGCTAAGCTAAGTTAGCTGGCTTCTGACGGTAGCTCCACATTTAATGTACAGATGTGAGGCTGGTAGCAATCTTCTCATCTTAGACTTTTCCTTTTTCCATTTTCTATGAATTGGAAGCAAACCCGGTCAACCTGTCAGTGCTTCTAAAGTGTTCATTTGGTTGGAATATCATTAAGATATACTGTGATCATCAATGTTTTATGATTTTATTTATCCATTTTATGCATTTGTTAAGAAATTCTAATGCACTGCCTATCTGTGTTTATACTCCTTATGGTATTCAGTATTTATATTATCTTTATGCTCTTATCCATTTTGATTATTTTCATCTTGCTTTGTCAATTATTTTAAGTCTGTTTTGTACATTTTATAACATTTATGTTTCATGCTCTATGCACTGCAGTTAACTTGACCAGGAAACCCCTGAAAAGGAGATTTTTAATCTCAGAGAGGCCCTTGCATGGTTAAAGATCCCCTCCAGACATGTTTTAAGACTTTTCAAAATTCTCTGCTTTGAATAATTATGTGTGTCTGATATGGTTTTTCCAAAAAAAGTTAAATTACCATGGCTAAATAAATTCTGAAATCACATCAACTCCTACCTCTTCATTGAAAATCTGAGGATCTATAAACAAATAAAGCAAATACTGTTGGGACACAAGATGTCTCTTTCTTCACTTTAAAGCTGCTCAAACTAGCTCAAACTCTTTAATATTTAAGCTTAGCATAAATCTTTCCCCTTCAACAGACAGATGTGAAAACATCAACCTAGTGTCAAACTCTAAAAGTCATAAGGTCAAACATCCAAGAGAAGTAACAACAAGCAAAATACATGTTTGAGTTGAGGGTATCCGCTCATTTACCGTTTCATAAAAGTCCAGGATGAAACTGAGGAGGAGAGAGTGACAGCCTTCAAGCTGAAGGCCAACAGAGGCCAGCCGACCCACGAAGTGAACCAACTCCATCACTGAATCCTTGAACCCTGACAGAGTCATGTTTCTGGGACAGACAGCAGAACATAGCAGAGTCAGACACATACTCAAACCAGAGGACCAACACTCAAAACTGAAGCTAAATTCTAACACATGGATTATTACTCAGTGACTCAGTGTGATAGAAGAAGACTCCAAAACAGTCAAGGTGGCAGCTCACTACATTACAAAGGACAAATGCTGAAGCAAGACTGATGTGAAAAAGACAGCACAAATATACAATCAATTATTTCTATATTTACAAATATCAGAGGTGGGTTTGGAAATGGCAGGGAATAAAAATGGATCTCTCCACTTATTGAATCATTGTCACAGCTGAAGACTCAAAACTGATGAAGCCCAGGTATTTATTTAAACATAATTGACAATTCCACCCCTTAATTTGGACACCAGAAAACCATTTAACTTGATATCAGCGCTGGTTTTGTCCTCAAGCTAATTTCAATTAAAGGATTTGATGAATAAATGAGTTCAAAATATCAATACACACTTCTGGCTTAGCTTCAATGGCTGCTAGTGGATAATAGATGCCCTAAATGAGCACAATAAAGTTACTGTATTTACCAGTGTGCCCATTTCGCACTTCACAATTTGATAGTACAGCATAAAAAAGAGTCCAAAATGTTGCTAAAATTAATAGAACTGTTATATTGAACTAAAATGTCAAATGGGGCACCTGTAATGGGGAATGATTCTTTTTCATTACCTTAACCCGCAGTAAGTAAAACTGAGGCAACACCTCAAGAGTTTTATTACAACTGTAAGAACTGAGGTGTGAGAAGACATTTTTTGGCTTGAAAGTAAAAGCTTAAAGAGCCATAACCCTCATGCTCTCAAGTAAATTCACAGAGTGTTTCAGGTCTATTGCTTGTTTATGCTCAGGGCATAAACAAGTAGCAGAAAATAGTTGTGAGACTCACATGGAAGTGTGGCTGTTAAGGCTGATGTCCAAGTCGTCCTCCAGAGCATACACTGAGTGCCAGGTCAGCCACTTCAACAGCATATTGTTTAGACACTCTATCAGTCCACACTGCAGAGAGACACACACACGACAAGAGGAAGATCACTAAGTATACAGTAGTTCAAAAACTAAACTAATCAGAACCCACAATGAGTGCTTTAGAAATACTCTATTGCATCTGCTCTATTAACTTATAGCAGAAGGTTTTGTAATTCAAGTACAGGATCTGGAGCCAGCTCATTCTATTTGTGCTTCGGAGAGGAAGGCCTACCTTGAAAAACAGTGAGGATGTGAAGAAGAGCTGCATGAGGGGCTCAAACAGAAGCCGTCCGATTTCTAAAGTGGGGGGACAGAGAGTTACAATAGCTATTTAAATGCACCACAATCACATTTCCTACTATATGACACAATATCACAGGCCTTGTTCACAGAGGAACATAGCTTTTATTAGAGTGGAAAGAAAGGATGGGGGGGGAAGCAAAGGTTCAAAGAGACAGACAAAAAGAAAGAAAACCGAATGGGGAGGAGGAGATTGTCAATGACTGTGGTGGCTTGTGGAAGCAAAACTCACGGGAACTGGGGACAACCGGAATGTTGCTCAGCAAGCCAAGGATCTGTGGGCGGAGGAGGGAGCCGTCCCAGACACTGAGAAATTTGTAGAGGAAAGCCTCTGAGCTGGAAAACGCTTCCTGGTGGAGAAATGTGACAAATAAAAGACACTGTAAAATCACAGTCTGACTGTGGTTTTATAGCAGGTGTCAGCTAAGCATGTGGGTGCAGTGATACTGAGTGATGGGTGCGAGGTAGAGAGGTACTGTAGTTATCAGGGCTTGAGAGGTGAAGCTCACCTGGAGAAAGTGCTGTGTGGACAGCAACTTGTCCAAAAACTGCAGAGCTTCTTCTGAATTCTGGGAGGCTCCTCCATCGCTGCAGAACAAAAATTCTTAACAGAAATAGCAAAAAGGGTATTTAGTGAGAGAAAAAGTCAGGGGAATAAAAAAACAACAGAAGATTTCAGATGCATTGCATCTTCAAACAGTGAGACCCCCCCCCCCCCCCCAGTCTTTTTTAAACTCGTCTCTGAAAATACCTCTTTGATATGCCAACTAGGTAATGTGCTAGGGTTCAACTGAAGGTCAGTCTTGCTTTGGATGCATATTCCTCTTAGAAGATGTCACAGAAGATCCCCCCCCCCCCCCCCCCCCCCCCACACACACACACACACATACCTTCGTGAAGAGCGTAGCCTAGCCAGAAGTTGAGGCGTAGGAGGGCAGACTCATCCTGTACACAGTCCAGGTACTGCAGTGCCAGACTGGAGCCCAGCAGTGAGCCCATCTGAGCAGGCAGCTGGTGGAGGTAATGCAAAGAAACAGGAAACACATGCAAGAAAAGTATGATTGAGAGCCTAAAATAACAAAATAACCAGGAATACAAAGCAGCACAAACAAGCAATGGAAAAATAGAAATCATATTACCACATAACTTTGATCGCAAAATCAAATATAACATTATAAAAGGACACAAAAAGCTGATCTGTGAGATTGATTGCCCTGTATCAGATCAATCTGTTTACCTGCTGAAGAATAAGAATCAACTAATTCTTATGTCCTTGCTTTCACAGAGTGGGCAACCAATCCAATACTGAGCTAATTCTTCAGTATCCAGTAATCCCCATAATACCAGCAATGGGACATTTCCTCCATCATACTCTGTAGTTTATATAGTCTCTTATTGTGCATGAACAGCTGCCTCCCAATATGGATACTGTGTCAGGGTAATAAATAAACTAAACAAAGAAGAAGACAGATTGTGAATGGACACAGCTCAGCTCTTCAATAATTATAGAGCAACTGTATCATTAAACTGAGAAAGCACCATTCTGCTTTTGACAACAAGAGCGCAAGAGATGAGGGAAATAATCAATGATGCTTTGTCAATGCCTTTGTTGAATAGTTTTATGAGCGTGATTGACTGTACTCAGCTGTTCTAACACATGGCAAAGCAGAGCTTTTGTGGCTATAAAAACATCTGATGCCGTCCAAAATCCTTATTGCTCGTGTTGGTTTTGTGGGCAATGAAAGAGGTGAATTTATGTAGCATGACGCATAAAAGTCTGCAAACCATTTAAAATGACTTATATTAGTTTATCAGGTCACTGAATCAGCAGGGCAAATAGACGTTTATGGAGGGGGATATTCAAATGACCATTTGCTTTGTAACTTTGTCCAATGAATTACTCAGATACAACTCATCTCGGGTCTTTTGCTTTCATTGTTCATTTAGGATAGATAAACCACTGATGATATCTGTAAAAAGAGCAACAGCCTACTTAAAAACGAATGACAAGCACGGTGCTCATGAAACTGGTTTATGCTGTAATCTAATAAACAAATTATAGCCTCAGGCCACTTTTGCTGTGGTTTCTCTGGGACAAAGTTGTTTGTGGCCCAATACTACCCCATACTACAAAATTATAACAGTGACACAGCACCACCCAGTGGCTGTGAGGATATATCACAATTTAAAAGTACTGTGGTTACGCATACTAATGGCATAGCAAAATTGGCATACATTTTGTTCTGCTGCTTAAATAATGAATGATCCTCATGCTTAATGCTTTAAAGTTATTCCATTTGTAACCAGCCTAGGTGCGCTGGGGCTATGAGACTAGGAGCTGAACTGAGAAAGCTGAGATAGATGGGAGTAGAAAGAGTGAAAGACTAAGCAGAAGCAAGGCAGTAAAGGGGGCAGGGGCGGACCCAGTGTCAGCACCCCGTGGATGTAGAACTCAGAGATTTTTCCTGGGAGGTATCACCTCTATTCGGTGCATATTTTTCAGCAGCTGAGTGAAGGAGTGGAGCTGCACCAGGGGGACCACCTTTCTGCCCGAAGATGGCTCAGTCTGATCCTGTTTATTGACTAGGGAACTCAAAGCCGGCAATTCCATGTGGCAGTGTTTCTGAGAAATAAAGCACAGTAAAAAAAAAAGACAATAAATAAAAGCCAGACTGAAACTGAAAGGCTGAAATCATGAATAGATTAAATACAAAGACTATAAAGTAGGGCTGCAACTAATTACTGTTTTAATTATCAGTTGATCTCTTGATTATTATTTTTTTTATTAATTTGTTTGTTTTTGTGTGTAAAATATCAGAATTTGTCAAGAATGTCTATCTCATTCTGAATAGTTTCAGCTAGACTGTTTAAATCTGGTACTTGGCTAAAGACGCATAACTTAGTTGAGTAACTGATTACTCCATCAACAAAAAAATAATGGTTTCAGTCATTTTTCAAGTACAAATACCAAACTGATACGTGGCGTCTTCTGGCCATGCCACTCTCTGCAATCGTACTTTAACATTTCACACCATGAGTAAGCAGAGAGTGACGATAACAGTTTCACGCCTGGAGAAAACCTGCAGGGCCTACAGGTGAATGCAGGGGTGGAGGTGGGCCAGATGATGCTGATTGCTGGCATGGCATTGGCAAGAAGCAGCAGTAAATGTAGTGTAGCAGGAGTGATTGCAAACTCAGTAACCAGTGCACCTGAAAACTTAAAAAGACATCCATACCCTTTTCCTAGAACTGGTCTTATCTTTAACTGTGAAGGGCAGACTGGTGCTGGAGGCAATTTGGGAACCATTCCTCTTTTGGACAGCAATCAACACTGATTTCCAGGGGGCATTGTGGTTCCTAAACCCACTCTGTAAGTAAACAGAAAACATACAATTTTACTGATACTTTAGGGATGATGGTCATACGGTACTCTAACCGCAGAATGAGCATTAAGTGCATGTACAAACCCTCATTCGTGATGGAATGGAGAGAGTAACGAGTTCGGGGCAAAACACTTTGTATAGTGACAGCAGGTGCAGAAGGAACGGCTGCCTTCCCTGAGGAAACAAGAGCGAACATCAACACACTCAATATCGCACATCTTGTATTTGACATCTTCATTTTGATTGGTGTTTCCTAATAATTCAAAATACAACAATGACCAATGATGTAACTGTTTTCTTGGGAACAATAAAAAGAGTGTAAAAAAAAAAAAGATCCTGCAATTTGTCATTAAATTGATTTTCAAAGTTAGTAAGGAAATAATGTAGCAGCTTTGAGAAATGGCTCTTAGAGGACATCAGATCAGCAGGATGTTTACCAGCTTAGACTGTAGCTCCAGCAGCTTTCTGACTCTGAAGACTCGCACTACAATGAGAAAATGAATGAAGTGGTCAATAACACTCTGAAGTGATGAGAATACTAAAAAGAGGAAATAATGGAGTAAACAGAGAAAATTGGGGAAATGGCAGTAGAGCTGTGGATCATATTTCGGGAGTGAAAATGTTTGACTTACCACTTTCCTTTCTGGTCAAAAGGTACAACAGATGGCAGATGAAAGGACACTGAAAAAATGGGACAAAAAACAATGACTTCACATCTTAACAGTTGTTCAGTGGATCCCATATCACAACAGTGGGGAGGTCATTTCATTACATTGGTAAGGAGCCACTTGTTCATATGTACACTAACAACAAATCAAACAGTAGTGACAGTAAAAAACAAAAGCAGGTTCACAGAGCTGCCTGGATGATGTTGGGGATTAAAAGCCTGAATATATCAGGCCACTTTCAGTTTCAGATTTGAGGGGATTTTTGGTTTTAGCAGCACAGTTAAACAGATAACTCGGTAAACCTGCTTCTTGAAACAGGGCACCGGTTATGAGGCATTTTGCTCCTAAGTAGATTAACTGCAGCCAAACAGAACAATACAACATCTTTTATAATGTAACAATTATAGGCCTAAACAGCATAAATTCATTATCTATCTTTCCAGTCAGGCAGTAATTAACCTTTATTTATCACACCAAGTTTGTATCTTGAACAAGGCACAGCATCCATAAACAAAGAGACATTTGCACTTGTTTCAACAGCTTGTTTTAACAGCTCTGCATACAGATTTAAATCTAATTTAAATGACAAATAACTTTATTAAATCCTATATTTGTTACCCAAAACTGGTGTAAATGAATAGTCTATTTTACAAACTTGATTTGATGGCAACACATTTTACTAAACAGCTTTTTGCAGGAATACAAAGATGATCAGTAAACATACCAGATTTTCCTCTGTGACGAAGCTGAAGATGAAGCCGTAGATAGCTCGAAGTTGGTCCTTTGCGTCAATCGTGTCAAATATGGTCAACACCCACTTTATGAAAAGAATCTGAATATTCCACAAGCAGGTAAAGAGAAAAACTGATTAACTATCATACAATCTTGAATTGCAATGACAGAATACTAAATCACTAGCAGGTAAACACTCGCTCATCACTCATAAAACAAGAACACAGAGCAAAAGTCTTAAATCATGTCTCCTTGTTTAAAAACAGTTAATGATGTAAACTTAGTAATTAGAATAATGTAATTATTCTTTAAGGGTAATAATACACCTCCACCCACTAAAGTACCTGATAATTGCTCATGAACAGATGACAGATTAAAAGAAATCAAATCAAGATTTACTGCCCAACAACATGAAGTTAACAAAGTGACTACCCATTAAAATCCAATCTTAAAACTTTTATATTTATAAGTGTAAACAAATTTGATTGCACTTACTTGTGTGCTGATGGATATTTTGCCAACACTGAGCCAAACCACTGCTCGAACAACAGCCTCCTGTGGCACCACGGTCATAGGAATCAGACACTTCAGCACCCGAACACATGGACTACTCCCTACACAGAGAAATTCACAGAAACAAACTCAGTTAAAGGAAGCAAATGTTAGGACTGACAGAAAATGTGCCAAATGTCAAAAACATTGACATACGTTTTGCACAGATATTCCTACAATTCAAGGAAGAATAAAAGACAATTTTTGTGACGTGTTGTGAGACAACTGTGAGAAAAATGTGTGCTCCCATTACACTTATAAGACATAAAACCATATTTACAACAGAGTCAGTTTGAATTTATCTGTGTAGAGTTTGGTCCCTGCCTGCAGATTCCTGTGGGTTCCACCCACAGTTCAAAGACGGGCAGGTTAGGTGAATGTTCTTGGCATTAAATTGACTGAAATGTGATTAAAAGCGTGACAGTTGTTAGCCCTGTCATAAACTAATAATCTATTCAAGTTGCACACTTGCTTGGTGTGTAATGGTACAGACTCCAGCCCACCACAGCCCTGTGCAGGTCAAGAGCCAAGGAGGATGGATGGTATTATAGGTTTCACTAACATGAGTGGCCTACACAAACAGGCCAATTTCTTCTGCAAGAAATTCCACAATTACAGTCCAGAGGTGCTGCAAAATGAAAAGTCTTACCCATACGGAGGCTCATAGCAAACTCCAGCATAACAGAGATGGCCTCTGGAGGAAGTCCTTTACTGTAGGCCACCCTCTCCACCGCCACCAGGTTCCTCTCCAACTCATCGTTCCCATACACAGGAGTACCTGCTTCGACTACAGGAGGAAGAGGCAATGTCAACTGAGATAGTAATGTAAAAAAAAAAAAACACCAGTCACCATTAGCTCAAAAATATTAAGACCTTTGGAGATGATTATGTTCAGATTGTGGCCCTTATTGTGTGTGGACTCTGAGTCAGTCCACAGTTATCCAGAATACAACACAGTTCTTTACTGCTGCTATCCTGGAGGTTGCAAACATGAATGTTAAAACCATCAACATTAACCACACAGTCAAAGTCATTGTAGATGACAAACAGCAGTTCAGCAAAGTCATCAAAAAAATACACACAATATTTAGGTGACCTATAGATGTGTAACAATACAGCTCGACATGAGGAACACAGGCAAAGAGCAATATTTTCAAAGGAAGCAGACGTCAACTTGTTTTTGGAGTCTTGCTTCCCTCATAAAACTGGAGTTCAGGAGTTAACTTGCACTCTTATCTTGGTCTAATGTAATTTAGTTAAAAACATCAAATTAAATTTGTTCTAAACAATTCATTCAAAAATGATTTTCCTGGACCTGACGAGCTCTCCAAAAGAAAAGCAATACTTATGTTGTAAATATAAATTTAGCGTTTTGAAAGCATTCTTTGCCCATTTAAAGTTTTGTGTGAAAACGTGTTACACGGTCCTTTAGTCTCAGTACTATTTTAATATAAAGATTGTCTGTGCCTGTACATAATGCTACTGACATAAACATAGCTGTGTTTGGGACTGTATCATCCACTGATCTGAACGCTAACCTTTGTGAGTAACGTAGCCAGCATTAGCTAAATCTAAATCCAAGTTACAGCCTAAAACCAGTAAGAAAGTAACGTAAACTTAACGTTTAACGTTATACGGGTCATCCCGGCTTTTTGTAACGTATTCAGAATGGCTAGTAAACACCGTTAGCAACAGTAACGCCACCGTCTGCTATTGCCCCCCATGCTAGGTGTCTGGGCCACCTCCTACCGTCAGAAAAATACTTCACGGCCACGACAAACGGATCCTCCGCCTCGTTCTTCTTTCTCTCCTTTTCTGCGACTCTCAGACTTCTGTTGCTGCTCCGGCTCGACACAGACTGGTCGTTTAGAGACAATGAGTCTGAATCCGACGACCCCGACCGGTTTAGCTTTGCTGCCATTTCTACATTGCTAAAACTTAAAAACACTGTAGTCCACTCCGTCGTCGCCCATTCAAACAGAACTCAAATCCGCGCGACCGTTTGCTCTGCGCTTGCGCAGTATGGTACATCCGCTGAACTGCTTCCCGGGAGTTGTAGTCCGTCTGCCCTCAACTGCCTGCTGTCGATAGGACTACAAATCTGAAGAGGATGCGTATCCTAGTGGGCACAAATGTGGTGTTTCATGAGAGGACGCTACAACGCTACAACGTAGAAAGATGGTTAGAACTTAAAAAACTAAAAAACATAAAAACAGGATACTAATGCACCAGTCGACAAAAACTTGTGAAGGATTGGTGAGATATCTAAACAACTTTTTGAAGAAACTAGCTGACACTTGACAGCTGTTGGGTGTCTGCTCCTTTTTGACCATGGAATGTGTGTTTTGTTGTTTCGGATTGTAGTTTATATTTTGCGTAAAAATTGATGTTGTAACTGTACACACACTGGGACACTGGCTGTGAACATCATAAAGAAAAATGTTATAATCCAAACCCTACAAAACCAAATGGTCTGACAATGGTGGGCAAGGCAACTGGATGGATACTCTGTAAAAATGTACCTGTTGCTTTATCTACTTGTGTTTTCATGTTGGTCCAGGTGTTCTGCGAACAACACAATGACAATGAGCTGTCTTTGGCAGAGCAAAATACATCATTTTAAAGATAGGTTCATGCCCCCCTAACTTTCCCCCAATAAGCAGTAACTGTGACTGATCTCTAGTCTAGCAGGGGCAAAGGCACTCCATTTGGGTCTTGAGGGCAAAGGACATAACAGAAGGACCCTTGTGTCTGAGCTATGCTGTTTGTTCCCTCACCCCCAGTGTAACACCATGGATCTTTCCTGTCAGTCAAATTTTGCCATCAGAAATCATCTTACAGCAAAAAGTATATGAGAGAGAATCTTGACAATCTATCTTGACAAGGACGGACTGAATTTATAAAACAAGATTACAACACAAAAATCCAAGCAAAATCCATGCAAGAGTGGGGATAAACAAACAATATTTGGTCAGTCTTACCTCCAATTCTTTTATTTTAAGTATATCATTTACAGAAATATTGTGAATCTCAAAACTGACAGCATTTTCAACTGAGTTTTCATCCCGAAAGCAAAACTGTCATAGGAATGATTTTCATATCTTCAGAGAGAAAAAAATAAAACCAAATGGATGAGCAGAACCTTTAAGAGACAGTGAATAAGGTTAAGACTCCAACTCTGAATTACAAAAGGTAAAATTCAGTTTTTAACAGACAAAAAGACTTTTTTTTTTTTGACTTGGTTATGTTCTGCTGTACAAGCTAGCAGCAGACACCTGAGGCAGCACCTGCTGTCCTTCCCAGCTAAACAACTTCACTGTGATAACTGAAACGAAAGGAGAAAGGCGTTTCAGCTTAATTTACTTCGGAAGAAAGGATTTCATGCGCACGTCTAAAAAAAAATCTACTCAGATGAAAAATGAATGAGGATTTATATATTTTTTCTTTTCAAAATAGCTTTCTGGTAACACCAAAATAAGATGTGGATATGTAATACTAGCTGATGTACAATTAGTACAAAATTCTTTCAACAGTGCTCCTTTTGGTTTATGTTATATTGTCTTGACCAAATGAAACATGCTTGTACTACGGAAATTCATGATTATCAGTCTCTCCTACCTACAGTATAAAAACAAATTAGAAAAACAAGCTACAAAGATTCTTTCATGAAAAACAGCATTCTCAAATCAACTTGTAACATAAATGAAATTCATTAAAAACAAAAACACAAACACATTTCACACAGCGTAGAGCTGAAATAAATAGGGAAAATGGATTGACTATTGTGACAATGAGCTGAGCTTATCAGCATTTCCACAGGTACGACTGTCCACGGTTATGTAGAGGATGTAGATGTAGAGGATCAGGAGTGCTCCGTTTCACATTAAGAGTGCAGAGGAGTGGGTGAGGGTAATCAATCAGCCAGCTGGATGGGACATGGGATAGTGTGAGGGCTTTTATTACTGGGAGTGACTGTTTCCTTCAAAATTTGAATTACTACAATCCATAGAGGCGCACCAGGTTTCCTTTGCTAGGACTTGGACCACAGTAGAAGAGGGCCTTAAGACTGCTTGACCTTGTTCTTTTCCTGGTCATTCATGTACTGTTCCTCTCTGCTGTCCTCTCTCTCCGGCCGGTCATCACTCTGGCGGGCAATAAGCAGTCGACAGGTGAGTAGAATACCGAAGACTAGAGCGTGGGCGTACCGTTTCAGTGGGTCTCCTACTAGCTGGTGGAAGAACAGGACAGCCAGCATGACCAGCAGAAGCAAGAAGTTGGCTACGTCCTTCGGCCTTCCCGGGACGAGGGTGAGCACCACACCGCAGCCCACCTCCAGAGAGCCAATGATCTTACGGAGCAGGACTGAGCTGATCCCAATCTTTTTCAGGCCCGGCAGCGCCTTGGCGTAACTCTTGTATGCTCTTTTCTGCAAGAAAAACAGTAGAGACATCTTTTTAAATACCCCCAACACTCAACTAAAGTCATACAAACACACATGGGTATCTTTTAGGGGGGTCATTTAAGGAACATGTAAGGTCACCATTCTGAAGTCCAGTATTTCACATTCAGATGCTTTTATTTCATGTCTATGGCAGCAAAATTAACCTTAGTAGCCTATTGCTCCCTTGCTAAATAAAGACAAACATATACGTTAAGGAAATAAACTCTTTGCGTGTTATTTAGGGCTTTGCAGGCCAGCTATCATCTCCCACTCAGGACATTTCAACATCAGCAGGTGCATCTCTCAGAATTTGCTCGAATGCGCCGCCATTGCTCTTCAGCTGTTAAGTTGCTCTTCATGTTAACCGAGAAGCTCTGCAGCTACAACACATTTAATGAGCGACGGAGAGGCGACTGTAGCTTACACATCTGCGACATTAATCCGACATATGTTTGCATCTTTAAGCTAAATTGCAGCATGTGTTGAGAAAATGAGATGCATTTGGTCATTCATTATTCATTGATGTTTCAGCGTTGACGAGCTACCGGCGGACACAATTCGGGGGTTTTTTTATGGATCCACACCGATTCGTGTTACCTGTGTTACACATTTTTAGGTTTATGTTAAAACATACAGGCCTAACCTGTGTACCGACCCTGTTAGTGTAGGCGATTCAGCGGCTCTTAACGTTTTCAGATACGGGGTAATCCACCGGGAAAATAAAGCTTCAAACAGGCAGATTAGGAGAGCGAGTCGGTATCTGAGCCGTTCATTTTCCGTATCTTTTCCTATTTAGGTCAGCATCTCCACACGTTATTCGAGCCTCAGAGCCTCTCTCGTCTGCAGCCCAACACAGAACAATGGCCTTTACCCCCCCAACCACACACACACACAGTTTACCGTTAAGATTTACTTACCATTTCACTGTACGCATCTTTGCTTAGCCTCGGGGTGAGCTTAATGGTGCCCATAAACACGAAAAATAAACCCAGAGCAAAAGAGAGAGCCACAATAGTTACTGTCCTTGGTGAGGCCATCTTCCCGTACCGTGCATGCAGCCAAACACTTCCCACTGAACTGAATGAAAGTCGAACGGTTTCCCGGCTAAGATGCACCAGTGGGATGGGCTTTTGGATGAGCCACAAAAAAAAAAAAAAAATGGCGACGACCCCTCTCTGCGCCGCATCCAGCAGCATCCTGACAGGAGCTCATCCACAGCTCCACTTCACCCATCAATAACCCGAACTAGGGGATGGTAGTAGGTTGTTTTTATCTTCTGTGACTACAATAAATCCCTAAACTCTCAAGGGGGAGGGGGCGTAACCACAGGGGCCCGACAGCTGGAGACTCACTCTGTGTACAGCTTGTTTGATAATACACACCACTAAAGCACAGTATGAACTTACTTAAGTACTAATGCAACTGTTTAAAAAAAAAAAGTGTCAGAAGTAAAATTCATTCATTAAAAACGTTAAATATAAAAGTATAAAGTACTTAAATTATTAGAAGTAAGGGACTTTACTGTTAAATGAGGTGGAGCTAGTGTATGATTATCTTACGTGAGGAAATTATTATTTTTATAATGGATTAATCTCCTGATTATTTTCCTGATTGATCAGTGAATACACTCTGTGTTGCATAATTCTAGATGTGTTTAATCAAATTACAGATTCACAGGTGGTGCTCTCGCAGCCACCCAGCCCCATTTGCTTCAGAGTCTCAGAAGGAAGTTGATTTGGCCATGGAGGCTTTTCTTTTGTCTACACAAAAAAAAAAAAAAAAAAACCCACAGACATTATGTTTATCTTCAGTCAGTTCTTGTCATTGCTAAGGTCTTAGACAGTAAAATCAATACTGATGAAAATCCAAAATCCCTCTGCCAAATCAAAGAAGATGTAGCAGTAAATACCCATCTGGTTAAATAAAGAGATTTTCCAGATATAGGCAATATTGTGGATTGTGAAAGACGGTCAAGACGAATGAAAGGCTGCCATGAAGGGGCTCAGGTCTGAGAGAACCCAGAAACCAGAACCCATTTTATCTGAGTATAAATGCAGGTAAACCGTCTTGTTCTTCATCTGTTACATAATCTGTTAAATGTTTAAATCTAAATCACCTACAGCACAACTACTTTGTTTGCTGTTATAGCAATACCCCCTGCTGCTGTAATGTAAACACGTAATATGTGACATGCAAGTAGTGACAAAATGTTTATTATACAATTTCATAGATCTGTTCATCACTTCAACAATGTCCCCTTGCTCAGTGCACAGTTCAATGCTGGAAAATTGTTCAAATCATTTAAAAAAAGGATTCAGTTCAAAAATCATATTTCCCTTACAATCAAAACTGCATAGATTTATACAGACAAAATCTCCTTTAACACTTTGGCCAAACACACACATTCATTTTAGTTTAGCTTTTGAAAAATTATATATTAATGTTATTTTTCTGTGATTACGTGTTTATGTAGACCTGCCCTTCACTACTCCTTGGAATTTGCAGTTTCACTCCAAAGGTTCAGGATCAGGCCTGAAATTATAGTCTATAGAAAGTCATAAAGACATAGCAGTCAGAATCTGCATCTTTACCCTGGTGAGAAGAAGGGTGAGAGAGTTTTTGAAGTGATGTAGTGTGTTGTATACTACTGCTGTGGACCACATCCTCACACTCAGCTGGCAGGACACAACCAGGACTCACTCTCACTGTCCCTGATCCTGACGTTCCTTCAGAGCCAGTATTGCTTTTCGGTAAAGATCTATCAGGAGACAGGGTCAGCTTTTTAAACAAAAGTCTGGATTTCATCATTTTTAGAGTCCAAAGTGTTATTGTATTTGATTGGTGGATGGAAGAAGAGGATGAGGCTCACCAAAGGTCGCAGAAAGATCCACAGGTTGAGAGTAAGCTTCAGGCATCTCTTCTGTGTTGATTTTGTTCTTCCTTTTTACTTTCACAACTTTCTTCTTCTTCTTCTTTTCCCCTGCAGCTAGACATAAAGTAAAACAAATATTAGATTTCCATTCTTAAACAGCTAATAACCGAAAAACACAGGCAATTAATAACTAATTACAACCTTTCAGTGGCTTCTCATCATTGTCCAGTGATTCTGACTTGTTCAGACTCTCTTCTTTCACCTTTGTTTTGCGTTTCAGTTTTCCTTTTTTGGGTGGGATCAGGGCACTGCTGGCTTTCTCTCTATGACCAGAATTTTCCTGCTCTCCTTCATTACCGTCACCCTCTTCTTCCTCTTCCTCCTGTTCATTTGCCTCTTCCTGATCTTCTTCACCCTCCTTGACCTTGACTGGCTTGTTCTTTTTCTTTGTCTTCAACTTCTTTTTTAGTGTGGACTCCTGGGAAGAGACATATGAGTTTAAGTCACCATTTATTTATGTATTGTAGCATTTATATCACGTAGTTACAGAGGACTGTACAATTATGACAACCAAAACAGAAAATCAGATCCAGCTTCTCTATGACTTCAAACTGAAAATCTCTGGGTTTTCGACTGGGAAACCAGGATGGACACTATTTTCTGACATTTTATAGACCAAGTGACTAATCAGTTAATCAAGAAAATAATCATCAGAGTAATCCATAATTAAAAATAATAATTAGTTTCAGCCTCAGTAAGATGAGTAAATTTATACCAGCAAGTTATCGTAGTGAAGCAATAATGTTAAAAAGATGTTTTCCTGACCTTCTGCAGCATGTTTCGAATGGGTTGCAGTTTTCCTTCACGCTTGGTCTTTTTCTCCTTGTCTTTAGGCCGATGAACCTGGCGAAGATCTGACTTGCTGGATCGGATTCTGAGGTTAGAAGATATTTAAACATAAAAGGTCAGCATGTAGCTCTAAATTTTGTTTAGCAAAAGTTTATTCTGACCAGTACAGTATGTGAGCTGTGACTTTGTCTGAATATAAAGGCTTTTCCTACCGTTCCACTTTGGTTTTTCTGCGGACTTTCTCTGTTTTTCCATTCCTCTCCCTCTCTCTTGGCTCCAGAGCTCTCTTGTTGTCCTGGGCTACACGGGTGCACAGCTCAGGATAATCCAGACAAACAGCACGCAGCAGCCAGCGAAGACCTCGTAGAGTCTTTCTGTCCGACCATCGTCTCAGGTCCATTAAGGCTGAACAAGGCTCCTTAGAGGGAAAGGAAAAAAGTCAGTTTGTCTGCATGTCTAAAATATCTGTCTATTCGCATCTCTATAGTTATGTGCTTCTCTGGCAGGAGGTTTGCCTGCCTTACATACTCTAAGTACATGCATTAGTGAATTTTAGAGCAGTACTTACAATATGGCACAGAGAGCGGCTCTGGTTGACCAGCTTCTCAAGAGACAGAATTTCAATCAGTTCACTTCCCAGCAAAGCGTTCATTTTGTCTTGTTTGTTTGCCAACCTGAAACAAACAAGTTTCAGCACAGGTCTGAGTGACTTGCAGCTATCTCTGTATTTTTCCTCATCAGCCACCAGAGAGCACTGTTTGCACTGCACGGAAAGTTAGATCACATTTAAAATGCAAACATAAAGTTGATTATATTTACACTAATATTGGTTTTCCTGCCACTCTTGGTTGTTTCAGCAGGTCAGCCAGAACCTCCTTGACCTCCTTTATCCTCTGCCTGTCACCAGAGTCCACCACAAAGATGATCCCATGGGCTTCCCCGTAGAGCTCCCTCCAGCCTCCTCTCGACTCTGCTGATCCTCCTACATCCAGCAGGGTGACCAGGTAGTTCTCCACTCTCAGCTCATTTCGTACGCAGCCATGGGTGGGTCCTGCTTCCACACCATGGGGGACTGAAGACATGAAGTAAAATACAGGTTGACTATTTGTCATATGTTCATTATATGCCGTTAAATCAGTTTTAAAGTGACTGTTTATTTACCTCTTAACATCCCTCTGATAGAAGAAGTTTTTCCTGCTTTGTCAAGACCGACCACAAGAATGGTCACTCTCCTGCAGAGAAGTATATACAGTACAGAATTAACATATAGCTTTACACTGTAACGGCTCTGCCATTAAGTGTATTTTAAAGATGCCTGTAATGTTTGACCTTTTATTAAACCCATTTTTTATTATTTTGGATGACAGAAGTTTGGCATAACACAACCCTGTCATTGATTGCATTCTTTTTTCAGACTTATACATTTCAATTAGTATTTTTCAAGATTCTTGTTTTTATTTATTTGTTGTTGTTTTTTTTCTTTTTACTTTTTTTACCTGATTGGCTCCTGTATTTTGGAGACCCAGGTGCAGCAGTTGCTCATCAAGTTGAACATGTTTACTTGAGGTGAACAAGGTGAGCACAGAGGCCACCATCTTCTCTGGAACTGGTACCTGCAAACAGACGGTCAACCTTAGTATGACTCACTCACAAACACACACAGAGGCAGACACAAACATGCTTTGTGACTGTCTCATGTGGGCTTAGGAAACTTTTACAGATGGTCAGACATCCAGGCAATGCTTTGACTGCCAAGTGTCTCTCTCGACCTCCCCAGAATCTAAAATTAGCTCTAGTCGTGCATTCTACAGCTCATTTTAATTTCAAAGTTTATTTTATCCAGTTTCTAGGATTAATAATCAGTCAGAACAAAAAAGAGAAAAAGAAGTTCTCAGCAGCCAATAATAAGGACCACAAAAATGTTTTCAGTTGTACTACTATGAAAAATATTTCCTTGGATTTTTCTCAATAACCCTTTTTGACATCAGCAATACAATCTGATAATGCGGGAGCCCAGTAAAAGCTTTCTTCCATGTCATGGGAACTATGAGTCGCCCTCTCAAATCTTGTAATAAACACGCAGCAGGTGTGTATGTGAGGTAGTCAGGCCATGCACTAAAAAAAAATCAGCAGGTCTTTCTATCCAGTGCATCTGTTCGGGCTCCATAATCTGATGAAGCCAGTTTAGATTGGCCCACTTTTACAGTGCTGTTAACAAGCTGGCCCATATTTGTTTTGGCTGTAAATGACAGTGAGGTTATGACCTTTCCTGCTATGGCATAAGTATGGAGGTTTTCCATGTTTATCCATTTGCAGCATTTAAGACAATTCAAAGAAAAACAGTCTCAATATCATCAATTATCAGTGTTTTTAAAACACAATATCACCTGTTCAAAGGACTGGATGTTCAATTTTTATGTGGTGTGAAGGAAGAAGGTAGCTTGATGCGTTTTCTCTTTTAAGGAGATTCTAAAATGGTCATTAAATGTAAGTTCAAAATAAATGAACAAACATTATCATTGCAGTACAAACTATCCCAATTAATTCACTTTTTTTTTATCACTTTAAGCATTTTTTGATACTGTTTACTAACTTGATTTGTGAGAAACCGTTTTTTGTAGTTTTGGTCCATAGTTAGTAAACACACATAAAAACTAAATTTTATGCTAGTGAGCTAAGAAGGAATAAATAAATTGAGAAACTGAAATATTAAGCTCTAAGAATACCAAGTAAAGTTGTATAATGGTCTAAGTTACAATCAAATCCCAATAAATAATAATACTGGTCATGAAAAACCTGTTGATTTAAACAGTATGTACAGTAGAATACTTTGTGTTTATCACAAATAGAAATCAACTATTTTATTAGTATATCTGTAATAATTTCTAACAAGTACTGCAAATAACAGCATTCCAGTCTAAATTCTCAGAAACAACAAGTGAAGGATACACGTGCAGTAAAATGCCGTGAGTCAGTGGATTAAATCAAAGCATTTTAAATTCAGTGCGCAATAAATGACTGATACCACTGACTGACTAAATTATGTGTTAAAGGTGCAAAATTTGCAAATTCAAGGAATACTTACAGAAGTAAGTTTATGTCCATGCATTTGTTTGGGTGCTCGTCTCTACTAACATCTTGAACCCAATAGCTACAAAACTAATCAGGCTCACACTAAGCCTTTGGTCACCCCATGTGGGAGGTGCAACCTGGGAAATGTTGTACTGGTATTTCAGCCAATCCCAGACTCCCCTGAGCCAGTCGCTGATCCCATTGGACGGCGTAGTTCTTCTTTAACTAGACCAAACAAAGGCGAATATATCCGTAGAGAACTAAATGTGTCTTGTGGTGTGATCTGTGACGTGTGATGATCTCCTTTTCCTGTTGAAGTCTGAGAGTGGTAGCATGCAGAGCGTCTCGACAGATTTATGCTGTCACTCAGGGTGATAATGACATCATAACTAAGATGGTGGCCAGGTGGTGTCACACTACAATGTACGTGTGATGAGTGTACAGGTATGACTGGAATTAAAGCTTACTAGAGACCTATTTTTTCTTCTGAGGTACATTATAATTGGATTAGATGTGACGTGGGGATAATTTCACAAATAACAATGTCCACATTATTTAGCATGGATAATAGAAAGAAAAGGATTATTTTTGGCATTTCAAGACATTTCAGAGTGCTATACAGAAAAGATGACTGACATGAAAACTTTGTCATAGAAAAATAATATAAATGAAAACTATAATCATCTGACTGGAAATATAACTAATTTTGAGTCAACTTTAACATTTACAACTCTGTTCAATTATGATGAATTCAATTTAGTTTTACTTATCCACATGAGGGCAATGGTATACACCAGCTCACCACTTCAATACACACTCAATGGATAGGAAAAGAAAGGAAAAACAAACAATCACAAAACTTTAAGCTTAAACAGTTGTGTGGAACCAGGAATTCATAACTTAATAAATATCTAAAAATACGAGTAAAGAGGCTGTGCAGAAGCAGAGAAATTACTTCTGAGGAGATGGAAAGCAAAGAGGATAATGGACCAGAGAAACAATTGCTTTGCACAGAGCTAAGCAGAGCAATGTCCTGCTCTACCCCTTACAGAGGATCATCATACTGTATTATGTAATGTTATTAATACAATAATTCAGTACAAGTATTGTAATTCAGCATTAGCCACTAGATGGCCTTGTATTCACATGATCTATTTTCACTGCCAGAAGCTCCTATGTACCATATAGTCTGTAAATAATATAATGGCTCCATGTTCTAGTTCTTGACAAGCTAAGATAAATTTTCCCTGCAGATAAATTTCAATTTACTCTGTTCTGAACATATTTATTTTTGTTTTGCGTCCATACGCAGCAATCCACAGAAATGACAGTGTATCTTAATGATTATGTAGGAAAATCCGGAGAAAACAGACTGAAAGCAGAGTTCCTTCAGCTTTAATGAAATTATACATTAAACTAATAAATGTTTAGAGACAGCATTCAGAGACCTGGAGCAATGGGTTGTGTGCAGGCCTTATCTCATTATGTCATTAAACCAAGGTCCAATCAGGCTCTGCCCTCATCTGCTGAGTAGACTCATCCCAGACTCTGACCACAGCCCTGTGTCAGCTGACTCTGACACACACACAAATACAGTCAAACACTCTCCTACACACACATGCACCCCCCCCCCACACACACACGTACACACACACACATAGAGCAAAAACAGCAGCAGCTGAGGACCACACCCCCATCTGCTCCTCTTTCCTCCACATTGCAAACATGTTTCAGAGACCCCCTGACTGCTGATTTTGCAATCTCAGTTACAGCTTCTGCTGTATTTTGGCAAATACACTGTGTTAGATGAGAAGAAAGAATTAATTAAAATTTGTTCTCCCTTTGTTTTGAACGATCTTTAAAGGAATAGTTTGTGTCCTTTGGGAAATCGGTTTTGTTCACTGTCTTGTTGAGGAATAAATGAGTAGAGCTGCAATAATTCACTGATAAACAGAAAAATAATTAGCAACTATTTTGATAATCAATTAATAATTCAAATAATTCCTTCTGCTTTTGTCAGTTCAATTTCATATTGAACTTATATATTGAACTTATTATATTGAACCTGAAGACATCACTATGGACTATGGACAGTCTAAATGATTAATCTGTAATGAAAGATACTGGTAGTTGCAGCCCTGTACATGAGAAGATTGATACCTCTCTCATGCCTCTTAGCTAAATATGAAGCTATAACCAGGAGCCGCTTAGTTTAGCTTAGCATATAGACCAGAAACAGAGGGAAACCCTTAGGGAAACTCTGTCCAAAGGTAACAAAAATCTACCTATGAGCACCTTTAAAGCTCACTATATGTATATCACTCACTATGTCTTGTTTGTTTCATCTGTACAAAAAGGACGTGTTGGGGCTTTACGGGGGTTGTGTGCTGCATTACTTCTTTGTTCACACTTTTGGACAGAGCCAGTTTAGGTGTTCTCCCGTGCTTCCAGTTTTTATGCTAAGCTAAGTGAGCCAGCTGCTGGCTGCAGCTTCATATTTCTCATACAGACATGAGAGTGGTATCTTTTCTAACTCCTGGCAATACTTCCCGAAATGTTGAACTACTCCTTCAATGACAGTGCAAAACAAATTGAGGACAAATTGTTTATTTCAGTCTCGTCGACATCCAGTGTACCCACTCTGTGACCTGACTGGCCGGTAACACAGTGTACAGGGCACGCCTGGTTCTCTGTAATGAGGTTTCTGTCTTCCACTTCCCTATGCCTCCACGGAGCACACAGTCTCTGCAGACTGCAGTCAGTGACCCACACCACTGCCTCACCAAACACATGCATTAGTAATGACAAGCCTTCATAGGTTGTGTCGACCCTCTTCACAATGCCAAGCTTGTGTCACTGGCTTGATCTGATTAGACGGGAAGAGGTCAGGATGTTTGCAGTGAGCTGTGCTGAAACTGTACCAGAGTTCATAAGGAAATATACAGGGCAGAACTTTCTTGTTTTGTAGTTACATCAACTACAATGAAAGTTAAAGCTCTTTCAAAAAATTGATTTTTCTTTTTCCGGCATAAATAGGACAGGACTTATTTAAGGTAACAGGTCGTGTTGACATCGACCAAAGTAACACAGGGAACAGCTTTGAAATGGAAATGTTAGATATATCCCTACAGATTATGCCCTTGTTTGCATAAGTAGGTGAATAAACATCAAACTGGTTCTGTTCACCAGGATCACAAAATGTTAATGTGTACTAATGAGCATGCAGCCTTGACAAAGACTATTATAATGAGGAAATGTCTCTGCAATACGTGAATGAGAAGATTGAATGAAATTTTGATAGCTGGTTCAATGGGTTTGTTGTCTGCACCTGTTCATGCGGCTGCTACACTCACAGGCCTGCAGGTCACTATAACAAGGCCAAGTCCACCCTGCTGGTGGAGACTAAAAATGGAAGTGCAGAGAAACTGATCTCCTTATGCTCGCCCTCTACGGTGCTTCCATTAGATACTGTAAATACTGTATATAATAAAACTACAGCATATTTTCTCACTACATAATCAAAAATTTTACATTGGTATCAGAAGCAAGTTTTGGCAAAAAAAATAGCCCAGAGAGAATGTCTCAGTTCACAGTTTTCTTACTGATTATTATAGTTACTACAGATGGACTCAGAAGCTTTATTCTAGCAGTAGTAGTAGCTGTAACAGATAGTATTCAAAGTCACAGTGACCTGTGCAAGGCAACACATGAAGGGCTGCTGAAAGTAAACTGGACTACACTTTCTAACATAACCAGATCCACTGTTTCTGTTCCTGTTTCTGTTGTTTTTATACCCTTTCCTACATGCAGCAATGAGATGTACAAAAGTGCAAAACATTTTACTTTTGAACAAGCAGCAAAATGTACTTAAAGTACCATGATTGAAAATACTCATCAAAGAGATCATTCTACAGGCTACCAATTGGATTACTGTTATTGATACATTTATATGAATAATACTTTAATTTTGCAGCAAGCATGGGTGTGTTATGAATTCAAATAAATGCAATGGAGTGAAAAATACAATATTTCAGTAAAAGTGTAGAAGTAGAAAGTAGCTGAACATGGAAATAGTCAATTAAAGTACCTCAAAACTGTACTAAACCACAGCACATTTTTCATCTTTATAATTCAATTATACTAGTTTATTTTCGTATGTTTATATTCGTTCGTATTTATTTATTTCCAGAATAGCTGCCAGCATGTGTTCTCCCTGCCACGAGGTGTCTGCATTTGTGCTCAAATTTAAATTTTTCTGCATCCTGTTTTATCTCTGATCTCTCTTACTTTTGCAGCCCTCGCCCATCATTTCCGGTATCACTATGTGTTTCTTACTTGACGTTGCACTAACAGCGAACCAGAGAAGCGAAAACACTATCTGCCTTCGGCCGCACACGGATCCCGGCACGGAGACACCCAAACCTCTCACCAGAGTCCACCACTGTCTTTGAACCTCTCACCGGCTGTCAGTCGCCACAGCCGGTGGAAACCTCGACATTAAAACCTCCGACTTTAGACGATGATCGGCCTGCTGAGTTTTTTTTTTTTCTGAGCGGACTGAGTGACGAGGCTGAACTTTCCCGATCCTGATCACGGTACAACAACAGCGCAGAGATCACTGCGGACGGACTGTGCGGTGGTTTCCTCAGGATTTAAGAGGGCCACACGCACTGGTATCGCCACGTACGACGACGGTAAATCAGACAATAAAAGAAAGCCTGTGGGGGTGAAAGAGAGCCTGTAGTGGAGAGGTGGCACACCCGAGTAGTAAAGTGAAATACAATGTCAAACCGGCAATGATCAACTTGGTGGAAAGTTGGGAGAGACGGCGCATTAAAGGGAATAATTAGTAAAAGGGATGTTTTTGAAGCGCAGTACGGCGAGACGAGTTCACGCCAACGTCCCTGAGCGACGTCGAAACTGTTTCTCGCAACACTTCGGCGTTTAATTCAGACAAACTTGAGAATATCATGTGCGAGGTGGCCATGGAGGAGCAGGAGCGGGAGATCGCAGACATAGACCCGCAGGAGTGCACCTCGGTGGCGGAGAACGGGGTCATGCTGGTGGTCAATCACAGCCGGGTCCATCCTCCCTTCAGCGTTGTGCTGGCCACCGTGCTCTACTGCGCCGAGTTTGTCACCGCCGCCGTGCTCTGCAGCATGTACCACAAGACCGACGATGTCATCTGGATGGGCTTCACCATCGCCTTCATGCTGCTGCCCGCCGTGCTCATTCAGTTAGCGCTGACGTTCTTTCACAGAGACCTGGGTCGGGACCGGCCTCTGGTCCTCTTCCTGCACCTGCTGCTGCTCGGCCCTGTCATCAGGTAGGTCGGGGTCCGGTAGTGCACCGCAAGGGCGTGGTCATGGTTTGCAGGTTAAATGACTGTTTACTACAAACAACAGCACTCTGCATCTCTGCTGGTCAGTTGCCAGGTCGTTACATACACAAGTCCTGTTACGAGTCCTGCATTCAAACATTTACTTAGGTAAAAATACAAATGTTTTAGCAGTGACCCATTTCAGAATAGTGTACAGTACCATGTGAAAGTTTTAGGCTCTAAAAGTAAAGATGCTTTCAAAAATAATGCTAGGAGTAGTTTTTGTTTATCAGTTAACTTAATAAAAAGTGCAATAAACAGAAATCAGTAAATCAGTATTTTGGTGTGACCACCCATTGGCTTTAAAACGGCTCCAGTTCTCTTCTTGCAAGGTGTTTCGCAAATAGATTGTTCCAAGCATCTTGGAGAACTTTCCTCGGTCCTTCTGTCTCTTCATGAAATCCTGAAACTGAGTCCATTATGTTTAGGTCAGGGCTCTGTTTAGGGCCAGACCATCTGTTGTAGGACTCCTGTGCTTCTTGTCTCTGAGGATATTTCCCTGATGGTATTGTGTAATGGATAAGAATCAAAACAAGTACCTAAAACTTTCATACAGCACTGTATATCATACTGGCAGATTATAATTATAACTGCCTGAATGTGCACATCACTTTAATGTTACAGCTGGTAATTAGGGATAATTACAATGACCTTTTTAACTCCTGGGCATTTTGTGAGTATCTCAGTATCTCATCGGTTCATCTTTAGTCATCTGTCCTCCTTACTGGTGCAGCTTCCACTTTCCATTTACAGCGCAGAGCAGTTAATGGGACACAAACAGACCATCTGTGTTGAGTGCACAGGAGCAGTACAGTGATCACTGAGAGAGAACATAAAGCTGCAGAGTTTTATCATAATGGATCTGAGTTATTTATAAAATGCGGGATGATGAATGAAATAATTACTCCGTTAGTAGAACAGAAAAAAGAATCTGCGACTAGTTTGTGGATTCAAATCAATTAAGCAAAAACATTACATAAAGTCAAACGTTATCTGATTCCAGCCTCTCAGATGAGAGGAGTTTCTGTTTTTCTCTATCATAAATCACCATGAACTGAATATTTTGGGGTTTTGGACATTTGGTCAGGAAAACAAAACAAGACATTTGAAAACATCAACATTGGCCCAGAAAAGATGTGATGTTCATATTTATCTCCATTTTTTTCATGATAGCTTTGGTTGAAGCAGTGTTTTGTACAGAATTAGAATTTCAGTCCGTGACTGAATCACACTCCAGATGGAAAACCTGTTCACTGTGTAAAACAGGATGAATGACTGTATGTAACAACCTCCCACATTATCACAAGTGGTGCAGCTCGTCCTGTAATATTCCCCCTCTTCTTTTAATTTGAAGTCTCCTCACTGATGTGGTCATGTCCTCTGGATCACAGTTGAACTCCCTGTAGTCTAGACCTTAAAACCAGTCTGTCAAATGACACTGCAGGGCTGGCATCTGCCCTAGTAACACATCCTTCACATTTATAGCTTGTACACCATGCAGTTGTATGACCTCATCTGAGGATAATGGCAACCAAAGGCCTTGTTGCTGCAGACCAGCCAGGCCTGGCTCGATCAGGGGGAGTGAGCTCAAAAAGAGGTTGTAGATGTTGCCGGAAAGGCTTCTAGAAGTATTACAGCTAAGATTTATTTCTGGCAGTCAAGGCAGTGGAAATGCAAATGAGATGGACGAGCAAATTCAAGAAAAGTAGAGAATGAAAGTACATCTGAAGGACAAGTCTGCAAAGTTTTGCATTCTGTTTCAGAGGAGGGTTTGTTTGAATACTGCCAGCTTGTAGCTCAGTGTCAGTTGATCTCAGCTGAGAGACCTGTTTGGCAAACCGTGACTCATGCAGGCAGACATAGGCGTATAGACTCATGCTTTATTCCTCTGAAATTCATATCTGATACCTTCTCTTTGAACTTTGATTTGTCTACAGAGTGCTCTAAAATTTACAGTGCCAGTTCCAGCGTTAACTGAAGGGTGTGCTTTTTTTACGGGGCAAGAAACTCAACCTTCAGTTGCAGGTTAATTGCCACGGGAAGAATGCTCTGCAGGACAAAGTGTTGCTCAAAGGCAGATGCAGTAAATAGCTTGATTTGCGGCTCAGCTTTCAGTGCATCGTAAAACAGAGCAGCTGAATATATTTAAAAACTGCTGTCAGATATGGAAATGAAAATGTAGATAAAGAGACAAATAATGATCGAGGAGAGCTACAGAGGAAACACAGGCAGTCCTTTGTGATTCCTTTCAAATGACAGGGGGTTATCTTACCTGCAACACTGAGCTCACAGATTTGATCTGAGTTTGTTGCGTAATGTATCAAAACAAATAAAACGTGTGTAGTTCCTGTTTCACCGCTCTACAGATTTGCAGTTCCCACTAAAACCAGATCAAGGTCATGGTACTGGGGGTTCAGCCACAGGTCTGCAATTATTTATTAACAGCTTAGAGATAAAGCCACATTAAGGAGTCTATAGATCCCCTGCATCTCTGGGTTTCATACTCAAATGTTGCCTGAAAACAGAATCAACATTTCGGTTTGCATGTAGTTTTCCGTTAGTGTGTAGCCTGCAGCAGAGAAGTGTTACTTTAATTTTTTTTGTGACATTTTGGATGTGAGCGGAACTTGAAGAGCAGCAGCGGCGGAGGTAGATGTGTTGATGAGAGCTGACGTGTGACTTTTCTATTTTAAAGGGGACGGTCAGAAGATGAAGAGGTCAGGGCCAGTATTTATCAAACTGCCAAAAGTACAATTTTTATCAAATTTCACTTAACTTAAAAATGCTCTTATCTAAGATCTACTCTTAACCAATTTAAGAGACCTCTCGAGCTTTCATACACTTAAGAGCATTTTTACGTCAAGACAAGTTTGATAAATGAGGAGCCTAGCGGGGCGGAGCAAGCAAACGAAAACAAGATAACAAGGATCGTCCTGCTGAAAAAAAACTGAAACCAAAAACCTAAAGCCAGAAGCAGCTGGATCTGTCTGTTGCGCAAACTGATTTGTGATCCTGCGCACGCCTCCTTCCTCCTAAGAATGCTTTGTTCATGCCAGTGGTTTAAAACACACGTGACAGTGAAACGGTTTCTAAAGTCATAATGATCCTATGCAACAATATTTGCTGTATCATTCTCTCGCAGTTATCATTGGTTGCGCTGAGCTGTAGCGTCTCTGATGCGCGTTTTTAATGCAGCCAGGAAACAGTGTAGGATCCTTATTGCATTACAGTTCATTCTGCTCTGTTCTACTCCTCTGTTTTATTTCCACTTCTTCTTATTCTTTGCTTCGCTGCTGTAAACAAATCACCTCTGCTCCTTCTTAGCTCAGATGGGAGTTTTCCTGTTTGACTTAGGGATGGTGTAATTGCTGATCTTGTGACATCGCAACCAAACATACTGTGTCTTCTATCAAAAGGGGAATTTAAACTCCCATTTTACGCAGATACTGCATAGAAACCCTTTTAAATATTTAAGAGCTTTATTTTACTTGTGTTGCAGTCTACCAGAAGACACAGTCAATGTGAAAACTTTCAAGCAGGGTCTTGGGTTATCTCCTGCAGGGTGGACCTTGTTTTGACTTGTCTACTTAAGTGTAAGATCACGCTCCCAAAGCAGGGACTGAAACTACGTAATTACCCTGCCAGCTTGGACCGGTCTCAACACGCAGATCTTGTTTTGTGTTTGTATTTTACATACCCTCCACAGTCCGGATGAGGCTGCATTTGTAAGCGTGATGAGCCTCATGTTGTAATCCCAAGACACAAAAACAGGATGATCTTGCTAAAGAGTTGTTGAAAGAATTTCCTGAATGCACTGCTGCCCTAGAGTCAGAGTATTTAAGTTGTCACAGTAGTCTCTTGACATCTTTACAGTTCCCCTTCTTTCCCATATTTGTGACACCATACTGCTGTGGTCATACACACAGGGAACAGATTGCATGTTTAGACTGCAAATACAGAGAAGCAGCCTGCATGTTTCCTCTTATAAATCCATAAGGTGCTGCCTTGGAAGTCAGTGTATTGATACTCTTGGCTAATGCACTCATCGGTCAGGCTGTTTTTTCTCCCCTAAGTGAAATTCAGTCTGCTTCTCAGTCGCTTTACAGAATCCTAAGTGCACGCTGGCTCGAGCTCAGCGCCCTCATACTTTGTCCTCAGCCCATTATGCTGCCAGATTTCCAAGGAAAGGATGTCAATAAATCAGGTTGTTGTGACCTATCTGCTACTCTTTTGCAAACCCAGTACCCTAAAGTTGCCCTTATTCGGCTGTGGATATCAGTCTGGGAAGGAATGTACTGTAAGTGTGTGTGTAGTGTGTGCCTGTGTAGAGATAAAAGCCCGCTGCTTGCAAATAACGCCAAGCCTCTAACGTTCGGGCCAAACGCAGTTCAGGGAGCAGCGTGGAAGCTTGGCACTGTGCTGTATTTGCATTGTAAGTAAAAAGTTCAGCCAGTGGCAGCTGAAGCAACAGTGTCTGACAGTGTCTGACTGCTGACTCTGCAGGGTCAGGGCAGCACACAGTTGAGCCATGGAGAAGTAGTTTCATGTGGGATTCCTGAGCCTCCACCTTTTATGTCCAAAGATGGAGATATGGGAGTAAAAAGATAACATTCCAGCACAGTGATGTGAGATTTAGAGCAGCAGTGGGAATCCTCAGAGGGCTGGGTCTGTGTGTTGAACACAGATGTGCAGCGCTGTGAGTTTCACGTCATTTTAGAAGCATTATTAGGGGATTATAAGGCTGACATTTTGTTGTTGACAGGTGCAAACCTTGCACTTCCAGTTTAGGTGGTTTCCTTGCTGAAGCTTGAAAATATGGGTCAGAAATTATTTTAATAACTTTTGTGTGATTTGGGCCAACAAACCACCAATCAGGTTTTAACTGTAGAAACAATCAAATTCGTCATAAATCGGCAGTAATATTTGTTGAGGATTCAAACACTTTCTTCTTTGTACCCTGTGTACAGAGCCTTTTTTCAGCTGTGTAAGTGGACAAACATGTTTCTGTCCTCATGAATAGTATGGATTTCGCGCCCATGGCCAAACACAGAGAGCATTTACCTTGCAGATGTTTAAAGAACCACACCCAGAGATTTTCAGTTCATCTGTGCAGGCCTCAGGGAACTGTGATTTCCGTCTTCTGACTGCCCTCTGGTGGAGACTCAGAACTGTGCTTGTGTTTGTTTAGCTGCAATTTACAAAGAAAGGTTTGTTTGTGATGGATCGCTTACATCACACGACTATTCTGAGGTCAATGATGTGTCCATGAGAAAGACCCAAATATCACATTTTAAGTTCCTAGACTGAAAGCAAGCTGCAACAACAAACAGACAATATGTTAAGCCTGATACTTTGCTTCCTTCTACTTATATATTTGCTGTATAATTATCTTACACGTTCACTATGATGATTATATGTTGATGTTAAAAACACAAACACATTCTAAACATCCAGTCTGGTGTCCTGTAACTTAAACACAACATTGCACTGCCCTCTATTGGTGTGAAAATATTACTCCACTCACTCACTCTCACTCACTCACTCTCTCTCTCCCTCTCTCTCCCTCTCTCTCCCTCTCTCTCCCTCTCTCTCCGCTCTCGCTTCCTCAGGTGTTTCGAGGCTCTCGTTGTCTATTTCAAGGCAGGTAAAAAAGAGGAGCCTTACGTCACAATCTCCAGGAAGATCAACCTGAAGAAGGGACAGGGGACGCCCATGGAGTGGGAGATCGGCCAGTCGGAGCGCAACCTGGCCACTCACAGGAACGCCTTCAAACGCATCGCGGTCATTCAGGCGTTCTTGGGCTCCACGCCTCAGCTGACACTCCAGCTTTATGCCACCATCCAGGAGAAATACATCCTCCCTACAAGACGTAAGAGTGATTAAGAGCTTTAGGCTAATGCTGCTGTTCCATTATTATTATATGAAAAAAAATCATGACTTGACAGTGCTACATCCTGATTTATATTCTTGCGAGGATGAAAGACCTCTAACGCTGATTAAAAGATTCAATTCTGTGAGGTTAGCAGCTCTTAGAGACAGTGACTCATCTCTTTGAATGAATACTATACAAATAAAATTGAATTTATAAGGAGTTTTGTAACTCAGGATCCGTAAAGTGAGTGTGTAACTTTTGAAAAAGGAAATTACACATTTTTCCTCTTACAGATAAATAAAAAAAATACTAATTCACAAGCATTAAAACACACTCTTGCTTAGTTCAGTAGATTCAGGGGTTTTGCTCTACAGTCTTACTTGTTTTGGTGCAGCAGCTTATGTTAGCAAACTGCATAGATATTGTTGTATTTAAGATATTAGATCTCAGTCAGGTGACCTTCACCTTTAACCTGTAACTTGTGGCCACAGCAGCCACTGTTCAGCAGAAGTCACACAGGTTATCTTTAATAATGAGACATTTTTGAATGAGCAGTGATGTGTTAACATCATTGAAGGTGACTTCTGTCTGTGTTCACAGTGGCTCTGATGATCATCACCCTGATCTCCATCACATACGGGGCCCTCGTGTGCAGCGTTCTGGCCATCCAGATCAGATACGATGACTACAAAGTGCGGGTGCGTCCTGCAGCCTACCTGTGCATGATCGTGTGGAGAGGTCTGGAGATTGCCACCCGGATCACGGCTCTGGTTCTCTTCAGCACGGCGCTCACACACTGGGTGATCCTTGTCGGCATGGCGAACCTGCTCTTTTTCTTCTTCCTGCCCTGGGTTGAGTTCTGGGCCAGGAAAGGCTCGCTGACTGAGAACGTGGAGAAAAACTTCTCGAAGCTGGGCACCACGGTGGTGCTGTGTATGTTCACGCTGCTTTACGCCTGCATCAACATCTTCTGCTGGTCAGCCGTGCAGCTGGACCTCTCCCATCGAGAGCTCATCGAGAGGAAGCAGCGCTGGGGCCGCCTGGCCCTCTACTACTGCGGACGCTTTGTTGAGAACTTCCTCCTCATCACGCTCTGGTACTTCTTCAAGTCTGACTTCTACGAGTACGTGTGTGCCCCTCTGCTCTGCGTCCAGCTGCTGATCTGCTATAGCCTGGCTGTGCTCTTCATGCTGCTCTTCTATCAATTCTGCCACCCGTGCAGACGCCTCTTCAAGTACAACGTCCACGACTGCCTGCACTGCGTCTGCTGTCGTAAAGGGAGGGGTGGGGCAAGCGGGAGGCGAGGGCAGCCGCCACCCTCTTACTCCACGGCTGCCACCATGGTGCTGGCACCGGAGGAGCCTCTGGAGCTGCTGGACTCCCAAAACTCTCAACCACACGACCTCACCAGTCAGCTGGGAGAGCGGGAGACAGCTATTGTCGAAGACATGATGGAAGCAGCCTGAGAAACGGCTTTCTGAGGAATTATGTCAACAAAACTCAAGTTCTCCAGTGTAGAAATGCATCCTGGGAATAGCAAGGCATGATGCTGGCGCTGCAGGATGCGGTCCAGAATGAGGCCTTGAGGTGATGAGTTAGAGAACAAACATTTGCCTTTTCCTCTTAATTGCACAAAAATTTGTTCATGGTTCTGAGAGAGCTTTAGCTTCACCCCTGATGTCTGTACTGAGGACAATTACGTACGCTCAAGGCACCACGAGGCCCCAGTGTACCAAAGAATGTAGCATGTTGAGATATGCAGCGATGCACAAAGGCCGCCTTGAGGGAGCAGCAGTGGGTCAGGTACAGGACTGAGCCAGGTGTGTGGGGAAACGTGCCAAGTGTGTCCCAAGAAAAGACAGACCGGGACGACCCCAGTTTACTTCCTCTCAGGGTTTTCACACTACGAAAGCCCCCTTTGCACACGTTTGCATCTGCACTACACAAAAAAGAGAGAACAAATAAATCAAAACAAACAAAAAAGAACACAGCTGGAGTGTAAGAAAAGGTTAGAAGAATTCATCTTCCTCATACCTGACTGCATAAATCTGCTGTGATGAATGCCTTGTCTTGTTCACTGTCCAGTCTGGTTGCCTTTCTTTAAAAAAAAAAGAAAAAAAGTTTTAGTTTTACAAAAATATATGAAAAAAGTGAAAATATTGTTGAAAGACTCACAAAACCTTTACGGAATATCAGGTGTGTGTGTCCTTAAAAAAAATTAAGCTAACATTTGATGAGTGACACTGAATGAGCTTGTACTTTATTGAAGTGCTTTCACATTTTGCGTATTTTTATTTTTTTTCTCACACTCTGTTCGGTGCCTTGACTACTGCTGTATTACTTGAATACTTAAATAAAACAATCTGATGTCTAAACATTCATTAGTGCCTCTCCTCCTCCTGACAATAAAACATGACCGCAGTGTGACACATGTACCATAAGGCTTTTTAGTCTTCCTATGAAACCAGTTGCGTCACCGGCCAGCGGAGTAAAATTTCCTGCATGGTGCAAGAGAAACTTCCTCATTCCCGCTGTTCATGCAAGTTCTACCCGACCTGAGTTTCCAGCAGGTAGGAATGTGGTTAATCAGCTCCCGGACGGAAAACTCTCCTCTAAACTTCCCCAACAACGCAATTCCACTCGCTGCAGCCTTTGTGTCTCCGCGTCTCCTTCGCTGTGCAGGAGGGAGGAGTCCGGACACACAGGAGGGTATAAAATAAAAGAAAGTGCAGGCAGGCTGAAGATGCTGGCAGGCTGTAACGAAGCCAAGATAACGCGTTCAACATGGGTAACTGGATTATTAACAATGGACTCACATCCTTCATACTGGTGAGTGCCTCGTATTTTCTCTTCAGGAATGTCATTTCTGAGGTCGCACACAGGACTAAAGGTGACAAGAGTGAGAATTTACGAATTTACGCACAGGTTTTTTTTTTGTGCGCAAAATGCCGTGTCCCAAAAAAAGTGACTGTCAGCGTCCAGACTCCTGCATCTTCAAAGCAAATACACTATTTAAGATTAAAATTCATGTTCCTATGAAAGGCTGAGTTAATGTTGAGCTGGAGACATGACCGTGGCTGTGTTTGCAGGTGGTCTGGATGGGCATCAACATCTTTCTTTTCGTATGGTTTTACCTCTTCTACGATTTGGGGGATCAGTTTTTCTACACGCGTCATCTTTTAGGGGTGAGTACAGAGACCTTCAGCACCTCTTCACACCTGATGTCTGTAAAATAATCAGTAAGTTACAGTACAAGTGAAGGTCCTGTATTCAAACTCTTACAGAAGTATCAGCAAATGTGTTTAAAGTATCAAAAATTAAAGTACTGTTCTGCAGAAACATGGCCCTTGTGACTGACCAGTTATTATGTTTTACATTGTTGGATTGTTTATGCTGTGTAGTATAATTGGACTATTGTAGCTGGTCAGATTGAAGCTAGCTTTAATTTTATTTTTTTTTTCTTTAGAGTCATGATGATTGATGGGTCTGGAAAAAAAAATCCCTCTTTGGGCCTTTAACGTCTATTTAAATTAAACCAAAAACTTGGAAACCACTGACTAAACCTTTATTGATACATCTGTTTCTATTAAATCTGAATCTGTACTAACTAATAAGAAAATTCACTTAATTGCTTTCCACCTCTGCTTTTCTTAAAGTCCTGAATAAAGTTATATGTGGGTTTTATTTCAGTCTGCCTTGGCCTGGGCCAGAGCTCCTGCAGCTGTCCTTAACTTCAACTGCATGCTGATCCTCCTCCCTGTGTGCAGGAACCTGCTGTCTCTGATCCGAGGCTCCTTCGTGGTAATTTTACAATGTATTCCTATGACAGCAAGGCAGGTTGCACTGAATGCTCTCATTATCTTTTAAAGGCTGATGAATTTTCATGTTGTCACTTAACTAGTTTGATAGCTGTAGGTCCAGGAAACATCTGAGATAATTTCACTCCCACCTCTTCTTTTTTCCCTTTCATTCTTTGGTGTTTATACACATTTTAAGCTTATTTTATTTTTATTTTTGAAAAGTATACAGTTAATTTTAATGTTTTTTCTGCTCTGATTTTTTGGTTTTTGTCTGTTCCGTGAAGCCCTTTGGCTGCATCTCTAAATGACAGAGGTACATAAACAGATAAAGTTATTTGTAATATTAAGTCAGGATTTTACAATAGTTGTAATACTTTCTCACAGGCGAAGCTTTCAGCACATTACATTAGTAAAACAAAGAGGACCACCTGGGGATTGGACACGGGTTTGTTGGGTTTTTGCTTTGGAAAGATGCTAAATGTTTTACTTTCCACTACCCCGCTTTCTTTATCTCTTCAGTGTTGCGGCAGAACAATGAGGAAACAACTGGACAAAAATCTGAGTTTCCACAAGCTGGTGGCGTACATGATAGGGCTGATGACAGGTGAGCAGACGTGTGCATTTCTCTTTCAGTCTTAACGTTAACCTGAATGCATTTCAACAAAAGGTTTGGGTTTATCTCTCATCTGCAGATACTTCAACAAACTCTGACCATATTCTTTGTTTAAAGATGAAAATTAGTAACTGATGAAGTTACAGCAAAAGGCTTTACTGAACACTGTTTTTATTCTTATATCAACATTTAAGTTTGTGTTGTAGTTTGTCCACCAGTAAATACTTTCTGCATAAAGAAAGAGAAATAATGATGGAGAAACCAACACATGAACAGATTCTGAGAGTTTTAAAAAATGTTTACTTCCTGCTCTGACTGGATACAATATTCTCTTTTTACTACTTTCCACGTTTGACACACCTAACCTGTAGCTTATCTGCATCTTTCAGATAAGTCACTCAGGGGTGACACAGGCTAATAAACTAAAATGGATGTTTTCTCATTTCAAATCTGGCCCAGATTTTGATTATTGTTCCGCCTTCCTGGCATACTTCCTCCTAACCTCGCAAACAGACAAAGAGAGAAATGCACACACAAGTCAAAATGTTAAGATGGGTCATGGTTACATTTTTGTAAGAGGAGACAAAGGCAAACAAAGTCTAAAATAAATATTGACCGAAGGTTTGTTTAAAAGAGTTTTCTCTATATTTCTTGTCAAAGATAAGGAAATCTTGACCTCGTGTGTAGCAACTGCAAACATTTTCAATCCAACATTTTGAGAACATACTCAAAAGCACTGGGCAGGTTCATACGACTGCCAGACTCATTAAAACTGTTAAAATCCAACTTACCAGCATTATGTGTGTACGGCTAAATATGTGACAGCGGCAGTAACTTGTCTCCTCTTTGTGCTCTGACAGCCGTTCATACGATTGCCCATTTGCTGAACGTGGAGTGGCTCAACAACAGCAGACAAGGAGTTTATGACAAGCTCAGCACTGCTCTGTCCAACCTGGAGGACACAGAAAACACCACATACCTGAATCCAGTCCGCACCACAGACATCGTAAGTCATCAGCTCATTATAATGAATCTATCACAATGAAATAAGACAAATTCCTGAATGTGGGAGGTCAAAATTAGAATCCCCTCACATATCCTGTTTCTGGGATTTTTCTTTTTTTTGTCTGGGACATGACTTTTTTCCCTACTTCACATTTATACTTCACATATTAAGCTAAATTTATCTTACATAGAATCTCAATTGTGAATCTGTAAAAGAGAGAGCCACTTCACTTAAAACCAACAAGGTAAAAAGTCAGGAGATCACCAGAGCCAGTAAGACGCATCCTCTGGGGACCGTGAATGTCTGAACAAAAACTTGTGCCAGTTCGACTGAAAGACATTTCCAGATCCATGCCGCTAACACAGCAAATAAAGGTGGCAGTGTCTCAGTATTCCTTAGATGTCAAAATATCTGGGAGACAAATCAGACAAAAACCACATCCTCAGATCTGTCTTCTCCATCGTCTTCCCTCCTCTGGTTATTGTAAACAAAAGCTCTTCTTCTTCTTCTTGTGTTTCAGGATCCGCAGCAGATTCCAACCTACTTTGCCTTCACCACCATTGCTGGCCTCACGGGTGTCATCATCACCCTGGCCCTCATCCTCATCATCACCTCCTCCATGGAGGTCATCAGACGCAGCTACTTTGAAGTCTTCTGGTACACGCACCACCTCTTCATCATCTTCTTCGCTGGTCTCGTCTTTCACGGAGCCGGGTAAGGGGAAAGGGGCTCAGTTTTTGTTTCTTTTAATAGGCCCGTGGTTGTTGTTACTGCAAGCTGGTTTTACTTGTGTGTCTCATCTGCAGGCGCATTGTGAGGAGTCAACAGAGCACAAATCCGCCGCACAACTTCACCTTTTGTAAAGACCGCAGTGATGAATGGGGACGGATCCCTGAGTGTCCCATCCCTCAGTTTGCAGGAGGGTTCCCACAGGTTTGTCTTTTTCAACTTCAAATTACGTAATTACTGCAACTGCTAGTACAATCAAAGCTTCACCAGTGAAACGTCAGTAATTTAATCACAGTTTTCCTTGCTTTGTTTTTTCTTTTTTTAGACCTGGATGTGGGTGATTGGTCCAATGGTCCTGTATCTTTTTGAGCGTCTGCTGCGTTTCATTCGTTACATGCAGACAGTCAGATACAGGAAGGTACGTTTGATTCCTGATTCACTTGCTGGCTTCTGACTTGCCTCACGTGTGGGATTAGATACGGTCTCTAACTCTGTTTGCTTTACCTTCAGATCGTGATGCGACCTTCCAAAGTGCTGGAGCTGCAGCTGGTGAAGAACGGTTTCAAAATGGAGGTCGGTCAGTACGTCTTCCTCAACTGCCCCGCCATCTCTCAGCTGGAGTGGCACCCGTTCACCATGACCTCTGCTCCCGAGGAGGACTTCTTCAGCGTCCACATCCGCTCGGCCGGGGACTGGACCGACAAACTCATCAGCATTATGCAGCAGCTGCCAGAGGGAGAACAGGGACCAAAGTAAGTACTTTTTTTCTAAAAAAAAAAAATGGAAAAAAATCAGAAAAATAAATCTTCTAATAATTCAGGAAACCAACATACTTTACCCATAAAACCAACAAAGTTAAAAGTATTAACAAAAATGTTAAAAGTACAGCTGCCATGACAATTTATTATTATACTTATACAAAACAAACACATGCAGAGAGAATAATAGAACAACAACAAAACAAACACCAACAAAAACAAGACATTTGTCATTCAGTGGATTAAACTGCTCCTATGTTCCTGTGTTTCAGATGATTCTCCCACGATAAAACATTTGAAATGTAGTCAGTGAACAACATCACACTCAGGACTCCACCATCTGTGTGGTTATTAAAGTCAAAAATAAATCCACACCGCCTTCCTTTAAAAACAAACAAAGTAAACTTCTGGGAATTAGAAAGGATCAAATTCCCTCTGGCTGTCTTAACTTTGAAGGGTTTAAACTGTTTAATCTACAAACCCCCTTGATTAAGTTATTTTAGGGTCCTGCACAGACTTAATTTTAATCACTGGGATTCAGTAGATTAGGTGTAGATTAAACAACAAATGATGTTGTTAATGTTAAAATAATGCACCTCCTGCAAAAAAGCGTTGCCAGTGCTACAAATGTCGACCATGTTAGGTGAAAAACAAAACAGAGACAATTAGGCGAGGAAAAAGAAACACCACAAGATCAGTTTAGTAGCTCTGCTGTTCTGGAGCTTTCAATCATCCATATGAGCAGATGGAGTTAGTCCACTTGTCTTGGAAGAGTAGATGTTCAAATTTCCTTTTTTTTCCTGAGTACTTAAAGGATTTATTGGACTGTGTGTTGGCTTAAAACCTAAGAATGGAAGTAAACGATATGGTCAGAAACTCCAGAGCAGCTACCTAATGGAACTTGTGGTGAGATTATTGTGTCATTGCTTGTGCTTTGTGTTGTTTTGTGAATTTGTACAAAGGGACGGGATGTCTAGGGATGGGCTCCGTGAAGTATCTCAGACAATAAATGGTATGTTGTGGTATGTGGCATCGGTCCAGTGCTGCATACTTGTTGCAATAAAAATAAACATTTAATAAATATATGTTTTCTTAGCCGCTGTGTTCCAAGGTCAACACTCAACTTTGAACCTCAGATCAGACAAATAGCAGAGTATAACAATACCCAATACAAAAAAAAGAATGAAAGCTATTACGACCCATCTTTAAATCAGTGCTTCCAAACTCCGAATTATACAGCTGTGTCTATCACATGCATATAAATATATATTTTCACCTTCACTGGCATCAAAAGTATTTATTTGCCCTGATAACACAGTTTGTTTATTGCCTGTCCTCAGAATGGGAGTGGATGGACCCTTTGGCACAGCCAGCGAGGACGTATTCGACTATGAGGTCAGCATGCTGGTTGGTGCCGGCATCGGAGTCACTCCCTTCGCCTCCATCCTCAAGTCCATCTGGTACAAGTTCAAAGACTCAGACCCCAAACTGCGCACCAGAAAGGTAACAACCCAAACGCCCTGATCCTGCTTTTGACATTTAAACCTCTGTATCTATGTCACAATAGCTCACTGCTGTGCTTGACTGATGTGAAACAAAACCTGTTATTGTCTCTGAAATACAAAGTGCAGTGTGTCTTCACGGTACGCTCATGTTAGAGGACGAGTCATCTGCTGGTTCACTAACTCTTTTGTAAGAGGATCATTGTTTAACTCTCCTGCATTCTGCTTCCTGGTTTCAGATTTACTTCTATTGGCTTTGCCGGGAAACACACGCCTTTGAGTGGTTTGCCGACCTCCTGCAGGTGCTGGAGAAAGAGATGGAGGAGAGAGGCATGGGGGATTTCCTCACTTACAAACTCTATCTGACCGGATGGGATCAAAGCCACGTGAGTGTGTGAATCGGTCCCGACTTTGCTCAAGCTGGAGACCAAAGTCCAGATGAACAGTGTGAGGTGATTTCAACTTAAACTCAGCTGTGTTATCTCCTCTTTTTTTTTGTCACAGGCCACTCATGTGATGGTTCACTTTGATAAGGACACTGATGTGGTCACTGGTCTCAGGCAGAAAACACACTATGGCAGACCCGCCTGGGACAAGGAGTTTGAACAAGTCCGCAAAGAGAACCCCACGTAAGACAAAAACGTCCTCTCTGAAAATCTGAAAATACCTTTAATTCCCTATTGAAATTCAGGAGAATGACTAATACTGTTCACAGCGAAGGGAGAAATATTCAGACCCTTTAAGTTAACACTAAAACACCATGCTACTTCATGTGGTAAAAGTACAGATGTATTGTTCTAAAATGTACTTAAAGTATCAAAAGAAAAAGTTCTGTAGACAAATGGGCCTTTGACTGATACAACTATTTATTACACTATAAGATTGTTATTACTGGTGCGTCCGTGTGGAGCTAGTTTGACCTACTTTATATACAGTGGTAGAAAGTCAGTGTAGTTGAAGTACAATGGGCTTGCAGCCCAGGAGCATTTGAGTAACTTTCCATCTCTCATCACTTTTCACATTAAAACTTGAACCTATGTCCTCAGGTCTGTGGTGGGAACTTTCTTGTGTGGCCCAGAAGCTCTAGCAAAAGTCTTGGAGAAGAAATGTGTGAAATACTCAGACGTGGATCCCCGGAAGACCAAATTTTACTTCAACAAGGAGAACTTCTGAGCAGGGAAACAAGAGAAAAGAAGCATTAGGGATTTTTGAAGAAGAAGTTTTCTCGGTCACTGTGGATTAACTTAAGACAACTAATGCTGACATAAGTTGTCTGACGACCTGAGACATTAGCTGGGTGTGTTTTGACACACTGTATTGCACACTGAACAAGCATGGCATGTTATTAACTCTGCACTTCTCAGGGACTGACTTTCCCTTTTTTCCATCTTTAACCATGATGAATCACAGCCTCACAATCCGCAATGATTCATGGTTTATGTGGTCAGTTACACCTGTAAACTGTCAGGAACTTTAATTTCCTGGTGGAAATTAAAGTTCCTGATGGTCTGATACTTGAACAAGATTATAGGGAAGAAGTTTACTGATACAGAGACATCAGGGTTCTGTCTCTATTGTAAATTTGTTACTATCTGTGTGGAAAACTACCTTTTTTGCACAAAGACAGATTAACAATTTAATGTACTGCTTTCAGGTACATATGGCAATTTACAGTTGACTACTATAGCAGCTCAGCTAAGACTGCAGTTATGCCCGTTCTTTTCTTTTGTGAATGTAAGAAAACAGTAAACACAAATTTCTTGGTTTATCCAACCAGCAAGTCCAAAACCCAAAAAGACTATCACATGAGACAAACAGCAAATCATCACATTTTTTTCTTGGGAAAATGACAAATGATTATTTTCTGTCAGTCAACTATTTTAGCTCTAAGTCAGCATAGTTCATCTTTCTTATGCATATGTTATACCTGTTGTCGCCTGTGATCAAATACACTGTAAATACTGTTAATAATGTCTTGTGAGTTTAAATAATTATCACATTTTTTTTCTTCATTCTTTTCTGGTTCAGGAAATAGGTTTCTTGGAAACAGACAATGGTTTATTATAACCTGTCAAATTGGCTGCTATTTCCTTATCAGAGTGTACATGCAAACCAGGAGGAAGACAGTCACGTAGGCTGTGGTTAATCATGCTTGGATGATCTGGGAGGAGTCATGGTTTTTTACATTATTTTCATTATTTCACAATTTGCTGTTTTTATGGTCTTTCTTATACTCGTTCCAAACTCCTTTTGAATAAATGAAGACAAGCTGTCCGTGTCTTTTTTTGTTTGTTTTATTGACAAAACAATATCCAGAAAAGCAGTTTCCAGATGAAAGAACATAAAAACAGTTGACTTTGAAGGAAAAGAATGAAACCTCATGGTAATTTTAGCTCTGTTCACCTTTATTGAGAGGTTGATAATAAAGGTCAACCTCTCAATAAAGGTTTTGCTTATTTATCAGTCCACAAACACCAGACAATAGGACTTTTAAGAAAAACTATACAAAGTTCCCAACTAAGCTGAGGCGTCTTCAGACACGTTGAAGCTGAAGGTGACAGGGTCAGGGTGGAGTCCCGATATGTTTCATGAAAAAATTAATAAACAAGGAAGGTAGACAGAAATTATAAAGTTGCTCCATGACAATGCAAGAATGTATTTCTAAATCTGAGTCTGGAAATCTGTGTGACATGATGGAAAAAGAAAAAAACTCCACCTCTGCCTTTTTGAGATTCTTACTCCATCGGGCCATCAGGGTGCTCCTCCTGCGGTCTTCTGAATCTGCTCTTTGAGGATGAGGATGCTCTGCCGCTGTTCCGGGGGCAACATGGCGATCTGTTCTGGGGTCAGCTGCAGGACTTGCATGATCAGGGCAGCCTGGAAAGGGATGAGTAATTGTCATATAAGAGGTAAAATGCATTTTTATGCCCCCAAAGTGGGGGAAAAAAAAGAAAATGAGGGCTAGCTATGGATGCTCTTTGAAGGAAAGTCACAATGCGTCCTTTATTTTGTTAAGCCAAACAATTTCCGCTGAGTTTGCATAAGCCCTGTTTTCCTCCTCAGGTGATACATACTCAGAATGACTTGCAATCAGTGAATGAGAACACAAACAGGGATTAGCATTTTGCTTAGAGGCACTTCAACAAGCTGCTGATGGACACAGATGATAGTCTTGTGTGTAACTGCTGATTAATGATCAAAACCCATTTTATGTATTTCTCTCCTTCAGGCAGCAGACGTGAAATGTTTAGATATTCTTGTGAAGGTGATTCGAAGTGAGTCTTAGTCCAGTCTGCTATGACACAGGGGTGATAGACACAAATGACACCCACCTTCTCCTGGTCCTGTGTGGAGACCTGACTCTGCCCGGGACTGAAGCCACCTCCTGAAGGAGGAACACCAGAAATACCAGGACCCTGGGGGGAGGAGGGGGGGGGGGGGGGGGGGGGGGGGGTAGCAGACAGCACCGTTTGTTTAATTTGTATTTTTCCCCACAGCTTTCTCCTTGAATAAAAAATTGTGTAACCAGTTTTATAACAATGAAGGGATCTTTTGGTAGATAACTGCAAGCAATAAAAGAACAACAACAAAAAAACAAAACAAAACAGCCAACAAATAGCCAACACAGACAAAGACACCAGATGCAGCTGTTACCGGTCTTGCAGGTGGAGGAGCGTTTGGACCCATGCTGTGAGGAACAGGGCCTTGCATTGCGCCTGCCATGGGAACTCTCTGAGCCGTCACTGGGCCACGAGCGTCCATCGCCCTCGGGTCACGACCTGTGGAGAGAAACAAAACCACAGTGAACACTAGTGTACGTTACGTAAAGGGAAATTCAGGTTAAAAATGAGTCGCACTATTTGAAGGGAAAGAAGGTTTATCATTAAATAACACATAAACAGTAACACCCGTAAAAGTGAAAAGGTGTGTCAACACTAAACTGGGATCTGTTACAGACCAGTCAGAAATTAACTTAAGTTCAATAAGTTACAGTAAGTTCAGGTCTGGAGAGTTTTCAGAGCCGCTACCTCTGGTTTCCATCGGAGGTCCCCTTGGCTCCATCATCGGGGGTCCCCTGGGGTCACCCATCATGTTTCGTGATTCACCCATGGGTGGGCCTCTCATATCCATTGGAGGTCCTCTCATATCCGGAGGGGGTCCACTTCCCATTTGGGACATGTGCACAGGTGGGGCTTGGTGGGGTGGTGGAGCTGGCATGTAGCCCCGGCTATAAATGTTCAGACACAAAGCAAGGACAATTACATATTTATACAACTAAACTGGCAAAGTCACAGTTACAGTTTTCTGGCAATAAAAGTGGTGGTACAAGTTAGAATTCCTAGGATTTTTCATGAGATCAAACCCCATTTTTTATGGTTAGAAATATTTTCAACAATAACCATTCAGAGCTGTACTGTTTCTGGTAATGCAAATGGAACATTTCCTCCTGCTGCTTCACAAAAAACTACAGTTGATGTGAGTACAACTTCTTACTTGGGGTCTATGACCTCTCCAGTTACAGACAGCAGAGTTCCCCCTCTGGGATCATTAGGACCATCTCCTAGCAGGCCTCTGGGGGGGATACCGCCTGGTCCTGAGAGGATAAAAATCACATATTTAACTACATAAATTCACTGTGGCGAAACATAAGTTGTATACATTAATATTTCCAGGAAATATTTCATGACTAATCTACTAAAATGGGGAGGAAGTCCAGATAAGGGAAACCACACACAACAATAAAGAGGTGAGTGTTTGCCCAGGGTGGGTATCTGAGGAAAACAGCTTGTTTGGGGTTGGTAAAGAACACATTAACATACACAGTGAGCACAGCAAACTGCCACAGCCCAATGTCACAACACACAGGGAGACATCAGGAGTGTGAACAGGAACACAGGCAGAAAACTGTGATCTCCCATCAATATTAAGAAAAAGTAACAGGTTCAAATCACATGCTGTAAAAACCTGTCTGCAAAAACACATGAAAACAAACTCTACTCCTGCACAGACACAGACAACCTGACGTGAATATAGTTTCCTACTTGGGTCTTGTAACTCTGGTGTTATTTTGCCATGTGAACATCATGACAGGAGGCATGCAGAGAAAAGATAAATTGCAACAGGTTTGTCAGTGTTCAATTATGCTGATTACATTGCCTCAGTCACACGAACACCACAAATGACTAATGTTTGTGTTACTTTGGTGGGTTTTTCCTGCCTCAGCTGGACAATAAAGTTTATTCTATTCTAGATGTCTGGGCTGCAGTATCGCCAGATTTGACTGACAAAAAGTTTTATTAGTGTAATTAATAATTTTTTACCTTGAAAAATCTTTTGGAAAATCTGACATTGAAATTAAAGACCATGCACCACAACTTGCGTCCCTACATTTTGGAAAACTGAGTGCGCCGAATTTGCCATTAGCAGTTCCTGTTTGCTATGTACGATTGGATGTACTGTGAACTGCCCATGATTTATTTTGTTACTGAAGAAAACTTAAAAACGCGATGATCTAATGGAGTTAATGGAGTGTCTTTTTCCTGATTTTCAAGCGGGTTTATGGATGTTTATTTTCATTGTATATCAGAAATAGTGATATCCTTTAAGTGTAAGTCAGATTAAATCTAAAAATATTTGATAACATGTTTATCATGTCTCTGTGTTCAGATTTTACTGAGTGTTAAGATTTTTTTGAGACATTTTTTGACACAAATTGCAACAATTGGACACAGAGTTTTAGGGTAGGCTATCGATTATTTAACATTATTAGGTGCCAGCGTGGGCTCTATGTCACTGCCACTACTGCAACTGCTGCATCATGCTGATCAGACATGATCAGCTGATCAGAATCAGACCAAACAACAACCAAGTCCCAGTTGTTTAAGGACACCTGCATGCACCTGTCGCGTTCACCTCATGCAGCATGTGAGTCTGTGCCTCCTCTGCAAGTGTCCCTTACCGTTTAAATCTCAGTTTAAACTTTCTGTAGGTATAAACCGCCCTAATGGTACAGAAAGTAGCCCAGAGTACAACAGTCTGCACAAATCTATTTTTTATAGGCCTCTTGAAGAAATCTGGCAACACTGCCACTATTAGTCCAGTTGTCAGTGCAACTCTAGTGTGGAAAAATAGTGTGAAATTGGACCGTTTTTTTGACAACTGATGCTGACAAACGCGAACAAGGTCACAGCAAAAGAGCAGCCAAGAAGTTTGATTTTACAAGCCTCTTTTGAACTATCATGCTTGAAAGCAAATTCAATAACTTCATGTCACTATAAACTGACACTTAGCTTTCCTGGAGTAAACAGAAGGCTAAACAGCCCCTTCACTTCTATCAGCCAAAATAATGACATACGTGATCTCTCATGCTGCACAGCTGCAGCTAATGACTGCTATTAAAACTGACAGTCAAGATATAAGGACAGACCTCTCATTATATGTCATTTCCACCGCTTTCATCTTTATTGCGGTGATACAGTCATAAATGGATATCTTTACTGTCTGTGCTATTTCTGAGAATCTCCTTTACAATCAAAATCTGCTTGTTTGAATAAAAAACAACCCAGGTCTGAGCTGAACGCCTTCATGTGAATTAACAGGCTAAGAAAATAAAACATCTAAAAAGTGACATTAACACCACAATCAACGTTTTAAAAAGTCAGAATAGAAAACGTTGCAGTTTTCCACAACTGAGACGATACTGATTTAGAGACTGTTACTCAAAGTCTCAGTTTTACATTTTGTTGTTCAGAGCTCCAATTTCAACAGGACCAGGATTGTATCTGACACAGATCAGTGTCAAAGGGTTGTCCAATGTCCAGCGTCTTACACTTACACAAGTACTCCAGGCTGACACAGGACAATCAACTAGCCGACAAGAGTGGACAGCCTGCTGTGCTGAGCTGATGAGGCCCTGTGGAGCATTTTCAGCCTCCTTTACAGCAACCGAAGGTGCAACATCGAGCACCTTAAGTGCTCTTTTGTACTGATGGCCATCAGACCGTACAATGCAGACCAACTAGAAGAGTGCTGAAGGCAAAAAGCCTGGTCCGTCTGCACAAACTGGCCTCAAATGCATTTGTAGTTTTGTTTTCTGGAGTTGGCCAAGCTATTCCTGCGTATGTGACAGGTACACGTGCACTATGACCTTCTACAAATGCAAAGTGTTCTGATAACAATACTGACAACTCAATAACTGCTAAACTCACACAATAATTACCTCTATCTGTGTGGTTCCTCTCTCAGTATTTTTAAGTTTAGAGTTTTCTTCCTTCAGCATCATCTGTCTTTTTTTCATCTGTACATCCAGGATTGTGGGACCATATTTTTATTCAAAGCACTATAGCAATGTTCTTTTTGTTGCACTTGCTTACAGCAGTACTATTGTTTTGTTTTTTTCACCCTTTTTTTGGTATTTACTCAGATTATAAAAAATGTGTATTAGTAATCTCCTACACCAATCTGTTTAGAACATTTTCCATTCATACACATGCTAGCCATTTCTAGTATGAAAAGGCGGTTGTACATGTTTATCTATATATTGTTCTTTGATGTACGTACAGACACACAGCTTTGCCACATAATTCACACTACATCTTCTCGGAGGACACAAGAAATCAGTTTAGCCTGACGTTGAACTTGGGTGATGTGAATTTGAAAACAAAACTATTTACAATCCACTACTTCCTCACTGCATGTACGTAATATCCATTTAAAAATTAGCTTGGCTGTAAGAATATCGAAGTAATCATGCAAAAACACTTGAGTCTTGGCTCCTGGCCCAAACCTGTATCTGTTCAAATTCACTGTCACCACCATCCACCCACCCACATGACATGGCACATTCTGCTGCAGCTATGCTAAAGCTCCAACATCATAATCTTTATACAAACAGGCTTGATAACAGATGAAGGTAAAATGGCATAAAGGCTCATATTAAAAAAAAAAAAAAAAAGAAAGAAAGAAAAACAAAAAAGTGGGCGTGCAGTCTAAACAATGGTAGAAAGATAACACTAAATACCAAATCTGCTGCATATTTGGACAGTGGCCACTCCATAACAGTCCTATGACCTGACTGCTGAACTGAGGGAATACAGTGATACCTTGAGGACGCTCGATAGCAGCTTGCCCAGACGATCCTGTGGGAGAATGCTGAAGGTTTCCTGAGCCAGCATTAAAGTGAAAAGAACAGGAGACACAAGACTCAAGAGGGAAAAGCAACACTTAAAGAGAAGTTTGAAGCGTGCTCATGAAATCATTGTACTAGCGCATACACAAACAAACACACAAGGGTGAAGAGGGAACTTTTAGAAACTTAACATTAGTAAATATATTACATAAACACAGACAATATGATACCAAATGTTTAGGCAGAATAAAAACCTTATGTGCTGCAGAGATCCTCAAGAGTCAGGCTGCTTATACTGTGCCTTTCATAAAGCACCTTCACTAATTACAAGCATCTGGTGACACCTAGTGATTCCAGTGAGCCATGGCATGTGCGAAGCTTTGACATAAAATGAGGTTCAATTCTAGTGAGAAAATATTTTTTCAGTATTTTACCTGTATGTGTGGTACTGGGTGGACTGTAATTGTGACTGTGGCCAAAATAAAGTGCAGTTTTTCACATGTGATTGCTAAAATAAGTGAAGAGCAGCTTAAATTGTTGTATTACCTGTGACTGCATGACTGTAGCTTTGTAACTGTTCCAGAAGTGATGAGGGGGGAGGTTGCCTGCACTACTTTCAGTGTTGATGTCACTTTGACTTTTGAATGGAATAAATAATCAGTTTTAAAAAACAAAAACAAAAACAAATGCTTTTGAATTGGCCAAATCTATTTTGGTAATCTGCAGAAACTGGAAAAATCACTCTGCAAAAATACCTTGCACTGAAAAGACTGACTCTGTTTTTCTGTGTAACCTCCTTACAAACTATTACTCTGTGTACGTGAACATGTTTATATAGTATATACATTAATATTCAATATATTATTGAATAATTAACATTATTTAGAAACTATCAAATGTTGAATTTTAAAAATCACTCAAATATACAACTTTGCTTTTCAATTATCAATAAAAACTGTATGTTTGTCAAACATAACATCCTTAAAAGAAAAGAAATCTTATTATTACACATCTCCTCAGTGAAACTCTCTACATCAAAAAAGAGGGCAAGTGTAGACAGAGACTAATAAACGAGACAGATACAGCATGGCAGCTGTGTGTCATCAACTGAGAGGAGATGACACATTAAAAACACAAACCAAAAAACAGAAAACATATAGAATTACAGACACACCTTTAAGCGGAAGAAAGCTTTGAGCATCAATCAGTTTGTGTTCAAGTGGGACTGATGTAATGAAACCATCACATCTCACACATTAATGACCTCAGTAATCGATGTTGGGAACATAAGGATGATGCTACCACAACCAGTTCAGTTGGGGATGCAGGTATGCGTGCAGTTTGACAATTACCTGGAGGTCCGACTGGTCCTGGGCCCGGTCCCGGCCCAGGCATTGGTCCAGGGACAACACCCATGTTGGGAGGTTGCATCATTTGAGGGGCTCCGTTGACATGCATCCCCGGCTGATCATATTCCAAATTATAAATAAAAACAAATACAGAAGGAAAATATAAACAAAAGAACTTAAACCTTCAGCTTGAGAGCCATTTTTACAGAAACACATCAATTTCTAATATTTCTATTTCTAAGACAAAATCTTATAAAAACCACATTTTGCTATCACATCTCTCGACAGTATGATTGTATAAGATGGTCTGAGTGGACAAAACTTTATAGATGTCTGTTATAAAATGTGGATTAAAGAGAAGAGATAGACTGTGCATGATTGAATATAAACCTAAGAAGTACACTAAGTTCACAATATAAACATGTGTTCAGGTATGGTCCTTATAGTTGCCCACCGAATACTTGCTCTGTCTCACTTTCACTTTTCTTGAAGCCCCCAATGTGGGCAAATTCATGGATGTGTTTCCTGTTCTGATGAGATCTCACGCTGGCTCTGGCTAATTTGCAGGTCAAAGTTCACCTTTATCCAACTTTGTTTCATCAGCATATTTAGTAAATTATCACACAACCAGACTACAAACAGTAGCGTTGCTGTTCAGCTCTGTTTATAGTTTATAATTGTGCAGATCAATATTTATTTATTACCCGCATCAGAGTCGTGACATGTCCTTTTTAAAGGCCGAGTGCAGGTCAACTTTGTTGAAATGAAGTGTAAGCGACTACTACTTTACTTTAGAGACTGAAAGCCTGTTCTACTTACCACGGGCTGCGGCTGAGACACTGGCACACTGGGCTGTGCTGGAGGCGGGTTGACTGGGGCTGCTCCTCCACCTTGTCCGCTGGGAATCAGAGGCTGGACTGCTGTCTGACGGTGGAGCATTTTCTGTATATGGAGTATGTGGATACGCATCTCTCAAAAAAGTTTGTTTTGGTTCAGAGGTGCAGACTGACATTAATGTCTAATGACCAATAAGAAGGTCACAGCCAAGATGAACGTCTTATTTTAACCTTGAGTCAAAGAAAAATAAGATTTAACTAATCTCTTCATTCTCGATCCAGCTTCTCTCACCAAGGCTATCTCAGGGTCAACAATCCGCATGACCACTTGGGCCTGCAACAGAGCATAAGCCAGCTGAGGGTTCTGCAGCAGCATGTTCCTCGCCTCCTGGGGACTGTTCTGCACACACAGCTGGAGAGAGAAAATCAAATTTTCACCAACAGAACCAACAACAGAATCTTGAAATATGAAATTACAGACTGCATGAAAAATCACAACTGGAGAGCTTTGTGCTTTTACTTCCTGACAGGTTGGATCCGTTCTTTTGCATACCATAACCAATCAAAGCTGTTTATGGACATGTGCTGCATCAGCGCAAAACATTAGACAAAGACGTGCAACAATATCTGTGGTATCAGGATCGGAGCCCAAACACTCACACTCAGATCAGCATATGGAGCTATCCTACTGACACAAGCTTTGGTGCAACAAAACACTTTTCCAGTAGGGAGAAAAATGTCTGCAGAGCGTTGTTTCTTTGAGCTTAATGAAGCAGACTGCCAGCTGTGCAAAGATAAGGCTTCTTTGGCAGAGCTGAGAGAGACAGGCTGTACAGCACAGACTTCGTTAATGAAAGCAAAGGAAGAGCATCTGCATACAGTTGTCATCCTGGAGGTGATTCAAACTGAGAGAAACATTTGCCCCCATCTTTTTTGGAGACGGGAAAGAGTAAGCAGCATTATACATAAACTCTTGAGATCATGTCTTTTGGGAAAAAGCACAGTAAAATACTTTCAGCTATACTAGAGTCCTCATTAGATTTCTGTCCAATACTTTAATTTCGCTTAGGTACTTTGAAAACCTCTGCAAAATTCAGCACATTCATTCATATTTTGATTTTGAACTCCTTGACCTAATTTGATGCTGGCCGCCTAAGGAGTCTGTTATATCTGTGCATATATTTACCAGTTTAATATATAAATTTCATTTCATAATGCTAGGGACTAGCTACCATAACTGCCCATTAAACAGTACTCAGGATGGTTGTGGTATTGATAGGCATCAATTACCTTATTTAACCTGATCAGCAACAACTTTAAAACTAGTTACCAGCAACATTAAAACTAGTTACCGGTTTTAATGTTGTGGTTTAATTTGAGAGAATATGAAAGCTCAGTGGAAGTAGTTAACTTCTCTCTGGAAAGGCTTAGTTAATTTAAAATGTCTATAAGGAACACAATGAAAATGTAAACTGTCCCATTCAAGAGAGCTGAAACAGTCACTAGTAAAAATCTGAGGTAGTAAACCAGCCTACCTTCATCTGTTTCATAAGTTCAAACATCTGCTCTGGTGGTAGACTGGCCACAGCTCTGCTGATGGACTCTGGGGCCTCCTCTGGCTGGACACTATCTCCATAAGGAGACTCAATAATGGGAGCTCCAGTTCCCAAACCTGTGAATGAAAAAAAATGGCAGGGAACTGTAGCTTTTCACAAACATCTTTTAATCAAAATAAACACTGCCCTTTTGACTGAAACAATGCCAAGATAAAATGAATACTTACTTTTGAGCTCTTCCTTGTTTTTCTCACTGGCTGCATTGTCTACACGGAGAGCCCGACCGCTGAACTCTCTCCCATTCAGGTTCCGCATGGCACTGAGAGCCGTCTCCTGATCTTGATATTCACAGAAGCCATATCCCTTTGGCTTTCCTGTCTCCCTGTCGTATACTAACCTGAATACCAGAGGACAGAAATGATGACAACAAACTCCACATGTGGAAAGCTGACTAACACAAACTGGGAAATCCTATTAAAACACTTCTTTAACTCAAAAAGACAAAATCAAGGAAGTGTACAAGATTGGACTGATGATTTGACTGAGGGAAGTCTAGAATTACAAAGAGCATAGTGCTTAATAGTTGGAATGTGGTTATGGGGTATATCAAATAGCTATGAGGAATAAGAGAGGCCATCTGCACACTGAAACTTGAACGACCCAAAGCTCCATTCAGTGCAAAATCAGTGCAAAGTTTCGATAACCTGCAAGGTGTTGGTCAGGCAAACATCCATATGAACAAAATACAGGCAATATACACAGCTGTGAGTTTATTAAATACACCTTGCTAAAATGAACGGTCCTGCAGTAAATACTACCTTCAGTTTCAGTCTTGTTGAGACTGTATTAAAGAGGCGCAGACATAACTGTATGGTCATTTTAGAGGACGTATTTTGTGGTGATACTGACCTGCGTGGCGTTCCTATAATTTGGCCCACACCATTCAAATCACTAAGGGCAAGCTAAATAACAGACACGCCTGTTTGTATAATGAAATACAGTTCAACAGCAGCACAAATGGCAGCCTTGATGCAACTGAATCGACACCTCTTTAACAAAGTTTCAACAAAAACTGAACATTATAAGCTTTATGAAAGAAGGATTTATTTCAGCACTGTCGTATTAGACTGCATTAGTTTTAGCTGGGTGATACTAATGAACTGATAACTGAGTGTAGACAGGCAAAAACAAGACAGCTCCTGACGACACACAAAAAACACCAAATAATCCTGCTCTATGCAGAGTAAACAAGCAATGCAGCTTATAAAGAACATATAATACATTATTTAAACACAGTTAAGCACTGTATTATTGAGCCTTCTTTCACGGGGTCTGATATGCACACTTTTGCCTTTAGTGGCACTCTCTTTCACTCACCTGAAGCTGACAACTAGTCCGACTTCAGAAAAGATGTCTTTCAGCTGTTCCTCTGTCGCTTCATACGGAATGTTCCCCACTAACATAATAAAAATTGACGTTAATATGACAATAAAAATAAATACAGCTTTTTGTTTGAATATGTATTTGCTTTTTTCGAGTAGCGTTAACTTCTGTGCCCTCGTTGCCTAGCTAACAGTGCCATTAGCCCAGCCGTGTACGTTAGCAAGCCTTCATTCATTAGCCGTTACTTTATCGACTTCTTATGCATCTAACAGCCAAAACGGTCTATACCAGAAAGAGAGACGGCGACACACTTACCAAACACGGATCGTAACGAACGGTCAACGGCTGGATCTCTATTCGCGGCGGCAGCGGCGGCGGCGGCAGCCGCAGCAGCAGCGGCAGCAGCTACGTTCGCCATTTTGGGGACAGAAATAAATGGGACACTAGGAAATTAGGCAGAGACAATATCCGTTTGTGGGAAAAAGGCCACATTCAAATACTAAGAATGCGACCTTTCCTAACATCTTTACCATGAACGCTCGCTGCCAAACAAAGTTTTTTTTTTCTTTAATAATGAGCTAGCAACGATGATACTCGTTTGAAAGCGGACAGCGCTGAAGAACAGAATCACAGGGGTCAGTGTATATACAAACGGGTAGGAAAAATAGGTGGCGCTGTTGTCCGCGGTTAGCTGCTTCTTCGCACCGTTAGAGACGAAAATATGAAATTCTACAAAAGTAAAACAAGGCATATGTCTGCCCAATATCCAATTTTCCTGCAGCATAAGATTTTACGAGTATTTCTTTTTTTACGTAGGGGTAAGCAAGCTAAGTCTTCTTTAAGTTGCTTATTCGCTAATGTCCTTAACTCAAAATGTAGCCGTTGGGAATGTGAGGGGCCTCTGATCTGTCAGTTAACACCAGTAAAGTCTGATTAAATACACGTTTGAATCGGAAGCGAGAGCGGACTTTTGTAAACGAGGACATTAATATTAACCTTAACTTAATTTATTAACTGGTTATCCCTTTACTGGTATGGACTGACCTAAAAAAAGGGCTAAATTTAGCTATGTATTTAGTTAACCTGGTAGTAAAGTATAAGGTGCTGCAACTGGATAATCACACACCTTGTGTGTTTCTATTTTCTTCTTTTCACTAAAAAAACATCAACAAAAAAACGTCTCTTGCCCAGGGATGCCCCCAACATTTACATACAGCTGTACACCATATACTAAATGCATCAATTAAGTAATTAAGTGTAAATAACCATGGTGTGTGGACACGTGCATACAACTAATTATTTATATATCCATTTCTTTTCCATCTTACAATTAAGTTTGTCTTCCGCTTTTCATAAATGCAGTGTATGTTTTATTCACGCTTATATATACAGACATATCCCTTTATTCTTGAAGCCAATTTGTTGAACTTTAAATTCATCAATGTTCAACCCACAGAAAAATAACAGGAGCTTTCAATTACCAGCTAAGGTGACAGACAGGCTCTTCTTCTTGCTTAAATTGCTGAAAAAACTATGAGAGACCATAATACTTCTCCATGGGTTGGACCTCCTTAAACGATGCATCAGCTGTATATCTTAAAATCAAAGTGAGGCATCTGCACATTTGAACTGAATTGTGAGATGAAATGTGGTTGACACACCTGTACCAATGCATGTCTTATATATAAAATGTCAAAAATGTATTTCTTGCAGTGGAAATACTGGACAAGAGGTATAAGAAGGCACAGTAGCTTCAACACATTGTGTAATGTTTGCAATTGTATAAAAATAGCGATAAGACAAATAAAGTGGCCACTGAGTGTATTTTATAACATTCCCCAGATCAGATTCTGTTGTATTATCATATAAATCAGTTTCAGTTGATTTGTTAGGCAGCACTTTAGTATACAGCCTGCAAGTTACAGTGTCATTTCATAGTTTGAGTAAGGTACCAATAAAATACTTGGCAATTCCAGCTGGTGTTTAAATGTAAGAACAGTGGTAGCAAACAAGACTATGGGAAACAAGGGAGTAACATTCATTTTAGGGGAAATAAATTATACCATAAGTATTTATGTAAACACAAGGTACCTACTGCGCAGTACGGAGAAACAAAATTCAAGTTTGGGGAAAATGGTGCTAACGTCCTTATTGTTATTGTTTAATTAAAGAGCAAAAAAGGGAGAACAGCCGCACACTGTATTTCAGCCCACATACCTTATTCTTACTGTGCGATTAAAAGAATAAAAATGATAATTATTAGGTTCCTCATTAAATATTAAACATTAGCCATGGTTGTTCCACCCAGCTGTATGTTATATTATTACATGTCTTTATTATGTTATAGTTTTTCCTGCTTAGATGACAGTAGAAACCTTCCACATGTATGGGCTTGACAAAGGTACATTTGTTTTCAACTCTAGTTTCCCTATAGTGTGGGGTAATTGAATGCCCCTCTTTTATAGTGTATTTCCTCCTAAACACCACATTAATGTTTGTTGATGAGTGGAACTACAAATGTGGATTTTACAGAAAAAAGATATGTGGCCTGTAATACAATGTGCGGTTGCCCCCCCTTTTAGTCTTTAATTACACATGAAGAACAATGTTGTTAACACCATTTTCTCAGAACTCCAGTCTTCTGTACCCATTATTTACATTATTTGCATCGATTATCTGTAAACGCGGAGGCATTTTAGGACAGAAAAGAAACCGTGGTTCCACTGGGGCTCGAACCCAGGACCTTCTGCGTGTAAAGCAGACGTGATAACCGCTACACTATGGAACCAGCTGATTTCTAGCCGGATGAAGTAGTGGTAAAATATAAATATGTGTAGATGTGTACATCTACGTATATACATATTGTGTGTGTACATATATATGGAAATTATGGTAATACGATGTTCGGTTCAGTCTTTACGACATGATTAAAGCAGAACTACACCGGCAGCTCGCTGAGATTCACTAAGCCTACCCCTGCTTCGTGGCTGCGCGCTGCGGTCTAGCGAAACAAAAATATCCGTCAGCTTCAAGTCTCTCTAGTAAGTCATTTCGCTTGGATATTAACGCAGCGTTGGGTCTAAGCTGCTGGTGGTTTGGTTCAGTTGTGAGTCGAGTCCCTGCACGGTAGCTAACATCCACCAACCGAGCTGCCAGCTGCGAACTGAAATCACCACGCTGGACGAGTCGCCTACATATGTCCGTCCCTCCAGACCTGCCGCCTGCATGCACAGGAACTACCTGACTGACGGAGAAACGACTGGTGTTTGTAGTTTAAAAAGCTCGCTTTTCATGTGCACTCAGCGTGGACCAACGGCGCACATTTTCAAATGTGTGATTTTAATCATATAAACTTGTGGAAACGTCGTTTCCCACAGAACAGGACACTTTCTGATGCACCTTAACCATCTGACACTACTCAAAAATACAAAGCTCTTTATGGGGTTAGATAGCTATCTGACAGTGAGACCTCACTCACTGGAATGTACATGACATTTGACTTCATATATAATGTGTCCACAAATATGATATGTGTTTAAGTTTCCAATGCAGCTTACTAATATATACAGAGTTTAACAAAAAAACAGTGACTATGTACACTGTTTAGTCAACCAATGTGATGTGTTCATGTTTAATATTTTACAACTCATACACACCCCACTTCAAAGGTTTAAACATTACACATTGCTGGATGTGTGTGGCATTTAGTCAAGAAAAAGAACATTGTGGAGAAACAACATCACTGTGTATAATATTTAGTTTTTTAAATATGTTACTGAACGTGTAGGCTGATGCATCAATAGCTGCAAGGTCCTTTCCTATAGCAGGCCAATGGAAAATGTTTTCTCACCAGTTACTTGTCACCTTTTTTACTTCAAGGTCATTTGTCCTAACTGGAATAAAGACAATAAAATGGAAAGTCAACGTAGCTGATCTATTCATAGATTTGCATCTTAAAGATGATCTGTGACTATACTTTTTATACCAAAGAGTTTCCTGTTCTCACTCCTCTCTTGAATTTGTCTGCCTTCAGCATCATTCTTCCATTTTTAGCCATTTTGACTGTAGCTCTCAAGCTTCCTTAGGTGCCAGTGAGGGAAGGGCCGTAAGGCTGTGCTGGAAAATGTGGGGATGACAGCTGCATCTGTTTATCATGTGGGGTACAATAGCACACCTTGAGAGGCAGCCAGAGCTTGTATTCTCACTGATCCTGGCTCCAACACAACGGGCCAGAATTAATAGACAAGGCAGATTCATATGTGGGCAGGATCAAAATTCAAGATGTGCTAGATCTATTCCACAGGCTCTGAACTCACATACAATATGTGCATGAGACAGTGAAAAGCCATGATAATTATCTACTGATTTCCAGTATCATATATGGAATTAAAAATAAACAACAACAAATTAATAAAGATAGCTAATCAAACATGTATTATCCATCCTGCATATAACAATTATTTTCATTAGTGATCAATCTGTTTCAGCTGTTCCCTACAATGTTATTATTAAACTGAACATAAAACATTTTCTAGTGAATTTCAATAGATGACTGACCTGCCTTCCCTCAGCACTTCATCGAATGAACTTAAATGTGCCCTGTTTCTTATAAGTGGGTTCCACCCAAAATCCATATTCCTGCCAACAGTTTCATACTGTTCCCCTGATCTACAGGCAGTGACAGAGTCCCACAGAGTTTGACACTTAACCGACCCATTACCCCAAGTTATCTCTAAATCAAATCTGGACCCAACCCAGCCCGATAATATATGTCCCACTATGTGACCGGCATCTGTACTATTAATCAAACACATAGGTTACACAGTCACTCGCTTGAAAACTCATTCAGATTTTAAGCTGTTTTTGCAGAGTTTACACGATGGCTAGTCTGAGATTACCTGCCATTTAGCATTATATACTCTCCCAGATGTGCAAAACACTCGTCTCGTCATGACAGTTGTCTGTCCACATATCCAAGGTCAGTGCCCATTGCTATAAGTCAGCTGCATTCTTAGTTCTCAAATGACGAATTGAGGGGTGAAAGGTTGTGCTGTGGGCATTCACAATAAAAAAAACCTCTTGGTTTAGATGCTGATTTAGATTTAGTTTTTTTTTAACTGTCTGTGTGTGTGTGCGTGTGTGTGTTATTTATTTCGCCTACTACCCACCAACATTTAGTACATTTTCTGTTTGGTTACCCATCAATTACCCAACCAAGGACTCAGGACTGCCTGGACCATGTCCCAAGGAACACAGCAATGCACGAGCAAAGGCAGGGAGGAAGAAGGCTGCTAGCAAGTATATATATATATATATGATATACGAGGAAGGAAATGCGGGTTTGTTTGACCTCAAGGATTCACACAATGCATTGTGGAGAATGTAAACAATACAAGCAGAACATGAGCTACATTCAAATACTAGCTGATAACTCCACAGGGTACCTTTAATACCCCACACAGACTGACACAGTAACGCGTGTTACTTTACTTCAGTGAATTGCTTTTGCTATCAAGAGCAGAAATTAATTCAGTGATACCAAATGTTTAAACAGCATTTATCTAACTCATCATAAAAAGAGAGAGAGAGCAAGAAAGAAAGTGGGCACGCATTGACGATAAACAGAGTGCAAGCATGAGAACTGACAGAGGTGAAACTGACACTTAACTTTAAGCTGGTAATTATTTAATGTAATTCACTGTAATTCTGTGTCTGTATCTCTGTAGTCTTTGCTAACAGTAACAACCACTGTGACAGTTGTCTCATATGAATGGGTTCAGCTGAGTTGACCTGCATCATACACTTGTCTGCTGTCTGAAAGGGATTTAAGTAATGCAGTTTTGTATGTCAGGACATGTATGTCAAAAAAAACTGGACATAGCACTCTGTAAGATACTATATTCTTATCTTAGTTTATATCAAAGTGAAATCATTTCAAGGAGAATCTGGGAAAACGAAAGAGGGCATCACACATTTTTAATGCCTGTCTGTTGGAGATTACAGCTGTAGACAAGCTCGGTGAATTTAGATTTCTGTGGTGCATCACCTGAAGGTGTACACACATTCAGATTTTACCAATTTTCAGTCATAAGGTCTAATGTGTTTGAATTAATCATGACAGCCTGTAATAACTGAAGCTTCAATGAGGTGAAAGTTTTTATTCCTAATCTCTCACGCTCCACAAGTTACAGTGCCCATTGTCAGGAGCTTGTTTGGTGCAGACCACTGCAGATTCTGTGCAATCTTGAAAATAAGTCATCATTATAAAATTAGTGTTACTGTGGGACTTTGAACTGTGCAGCGTGTTCTCAGTTTAACTGAGCACACCATTTGGTGTTACACACCTGTGGCCTGTGGCCAATCCACGTCGACACACACACAGTGCATGCCATCTCTGTCAGTGGCACCCATCCACCTTCTCACAAGCCCTCTTGATCTTACCGGCCAGTTTTAATGTGCTACTGTTTTCAGACATCCCCCGCCCCCAAAAACTTCTGACCCAACCCCACTGCCTCGTTGTATTGGGATGGTAGTTGAAATCTAAGGAGCAGATAACTCAAAATGTGGGCACAAAAAAAACAAAACTCTCCACATGACTACATACCACAAGGGCTAAATGCATACTGGTGTGTCTTTTTGAATTTTGGGTTGAATGACTTTAGTGACTAAGTAGAGGTCAGCCCTCGCCATGTCTACTGATAGCAGAATAGTCTGTTTTAAACAATGTATTGTACCTGTAGCTGTTGTACGCGGGGACCGTTTGGTTAGCTGTGGATCCTCTGACACTGTTGCTTTGTCAGAACCTTTGGGTTACATCTCAGGTACTGAGATGGAACATGATTCCACCTTAACAGTGCAGATGAGCTTCAAAGGGGTAGTGAGACCATCTGCACAGTATCATAGACTTGCTGCAAAGACGTGGCCTACCCAAGCTCAAACCATTGCCTGCTTCCTTCTTGGTGTATTCTCACATCCCACTGGTTAAGGCTTTACCAATGGGAGGTTTCTATCCTGGCAAATCTGGTCTCAAATCTTTAACTCACTAACAGCAGCCCTGATTTGTTCACTGACTTAAGCCACTTTTACAAGCCTATAATAAGTTTCCAGGATTTCCGGACCTTATATGTCCTGCAACAGGTATCTCTGTAGGAGGTCTGTGTGTAATTACAGCTAAAGAATTAAAATAAAACAAGATGTTTCCAACTTCATAAGCATCTATGTCACTGATGATTATTAGATTTGTTTGTGCGCGCATGTTTTTTTTTTTTCCCACCTTCTATATTTGTACTTTTGGAACATCCAGTTTGTCTCGTCTAGTTTATCTGTTGCCAAGAGAACAAGGAATAGCGGTTTTTGATCTGCTTACTGTACATAAGCTCCCTTCAAACGACTTTACAAACTGTGATTTATTAGTACTGTAAAAATACGCTTGTCCCCAGGTTTGCTGTTGTTTATAAGGCTAAAATTTCAGATATTAATGACTCTGCGTGTTTTGGATGTTATGTCTACAGGTGATGTTTGTGCATGAGCACAAACATCTAAAATGCCCCCTCCTTGTATATAGCAACAGACCCCCACACTGCTTGTGCTCATTTTGCGTCTTTTTCAGCAACATTGTCCAGGTTAAATATTAACTTTCAAGCGCCTGAAAACTGTGGCTGAAATTCAGTATTTTATTCACACAGGAAATAAACAGAGGTTCTCAAACCGCTGTCCAAAACTTCCTGTCACAGCAAATTCACACATACACCCTCCAAAAAGTACAAAATATTACAGGACAAAACCCACTAAGAGAAACCTGTGATGCAGGTCATATTTTCTTAAAGCAAAATTACTCCACTGTCAGACATAGCTGTTTGAAGTTTACAGACAGGTGACAAATTAGAGGAAAAACCAACACTTCATAAAGTGTCTTAGTGAGGTGATGGGCCACCACGTGCTGCCAGAACAGCTTCAGTACGAATTGGCATTGATTCACATACAAGTCTATGGACTCTACAGGAGGGATGAATACCATTCTTCCAAGTGATGATCCCTCATTTGGTGTTTTGACGATGATGGTGGAGAGTGGTGTCTGACATGTCGGTTCAAAATCTCCCATAGGTGTTCAGTTGGGTTGAGAGCTGGAAATTGTGAAGGCTGTAGCATGTGACTCAAACCATTCAGTGACCCCTCATGCCTTATGGATAGAGGCATCGTCATCCTGCTTCTCCACTTATTTCTCAGGTTTTTCATTTACTTTGTCACCCGTCTGTAGTTATACTGTAGGTTTGTTATAGCCTTTGTCTGAACTGTGCAGCTGACTCAGACTCAGATTCAGTATGGGTAGATACACTGAGCAGCATAAGTAGCCAAAAAGCTCAAGAAGAACAAGAAATGATAACAGTCACTTGAAACATATGTTGTGGCTTTGTTCATCTTAAACCTTTATATTAGCTTTTTTTTTTTTTTTTTTTTAATATACATCGATGGCCACACTGGAATTGAAATAAGACAAATGCCACAGCTGTACAAGACTGCATGGAAATCAAATGGCTAAAAGGAGTGCGTCTAAAATTGTGACGTTTAAACAGTCTGCAAATCATCATTTCCAGTGTGACAGCCGACTATCAATACATTGTTAAAATAATGTGCGGTCATTTTAACTGGACTTAAATATACTCTTATTCAGTAATTATTTCACACCTTTTAAAGTGTCCTCCAAGCACCACGTCTGAGTCCTTGCCGAATCTTCGGAGGCAAAAAAGCGAGAAAGTCAGCCCCTGGAAGCGTTATTCATCTGACTCTAGCGAAGTCCCCTGCAATGAAAGATTCAAGCCCACCGACCACCAGTCTGTTTGTTATTCACCTGTAGGGCTTTACCCGGCGCTAGGACCCAGGGTGCGCGATTTTCATCTCCAGCTGCTGCAGACCGAAAACTGGCAATAAGGGAAGATCGCGAGGACAAGCCAAAATTGCATACTGTATTCATTCTACTTCAAAATCACATCCCTGGCCCCGCACGGAACCCTGTGTGTAGACAACAATAGCTTGTTGCGCTGTGTGCAGGCTTTGTGGCTGTAGACAGCTCGGAGCGCAAGGTAAGACGGTGCAATACCATGCGATTACTAATAACAAAGGCGTTACGGGCGAGCAGGGGGCATTAAAGGGGGCATTGCACAACGCTATTGAGGGCGAGTAAAACTCTGCCAAACTTTGACCTGGATATTTGTATTTTCTAGTTATCGGTGTCTTGCAGGAGCCACAGTAGTTGCGGTGATGTCTCGCTGTTACCCCTCGGCATTATGTAGGATCGTGTCACATGTATGGAGAGCCAAGTTGTGTGTCGAGATGACATAGCCTACATGAGTCCGCTGTCCATGCGTGTCGGCTATGGATGCAGTCGGCTATCCAAACGCCGACACAGTAACTATATATGAAGTGATGCGTTTCATTTTCAGACATATTTAACATCATCTGGACGGTGCATCGGGCCGTCCATTAACCTGGCAAATAAGCACATCACCCTTGACTGTTTCTGTGATCGGCTGCCATCCTCCCTTCGTTTGTTGTAGAATAATTCATTACTTCTACCAAGATGGAAGAATAATGCGCTTGATTTTTACCCAGCGTTCACCCCCCTGCCGCCTTCCCAACCTCGACATTCAGTATTGACCAGGTGAACCACGAACTTAGACGGGACATCTTCGTCGCTGTAAACCATGGCGGCCTAAATAGGGTCGATAATCTCCAATATGACTCACAGATAGATGACCATGTATGCCCACTTTAAGGACGACATACTTAAAAAAAAAAAATTCAGGCCTTCGAAATAAACAACGTGCCTTCATCTGTGCTATCGCAGTTATCATAGTGCATGTGCAGAATATCACATCCCTGCTCGAGAGGTTTATAATTGCATGCATAACAAGTTTTTTTTTAACCCCACAGCTTCAGACATGCGATGTGGAGCTTGTGAAGCAAACTCGTCTATAATTGGTGAAGCCCCTAGCAGCCGGTCACTACCGGGATAGCTCTTGCGCGGTCGTTGAGGTCTCCGGGTTACCCCGGCTCAGACACAATGCGATGTGTCAGCTGCCGACTTTGTGATACTCCTGCTTTCCGCCGACACGGTTCTCTACGGCGTTCCCCTGTTTTTTTTTTCACCAATCGGCGTTTTTGGTTTCCCAATTTCACATTTGGCCATCTGTCAACGATTTGGCTGCTTGCACGCAGCCATTACTGAACGAATGGCGAAGGGCACGTTAGAGGCTCTCACACACCGATCCACTCCGCGATAGGAAAGCAGCGGAATACTTTCTGCTCGTACTGCTCTCGGCGGATGGACGGGGATCGCTATCCTGCACCGCCTTGGTGGTCAGCGACGACACGGGTCGCACATGGTAGTAAACAAACTCTCCCAGTCACACGACGATGTCAGCCTCGCTGCGTGTGCACGGTTATTTCCTCAGCACCACAAGTGTTGAGAAAAGTAGGAAATTTGGTGGCCTAAAGGAGCGGGTACCCTTGTAAACAGCAGGCCTACACTGCTTTCAGGATTCAGGTAAGACAAGTGGCCTAATTACAGCAGGGTAACCCGTACTGCTTAACTACAGTGCCAAAGTGTGATTATGGAAGAAGAGAGCTAAATATCCTGTGGTTGTTTATCTTTGGGGGAGAATATGGCAAGAGTACGTGCAAATCCTCTGCTCTAAAGACTGGTTTGATACTCCAAACTTTTATGCCTGCCTGTGTAGGGCTGGACGTTGCAGATGTGTTGCCATTCACTTCATTCCTGCTGCTATTGGACCTAAAAATCCTCTTCTCAGCTTCCTTGCCTTTGTTTTCCAGTACTGAACAGTCAGACTGAGAGCTAAGGAAAAGCTGACATCACGTTTCACTGTGCACACGTTCAAACTGAAAATACAGAAAAAGTTATAAGTAAAAGTGGATTTTATTGAGTTGTGACATAATGATGTAACTAAGATTTTACCTCTAAGAGGGGCTCCTTTGAACATCATATTAACTTAAGAGCTCTTTCTTCTCCATGGCTGTTAATGTCTTGTATTTATAAAGTAGCCTGTCTGTCTCCAGCTGTGTTAAACTTGGTGCAGTTGCCGTGTAAAGCATGGATTATTTTCAGTATAGGTTGAAGGCTATTGTCTTTATGAATTGGCCCAGCTTGTTTTGATTTTGTGTAAAGTCTGGCAGAGAACTAAGGGCTATAATTGAAATTCATAAGCCTTATCCAAACTGTAGTTTTGCTCTGAATTTGGCTCAAACCCACTTCTCTGCAGAAAACCATGTGCATGAATCCAGTTAAAACCTGACCTGGCCTGACAGGAAATGTGATTTTGACACCGTGCACTGCAAGATGTGAATGACGGTGAACTGAAGATGCATTGCAGAATCAGAGACACTCTTCTTTTTTTAATTCATGATCAGTGGTGATCTTTGGTCTTTCTGACAAACATGTTCTTACGCCATCAAAACTCCGACCTGGTAAAACCAAGGAAAAGTATTCAATACATATCCAATAGAGTAAAAACTCTCTGTCTCTGTGTGAATTGTCTTTTTAGTTATTTTGGATTAATTGTGTGTTTTAGTATTTTTGGTGAAAGACGAGAAGCTTTTGAGGGCAATGTGTGGATAGTGATCCTGGCTCTACAGATTGCTAATATCACTTTTGGTTTGCAAAGTAATGTGGAAATAGTTACACAGATCATTTAATATCAGCCAGAGTGAAGACAGACGTGTCTGCTGTCACCTTGTAAGCAAATGTGTGTTTCCAGGGCTTTTTATACCACTGAACTGATGGAGGTCAGTGCTGGGGGCCCTGCATTTGAAGCTGAACCTCATTAGACTTCAGTGAAGTTAAACCCATGGCATCAGCACAAATTAGTAAAACTTCTTTAAAGACAACACGTCTCAAGTCGTTTTAGGTTTTTAAATCCCACACAAAAATCAGCTGAAATGGCTTTGGTGTTTCCCTCCATCTTTGTCAAGCTAAAGTCCATCGGTCTGCAGCCTTCGGCATGCAGCTGGAGAGCCTTTAACACCCGGAGTCTCGCTTCCTCGTGTTAATTCCCCTGCAACGGACCCAAACCTCTCCCACTCTCTTTTTTTTTTAGAATTTGGTCATTCCGTTTAGCAACCATCACCCACTGCGCTGACTCTGTTAATTGACCTGACTGACACTGAAACGCAAACACGGGTTCAGTGATACTCGGAGCCTCCTTTAGTTAAAAAAATACAGTTTATTACTTCGTTGCCCCGATAAGCCTTTTCAGTTTAGCGCACCGTTACACTCTTTGGTCGCGATCCCCAATTCCCCTTGAGCGGCTGGAGCCGCGCGTTGCATGCCGGTACCTGCAGTCCTCACCCCTCCCAGCCTCTCTAGCGTCTAATCCTGGGCGTGGATAGCCGAGCACTACATCTCCCATGCTGTCACCACCGTGCACCCTTCTGCCCCTCTCTCCTCTCTCTCTCCCACCAGACTGGAGAGTGGAGATACGGAACGGACTGTCTTGACGACCCCCCCCCCTACCCTCCTCTCCTCCTCCCTTCCTCCCGCCCCCCCCGGACTTTTAGAACCGAAAACCGTCGAGATTAGTGAACAGCCACGGACGGCAGAGGCGAAAGGCTGGCCACGGCCGTAACCGAGTCGTGCCTGTACGTCGTTCACATGCCATCTGGACGAGCGGGTTCGTAAGTGTTTGTGTCATGAGACATCTTTTATCTCGCCCGCTGATTAGCTTGGGAATTATTCAATATTTCGGAGAGAGAGAGAGAGTCTTAAAGGGGGGACGGAGAGGAGAGGCTTGGTGGGTCGGGGGGGTGGGCTCGGCGAATGCCTTTCAGCGCCGAAGTGGCTCAGTCAGTCCACCAAAGGGCCGATACGGGAGACAGGAGCACTTCACATTAGGTCGGCCGGGGATAAATAACAGTAGCCTGCCTCAACATGTAAACCGCCGGGAGTAGTGCGAGGGCTTCGCGGAGAGTCCGCTGCGCAGGGAGCTGGAAACCTACCCGTGGTGGTGGTGGTGGTGGTGAAGGTAGCGGTGGTCAGTGGAGTTAAATATACTGTTTGCCCGATTGTCGTGGCCACTCCAGCGGCACAAGCCCGTCTAATAAGTTGTCACCCTCCCCTCTCTTAGTTGTCCAGCTGGCTATACTTTTTTTATATTTACGAGCAACTCAATGCAGCCAGCCCCCTGTGCCACCAGCGGGTGAAATCGATTATTTGTTGGTAAAAAAAACGTTCACAGGCAGAGTAAATGTTACTTTGCCGGGTGTTCCAGGGCAGACGAATCGGGATGGTCAGGAGTTTTGTTTGTTTGGCTTTCCCCTTCGTTTTTCTGTGTGGCTTTGCACTGATGTTGACTTACCTTATCAGGCGGAGATGTGACACATTGTGCTCCTACGGCGCAGCCCAGGCAGCCCAGTCTACGGGAGAAAGCTCTCCTGTCACTTGCTATAATTCCCCCCCCCCCCCCCCCCCCCCCCCCCCAACATCTGTCTTTCATCTCAAAACATTTCAATCCCTCCTTCTCCGGGTTATTTAGAAAAGCATTGGAGATGGAGACCAGCTGCCCGTTCAGTTTGTGCCCGTGTTGGTCTGTGGGAGGACCGATCACCTGAGAGCCAGTTCCCATTCTCTCATTATGGTGACTGCTCGCCATCTCCAGCGAGAGAGAGAGAGAGAGAGCGACCCGGAGCTCTCCAGAGTTTTTCCGTGCTGATATTTACAACCCGAGAGAAACGTGTTGTTTTCCGAGTGCCCCGATGCCTGAACATGCATGTGCATTGTGCACTTTTTTTTCAGATATGACATTGGGACGCGTGTCTTTTGTGCCGCGGGCTGGACAGTGGGCTGACCGGGAGCGGAATAATTTTGTTTTCTTCGAGGCTGTTTCTCAAAGGTAACGTCAGGCTTGACTTTGTTTCGTCTGAGCGGCGGTGTCCACGGCGTGTGTGAGAGAGAGAGAGAGGACTGCTGCAGACATTTATTGGCCTACATCAGAGCGGATGAATTCAAATGTTGTGGCGGAGTAGACCGCGTATGATCCATCCAGCAGCACAAAGACAAACTAGCTGTAAGCAACTGTTGTACGGTAATGAATGCAGACCCTCCTTGCACTGAGCGGTATCTGCATCGCTGGATCCCTTTCAGTCCGTGCTCGCAGATTCCAGGAGAGATTGGTGTGTCAGTCATTATGTGCATCACCATCATCATCATCATCGTTATGTTTCACTGACTCCTGGGTGAAACATTCTCCATTCCCCCCAAAGCTTTGGCTTAGATTTGGTGCCTAGTCCCTTTTGTAGTCGTCTCATTTACTTGCAGATGCGCTCGCCTGCGCTCACCTCTACCTACATACCAGCCTGTTGTGATGTGTGTCGCCTGTGTATATGCGAGTATTACAGATGTTTGTTTTCAGATAACAGCGAGCTAGATTAACTGGTAGCTTAATATAATTCATTATTGTGCGCAGGGTTAGCATTGTTTTGAGAAGGAGAAGGTATGTTTTCTGCTGTGAAAATGTCTTTTGTTTGAGCGTGTTTTCAATAGGGAAGTAACGGGAGGAATGGGTGGATTTTCATGTCTAAATTTAGATAAGAATGATGTGTACTTAACATTACATGGCCCCCACATTAAAAGTGAATTTAAGCGAGGTGGGCTTCTTTACTGTAATCATAAATAATTAACTGTCCACTGATAGACAATCTTTAATTATATAAGCAAGTAACAAAACCTTTGCTCACTCTTAGTCATCCGTTTGTCACTAGTGTACACGGTTTAATCAACTCAGAACACATGGAGGCTGCCACTCACTCATAAAAGATCATTTGAGTTGTCAGGGCTGCTTGTCTCATGGATGTATTACTGAAAGGGCCTACAGGGACAGGCCTAGGGGCCCAAGAGGTCATGGGTCCCCGAAGCATGAGCCTCCATTTGAAGTGAGCGTCATAAGCATTTTTCATAGGAGAATCACAGAACTGAATCAAAACTAGTGGTGTCCCAATTCTGTTCATTTATCCTGACCCTTTAATAAGAATCTGCTGAGACAGTCTCATCTGGTATTAATTTATCATATTTTTGCTCATTTTTTCCTAACACAGCTACACAGAGCACACTTAGGCTACAGCACACCTATATTAAACTTAGTGAGGCAAATTGAAGTCCCCCTCCGCTCAAAAATGAGTTTTGCTTATTGTTCCTTGACTCGAATGATTGACCTTCACTGTGCAGACTGATGTATGTGCAGAGTTTGACACTAGAAGGCTGTTGTCACATTAATCTGCTGAAGGGGAAAAGTTTTTGCCCTTAAGTCTGAGTTTAAGACGTGTATGCATCAGCATGATTTGTGACATCGGAACTAGTTTGGAGCCGGTCATGGTCCAGTATGCAAGTTGTACACGTCTTATGTGGAAACATGAAGCCTCCAGTGCACATACACTGAGAAGGGTCTTTTCAGTGAAGTAGGAGGCATCTTGTGTCCTGTCCAACAGTTAAACTTTTAAAATGAGCAGAATTTGCAGTGTATTTTTTTATATGTCTTAAAACGTGTGTGGAAGGGGCTATTGAAATATGTTTGGCATTCGATTATGTCCTTTTGAAGAAAGAGAACCCGCATCACCAGTTTAAAAAAAAAATTCTTCTATAATATCTTGTATCATATGCTGTAGCATTTGTATGATTTCCCCAAAAAGGAGTGCGAGTGTGGGTCTGTTGTGGCAGGAATGTTTGAAGAGGATTTAGACTGCCTCTCTTCATCTCCAGTGTGACAGAAATAGTTTCAACCAATAACACAACTTAAAAGTTAAGGTTGACCTGCAAAATACCACAGAAAAACCAAGCAAAACAGCTGCAGACAATGTTGAGGGGTTTTTCAGCAATGGTTGCCTTTTGTGTGTCTCTGTCAGGAGCTTGTTGGCTCATAATCCCTCCGTGTTGCAACTGATGCATTAGGTCTCATTTCACTCACTGAATATCCCAATTTTTGTAAAGACTGTTCACATTCTGGATCGATGAGCACTGACAAATTGTTAGTATTCCCTGCGTGCAAACAAATAAAACCAAAGGGAACAACAGAACAAATATGTTCCCCAGTCTACCACATTTCTTTGTTAACCTGAATTGTCTCCCTGCTCAGAGGAAATTGTAACATATCTGCCCGCCTGTCTCAAAGAAAGGAAGTTTTCAATTGCCCAATGTATGTTACTCTGAATCATTTGGTCTTGCGTAGAAAAGGTCTTATTCCTTAACAAAGGATTAAATTAAGATATTTTCTGTAATTGAAATAACAGCAGCGCTAACAGTGAACACATAAAGTCTTATTTTTCTTGTATATTTTGCAGCATTTAACTGTATTTCAAGGAAAACTCTCACCTGACTGACTCAGCTACCCCCCTGAGGCATGTTGTGTTAAAGAAACACCTATGCAGGTAATTGTTTTTTATTATTATTTTTACCTTTAGTTTACTAGATTAGAGCATTCATGCCTCTTATATAGTTAACACTGATCTCATGAGCGTCTCTTATTCCTCAGGTGGATCCTACACTAATGAATGTAGGGGATGGAGGCACGGTGAGCAGAGAGATCAGTGCTCCAAATAAAGCGTCTACTAGTATGGTGGGAAATCCCCCCCAGACGCTACCCCCTGAGTTTAGAGGAGATGTTACCCTCAGTCAGCAAAACAAGACCACTCCAACAACAGACTGTAAGACAGCAAAATCCTGCCTGGACACTAGCAATTACAACCACAGCCCTGAGCTTTCTCCACCTCAACAGCCCAACAATGCACCCATGTCAGGCTCAGCCCTCACCAGCTCAGAGAAGAGAGCAGACAAAAGGGCAGAAGCCCCTAAACTCAAGGCTGATAGTGCTGGTGTCTACCCCACTCCTCAGTGGTCAAGTGGCGTAAAAGTCAGCCGGGAGGACTCACTCAACCCCTGTCACAGCAATGTGACATCCAGTAAGAAATCACACCCGCAAACACAATCTGTGCAAAGTGCTCCACCTGGGTTTCAGTGCTCCACCATGTTTAAATCAGCCCAGCCTGTTGCCTTTCTTCCCTCCACTAATTTTTCCTCTCCACTTTGTAAAATCACTCTTCCACCAGCATTGGGTCAGATTGCAGCGTTGAGAGAAGCAACAGCCAGTCAGTTTCAGAAAGAAATTCAGCCTCAAAGTTCAGGTGTTGGGGGGACACCTCTCATGCGGACCTATCCCTATCAGTTCTCTGTGGGCCGGACTCCAGCTGCAGAGAAAAAAGCAGGCACATCGACCTCAAAACTTAAATCAAACCATTCGTCAAGTAAGAATGCCAAATCTGTGGGGGAGCATAAATCTTTAGCCTCAGTGGTAGCCTCACCAGCTATTGCCCTACCGTTACAGCACCCATCATTAACTTCTGCAGCACCCACCCGCTACACGTTATCTCCCACTGCTGCCATTTGCTGTGGCTCTGCACTGGCCAGCATAACCTCTCAAAGCAGGTTGCTGAACCATGTGGAGAAAGGCAACAGCATTGACAAGACAACCACGGGCTCTCTTAAAACGACACTTCCCTCTGCTCCAGAGGACCACACAGCTTGCTCAGTTGAACCAAGGGATGTACCTCTTGATTTGTCCGCTAAATCAAAACGTCCAAAATGTGTAACTGACCCTCCAGGTTCTGTGATGGAGCCTCATAATAATGAGTCAAATCAGAGAGATTTTCTGAACTCAAAGAGGACTCATTCTACAACTTATAGCTCTGCTGTGCAATATCCTATCTTACCCAATACCCACAGAAATGGATCTCATCAAAAGCAAATAAATAGGCCTCAGAATCACCAGGTCCCAGAGCCTAAACCAACTTGGGGTAAGGGATCTTCACAAGACTCCATAAAAAACATCCCCGGAACTTATGTAGGCGTGGCTAGCCCCATACTGGCTTCTACTCTGCGGGGCAAAGATGGAAAAGGGACTTTTGCAGACGAATTTCAGAGTTTTGCAAAGCAGGAGTTTATATCTATAATTGACCAAGGAGAACATCTGGCCTCAGGAGGAAAGAAGCCATCCTGTCTGATGAAGGGTAACCAACATGCTCATGGCATCAAGCATGTTAAAAACACCAGCACAGCCATAACTAAGAACTGTCCCTCTAAAGGAGCCCTAACAACTGCCCTCTCAAGTTCTGCCAATGCTCAGATTCATCAGAAATCTGGACCTGGTAAAACAGCGGTGCCATACTCTACCACTGTTGTCAATCCAGCTTGGCAACAGTCGTCTCATCTTCCTCACCAAGCCTCGTCTGTACAGAGAAAAATCACACACGGATCCCCAAAGGCCAAGGGCACGGCAGTTACAGAAGGATCCAAGTTTCAGAGTGCTCATCACAGCCCGTCCAAACCTGAGGATGACAAGTGGGAGAGAATGAAGTCTCCCCTGTCTAACCTTGCATCCATTGTAAAGCAGCAAGCTCTCGAAACAACAGCGCTGACCCCTGAGGGTAGTACTCAAGCTTCACCTGTTGCTTCTAGAAAAGCCGAGGTTCTGAACCCACTCACTGGGAGCCAAGACACCCAATCTAAACATACTTCTGCTTTTGAATACCCACCATACTGGTCCGTGGAAAAATGGCCTGGTGTGCCATCTCAAGGGGATTCAGCTCAAACTATGAAGAGGCATGAGAAGGCAAGTGCTACCGAGCCTTTGGAGAATAATACTGAGTTACACACCAATCAGGGGGAACACATGGGACTACAGGTAAAGCAAGGTTCTTCAAAGCCTGCTGGCCAGTCTCATCTCTGTGGGAGCAATGCATCAACAAATGAGAGCAGGATGGAGAGCAAACTAGCCCAGGTGTTAGAGGGGGAGATATTGAAGAAAGAGAGTACAGTGTCACACAGTCCACCCAGTGAAAAATTGGAGGGCATGGTTGCGTCTATTCTTACAGGCCAGTGTGCAGGGGGAGGCGACAAGTTTGAGAAGAAAACAAATGGAACCAAAGAGGAGTCGCCAACCAAAGCAAAAGCTGCTGCCATCAAACAAAAGAAAACCAGTCCTAAGAAGCCAGCAAAAGAGAAGTCACCCACAGACCTGTCAAAGAAGGTTGCAGGAAAGAGAAAGCAAGACGTAGAAAACACTCCAACCAAAGTGTCCGGTCTAAAGAAGGTAAATTATCTGTGTGTATGGCTTGAAGTCCTTTTAATGTCTAAAATATCCCTGTTCATTTCTCATGATCTCCCTTTGGTTGAATTTTAGGGAAATATTTAAAGTGACAATCACCTTTTAATATTTTAGCGACTGAATTGACCATCCAGAGCTCCCTTTCATAATATTAATCTATGACTGGTGATTTAACGTCCAAGGGCTTATTGTGAGTTTTTCAGATGCTCTCCATCTCATGAAAGCTCTGTGATCAATTGCATCCAATACAGCGTGCTCACTCAGTCCCCTGTGTATTTCAGCAGAAGAAACAATGTGCACCTGTGTTGGAGCAGAGTCTATCAGCAGGAAAACTTTCCCCACAGAGTAAAGAGCCAATTCCAAGGAATAAGATCAGTCCCAATAAGGCAGAGCAACCAACTCTCAGAAAAACAGGTATAGTATTTATTTTTCATAATCTTATAATGAATAAAGTTCTCATAGCGTGCACAAATTTCTGTTATCTATCACAGTTTAATGATGCCTCCAGTTAACGTCAAACATGTTGCCTTTTGTCAAGCTTACTGTTAAATTATTCTAACACCTCTGGAGATAAATAGCTTAAGCAGACATTGAATGTCTCATAGTGTCTGAATGGCATTTTTGATGTCTCAGTCATACTTCTATGCATAGAAGCTGGCGTGAGTGTAACAATCCGCTGTGATTTAATCAGCTACAGATAGCGGCAGCAGTCCTCAGAGTCTACAAACTCCAGCCTCTCTCAATAGCTCCGCCATATCCAGTAAGGAGACTGACGCCACAGAGAGCTCCTTCCCAAGACTGAGGAGAGGACGACGGCGAGCGGATGAGGCTCGACTCGACCTCTGGGGCTTCGCAACGCCTTCCCCTCCACCCCCACCAGTGCCTCCGCCCCCAACTTCCCCATCACCCCCTCTGACTCCCACCCAACCTGCCCGCCGTCCAAGAGGCAGGCCTCGCTCAAACCCCCTGCCAGACCGAGTGCATCAGGGCAAGGGAAAGGCAACCAGTGCAGAGGGTGACACACCTGCTCATAAGAAACGCCGGAGATGTCGTAGCAAAAAGTATCAGAGTGGGGACTACATCACTGAGAAAGACAAGCTGGAAGATGGAGAGCACCTTGAAGAATCTGACTCCCTGAGACAAGACAGTGGAACTCCAGCAGGTAGCCTACACAGTTTCTCAGTCTCTCTCCAAAAATCTGTTAATATTCAATTAACTGTGTCCAGCCCAAGTTTTAATCAAAACTGTTCATTACTAATGAAAATAATTTATAAAGTTATGGTATTCATCTTTAAAATTTGAGCCTAGCATCTTGTAACTTTATACAATGCAGGGCTTCAATGAAAATTTGATTGAGCAACGGATTGACACGAATTCCGACAGGTAATTAATTGGCAACTATTTTATTATACAATTAATTGTTTAAATAACCTGGTAAGAAAAAAATCTCAAACATTCACTAATTCCAGTTTTTCCAATATGAGAATGTACTGATTGTGTAAACTGAAAATCTGTTGTTCAGAGAAATAAGACATTTGAAAATGTCGACTTGGACATCTCAGGATGTCCATCTCAGGATTTTAAACTACTTTCTGATATTTCAGAGACTAAATGATTAATGGATTCATCATTAAAAGAAATGGCAGATTAGTTAATAATGAAGATTACTGCATCTTTTAGTGATGAAATAATTGTTTTAGTCCTTTTAATACACCAAACATTAGTTGGTAACCGCTTCACAAATAAGCCTGAGTTGTTCTGTTTTAATACCATTATACATTAATCCTTTTTTTGGCTGATGACCAGACTAAGCAACAAAACATTTGGCTGTTCTGGCTTGTGATGAGCGTTTGTCATCGTTTCTGACATTTCATAGACTAAGTGATTATTCATTCTTTTAAAAAAATATCTGATGAATGAATTTGTACTGTTCATGTCCTTGGAATAACATGTCTCGTCACTTTCTATGTAGAAATGTCCGTCCAGAACAGCAGTGACATCATTTCATAATTGAATCAACTTAAGCCACTTGATCTTTGATTTCACTGAGTCTTTTGGAACTAGAAATAACACACTGACCAAATTACCATGGTAATTTATTTTTCAAGCTTTTTTTTTAATAATTCATAACAAAGATGTCTCTCTGATAAAGTTAAAAAGCTCAGATGTTCCCAGCCTTGTGGGAGTAAGTTATATTTGTGTCATTATCCATATCAGCAAGTCCACATAAGGTACCTGTTGATATAGATATGGCACACATCATAATGTGTATATGTAGGGAATTTACTGAGATATGGCGAACTGACAGCGACAGCAGTTACCCTGTTTCAGCAGAAAGGACAGCTAAGCCAAGGATGATTGGTGCAGGAAGTACCGGTCTGTCTGATGTTGGCAAAAAACAGCGCCTAAAATATTCCATGCTCCATGTTAGGCTTGGCAGATGAGAATGAGGATGAAGCTGTTCCATAGATAAGATGGGTGACGTCGAAATGTGAAATTTTTTTGTTCATCTGTTTGGTACCACTCAGCAAAAACTTCTTGTCATCACAGATCCTCAGACAGATCAGTGTCCGAGTCCCACTGCCTCCAGCCCAGAGCCTCCGCCACGGAGACCCTTGTTCACTCGGTCAGGATCAGTCCGCTACCAGGAGAGTGAGGCATCTCCAGAGTGCAATGATAAGCCGTCAGGGAAGAGGAAGTTTAAAAGCAAACACTTATGTGATAGTGATGAGCAGAAGGTAAGTCACCTGCTGATGCTCCTCGTTTGATTACGGTCCATTAGAAGTCATACAGGGTTGATAGGTGCCAGGTACATGTACCAGTGTACCACGAATATATTAGCTTACAGTGCCCCCCTGTGGCTAGATAAATGCCATGTTTGTCACATTTATCATGGCAGCAACTGTTACGCAGCACAGGTCTGTGAGAAGTGGAACCTGTTTCCATAACTTGTCAATGCATTACAAGAGCTTCCATTTCACACTGTTCTAATCATTACATCTGTGTTTTAGAGTAAGACCAAACGCAGTAGCTTGGGCAAGCGAGGCGCCTCGCTTGCCCTGGATGATGATGGTGCTGATGCGAAAAGAACAGAGAGCCCCCCACGCGCTCCGAAAAGTTTGCCATCATCGCCATCCAATAAGAAAGGCTCATCAGGAAGAAGCAGTGGTTCAGAGTCTCCACCCAAAAGACCTGTTCCTCCAGAGGTGCGTCGACTGATTGTCAATAAAAATGCTGGGGAGACCTTACTGCAACGTGCCGCTCGCTTAGGCTATCAGGTAAAACCCCACTTGTTTACTTGTGCAGTATTGCTGACATGAATTTAACTCTAAATCTGTGCTTCTTTTTAGACACATTAATTCCTGTCCTACCTCTGTTCTGCAGGATGTAGTCCAGTACTGTCTTGAGAAAGATATCAGGGAGGTCAATCGACGTGACAATGCCGGTTACACAGCTCTCCATGAGGCATCCTCTCGAGGCTGGACTCAGATCGTCCAGATGCTGCTGAAACACGGGGCAGATGTGAACTGTAGTGCTCAGGATGGAACACGGTAAGAAAATAAAATAAAACTATTTATTATAATATATATATAATTATAATATATATTTATTCTGTAAGTACTGTTATTGGTTATTTTCAGACAGCATAAGTTTAAATAGCTTTTTGGGGCTGTCAGTCACATCTCACAGTCTTCGTTGAGCAAATGGATGGTCATATTTACATATCGGACGTATATATTGTATTTTTTATAAATGTTTCCTTTTATGGAGTAGTGCAGATTTTGTGTTTAAAAAGTATCAGTAATACTCAGGTACCGGAAGCAATAATGAACCTAGTGACACACTCACTAACAGGCTTTATGTTCTGATTAAATGAAGATTATGTTTTGGTTGCATATCTTGGTGAGGTGTGTTTTTTTAACCGCGCTAATACTTCCTGTTTCCTGTTTGAGCCCATTTAGGTTTCCAGTCAAAGGCGTTAGCCTCGTAGCACGATAACAGTTACACAAATTGTAGTTATTCACAGAGAAGTATATGAAGATTAGTTTCGCTTTTGTCTTGCTGTAGTACATTCACACATCTGCTACTACATATACAACAAGTTTGCAAACAGATTCAGGTGTTGTCCAAAGTTGTACAATACCTGAAAGGCATTTGTGTTTTTTTTTTTCTTTCTTTAGGCCCCTTCATGATGCAGTAGCAAGTGATAACCTGCCAATTGTCTGGCTGCTCCTGAACCACGGTGCAGACCCGACTCTGGCCACCTACTCTGGACACACGCCGGTCAAACTGGCACATAGCCTGAGCATGAAGACTTTCCTCACAGGTAGAATTTTTATTTGGCCTCCTTTTCCATCAGTAGAACTAGTTTTGGATAAATTGAAGCATTTCTACATTGTTCGGGTGCTATTTTACCACAGGCTATACTCAACAGTCACTTCAGACACAATAAACAACACAACACAAAAGCTACAATACAACTAATTGCAATGAGACATGAAAATAAATAATAAAAAAACTTTACAACTTTACAGTCACCACTCTGCTCACTCCCACTACATGACATGTGTTTGGGTTCACACAAACAGATGGGTGTATGTCGTCTTTTTTTCTTTTCAAGAATATTTCACAGACCTGGAAGGCCGCAATGAACAGGATTCCAGTTTACCCTGGGATTTCTACAGCAGCTCCCTATTTGGTAAGACGGATTAGCATGTGTCTGTCTGTGTACCTCTCTGATCTACCTGTCTTTCTGTCAGTCTCTTTATCTCTCTCTATCTAATGTTCTTTTAGAAATTGTAAATGCGGTGTTTAAAAGGTGGTTGTAAGCTCATTCTCCACTGTCAGTGAAGCAGACGAGTTGAGGCTTGTTAGAGCAGTGACCTGGTTGCTGCAGGGAAATTATGCTAGTTTGTAGGCTGGACTCAGGCTTGGCCACTGGGAGGTGGAACGATGTTAGCCTTGTGTACCAGCATCGGTGCTGTGCTGTAAACAGCCACAGGGAGCTGGTCATCCACTGGAGGAAGAGCAGGATTAGAGTTGCATGGAAGAACTGGAGGGGGCCGGAGAGAAAGTGGATAAACTGTAGAGACAAAAGATAATATGTTTTTAATTTATAACTACACAAACTGCCTCGGTTTGCATGTTTCTTTCTGTTTGTGTTGCAAATAAATATTCTTTCAAGGATGTTGATCATGCTCACCGCGGCTGGTTTTACACATTTCAAATCACCCATACAGACAGTCTGCATGTCAGCTCTGCCTTAATATTAAATTCTTTCCTACAACTTTATTTTTCTAAGGATATTTGCCCTAATCTTTGTCTCTGTTTTGTATCCGTTTCATTGTGTCCAAGTTTTCACATCCAGTGTCAAAGTGCATTGAATTTCACTGTCCAATAGGGTGCACTTAAAGCTGCACCGACACCAAGTTTACATTTTATCAGCATCACCGGCAGTCAGTCCTATACGTGTGATAGTTGGTTTGAATTGAACATTCACTAGAGGGCGTCCTAACCATGTGAATGAAAGCAGCTCAGCAGCAGCGCAGATGCTTGTCCGTTCCTCTTCTTCTCACCTGAGTGAACTTTTCTTCACAGAGACTGACCAGGAGCCGTGCTGGGACTTCCTCCTGTCTGAGCAGAATCAGGAGCTGGAGGAGAATACGGCGGGGAAGAGTGAGCGGGACTCGGACAAAGATTGTCTTCTGTTTGAGTTCTCCTCTGAGCCTCTCCTTCCCTGCTACCATGTTCAGGTGTCATTAACACAGGGGTGAGTTAGTACAAAGAAATACAGATTCCTAAACTTATATATAATCAAAAGCAGTGGGGCCATAGTATTTATTTGGTCATCTTTGAGATGTAAAACCATGGGAACCTTCTGTCAATGTCAGATCAAAAATGGCAAATCCTTCCTTTTTCTGTTTTTCTCTTAATTTTTCCTTGCCCACCAACCTACAGCTGATATCAGACATTTCTCTCTTGCAGGTTTTGCAACTGGTTCCTCCTGACAGACGTTCTGAAGCGTCTAAAAATGTCGGCACGGATCTTCCGGGCTCGTTACCCGCACTTGGAGGTGGTGAGTTTGTCGCGCGCTGAGCTCTGGAGACAGGTATCGGTCAGCCAGGTGAGCTCCACTTTGGCTTCGACCTACAGAGGCAAAAACAAGGGGGAGGAAGACAAGGAAGAGGATGAAGAGGGACTCGTTGATCTGGTTCGTTGTGTACCAGAACTCCAGAGACTACTGGGCTCGTCCATTCACATCCTACAAGAAGACGAGGAGGAAGAGGAGGCGGAGGAGGAGGAGGAGGAAGAGAAGCTGACAAACACAGGGAAGCCTCGCAGCCGATAGCCTCTCTTGAACCGCACTCCTCCACCGTGCAAAGTTTCAAGCGTGTCAACCCGAGTTGTTCCTGCAGGCAGCAGCTCAAAGGAAAACTCTCCGTCCATTGTAACGAGGGTCATGGGTTTAAAATCCAGCTACAGCAATGACTTGACACTACACCGATAACCTTTGACCTCAGACAGAAGGTGATTAAGTGATCACAAGGACCTGCATATGGGAGTGGTCAGTGCAGGAAAGCAGCTTTCAGGTTCCTAACTATAGGTATATTTGAATACATGAGAACTATTGAGCAAACCTTTTTTATTGATTATGTATGTACATGTTAGTGTATATGTATATCTTGCCATCAGGGGTAACACATTTGGTTATATAAATGGATCCTTGTTACCAGGGCCGGATTATGTTTAAGATTTTTTTTTGTTTGAGTTTGTTGAGTTCCTGAGGGAAAGCGATATTTTTCGACGGGAGATAATCCAAGGCTTTTATCTTGGTGAACTCTTGTGTAAAGCTAAGACGCTTAAGTCAGGGAGGCCATTGGCCCAGATGGTTTCTCTGTCAACCTGCGAGACCTGGAGACCTGCAGAGAAGAGACCACGGCACATAATATTCATAAACATAATCATCCGCCCAGTTTAGAGACTCACCTACATTTTCTTTCCTTCTCAGTTTCATTTTTCACTTTATCATCCTCCAGAGATCACTACTGGACGGACCTAACAGCTTAGGTTGTTTATTTTTCCTCCACATGTCACAAAGTAAGCCTGGGTAGCACTAAGCTGTCCCAGTCCCTGCTCGCAGTATGGAATAATGTCATTTTGGACCTTGAGATTAAGAGTTTGTTTACAGAATCGGACAGATAGTAGTGTTCTCCACCCCCCCAGGTTGCACTCCTCCTGAACTGATACAGAATCCTGTGGATCTCTCTCAGAGGAAAAGTTTTACCATCTCTGGAGTCCAGAGCCTGCTCCTGTGTCCAAGGAGCTGAGACGCCCTCTTAACTGCAGCCACGACTGTCCCCCACGTCCCCATATGGTGTTTCCAGATCCTAGAGTGCTTTGTGTTGCAGTGTTTTATTTACACTGTTTGTTGTGCTTAATTTAATAGTCATTAATATATTTGACCTCTTGTGTATCTGACAAGCCTATCTATGAAAAAGTTGCTTTGTATGGTTGGTGCTTCATTTTGAAATGTACTTATTAGGATCCCTTTACTCTGAGATTTTCCTCCCTCATTCAAAAACAGTATTTCAAAACAGCAAAAGTACAGTTTTATTGTACTGGTGCTAAGATAGATTTTGTGTTGACAATCAATGAAGTTTTGGTTTGAAGTCACAAACTAATAAAAGCTATTTAAGATGAAGAGACTTAAGGTGTAAAGCAAAGTATAGTTTAGTTAAAGAAAATGGGATACAGCAAGACTGAAAGACTGAGCAGCGTGTGAGATCTTGAAAGAGCCTTTTATTTGATTCTTTTATAAGAAATCAACAAGAATAAAGCATGATTGTGAATCATAGTTTTATCTCTTTGTTTTGTCAGTCAGATTATTATAATCACTTAAGTATTCATGGTGTAATCCTCCCTCACGGTTTTTCCAAATTATCCCTTTGGCCTCATTTTACTGAGTAAATACTTTTTTAAATCATAGGTAATTTGTTCCTCGGAGATAAAATGTGGAGAGGAAATCGGTGCAATACTCCAGGAAAACCATTTACATTTTTAAGCCATGTAAGCTTCATTTCGCTGAAGTATAAATTAGTAGTATGATAAATAAATCCCTGTGGTGTAGGCTCATACCAATAATCACATCGCCTGTGGTTCAACACCAGCTGGGGACCTTTGTCGCCCACCACCCCTCTCGTTCTCCCCTCGTTACCTCTCTGTCTCTGCTGTCAAGTGAAAATGCTACAAAAATAAATAAATTGCATAATAATTATCCTAAGCAAAAAGTAGAATCCACTCACAGTTCTCTGCAATGTGTGGATTTTACTCTTTGCCACCATGTCTCCTGTTTGATCCAGCATATTTTTTTTTTTTTTTTTTTTTTGAGTATCCATACCTTTTTTTTAATCCATAATAATTACCTTTCCCAGAAATAAAAGAGCAGCACTGGAATGTTGACTGAACAATCTCATTTCAAGGTTCACTTGCTCGCTTGTTGTGGAGTTTTCGACTCATGCAGTCTATATCAACAGATTGAGTTTCCGAAATTGTTTTGGTCTGTGCTGATTCCGAGGTCAGGAATGAACTGTCAAGCTCAACTTCTAAAGTGTGACTTTTAAAACACGAAATATCACAATCTCACCCTTACAGATGAAAAGTTGAATTTACAAACAATAAACACGCCTTTACTCACTTCAGCACACCCAGTGATTTTGCTGTGACAGCCTTACCTGTTCTGGTGTGACCAGAAGCTTATGGTGGTGAAAGCTAATCTCTGTTTACATAGATGTGTGGAGCTGAGCTGAGCCTACTGGTCTCAGTGTCCTGTCAGTCTGAAATCATGCTCAGATGAAAGGAGGGGGCTTTTGTTATTGGAATCTGTATAAATGTTCGATGGAGTAAACTGCACAAATTGTACAAAAAGAAGCCTGAATTATCACAACCCATCCAAAACAGTTTGCACCCACACAATTTAATGGAAAGTAGCTGAATTGGGTGGAAAACTGACAACTCTGACAACACTGCTTTCGAGTAACACATGCTTAGTGTGTGGTCTGATTTTATTTTATCCACTAGAGGGAACCAATGACAGTGACTGGGTTAATAGTAAATCTGAAAGGATCGGTCTGCCCCCTGCTTTTTTCAATATGAGCTCAGTGAGCATAAATACATTAGCTACCAGTGACTTCGCGGGCACAGCTATTTCACTTTCGCATAAGATTATTGCTTCACCACATGAAAAAACAGGACACATTAAACTACATCAATAGCTCATCATCTGTCCTTTATGAGAGCAAAGATTCATCTACATTAGAGTTAGAAGCTCATTAAGGAATCAAGAGCTGATCTAGAATACACGCGCACAAACACACAAAGACACAACGCTTTTTAGTTTCTGTGTTAACTGCAGCTGTCTGAGGCAGTAACTGAGCCAAATACCAGGAGGTGGCATCATGTGAGACATGTTACCACTTCTGTTAAAAGGGAGTTGCTTGCTCTTGGGGGAATGCTGGGTCTATATAAATAATATTAGAAAGAGTTTAGACCTGCTCTAAATGAAAGTGCCCTGAGATGACTTCTGTTATCTCACTGGCTCGACGCCATATGAATAAAATTGACTTGACTAGTCTTGTTTAGCCCGCAGGGCAGCTGATCATGTTGGTAAAGTCTGCCCCCAGTGACTCAACACTCAGAAATTTGATATCCGCATAAAATTCTCATGAGAAGTTTTCTGAATTTACCATCATTACCCCTCACAATCACAGAACATGCAATTATGCGTGTTTCAGTGATACTGTGGCACTGACAGTGGCAGCACAGATGCTTAAAATTGGCATAAAAGTGCCATTACATCACACTAAGTGGTGCTGCTTTACTTCATTATCTCTTGTACTTATTTTTCAATTTAGCAGTTATGAAAAGAACACAGCTAATAAAAGTTACATCTACTATTTCCCATCTTAAATTAAAGATCAGCTGATAGAAAATGATCTGAGACAGTGTTATCTACAGTAACTCAACATTTTCATTTTTTTGGTGTGAGTGTGAAACAGAGTTGTTTCATTGTACTGAGATGTGACATACCAGTCGCAGCCCCTCGCAGGGCCCCATGGTACAGATGGTCCTAACCACAGTGTAACCTGTGCTTGAGGTTACTGGAGTTCAGTCACTGCTGTGTCTGGGCTTTATCTCCCAGCAGTGATAGCATGTGGCTGCTGCAGATTTGAGCCTGTATCACTTAGATATGAATCTGGTGAAAGTTTTTTAGGATGTTACTTGTAAGTATACATGAGGAGTTGACTTTAAAATACATTTTTTAAATGCTTTGGAGTTTGATCAGAATTTCAGTGTCTTCATACTTTTTTTTTTTTTTTGGTGACAGGCTTTATCCAGACAGTTCAGGCTATTCCAAGTGAAGTGATCATGTTTCTGAGGGTTTCAGGAGTGTAGGGAAATTCTGACTCTCCTGTAAATCAAGCCTCCTTGCGTCATACATGGAGCTGGGCACGCAAGTCCGCCCCCTTCACCAAGCCCCTGCTATGCCCTGCCACTCATTGGCCTCCAGTTGTGGGGCGGTAGAGTCTGATTGGTTTAAAACGAGGGCAAGTCTGCACAAGACCTACTGACAGACTGACATGGAAAGAGGAAGGGAGGCCAGGCTGTTGGGAGTTTTGCATTGTTCTCATATGGAGACACAAAGGGATATGAGAGAAAGAGACGTTTAGCACAGTCAGGTTAAGTGGAAGTGTAAGCAAGGGGGATGGGTGGTTTTTATACACCAAAACCATTTTAACACCAAAAACCATATCCTGTTTCTTTTCACAAAATCTCTCTAAAAATCTAAAACTAAATCCTGTCTCTTAAATCCAATCCAAGTACCACGATGTACCAGCATGCCCCTCAGATGGCTTTTCAGGTTGTTAATGATTATTTCGTGCCTGTCTGCATTTTATTTGTTACAAAAATTAGTTTTTTCCAAACGCCTCCTGCATTGCCTTGGGTTCACTGAGGGCATCTGTTGTCTCCGTTAATGGCGCTTGGCTCGGGTTATGTAACAGCCCTCTTTGAAAAAAGCAGCAAAACACAGAAGGGGGAAGTCCTGCTCACTAAGCTTGCATCTAAAGCTTAGTCCGGATACGTCTTTTTCTCTCGCTCTCCCATTGAGAGCAGCTTGTTGTATTGCTCTGTCAGCCACTGACCAGAATCTTAAACGTGCAAGAATAAGCGCCACAATCTGCCTGAGCTGTCCTTTGGACGTTTGGGGAACGTTTTAGGGTGTGAGACAGATCAAACTTGCTTTCATCCCGTGAGACTAAACAGGGCTCTTCTGTTATGAATACGAGGATATAGATGATGGTGTTCTCTCTTCACAGCCAGGCATGTCTGCTGGAGTCTGTAGTGTGTCTACATACTGAATGGCTCTGTATTAAAACGTACCAATAAATCATGCAAGCTACCGCTCTTTGAAATAACACTCTGCATACAGGTGTTGAATGTCCTTTGTTCATGTTAAAGTGAAGACATCTAATGGCGTTTAATTTGTTGCTATCTTTAACACGATGGTTTCACCCGTACAGTTCTAAATATAACCCCAGGGGGAAAATAACACAGTCACGTATTGCCCCTCGCTATGTTGCAAGAGTGCTGACCTTGTTCAGACAGTTTGCTTCTGTATGCAGCCAACTTTTCAGCCAGCCTACACGTGCCTGAGAAACCCAGTCACCCAGACGTGCAAATGAAATCTCGTAAAAATTAAGAAACCTTGAACTTTGGCCATGTGAAAGTCAAGAAAACTAGAGGAGGCCTACAATGCAAATATTGCGATAAGCTGCATGTGAAGTAAGTCGCAGTTGAGGCTGAAACTTGAACAGGAGCTAAAATATTAGTTGTTTGATGAAGTTGATGCACTGAAAAGAAGCTGAGGTGTTGAAATGTTAGAGCTGAAAGCAGTTAAACTGTCCGCTGAAGTTTAAGAAATAAAAGCAGACAAACCTATGTCTAAACCATGGCAACAACCGAAATGTCAGTTGACTTGAAAGCATTGAGTTCATTTTGAAAACTTCCACTTAAGTCAGAGGATACACTTGAGAGACTGATGGTAGTAGTACCAGTTTGTATGTAAACACTGGGAGCAGCTGAGTTAGTCTTTGAATAAGAGGTGAAAGCAGTTAAACTGTCAGCTGAGCCGTAAGTGATGAAAATTGAGTAACTTTGTGCTTTGAATTTTTAAGCTTCATAAAGTGTGTTTACTTATGCTGAAATTCACAGGTGCAAAAACTGTGAGCAGGTCAAAAATAAAAATGTTAATGCTTTGTATGTTTAATATTGTAGGAGAGTTCCAGTTCAAGTTGAAGCACTGAAAGATGTTTGAAATCTTAATTGAAGTGCTGTAGGAAGATCAGTTTCCAGTTTGAATGTAAGTGCTTTAGGTAGCTGAATTATCTGCTTAAGTGTCCAGAGTTCGTGGCTCTTCTGGACGCACCCAACAGCTTTTCTACGCCTGCCTCACTAAACTCAAGCCTGCCGGACATGAAATCTGGTTAAATCTGCACTTTATATATATGGAAGTTAAAGATTCCCTGCAGACATATTCAAAGATATATAAAAAATACTCTGCTTTGATTAATAATGAGTGAGAATTTAAAAAAAATGTTGAACTGCCCAGTTAGAAATTCTCAAAACTACATCCACTCCTTATCCTCATTGAAAAATCCAGAAACTGCGAATATGCAAATAAATTTTCATTTAAATAGTTTAACTACAAGATGTCTCCTACATCACTGAAAGGCCATTCTCAATGTGTGTCCTGTGCAGCCCTCAGGTTTCCACATCACACTTGTGTAAGCTGCCTGTTCGACCAAAATTGGTTTCTGAACTAGGTCTGATGTCACAAATCATGCCTTAAACTCAGACTTACAGTGAGAACATTAATCTGCCCCTTCTGCAGATTTATGTGAAAACAGCTTTCTAGTGTTAAACATCCAAGTGAAGTAATAATGACCAAAACACATTTTTGAGTGGAGGGGGACTTAAAGTAAGTTAATTTAACAGTCTCTGAAAGTCTACAACAGCCCAAGGCACCTCTCTCTGTTCTTTGTCTCACATGAAACTCGAGGTCATGCTGGTTTCTTAGCAGCAAACAAAAACACTTGAAAAAACCTCTCGTTTAAAGATAAAACTTGAGCTAAACGCTACAAACACCCTGACGTTGGAAATCTGATCAGTGTGTTTTCTGTGAATTGTCTGGGTTGCCAGTAGCACCACTGACAATGGAGGCCTTCATGTCAGTGAACACACTCACCCACAAAGCCGTGCCATTGTCTCGCCCTCGTCTTGCAGATTAAATTAAACCCAGCAACCGGCCAGAGACGGACGCAGGCACCGACCTGCGGAGAACCCGTCTCTTTTATCTCGCTGTGGTACCCACTGAACGTGTCCCTGGGAGCAGAGGGTTCGAGCGGCAAGAGATGACCCTGATTGTTATCACCCACTGATAATTAGAGTAAATGAGGACCTGAGGAACAGAGAGACATTTACAGACATTAGGCCACTGCAGGAAAATAACTAAGTACATTTACTTTCAGTAAATCCATTTTTTAATTCCACTGAATTCATGTGACAGCTAGGATTACCCTCATAGATTAAGGTTATATACAAAATATGACCAGTATAAAATATTGTGTATTTTTATCAATTAGAGTAAACAATATTGTATAAATGAAATAAAACGACTTCACATTGACCAGGCACAACATAAATGGTGCTTCCATATAATAACACTCACAAAGTATTATTACATTGTGGTATTAGTACTTTTACTGGAGTAAAGGATTTGAATATTTCTTCCACCACTGGTAATGATTGTACCTTTTGTTCCATTTATCTGACAGCCATTTTATTTACATGATACTTTGTGAAATGGGATTTCAGACAAAAACACACACAAAGAACTTAGAATATTATGTATTATTATATATCAAACTAGCAATATAACACTGAGTGGGATCATTTTGTCTGATGAATACTTTTGATGCTTTAAGTACATTTTGCATATTACATCTATTCCTTTACTTAAGTAAAAAATGTGCAGGCAGGACTTTTGCTTGTAACAGTGTTTTAGGGTGGTATTGTTATAAGGCTACGGCTGAATGGTGTACGTCCAAGGTAACATGATACTCAAGCATCTTAAAAGCCCATGCTGACTCTGAATGCATGTGTACATTGTGTGCAAGGCAGAAGGTTGTCTTGACCTATATAAGCATCACTTAAAGTGACAGGGTTTCTAAGCGTGTGTGCACAGCAGACAAGGCTGGGCTGAGGGGATTGTTTGCTCTCAGAGACAGTCTGTGTCAGGCTGTAAGCTGCTCCAGCTGGACTCCACACCCACTCGCCTCTTACATAACCTTCATTCCTTCCCTATATGTTCTGCACGGAGGGGGCACTTGCTGATCGTGGTGTGGTGTTCACCAGCGATGGCAGAGTGACGTGCAAGATGGCAGAGTGGCTGGAGTTTGCAAGCGTACCACCACAGGCAGCTGGATTTCCTTCAGCACAAAAAATAAAATAGGCCTTCTTTTGCTCTTAAACGAATTCAGCATTTTTTCCTCCTGAATAAGAGGACTAAGTTTCACAAGCAGGGAAGGCCTTTGTAACCCAAACAACAGAGAACACAGAGATACATGTCCAGCCCAGATCATTATAAAGTCGAGGCAAAAGCAGGGAGGTGGGTGGTGCCTCTTTGTTGTGGGGGTTCAGTGGGAAAGCCTCTGCTAAAAGAGAACATGATGTTCCTGGCTTCACAGCTGCATCCCCACGCTGACAAGACGAAAGTCCTGAGACTGTTTGGAGGCTAAGATACAGGATGGCAGTTTTCATCTGTAAGCAGATACACTACTTCACAGAAAAGGATAAAGTTTATAGTTGTCTTTTTTTTTTTTTTTTTTGCTTTAATCAAAGGTTAATATAGAGTTATTGTTTGAAAGTCTAAATAATATTGTAGGCATAGTAACCTCAAATAAATTCTGCCTGTAGCGAACAACAGCATCAGCATGTTTGTTTGCAGTATCAGTGGTGAAAGAAGTGTTCAAATCCTTTACTCTTGTAAAAGTACTAATACTATGATGCAACAATACTCCATTACAAGAAAAGTGCTGCATTCAAAGTTTGGCTTATGTAAAAGTATTATATGCAGCATATTCTTAAAGTAGGGCCCTTGGAACAAACCTCTGCATAAAGTGACTGTTACCATTTCTTGCTAGAAAGTCAAACAACCACAAAGACATAAATTATTATTTTAAAAATCTACCAAAAAACTTATCACAAAATTACAATAATCTGAGAAGAGCTGAACTGAGTGTGGGGGGTTATCCCACACGTATATTGCTGTCCAAGATTTACAACCACAATGAGTTTCCCTTGATTGAACTCTAAACTGTGACCTGGATGACTGATAGCCCCTGTCCAATACCACGAACCTAAGAGCTAATTCTGGGCTGATGCTAGTGGTAGATTGGAGTTGACCAACGTAGAGCCACGTCATAACATCACTGTATACGTCTGTATATGTCCTTATGCCCTTGACGTAAGCTGGTTCTGAACCAGCCAAAGTGTGGGTGCTGTCCGAGAACCATATTTTTCTGGCAGAGAGCCAGTTCTTTGGCTGTGGAAACACAAAGAATTTGTTCAAGATTATTACCTTAACACATTTTTACACATTGTACAAACTGTGCCTAGAGCCACATAGTGCCATAAAGTCACTTCCTCTTTGTAAGATCAACACTTCAGGCCTGAAAGGAGGAGTAAGCAATTCTGGAGAAACACTGTTGATATTTGAACTCAACAGCAAAACAAATAACAAAACAATCCCTTCAGGGCCCCCTCTGAATCTCCAGGATAGGACAAGTCTGTTTCCCATAGCCAGCGCACCATCTCCAGAGAGCGAAACATACAACTCTCCTGCTGCTGTAGGTAACATCACACCTACACCATATCTTGGCAAAGTATGGCACACAAATGTGACACAGGTACCTGTTTGCTAATTTACCAGCTGGGATTAGCAATCACAAACATTAGCAAACGGGACCAAACAGTACTAATCTATTTGCTCTGCGCTTCACTCACATTAAGCCAAGTGTAAGCAAAAACAAGCTGCAGTTTTTCACTTCCTTGTATGTGCCTGATCTGTTTCTGAGCCATCTTGCTCTGGCACAATTCAAATGTTGTACATCATGCATTACTTTAAATCAGCTATATTCTTAAAAAACATTTGATTCAATTTGCTGACAGTTTAACTTTCTTCGCTTTTCTTCATGGATGTTTTCTGCGACCGTGCAGCTCTTGTGCTGTTTTGAGACACTGGACACATGGACCAGCTAATAACATCAGTGAGCATGCTGGTTCTCATTACGTCTACAGCACAAGGCAGCACATTGTAAGTCTGAGCCGTGCACAAAGATGCGAGCAACACCATCTTTCACATGAGTCGATTTTACTCCATGGCAATGCCTAGCAACACTAACTCCACTGCATACAGCAACATACATCACATTACACAACAACAAACCAGTTTTAATCACAAGCAACAGTTCCCATGGGACCAGGTTAAACGCCTACCTGAGGTTAAACGCCTACCCTTCAAGCACATTGGTACCACTTTCTGATGAGGCACTATTTCTAAAGATTTTATGAACTGTAATTATTGGATTTATTTATGGTTAATAACACATTTAGTAATGCTTTATGAATAGTTTTAAGCCTTTACTAAGAACAACTTCTGAGTTGCCAGATTGTGGAAAATTTATTGCAACACTTTGCTTGTCTTTAAAGGTAATTGATCAGGGGGACCTCTCCAATAGACTCGTCATCTGTCCTCTGGGAAAAGGCTGCAGGACATCTGATAAAATCCATTTATAAACAGCTTCTTAAAATTTACAACTGTGGACTTGACGGATTTAAGAACCTTTTTATTAATGATTAATCAACATTTATAGTTGGAAATTACTTTTGTTAATGGCCCATTGCAAACTGAGAAACTCAAGACCCTTTTTTACTTACTGTCATTCTGGCTAAAACTTATCTATAAATTTGCATTTAAACCCAGTAATCCAATAAATCCTGCATTCAAAATCTTAATGTATTAAGAGTATTAAATGCAAAATGTACATTGCAAAAGATCGCATTACTGCCCCCACCACTGCAAGCACATTAAAAGCCTGCTGGAGGCCTCTATAAATAAAACAAATGTTCTCTTAGTTCTGTCAAAATTCACTTACAGTTTCAAGTTCACATATCAGTCTCTGTTGTTTGATTTCACAGTAAATGAAAAGGTTTGCAGAAACGTGCCTGGATATTAAAGCAAACAAAACAGTGAATGCACTCAGGTGTTTACTCAGGGAGCAGCGCTGTCACCATAGAAAAGTGCAGAGCAAGGGTGAACGAGTGCTAAGGGCAAACAGGGTGTTGGTGTTTGTACTGTAAGTGCAGATACAAGGCTTTTTTTTTAGAATCACGTTATTGACCCTTACACGTCACCCTCCACCAGTACCTGTATCGGGTTGACTTGACCTGTTCCTCATAAAGTAATGATCTCTGTTCTGTCTGGTTGTCTGGAGCTTTATGCCAGTCAAGTCTGAGTTTTACGGCCATTGAGCAACATACAGTGCAGCTCAAGTGAAGCAGAGCGCTGCCAAAGAAGGGACAGCATGCAGACACTGCCATTGTCAGCCAAGTCTGTAATCACGCAGCCTCATGTTGGCAGGCCGGGCAGGGCAAAGACCTGCCAACCACACAGAGACTGAAGAGCCCTTTCAACACCAAATGCCTCCCATGTCCCGAGACCTGTCGATCACGTTACACTGAACCCAAAACCCATTGCAACACCCCAGTTCTGCTCAAGCATGAGAATAATATCATCACATCTAAACAAAACTCAACTTTAAATTCCATAATGTTATAAATCCATAAGCGTCTTACATAAGCAGAGATTATATTGCACATAAAATGCAATTTAAGTATAATGTGGACTTTGATACTTCACACTCTCACTTTTGTAAATGTCTGCTGTGCATGGTGAAACAGCACATCCTCCCCATAACCTGGAACCGTTTCAAATCTGCAGTGCACAGACTGAGTGGTTGCAACCATTTGCTCTCAGGTTTCTCAAGACATTAATGTGACTGGAGAGACTTGTGCTATGGCAGCCAGAGCTGTATTACAGAATATCGCTGTCATAGTTCAAGCCCTTTGATATTTGTTTGGAGAGAGCATGCAATCGAAAAAACAAATTTAATGCATAAGTTTGAAGAGATATTACTCATTTACTGTGAGAAATATATGACTAAAGTAATAATTTAGCGTTATATTCTACTCTATGTGCTCCCACACACCCTTGCACTGTTTGTATCCTTGTTTACAGATTTCCTTGTTTACAGATCTGTTTATATGTATGACATTTTAAATGTGTCTATATCTGATTTTTCCTGACCTTTAAAGAGTAATGTTACCAGTGAGTGAGATAAATTGTAGTGTCAAAGGAATAGTTTGTAGTAAAAATAGTAAAAATGTATGTATTCTTGATTAGAGTTAGATCGAGAAGGCTGATACCACTCTGGTCTGTCCCGGGCCTTGGTTAGCATAGCTTAGCATGAAGACTGAAAACAGAGGGAAACTGTTAGCCTGGCCCATACTGGTTAGAAGCTAATTTGTGAGATTTATGGTGCAGATTTAGCCGTCTCTTCTTGTTTCCACTGCTTATGCTATGTTGATGTGCTGAATGTAAATCTAACATTCACTCCTCTTTTAGCTCTGTTTTTGGTCTCTACCAACTACTGAGGGAAACATCTGGCCCTTTAGCTGCTAAATGCTTCATTATATTCATCAAAAGCAAGTCTCCAACTGTGTCTATCTGCTGTTTGGTGCAGTGCACAACAGCACAACTTGACACATTTTGATGCGTCAAGTTTGGACTCAATAACGGATTAAATGACTAGTAAATATGTAGATTAGTTTGCTGTAAAGTAAAAGAGCAGAAACCCCATTTCTATTCACATTTGCCGTCTGGCCAGCTGTCACTAGTTTGGGTGACCCATTTAATCTGAGTGGGCTGAAACACACTGACCAGCACAGCCATTTTGATTTGCAGCCATTTGTATGGCCCATTGTGAGTGGAAACAGAAGAGGACTGCAGCCTCTCACCACAGGGCTCATGCAGCACTTTCTATGCAAACTCTCTGCCCTCGGCATCCTCGCTGCTGCAGGTCAGGAGAGCACCAGTTTGTTTGACCACGTCTGCTCTCCATTCGCTTCCTGGATGCCCTTCATCGCACTACAATCTCTTAATCACTGCTGTGCCTTTGAGAGTGTGAGCGCGTGTGTGTCTGTGTGGGGGGGGAGGGGGGGCTTTGCGAGCGGATTGGCTGCTCTTGGTGAAGCTGTTGCTAAGGGGAGGGTTTTGCTTAGTGATGGATAGATGTGGCAGCTGATGGGGGCAACCACTTTGAGCAACATATACATCAATCTAATGTTTCATTTATACTCCCCTGCCATCTTGTTCAATGTGACAAAGCTGCAGAAATGTGTGACTGATGTCCTCTAAATCTTCTCCAGAGGTTTTAAAGATCACGTTCTCTGTGCCACCAGGGTGCCATTTAGTTTTTTTTTTATTTTTTTATCAAGTTTATTGTCTCACCAAAATTAAGTCTTATCAGTTCTGATAGGTCATGCACTTTACAGCTTTTTATGGCCATCTTTCAGCTATTATTCCCACTGCTTCAGATGATTAGTGGATGGTGTAAATGTCAACAAAATTATTAAGATTAGGAAAGTAATAACAACAAAAGTAGGTTGTGACCTCACGGAGGCTGTTACATCCTGACCCTTTGTAATGTGCGTGACAATAGAGGCACAGCTGTGTGTGTCTTCTTATAGCATTTTGTAGAAAAATAAGATAATCTGTGATCTAATCTGAACTGTGATACTTGCATATGGTTTGTTAAAAATGTTATTGATGGTGCTGAACTGCATCTACAAGCTAGAAAAAAAATGTTTTGCTTTACTGCCCTGTAAAGAGCAAACAAGCTGCAGGATATTCTGTTAGAGTGCTGCAAAAAAAAATACTGCAGGAGATTTGCCTTTCAGCACAACTGCCTATTTGCATAGAACAGCAATGATACGAAATGGTGTGGAGTGTTTGAGGAGAGCTATGGCCTTCTTTGCAACATTGCTTTATCATCTCCTATAGGTAAATCCTCAGCAAATCCCTCAACCCCAACATTACTGCTAAACTTGCCCCACATTTAAAAAAAAAAAAAAAAAAAAAAAAAGGGAACTTAGTCAAGTGTAGTTTCCATGTCACGTCAAAATGCATCACTACACATTCTTGCACAGGCCTTAAGCACTTTACACAACTCAAACAAATGTTTGTTTCTAAATGAGCTACTAGAGGAGAGGCATTAACACATCTAACATCCTTCCTGTTCACAAAGGCAAAAGAAGCCAAGCCAGACAATAAAAGTATCCAATTATTTATTTCGCTTTTACTGCATTTCTGCTTCAATATAAAATTGGTTTTTGAAATATTCAAGGACAAACAAATGAGCCATTTCGTCATAAACACTATGAACCATGTAAGCAGACAAGCAATGGGGAGTTAACTGAACAGGGCATGAGGGCTATACAAAAAAAGTCAAGGCACACCATGTTACAGTAACACCAAATGGAAAGATTTAAAACCTCTGCAGGTAAGAGCCCTTCAGCTCAGCATTAAAATAATTATATATTTTTTGAAGGAGGGACAGAATAACCAGCATTCAATATCTCCTACAGTCAGACCTTTTATTCACAATCAGATACATCGATCTGGTGACAAATTTGAAATGAATAAACAAGGGGGAAAAAAAAAAAAAAAAAAAAAAGGGAGGGTGCATTTCTGCATAAACCAAAGCTGTGCTTCATTTGGACCTGGGTATGGATTCAATCAACCTCCACCAAGCACAAAACGTCAACCACTGCACTGAAACAGATGCAGTTAGACGTGTGCAGGCGTCACTGGTTTCAGATATGACGGGGGGGGGGGGGGGGTAAGGGAGTGTCGCTACACAGGAGTGAGAAGTCACAAAGTGGTTGCCCTGGTCAGTTCACTGTCCATTGAGATCCATGATGAAGAGATGGGGCCCTTCAACACATCCCATGGTTGCAAGTCAAGCAGTCAGGATGGAGGAGCGGGGTAGGGCTTCTATCTCATGAAGTTTCCTCCTCCGATTTCTCTCTTGTACCTGTTGGTGAGGTGGTCTGCTTGCATTGTGAGCTTTGACAGAACTCCAAACAGTCCTCTGAGGTGATAATGAAACTGATGCTCCAGGTCCGAGTGGTCGTCTGGGAGCAGATCCCCGGTGACCGGCTGCTGCTCCTCCTGCTTCACCGCCATCTCCAGGAAGCTGGCGCCGCTGCTCATCTCCCTCTTCAGGAGACCCCACTCCATGTCGTTCTTTATGGACTTGAGGAGCAGGTAGTGCTCGTACATGTCCCTCTGCTTGTTAGGACACGTTGGTTCACTGTTATTATTGTTGGCTTCCACCTCGCTGGCCGCCTGCTCCTCCAGGGGCATGTCTCGCAGCAGGCTGGGCACCATGATGGTCTCGTCCATGTTGTTGGCAGCTGCAATGAAGCGGTGCATGACGTTGATGAGGGAGTGCTTGTTGCTGGCGGAGTCGCTGCTGATCTGCATCATTTTGAAGGCTTTAGGTTGGCTTGGTTACAGTGAAGAGTTGGCAGGTGTTAAGGCAGGGAGGGCTGCTTAGTGTTTTAAAAGGTGGCTGATCTGCAAGAGGAGGAGAGGAGACATGAGGATGCTGGGAAGGTGACTGGATGAAATCATCCAGGCCTAATATACTTAACACTTTCAAATACAGGTTTACACATTCAGCGTGGATATCAAATACAACCAATTCACATCCTGCACCCCCCATACAAAGACACACACACACACACACACACACACACTAGAGTACAGCTACGTTGCAGGAAATATTATTCAACAGAGGCAGCGTGTCTCTCATCTCATCCACTGAACATAACCTAATTTCTAGCGGCCAAAAAACATCTAAAACCAAAATACATCTCGAATACTACATGAACCATCATCTTCATTTTGCCGCATTGTAATGTCCGAATCACATCAACATGACCTTGACTCTCTGCAGCTGAAATAATCCTGAGTACACTCGCTACAGAGGTTCTGCATAAAAAGGATGCGGACCGACCTGAACCACGAGGTGTCCTGAGGAAAAGCTTTCTTGGCGTGCCGCTTCGATAAACCAAGTCCTCTCAGGTTCCGCACACCACCCGCCGGGAAGGAACATGAAAATTACCCCAACTCTCTGCCAGCTGAACCCTGCTTTTATACCCGACACGCCGGTTTAGGGTGGGGGTGGGGAGGGGGGAGTCCACCCTCTGTATTTTTCCGCAGAGCCAATTGGGCAGCATGAATGAAGTGGGCGGATTCAAACAGCGTCTGATCCGAACCCAACCAATGACAAAACACAGCGCAGCTGCCAGTCAACATGTACTTTTCTCCGGGGCTTGCACTGTAATTAGCTGCACCCAATGTGCTTCTCATCTTTTCCGGGCAGTTTGCGGCCTGGAGGCAACACCAAGGCAAGTTTACGCAGCGGCAGCGGCGCGCGTTGTACGTCATGCGTCAGGTTTGTCAAATGCGTAGCTTAATGGGAGTTTATCGCCTTTTCCCTCTCTTATATACACACACTTATGAAAATAAAGCTTGAAAAAAAAAAATTAGTTTCCAGTGTCAGAAAAAAGGAAGCCCAGTTTGAGCTTATTTTTTTTCGCTTATACCTTCACAGTCATTGTGGATCTGCGGCTGCCTCAGTTTATTGTTGCACAACACTGCCACCTGGTGTGATCCTTCTCAAAGATCATCTGAACCTCCTCTGAACAAAAGACCCACCATTACACTGATTTACTTTACCTGTAGGAGTTAATCTGTCAGTTACAGTACGTATATATATATATATATATATATATATATATATATATATATATATATATATATATATATATATATATTACCCGTAATGCTCGACCTCACTACAAACATTAATTATTCTGAAGGAGATGTTAAGTCTTACCAGGTTCTTTCAGTTTGAATATGTTCCACTGTACAACGCTAATGTGAAACAGTGACACGAATACACCTAATACTGAGGAATCAACCCCTCAGGTTTATCTGCAATGTGCGAAAAAGGTCAGCAGGGATGAGAGAGCGGCAGACATTTTGATATGTGGCAGCAGGAACAGCACATGTGTATTTAATAATGTTAATGAATGATGAGGAGGAGCAGTCATGTAGCATCGTTAAGGTTATTAGTTACACCTGCACCACACACTGCACCAAAACTTTATATTTAAAACTGTTATATCTGATATAGCTGTTATATGCTTTTGTGTGGATCCCTCACAAGGCCCCCAAATAACTGAGTCATGTCCATCTGCCAAACATATCTCCTTCAGCTGTGGACCCATCCTGAGCTGCATGCATCCCTTTGGTAAAGATACTGGATTTCATCTTTATTTTTTTCAAGTATTTCACATGCATCCACAAAAGAATAACAATTTAACACTGAAAACTGTGAAATAAAGGTGGCTGGGCTGCGGTAATTGGCACACACGAACGCTGGCTTTCAACAATACTGGCCTACAAGGTCATTAGTAAGGCTCATTTTCCACACAACTCACAAGTCGTTACTGTAAATCACACAAACTTGATTTCAGGGTGGCGACCTCTTGTCCATCTCTCAGGCTAAATGTGTTTCACACAGAAATTCACTTAATGTTGCAGAGAAGCTGAACATTTATCAGCTTATTGTCTAGATTTCATCTGCTACAGACTACAGACTAATCATAGCAAAATTACAAAATAAGGCAACTGCATTATACAAAGACAAAAGAAACTGGTAGAGTTAATTAGCTCAAATGAAAAACGTAACATCTATGCAATGACATCTAATCCCTAATTAAATCTCAGGAGTAACACTGATCTCCGAAATGTCCAGGTCCCTTTTCTTTTTGGTCAAGCTACGCTGCAGGTATTGTCCCTTTTTGATTTTCCTTTAACATTATTCCCTTCTGTTTGGTTGTCATTGCTGGGACTGTGTAAAACATGAAGCAGTGAGTGTTTTTCCCTCTCTAAAATGATAATAACTAACACACACAATATTAAAATCACAGGAGATTCATTTTACTCAGTTTTCACCAGGAGCTGCCCATCAGTAACCTGCAAACAGACAAAAAACAGGTTTTTATAAGAACATAATTTGTATTTGTGTTTTCAACATTAGATCATCAGATCATTCCTCCAGTCTGTTTGGTACAATCTGAACTAACATGTATAAAACAGGATTCGCTTTTTTAAAAAGTCTTGCCTGTGAAAGGTCACTGTTAGACCATCTCATACTGGTTGTTGGTGATGTATCGAGACAAGCAGCAGGCCAAGAATATCCCAATGAGCTGAGGGAAAATACATTAAAAACAAACAGTTGTCAAAACACAGACCAAGTACCAATCAAAATACACTAAATGAATCTTTGTTCTTCTTGTATTAAAGCAACCACATGACTGATCAGACAGGTTATAAATAACTGTACACAAACTATTGTATGTTGCCTAAACAACTTCTTCAAAGTGAAAATGAAGGTGGAAGTTGAATTTGTTACTCACTGATTCTCACTGGCTGCACTTTGGTCTGCTCTGCTTTACTTTACAATGTGATGCTTTCTTATAATCACCCAGCTTAGTGTGGTCATGTTTGTTTTTACGTTCATATAATCTGGGCTATAAAAACCACTGTCTCACTCACTGTTCCATATATTATTGACTCTTAATAGTTTACAGTGAGCAGTAATCTGAAAATTTGGATGGTTCGAGGCATAGGGGCACTATATACTGCATAAATTTCACATTTACAATTCAAATAGTAAATGTGGCAGACCATAAATACAGTGCTCTAGTTAAGTTAAAGGTCACTAGTCCTGTTATGGAGCTGTGGTGGAGAGTCAGTATCTAGCTGTTTATTGTAGTTAATTGTTAATTTTTTGTCAATAAAAGTCAGGGTTAAGCTCTGAATGCAGCACAGTTATCAGTGAGCCAGTGTGCTGTGTTTACTGCTGCTGAAGGGGAATAAATCCCGTTCATGTACAATGTTGTTTTTTGGCTCTTATCTGGCTGATGCTAACCTCACCTGAGAGAGACAAACTGAGGCTATGGGCAGCCAGAGGTCTGCTATTTTCACTTCTGTTCTTACTTTATTCACTTCACATTTATGCTTTTTTTGTATATAAATATATATTTTTGCCTTTATAAAATAGCATAGAGTGAGACAAGAAATGAAGGGAAAGAGGGAGCAGGGGATGACATGCAACAAAGGTCTGCTACTGGACTCAAACCACAGTCAGTGACAGACAGATGTTACAAATTAAATCTGTCCAGATGTTGTCCCACTAGACTCTGTCTTTTTTACTTCATCCCCAGATCTCAACAATGTTTTCATAACCAATGGGAATGATGGACAAATAGTATTGCTAGATTTAATGTTGGGGGGGCAAAAAAAGTTTTTTTTTTTTTTACTTTAAACCACACCAGTACAACACAGCTCCATTTGTCCTGAGACAGAATGTCTGAGAAAACAACAAGTGATGCACCTGGAAGAATGCAATCCCAAAAGAGATCCCTGCAATGATTCCCAGGTTTGCCTCCATCACGTGGGTAACCAGTGCGAAGCAGCCCTACACAGCAGAGAAACAAAGATTTGTATTGTAGCTTTTAAAGTTCTCTGACCCTGCGTGCTGCCTATACATACTTAACAATCATTTTACAATATGATTAGAATACATAATATCTGATGTCGGTGTAGGCAGTGAACTCACCGTTGGGTACACCTCTTTCTCAGCCTTGTCGAGGTCTTTCAGAGTCTCCTGTGAGCACTTGGTGTTGTCTTTACAGCAGCTGGCAGGGATGCCCTTCTCTTTAAAGTAAGCCGTTTCGCTCCAGTCAGTATAATTTGTCACCCCACAGCAATGCAACTACATGGAATAAATCCAACAACAAAACAAATGCTGGATGTTGGCTTTCTTGCTACAACACAACAAATGATGTTTGGGATGTTTTGGATCACCTGTTGGGAAAACACCTGCAGTGACAGGGAGCCGTGCAGCAGCGCTTCTCTGCTCTATGTGGTTCAGTAAAAATGAAACTTCCTACTTACAGTCCTCTGGATGGTGTCAACTGCAGTGCTCCTGCTGTCGGTGCTATTGTAGGACTTCACAGCATTTCTATAGGCAATGCCTAATTTGGCTTTGATCTGGTGAATTAAACACAAAGCAGAATATATTTTAGTCAGTGATTCATTTGTGAAATATTTTAATGTTTTGCATCAGTAACTCACCTCATGTCTGAAGATAAAGCCTGAGACGCCTGCCACCAGCTCAGCCAGGAACACCAAGGTCAAAAACATGGCATACTGAAGGAACAAAACAAGGAAGACAAACAGTTATACAAGGTCACACCTGAGGGGAATATCTCGGGCATTACTGCTTCTTCACTGACCAGTTTGAGCATCCATGGGCTGCCGCGGCATGTAGCGAAGCAACCGAACAGTCCAAAAATAACGATGGTGGCTCCAGTCCCGATGAGGACATATGGTGCATTGGTGCTCTCCTCAGAAGCCACGGAGAGATAGGCCTCCAGGCTCACCTTCCCCCACACCCCGACTGCCAGCAGGATGACGCCTGTGAACTGAAGGAGACAGCGGGGCAAGTCAGCTCCGGCATCAAAGAGCCACAGAGGAAGATGAGGAGCGGGTTTTTACGGCTGTGTCTGACACACAACCCAAGATTACAGGCTCAAACGCATTTTCCTGATTCTCTACTGGTTCAGTTCAATGGTTTTAAGTAACAAAAAGGATGACCTGCATGTCAAGTGTCAAGCCTCCTAGTTCAGCTGTGTTGTGATCATGCATACAGCACATAGCTCCTAGGATAAACCGGTGATGCGTGCTAAATCTGGCAAACATCAAGGATAGGTCTAATTAAGAAGCATGATGGGCTGAATCCAGGAAAAACACAATTTCCATTATTGATTTCCTTTTATTAGATCTACACTGTTCCTCAGGGGAGGAAGTGCAGATGAAGAGAAACAGATGAGTTAGAGGAGAAGACTGTGATAAGATGTGTATTAAGCCCACTACATATTTGCTAAGCTGTCCTTCCATTTGTGTCAGTCATTAGATACATGATTCACATGTTGCAGATTGTTTTGTTTTTTTTAACCTCTAAACATCACGGTAAAAACACACCGGGGCCTTAGGCTGCAATTCACTCATCTCAGCATCTTTTCCTTTAACACTGTCCATACAAGTCATTAGCCTGAGGGGAGTCATCACATCAACCAGCCAATAGCAATAAATTGTCAGATAAAAGACCTGAACTTTGTGTTAGTGGCAGCAGCCTGAGACGGCTGTTTGCTCGGTACAAAGATTAAGAGGGTGAACACCGATAAGGACTTATTCTCTACAAAATACAAGCTTGTGCTTATATTTTCCTTACATTCACTTTCAGTATCATTTATTCTCCCGATCACTGTCGCAATTAATCTTTTTTTAAATAAAATATCAGAAAATGGTGAAAACGCTTGTTATAATTTCCCACAGACAAGGTCATGTTTTCACATTGTTCAAATCAACCAGATATTCAGTTTACTGTCAAACATGACAAAGAAGAGCATCAAATTATAACTCAACAGTTAACTGCTAAGTCAATCAACAGGAAACTATTCAGCAACTATTTTGATGAATTCATGTAAAAAAAAAAAAAAAAAAAAGTGATCAGCTAATCGAGAAGACAATGAGTTTTGTCAATGTTTTGTTGATTAATAAAAGTTCTGTCTATAAGATGTTTTAAAAAATGCCTGTTATTAATGACCACTTTACCAAACCTCTAAAAGATTCAATTTTCTATCAAACAAAGAAAAGCAGAAAATCTACACATTTCAGAAGCTGGAAACTGAAACTGTTTGACATTTTTGTTTGAAATGGCTGCAGATACATTTTCTGATTTAACAGCTCTACACTGAATCTCTTAGGGTTTTTGGCTGTTTCTGGCATTTCACACTTTAAACAATTAGACTTTGACCGACTGAAAAAAATTAATTGATGATCAAAATAACTAGCTACCGATTCATGTCAATCGATTAATCGACTACTAGTTGCAGCTTTACGTTACTCATAATTAAGTTGGACTGTACAACAGTAGGAAAGAGACGGTTAAATTTTACTTTCGGTGGGTAACATCTCACTTCTAATAACTTTCTAAATATCTAACGGTTGTGTTTTTATTTTGTTTGTTTGTTTTTCTCGGACGCGAAAGGAACGTTGACAAATCTTCTCCACCGAGCAACACAAACATCTGCTTCAGCGTCTCCAAATGTCCGTAAATTTTCAACAAGTGGTTCTTCATGTCAACACAAAACTAAGCGTACTTTGCCTTGTGGTCGTTTATTCAACATATATAAGTCCCTGTCGTGATTTGAGGAAATGATGTCGTTAGCCTTGTTGGCACCGCCGCCGCCGCTTTTAGCCCATTGTTGCTCCCTTTAGCTTGTTGTCCCCCATTACATGACATGCTACTCACCCAGAATATGAGGCTGTAGGAGATGAGGAAAGTCTTCAGGCAGGTTATCACTGGCTTCGTCTGAAGCCGTCGAGACGGCGGCGACATAGCGGTGTTTTTTTTTTTTAACTTTGGGTTGGAAAAAAAGAAAAACAATCTGAGAAAAAGTTCACTTCACAGCGTCCTGGATCAGAGGGGAGAGAAAAAAAAAACTTCGAGGATAAATCCAAGAAGAGAGGGGGAAGTGTCGTCACTAACCCAGATTCACTTTCCTGAGGGGATCAACAGTTCTCAGTCCAGACCGAGTCAAGTCTGCAGCAACATTTAAAACGCACCACGCTCAGGCGCACATTTCAAAATAAAACATTAAAAGAAACCACTAGATTTCCATTAACCCCAACGCACAAAATGGCCAGATAAAAGGGGAAAGTTAGTTATTTTTTCTTTAAGAAAAATATATAGCTATGTTGTCCTCACAAAGACCTGCTAAAAGACTCAGACTTAAAACACTCTTAAAATATTCTGATTTTTAAGATTTTTTTCAAAATCAATGTAAAAATCTGCACTTAAAAATCCTACTTGAGTAAATGTATAATAACCAAATTTGTACTACTGTAAAGTAGTAAAAAGTAATAAATAATGTTATAACGTTCAATCTGGATTGAAACTCTATGGTATTGATTCAACGTCATTTAAATTAAAAAAAAAAAAACTTGATCAAATGGATGCTTTTATGTTGAAGGCAGTAGCGTTATTTCCAGCCTCATGGTGTCTTATTTTACACACATGCATGTTTTTTTTTTCCCTTCGGTGAGGTGACACGTTTGTATGGACCGAATTACATCAGCTGGGTAAATAAAATTATCACAGCATGGCGTCATGGTTCCCATCTAAAGAAAAACAAATAATTATTGTTTGCTCATCTAATTTCTAATAAAATTTTGTCGTCAGCTGGTTGTCTGTTCTTAAAATTATTTAGACTTCCTGTGGGACATATTCCAGCCGCATTATACGTGATGACACCATCAAAACAACAACGGATTGTGTAGAATCGTAAACAGCAGGAACCACAAAATTTCAACAAACGTGTGTCGTCTGTTTTGCAATTGCACAACGTATGAAACAGTTTGTAAACTTGTTAATATACACCGAATAAAGGATATTATATAACTTGGTGATACACCATGACATTAAAATGATTAGACAATAAAGTTCCTATAGCGAATGACACTACAGAAAAGATAAATTCACTACTGGATTCAACGAGTTTCATTATGAGGAGAAATTGAGCACTGATCTCATTATTTACACTTAATATTAGGGGGAAGATCTCTCCTGAGGAACTGTCCGTTTTTATCTGTTTTGATTTGTAACCTACATTAACCTTCACTTATTTGGAGGGGTGGGTTTTTATGAAACGACTCAGTCATCATGTTTAACGCAGCTGTGGGAGGAAACACACAAACATGAGCAGCCCGGCAGTGCCACCAAGTGGTTGTACCTTTGGTGATAAACTGGAAGGATCCTCTCTTTCAAAAAAAAAAAAAAAAAAAAAAAAAAAAATCCTGCGGAGATTCTGGTGTGAGGGGAGCGCTCGTTGTCCTCAGCACAGAAAATTAAGTTAAGTTATTATTATTTTTTTTTTAAAAAGTAGTTTGTCACATCAGCTGTAAACTTCCCCTGGATTAAAACTTTGTATCGAACTCTGGGATCTGAAACAAAAACCGCAAGAAAACTTGGTTTTCCAGGAGTGATCATCTGTGTGTTTCTGACATGCCCCTCAGCCGCAGTGTTGCTGTGTTCATTTTGTTCTTCACAGGTGAGTTCATGAGTCCGAACTGTAAAAGAAAGAAAAGTTATTCAAGGCTTTTCTCAAGTTCGTGAATTCTGAATATTATGTAATTTCATTCAGGCATGGTCGTCAACATGTCATTTGATTCCAGAGGTGGAAGAAGTACCAGTGCTTCACTGTAAAAGTATTATTGGCTAAATGCGCCGAGTATCAAAGCAGAAAAATGCCCTTTGTGACTGTAAAACCACATTATTGGATTATTCTTGTGATGCAGTAATGCGTAGGCAGCATTGTGCTATTGTATCTGTTTCAGGAACAACAGACAACAAACTAATTAATCTAAGGCTGCGGCTAATGATTATTTTCGTTGTTGATCAGTTTACTGATTGGGTTTGGCCTGTAACATGTCAAAACATAGTGAGAAATTCCCCCAAAGAGCCCAAAGCAACATCTTCAGACCCACAAATGATTCAGTTTACTGTCATTTAAGACAATGATGCATCATATTCTGTAAACTTTTCATATGTAAAATCTTGATCTCTAAAGTAACTAGTGATCACAGCACTGGGGTAAATGTAGTGCAGTAAAAAGTGTAAGATTTGCCTCAGACATTTAGTCAAATTAAAGCACAGTAAATCTTTACATAGAAATATATAATATATAAAAGTGGATTACTAGAGACAGTTGAAGACACTCAGGCATCCATCGTCTTTCCCTGCAGCTTGTAAATACCTTCATCTCTGCAATAATAACAATTGTATTAGATGCAGATGTGCAGAATGTTTGAGGTGGCTAGATGAATGCAAATGGAGCCCACTCCTCCCTTCAGGAATGAAGAGCTTGGATGCAGCTCCCCCACAACATCTCCCAACATGCAACTGGCTACACTCCAGTCAAAATGAATTTAAAATAAGCTGTAGCTGAGCTGAACCTCCTCTTCAGATGCTTTTTTTCTGCTCTGCTGACCAGGCAGTTTAATTACAGTGCAGCTCCAATCACTGGCAGTTAATTACTGAGGAGTCCCCCTCTGGGCCAAGTGCGCTCAAGCCTTCATTTAAATCCTGCAAGATAATGGCGTAACCTGAGATCCACCCAGAAGCACACATGAGCTCAGACGATAATGTAGAGTGATTGAAAGGATGCAGGTCATTATCTCAGCTTTGTCATCAGAGATAGATTAAACCTCAAACAGGCAACATCTGACAAACTGCACACCTTCGTCTGGTGTGAGTCATCTCTGCTGCTTGGACTCACTTTGCCAACAGTATGATTGTCTCTGTGGTAAAGTCAGCTCTCTGAGTGGTGCAATGCACAGTGTGTGTCAGTGTCTTGGTATTCTGCACCCTTTAGTAGTTAATTGTTGGAGGAACTATTCAAATCCTTTACTTGCTACAGTTTAAAAATGCTCCATTACAAGTCCTGCCTTTAAATTCCTACTCAAGTTAAGTATTTTTGCCAAAAGGTGAAACTGTGCTTTAACAGATTCATTTTCATATACAGCATCGTTAGTTACCAGTAAAAATAGCAGTGAGTTAAATGTAGTCCAGTAAAAAGTACAATATTTCCCTCTGAAACATAGTGAGGTAGAAGTATGACATCAAGGACACTCAAGTACAGTACTTGATTAAGTCAACTTAATTACTTTTCACCATTGCAGTAATTTTTCATGCATGTAATTAAAAAAAAAAGTTCTGATTGTCATATGCATGATGGTGCATGTCATCCATCAAGCACCTGAATTAATGTCTGTTGTCTGTCTCAACTTCAGCCCTGCAGTACAGACCATCAGACTGATGAGCTGAGCTTGTTTATTTCCTCTGTGAGTAATTCGATGTAAGGGGTACTAGGGAAATGTTACTGGGTGGAACATTGGGCTCATTATGACAAAAACGCTGTTGATAGATTTAACCCACACACCACTGGAGCAATCTGGAGCAGCTTCCAGAGCAGGGAAGTCAAACATGAAGCATCATTATTAATAGAAACTGTGTTACAGTGAACTTAATTTGGGTCGAAGGCAACTGCGCCAGAAAACATACAAAAATGAGCCGAAGCAAAGGAAGCAGCACAGGAACTGACTTGAGATGGGGGCGGAGGTTGACACACTGGAAAGTTTGGCACTCAGTTCTAAACATAGAGTCATTTTGGGGGGTTTCAAAAAGGGATTAGAATGCCTGAACCGCAACTGCTGAGAAAGGAGAATGGCAGTGAAAAGCATTTATTGTGAAGAGAGACTCATTCAGAAGGATGGCCAAAGTACAGTACATGAGCCGTGCTGCTTATTACATGGAAAGAGATGAGTAAGAGGGACCATCTCCAAGTCAGTAATGAAAACATGCTGTTTGCTCTAATTTGTGGTGAAGTTACTGTCGACTTAAAAGTTTCGTAATCTAACACTACAATATGAAGTATATGTACTATCTCTGCACTCACATCTACATTATTTTCTGTCACTTCAAGAAAGCAACACAGTCTGCACACCATTTGCAAGATTTCCATGTTTTCTCATCCTGCTCTCAGGTTAAAAACCCTGAGGAGTTTCCATGAGAGTCACTGATTGCAAATCCAGGTGTCTGTGGACTGGAATGTGGACTGGAAACTTTAGAGGGAACTTATGGAAATGAGTTTGTGCAGGAGAGGATCATTCCCACAACCACCTGCTACTGTATGACCTATATACACTGTTGCCCATAAAGTTGGAAAAAAAAAATATTACCTCTTCTCATGAAATGACTGTGACAATGTGATTCATTCGTGATAGATAAAGTGTAGATCTTCTCAAAACGTTCTTGATCAATCTCTTCCAATGTGATTACTGGTGTGTATAAATAGGAATAAAAAGAGGAGAATGGGCAACACTTCAGATGCAGAAGCTTAATGAAGCTTGATGAAGCTTAACATTTGTCTGACCAGAGAGCCATGTTTGGTGTCTGACATCTTGGTCACATTAAAAGTTTGTTGGTTGTCTGTTTCCACGTCTGACTGTTTTTTGTTGTTTCAGCTGGCTCTGGTACCATAGAGCACGACAGCTACAATGAATTTACAGAGGAGGAGTACACTCCTCAGCTGAACTACAAAGGTGCGTATTGAAAAGCACACACTCACCAAGGGTGGGAGATATGACAATATATACAGTACCATCAGACAGTATACAGTACTACTTTGAACTATACTATAGTATATCAAGTAATCCTCCTGCCATTACCTTTACCCTTCACGTGGTATTTGTCAACATTTGTTTTCTCTAAAAGACCAAATTCCAAATTGGTATAAAGTCTGACATCAAGTGGTGCTGTAATGAGGGATATAGGACCCTGCTTTCCACCATCAGTGCTTCACGCAGATTTGGGTTTGGTTACTGTTCAAAAACAGACCCTCACTGGTGTCATTCTCCGAGTCTGACCAATGGGGAGGTGACCTGCCACTCTCCTCGGGGAGGGGCCTACAGAAGCACACTGGGCACCCGCTGTGAGATGAGCTGCGACCGAGGTTACCGACTGCTGGGGAGGAGCTCGATTCAGTGCCTCGCCAACCGCCGCTGGTCTGGGACTGCTTACTGCCGCAGTACGTGGAGACTTCAAGTTCCCCTTTTGAGGACAGAAGTTATTTCTCTGTACCATAGAGCTCCACTGTTGTTTAAAAACTATTAAAAACACATTAATCGGCCGCATCACGATTACGGATATGTTCCTTCATTACCATAAACATGGGGCACTGTAGTTTATTTTGAGTGAACAAAAATATGGAACATCAGCAGCCTTACCCTGTAAGATTTATACTGATTGTCTGATTGTTTTGACACATGTCTTCAGGGATGCGTTGCCATGTGCTGCCCCTCATCCCACACGGCAGATACACCTGCACTTATGGCTTTGTGGTAGACTCCAGGTGTGACTTCACCTGCGACCCTGGCTATCGCATCGAGGGGGAACACTCACGCACCTGTCAGCACAGGGGGTCATGGAGCGGAGTACAGCCAGTTTGTTCAGGTGCATCAAGGTCTTACTTTGCAGATACACATAGAGCTAACCTGATGTTCAAAAATTTGTTGGACTGTCGACTGGAGGTTTAACTTACTGCCATAACATGAACACTAAATTCAGTCCATCTGTGTTTCTGTCGAATTTTCCCTCATTCTTTCACAAGCCCACATCCCTGTGTCTGCTCTCACAAAAACAAGCGCATTTCCTGCTCCTCTGTTCTTTGGACTGAATCCAGACTGTGCTCTGCTGCCTTTCAGCCTTCACATACTGCTCTGTGCAACTGCTGCCGTTAAGACTATCCAAAAAAAGATGGTGCCATTCAAACCAATTTCCTTCCTCTAATATCTCCAATATTGTTTCTAAATTTCCAACTGCTTTTTTCAGATACTGATCCTCCAAAGATCAAGTGTCCCCCGTCCAGACTCAAGGTTGCCGAGCCAGGAAAACTCACTGCCCGGATAACCTGGGACCCCCCCACTGCTACAGACACCGCTGACAAATCACTCAAGTATGTCTCTCCTTTCCATTGTCTCCCTTTCCTGTTCACTTTAAAATGAAATTAAACATTTGGTCTTCACTTGTGCCTCTGCAGTGTAATATTAGTGGGCCAGGAGCCAGACACCGATTTTAGTGAAGGAGCAAATATCATCCGATACAAAGTGTACGATCAAGCCAGGAACAGAGCTGCCTGCAAGTTCATTGTCCGTGTTGAGGGTAAGGTGATAAACCTGATTTTTTTTTTAATTTATGAAATGCGTTTATAAATACTACACATTAACCTGGAGATACCACTGTAACTTACAGGACGGCACACTGGATTTTTCATTTCAGTGGTGTTCTTCTTACAGTGAGAAGATGTCCAGTACTGCCTCCACCAATGCATGGCTACCTCATCTGCACCTCAGATGGGAATAACTACGGTGCAACATGTGAATACCACTGTGATGGAGGATTTGAGCGGAGGGGGGTATCTAGTCGTGTCTGCCAGTTCAACCGCAGCTGGGGCGGAAATGCTGCTGAGTGTGTTCGTGAGTACTGAGTCTGCATGAATCTGCTTTTGAATTTGCTTCATATACTGTACATTCCAGTGTTGGAAGAGATACTCAGATCATTTACTTAAGTAAAAGCACAAATACAACAACATAAAAATGCAATAGACCTTAAAACAGTTATTTGAATGAAACCATCTGGAAAGTTTAGATTGGATTGGGTACAGCTGTAAAACAAGTGTAGTGGTGTACAAAGTTCAGTTGTTCTGGAGGAGGTTGTAAATGCAGGATTTCATTGTGACCTTGTGTGTTTGTAGCAATGGAGATTAAGTCAGATGTAAAGACAGCCTCAGCTCTCCTGGATCAGTTCTATGAAAAGAGGAGGCTGCTGATCATGTCTGCACCCAACATATCGGACCCAGACTACCAACTGCAGAACATTATGATACAGGTGAGGAAACTTTTTGCTACTGTTGACTTAACACAAATCTCCTCCCAAAATTTGGCATCTTCTAAGGGAGTTTAACACACAAGAACCTATAAATCTTTTTTTTTGTGTCCACCAGAAATCAGACTGTGGATTAGACTTGCGACATGTAACCTTGATCGAGCTCCTGGGCTCGCCGCCTCGGGAGACGGGTCGCATCAAAGAAAGTCTGCTTGGCTCTGAAGTCATCGAGGGTTTGAGGTAATATTGAGAAACTTCATCACTTAGTTATTCAGCAGTTTTATGGTTCATTCAGGGGGAGAAAAGTTCATTTAGTTGAAAAATTCCATCTTGAAATTGTTTTATGTAAGTCCCATTCACGTTAACAGTAAGGGGTTGTTTCTTTTCACTCTATTCAAATGTCAGGAGCCTCCTAATAAAAAGGGAGTCTCTGTTAGTTTGACGTTGAAAGGAAAAAATCCACTCAAAAGATTAAGTGTTAGAAATAGCAGCCCAATAATTCCATGGTAGCAGTAATGGGATTTTGACAGGCCTGACAGAACAACATCAATAGTAAATATCTGGCTTTAGTTCCCATGAGAATCAGTGAGTAAGAGATTCTTTAAAAGTCCATCACTTTGCACCAGACAAAGACACAACAGTGTAGGTGCTAATTCATCTTAGAAGAGGCAAAGATATAGATTTTTTTCCATGGACTGCGCAATTTGAGTAAGGGGCATTGCTCACTTTTTCCAGACTGGAAAATCTCTTCCTAACTTTCAGTCTGCATGCTGACACACAATCCCACAGCTGAGTGAGTGCAGCATGAGGCACACTCTTTGAGTGTAGGGCAAAGCACTCTAGGAAATGTAGGCAAAAAGCCTTAAAACAGGATAAAATGGGGGACATATGGATCTGACCAGCACTATATTCACTCCTAACATTGTCTTTAACATTGTCTGTTCTGAGCTGTTCTACCAATGCTAATCATAACCACTTTAATATCAAAATATGAGAAAAATGCACTGTGCCTTTAATTGCTGCATCCTGTTTCTCTGCAGACAAGCGTTCAGAATCTCCAGATTCTACTTCAGCATGGTGCTGCTGGACAAGCTCGGACTGGACCGAGAGCGCTTCATCACTCCGATGGCGTCGGATGAGCTGTTCTCCTACATCGACAGCTTCCTGCTGGATGAAGAGGAACGAGAGAAGCTCGAGCTCCACAGAGACTTCTGTGACTAATTTAATAAACCCCTCTGGTTGCCACAGTGATAAACTCATCAGTATTGCTATCACAAGATGGGAAGGGACCATAAACCAGAAGCCATGTCCAGAGGATCATAGGGAGGACAAGAAGGCAGTTCCTCATGTTCAAATGTGATTATTATGCAACACTGTGTAGTGAAGCGATAGCACTGTCTTCTCTATATCAGGTCATCAGCTGAGGGGCATGGAGGCCACCACAGATACAGAGCACAAAGCAGACAAGGCTTAGGGAGAAAGATACAGATTATACAAAGAAATCCTGTCAGTAACCTGATATTTCATGAGAACTAAAAGACCTAAAATGATAATAAAACCACCACAGCTACAACAGACTACTGAGGAGAACTCGAGTGGACGGATAATTAAAGAATCCTGCTGGTAATACAGAGATGAGGCAATCAGGCATGCCATGGGTTTAGTTTATTTTTATGGGTGAACACAATATTTAAGGCAACCCTGAGGTAAAAAGTGACTCTGATCACACTCCACTGAGGAGTTAAAAGGTTTTAAAATTTTTCATATTTGAAAATAGACCATTTTAATAATTTCAAATAAAGCTTCTTCTTCAACGTATATAAATATAATTTTACATGATACTAGTAAAGTAAAATACAGTGGTATAGATTAATCTAAGCACAATTTTGTTGGATGCAACATCAGACAGTTCTGTATAATACGAGTTTATAATAAATTGTTTCCCCGTGGATCAGAGTAATTCTATACACATTCTGTGCTAAGTGCTGTGCATGATTTTTAATCGCAATAATATATGTAGCCTGAATTTTAAAAACATAAAATGACTGTTAGTGCTCTTAAAATAAAAGAGTTTGGTGTTGTGTGCTTTGGCACATTTTCAACAGTAACACCAGTCTGCAGTCTGGGGGGTGGGGGAGGGGGTGGGGGAGCAGGTGTGAGCAGATGTTTCGTGTTCAGCAGGCCAGTAAACTGTGAGTCTGCTTATAGCCAATCAGCTGTGAGTCTGCTCACGTCAGTAGACAAGCTTCTGGTCTGATAAGCTTGCAAAATAAAATGAATCCACAATCTCGCATTTGCCACAGCTTCTCCCCCCTTTCAGTCTCCTTTCTTTCCAGGCCTGTGCCACCGTCCTCATTTGCCCTTAACCTTCCCCATAGTGGAACGCAGTGGAAGAGTGCCCTCTGCCCACGAGTCAGGGTACTGCATCATCTTCTCCCACATACTGACCTCCTCTCCAACTGAGTCCATTTCCACTTCCTCCTTTCCTATTTTAACAGTGCCTGTAGGGGTGAAGATTACACAGTGAATGCAGAATTAGTGGCAGAGTCTGTTATTAATGATGGCAAATTCCTTTAACAATCTTAATTGTCACACTGGGGAAAAAGGAATGGAAGCCTTCTAGGCGCTTCAGCAGTAAAATAAAATGAAGCTTGTCTTCCTCATAAAGGCAATTATGCTTTGGCAATAAAACTATTTAAACTAGACAATGAAAGATATGGTATTACTGTCCCTTTTCATGAGGATTAATTCAGTTTACCTTCATTCCAAAGTTATACCCACATCTAGGGGGATAGGAGTGCATCGTAAAAGTTAAAAAGTTGTTCCATATCTAAAAGCCAAAATCATGGTAAGACAATTCGCAGTTTTTCAAGTCTGTCTTGAAACAATAGTCAGGTGCACATATAAACACTGAACAATGGGCTTTTCTGAACTTATCATTTAAAGTGAAATCATTTACTATAATTGTGACAAACTGAAGCAATTCAGGGTGACCCAAGACCAAAACAGCAAACTAAAGAATCTACCTCCTCAGAAAAGCTGACTAACCTAAGTGAAACAGACAAAGAGACGTTCATTGAATCACTTCCCTAAAATAAAGCAAAAACAGGAGAAAAATAAACTGGCAGCTCCCCCCTATAGATTTAGCACCATTTCCAAAAAACGGATTATTCTGTCAACAACACAATTCTCAGGCAGGTGAAAATATTTTTATTTTTTATTTTCTGTCAGTTTTCTACCTTTTCCAGTGCTGAGACGAACTCCTCCTAGGAACTCATTGCTCAGCATGGCCTCCCTGTCCCACACAGTCAGCTCCAGACACATCTGCTTCAGCTGCTCCAGAGCCAGATCCTTGTACACAAATGTGTGGTTATAGTGGGGGTTCAGGTTCTTCTTCACAACTGGAGTCTTCCTCTTTGTGGACTTTGACTTAGTTGGGAACAAGTACCTGCAGAACCACAAACAGCAAGTTAATTTAAAAAGACAAATGCTTGTATAAAAATACAGTGAGTGTTAAGAGTACACAGATAGTCACTAACCCTTTTACAAAACTATCCGATGTGCCTCCTTGTTTCATTGCAATCAGGTTCTTTGCCTCCTTAATGAGGATGTGCAGTTCTCCCCCTTTTTCTGTTGCCGCCTTTTTCCCTGAAGAGGAGCAGACAGACACTCTCAGCAATTTGAGGCAAAGTGCATCAATCACAGACAAAGCTAAATGCAGTTTTCTTATTTCAGACTTACCTTTGATTTTCTCAGTTGTTGGCTTTGTAGTTGTGACATACTTCAAGGAGATCACCAGCTCTCCTTTGTACTGAGCGAAAGCTGAAGCCGGCACAGAAGAGGCTGCCTGTTTAACAGAAGTATGTGACATTTACAACACGTAGCGTTCCACTATGGGGAAGGCTGCGGGCAAATGAATCTCAAACAATAATACACTACTGGATCCTTGGGGCTGATACAGAGGTTTGTTTGTGAGTATGGGAAAAAAATCCATTAACAATTAACCAACTATTAAATACCTAACAACCATATTTACTAAGATTAACTTTGAGTGACGTTATTACAAGTTATCACAAAGAAGTAGCAGGACATTTCCAAGTCAACAGCAGTTTGTTGCACTTGTTTTCAACTCCCAGATTGCCAGACTTAAACATAATATTAAACATGTTCATAACAATACTTATAATTGTGAGTTACTTAAGAGTTCAAAGGTACCTTGTGGAATTTTTGACCTTGGGTAACGCTGTTGATGAATATTTTATGTGTGGGTCCACGTTTTGTTTGATCTTGTGCACAAGCACCAAGAAACCACATGCATGCAGCTGATGTGGTTCACATTCCTGCCAATGGCTGCACATTATTCCACTGATTTACACCAGCAAAGGCAGGGAAGAAGAAGACTGCTAGCAAGTAAAGATGAATATTTTTAAAAAAAATGCAGGTTTCAAACTTTTAAGAAAAAATGGCTTTGCAAATGTTTTATGAGGAATGAGATGCATTCATCACCATCTGTTCGTGCTCTCACAAAGCGTGAGAAGCACTGAATGTAAACAGAAACTCTGTTTACAAGAGGATTCCACAGGACAGGATTGAATTGAATTGACATCTTTAAGTCCTTTTCCTTGAGGTGTTTACATCGTTTTATCTACACTATGTTACGTGTATAATAGATATAATAAAAAAATAAAACAAATCCATCCTCCTTGCATCCTGGGGTGTTTTTCTTTCCACCTCTAGTACCTGTTTGGATTGGTTTCATTTTGTCTCATGGGCATGAGGACACACATGCATGTGTACGTGCACATGGATGATGCAGCACACATTTCTGCCACACTGTTCCACTCTCAACCTCAAAGATACACACAATGTGTTTTGGAGAGTAACACTGAATGCAAATATAACTTTTGTTAGTTTACAAGTGAACTCCAATGGGGACCTTTCCATCATAGTATGGAAAGAAAAACAAATTCTATTTCTCTGATCTACCTTTGCCATTAGAGGCACACGGTCCTCGCAGGGGGAGTCGAGATCTCGGCAGTCCAGGGCGATCTCCATCTCTCCCAGGAAGGCGTTGCGGCTGAGGCGACCATGATGCCAGACTGATATCAACATGGAGCGGGTGAACAGCTGAGAGCGGCTGATAGAGTACTGGAAGTAGAAGATAGATCAAAGGTCTGGCTCAGTACCCATACAGTGATGGAGAAGTCTTATATAATTTTAATGCTTGGGTGCTGAGGGAGATTTAAATAAATCAGAGAGCATAGATTAAAGTAGAAGAGTGATTCAGACTTTATTGGAAGTTGTGAGTAAATTCTTCTTCTAAAACATTAAAGAGCAAATCCAAAATTACAGAACCATAATTTGTTACAAATGGATTCACTCAGCTAATTTTCTTTTCAGCAGTTTTGTTTGCCACTGTAGTTAAGCTGACTCTACATTGGAAGCCAGGACAAAAATCAATATTTGGCAACAGGTCTTCTAATCTGAAATGTCAATATCAATCTTAAGGCCTCTGTAGGTGTGGTCATTATTTGCAACAGGCATGGCACAAGGTCACTAATCAGGGAGTGTCATTAAGTCAACAGGATAAGGCCAACAGTTGCAGTACAGTTTGAAAGAAGCCAGTTCTAAACCATCACCTTCAGTGTTTCTTTGTAGACAGGGTTGATGGTGTTTCTCTTGATGGTGGTCTTCCTTTTGCTCTGGCGAGATTTGTCAGGGAGTAGATAACATTTGACGTAACTAAAACACAGAAAAAAAAAAAAAAAAAAAAAACGTATGTCAATCAGTGTTTCGCCTGGGTGCAACTTCTTTTTTTTTTTTTTTTTTTTTTTTTTGCTGTATTTCCTGACTAAATGCCGTGAAAAAATATCTGTTGACATTCAATTTCCTGTGAAGCTCAAATAATCACCTCTGGGACGTGATTATGGCGACTTTGTAAACACAGCAACCTCTTATCTACACTGATCAAAGCTGTGTTAACATCACTGAGGGGTGTGTGTGCAGTAGAAAAATGTGTCTGTTTCAGAGCCATAATTGGCACAGCTGCTCTACGTGAAGCCAACAGTCTAAAGTGTGAAGCAAACTGTGCTTTTAAATTACAGTTATGCTTGGAACAAGTGAAAGTTTTTAATATTTACGGGTTGCAAAGCTGCCGGGAGGCATCGCCATAGGCCAGCCCGTGGCACTCCTTGATGAAGACCTGGAGGCTCTGGGTGTGTTCGTCATAGCTCAAAGTGAAGACGACGTCTCCGCTCACATCCACGCTGTCAAAGTCTCCTGCTTCACTGTAAATACTCATCAGGCTGCCCAGTGTGCTCTGCAGAAACATACAGCACATACACCTGAGGTGAATACATAATCATTAACAATTCCTGCGTTTGTTCTAAGTTTCATTAATACCAAACATTGACATTTAGATAATATTTAGACAGACATGCTCTAAAGGTCTAATGCTGCACATTAAAGTTTAACAAGACAGAAATAAGAAGAAATCATATGGAAACAAAGAAATCACATACGGTAAACTAAATGCTGGAGGGTTAACAGAAAGTGAGTCAGGGACAAACAAAGAAATCAGCAGCGATCAGTATGTTTCTGTCAGTACCTAAATCCAGAGTGACAGTGTGAAAGTCTTGTTGGCCTCAGCTTTGCTTTTCCCTGAGGCTTTGATAAGTATAGAAACATTTTGGTAGACTTTACACATCAATTTCACACTTGCTAACTCGCTGGAGGATATCCTCAGTTCATAGATGCTCGTTCAGATTATCTAACATCAGTTTGCTTCTGAGAGACATAATGAGCTGTTCTTCAAAGAGCCTTCAGAGGACTAATGTGAGCTGTGAGAAATGTCAATACTTTACCTTTGAGCTATGCAGGCTGGAGGAGCTCGATGCCATTGTTCTTTTATGAAAGCTAACCAAGCTGTCAATGTCCTCCTCCTCCTCTTCATCTTCCTGTGGAATCATAATAGACATTTAGAAGGCTGATCATACACACAGTGGGATTTCCCCCCCTCGAGAGGTTTTCCTGGTTTTAATAAAAGATTCATGTTATTTAGGAAAATAAAACAACACTTCATGAGGTAACCATTTACCAAACATATCTGATAATCTGGAATGGAGTCAAAAATCTACTTTTAAACACCTAGAGTTTTAAAAAGGCCACTGAAGATGTGTCTCTGGCTTAAACTCTGACCCTAATAACATTATAACTTAACAAATAACAGGAAATTGTTAAAATATCTGAAACATCAACTGTGAAGGCCAAATTTCAGTGTTTCCAGCTTCATCCATTTGGCAATGACATTAAACGAATGGCACAGGAAATAGTCCACCACAGAAGAGGCAAAAAGCCTGAAAACAGCCTCAATAGACTGGGGCTAAATGTAGCAACAAAATGTATTGTTTTAAATTAGACGCTTGACTGCCACTTTTTCCTCTGCCTGGAGACTTTCTGCTCTGTTACTCTTATCACCTCTACTGCTTGATAGCTACATCTAATGTCATTCTTACAATATCCCAAACATGTTTTGTGTCTGTGCACTAAAGTTTCCCATCAGGACTTACCTGTATGTCTAAACCTGGAACAGAATGACTCCTGTTGCCCATTGAGGCGTCTACTGTGTCAGGTCCATCACGCAGGTCCAGTGTTGATACAGACTCTAAACATAAAGCCCAGCAATTAAACTGACATATACACACACTGTTTTTCATTTGATTCTGAAATAAAAACAACAGCACTGCACGTGGTGAAGCAAGATGCTAACCAGGAGGCTTTGGGGCTCGTTTGATGCTCTTTTTGAAGAGTTTATCCATGTCCAGCTCTGGGCTCGGACATGGTTTTATTTCTGGGTCCTGTCATGACAGAAAAAGAGAGACACAGTCAGAGAAGAAGAAGATAAAGTAATTTAAGACCACCTCCACTTAAAAGCATCTTACGGTGTTAGCTTCTGAGTTGGTGCTGGCAGAGCTGACAATATCTGCTTTGACTGGGACCGTCAGACTGGAAACACTGGACCCTGCTAGGCTGGACCGAACTGAGCGGTTCTCACTCCTGGTTGACAGCATAAATTAAAATTACATGCAGCTCAACACATTCAACCTTTTACTTTTCAAATACATACAATGTGCAGATGTCTACTCCTCATCCCCTTCTGATTGAAACTGGCACTTGGACATCTCAGCATATTTTTAAGCTGGGCTCTATTTTAACAGCAAAAGTAATGAACAGGACAACATTTTAATTAAATTAGTCTCCATTATAACACCTTTGTCTTAATTTAGTGGAAGCTTTGAAGTTTGGAATTACAGGCCAACTTATCCAAATGTCTGGTTAAAAAAAAAAAAAAGTACTATGACTACTCTTCCTATCATCTGATGGTTGACCAGGCAGAACAAAGACTAGCTGTGGGGGGAGGAGAGCTAAGCACCGCACTTCCTTCCTTAAAGGTTGTTTGAAGTTAGTTGGTAGCGTTTGTACCTTTGAGAATAACTATAGGTGGGTTTACCTTGGTTTCTCAGGGGTCACACATCCAGACTCAGTCTCAGTTTTATTGCTACTTAAACTGGCATTTCCTACAGACTCTGTGTCACTGCGAGTTGGCTTTGACCAGTTGTCCTCCTTTGATTCAAACGACTCCCTTGAAGCAACCGATCCTGAATTCACACTTGAATGACTGACAAAGAAAATGTGACAAAATGTTAAAACAATCTTAATCTGTGTTTTGGAAATTCATACGTTGACATTTATAAAAAATATAAGACAAAACTGATGTGAAGAATGAGGACAAACCTTTTGTTTTCTGACTGATTTTTCTGCCTGGGCAGAGGCACCGGAGTGAGAGGACCTGGGTTTATTTCAGTACTTCTCAGCAGCTTTTCTCCTGCTGTCTCACGCTTCTTTGCTATAACACAGAACAAAAACATCACACTACGATACCAGTTAAACACAATGCTATTATATTATTGCAGTTTTTAACATTTCTCTCCTTCCACTGTTGAGTTGGAACGACATTCCTGTGACTGTGGGCATTTCATTTGGGCCTGGCTAAGAGTTGTTTACATTCCTAGTTGAACAGTTGATACCCACTTCCTCTTCCTGTACTTACCAGGCGGTTTCTTTTTCAGGGAGACCCTCACTAGGTCGTGTCCAGGAGTTGCGGAGAAACGATTGACCCTTTGATCGTAGAACCAGTCACCGGCCCTTTTCTTTATATCCCTGGAATCCAATACAAACACTTATTAAAAGCCCAAACTGAACAGAATTTACACTCAATGAGTTAAATATCATATTAGTTAATGATTACCCAACACACTGAGAGCTGTGCACTGTGAACGTTTGCAACGTGCTGCACATTACTGTTATTATCATTACTATATCTATTAGCATCAGATGCTGTGGTTGGTATTTTAGAGAGAACAAAGAAAGAAGGTTAAATATACGGACAGATACACTATGTTGGATTGTTATCAGCTCAGAAAAAAAAAAAACTGCCTCCTTGCCCACGGCTCATTACATTATACAAAGAGGTGTTTTTGTTATTTAGCCTCTCCTCATTGATTATTGATAAATGGGTAGACAAAATAACAGAAACATCTGTCAGTATAACACTATACAATTAAACAGCACCACAAACTAAATCCTCCAAAGTCATCAGAAAGTTGAATCAACTTTTGTTGATCAGGTTTAAAATACTGATTATTATTGATTTCAGATTAAATGATCTTGTATCTGCTTTCAGATAAATACTAAATAGTTTTTTGTAAAAAGCCATTTGTTTTGAAGACATCATTTTGATTCAGATGAAATATTAGCTGGAAGCTGATTTTAAAAAAAGTGTTTCAAAAAGTGTCTATGTCAGGAATTGTGTGAAACCACAACCGGAGGTGAAAAAAAAAAATTTTAGGGGACAGCGTGAAAGCAAAGGGTATCTTACGATTCTTTGGCACACACACTGCACAGCCAGGATCCATTGGGGAGGACTGTTCGGCAGTTGCGGCACACGAGGTGGTTGCACATCTTACACTGGCTGGAGAAAACAGTCAGTCGGCTCAAAGGCTCCAGGCATCTACCACAACTACGCTGGCTGTATTTTCTACTGCCACGTTTGGCCCCTTTCCTCTTCACATCCAGCAACTCGGTCTTCAACTTCCTGTAACAAAACATAAATAAATTACATCACACATTGAGTTTGGGGTTTTACATATACAATAGGTGAAACAAGCATTGGCCAGTCTATTAGAAGTTCAAACACTATAATAGGCACAAAAATACACTGTACATTTCATGCATATATGTAGAAAAAAAAATATGGACCAAACCTGCCTTGTGTCAACAGTCCAGGCTGATGGTGGTGGTGTAATGATGTGGTGGTATTATGTAATGAAAATATAACATTTGACTACATTTGCAATACATATTTAGTGCTGTTTTCTTACCGTACACGCTGCTCCTCAGCCTGCCTCAGCTCCTCGTCCCGTCGCAGCACCTCCAGGATCATCTCCCTCTCAGAGTCAGACAGGAAGCCCAGGTTGATCATGTCAGTGGCCTCGGGCATTGTTCCTTCAACCAAAATCCCTTAGCACAGGTTAACTGTCTCAGTCCAGTGGCTGTCGCATCGAGAAGATCCCCTGAAGACAAAACAGGACACCAGAAGTTGACTGAAAGGGTAATAAATTCTCTACTGTCTTACTGCCAGAAAGTTTACCAGTGCTGTATTTTAAAAACTGGCAGTTTTAACATAAAAAAAGCCTACAGAGGTCACAAGACATCTGAACTTTATTACTGGAGGGCCTGTTTTCCTATGGACCCATTAAAAAAAGAGGAACTTGGTGACTTGATGCCCTGCAGTGATGAAGATACAGTCAGCCACAGAGCTGTGTGGTCCTAATCAAATTACTGATGACGACTGAGTAACCTTTCCCTATTCCTATTGGCCTCCATAGAGTGAAACCTCTGCTGCCAGTGTGCCAGCCTTACTGTATAACTCTGCCCTGCTGGAGGTGGTTCACTAATCATGTACAGCAACATTGTTCCTTTGTGTATTTAAAAACTTTTTCTCAAAAGACGAAAAGAAAAAGTCAAAAAAATAATCACCTATGGAAAGATGGCTAGATAAAGCCTGCAGAGACTGATCATTAAGACATGTTTTCCATTTCATAAGGGGACAGGAATCAGTCTAAAACTTTGAAACAAGCTTCTGGCTGAACTCAGCTTTCCAGAAATGATAAGTGACTAAAAGGATCCAGGATGCCAGAGGATTTAAAAATCCCACAGAAAGCCTCTGCCCGGGTGAAAGGTTGTTTTGAGTGGGACGGGCAAAAACAACATGAACTTGGCTATCACATAGGGTTCCCACCCTCTAAGGATACAGAGAGACGGGTGGAGTTCAGGAGCTTAACCATTTGTTTAAATCCAACATCAAGCTTATCATCTGTCATTTTCTCATCTAAAACTTTACACTCCATTTATTATTTGAACTGCCTCAAGGGAAATTTAAGAGAGCGGGGGAAATGTGCATGTTAAATAGCTCATCATAAAGAGAGCTGCAATTCAAAACTGCATTAAACACAAGACCTTTTTCCTCATAGTTTGAATGCCTGGAGGCCAGCTAACTCTAGCAGGAGTTTAACAATACCTGCTAGGCAACTTGTCTAGGTAACCTTCAAGGAAAAGGTGCATGCGTCTGCACCAGATGACAGAGATACTGCATTGACTGGAGCAATCCTTTTTTAACACACTGAGCATAGTGCAGGCATGTAGACTGCAAATGACATTAAACTGGAGTTTGTTTTGGTAAATCTTCCCTGACTTCCTACGCGTTCATTTCTTTCTTTGTTAATCACCTTTTAAACTGTCCATACTGTACAAGCATCATGTACTATAAGTCTGAGTTCTCATTTTGTCAATATAAAATGTATAAAGCTGTTAGGAATCCAAAATATCAGAGGAATCTTTAGTGGTCATCATTCAAAACATTATTACAGGACAAGTCGAGGTTGTTTAAAAAAAAAGTTTCACTACTTGTACACAAATAAAACTACATTGCAGTCAATTCACAGTCTATCAAAAGGCCTGCAGACATAAATGAAATAGTGTGTGAAAGCTCCCATCAGCACATTCGGCTGATTTTTATCTTTCTGTATAAAGTTATGTCACTGACAAAACATGCTCTGTGTTCACTGATAAACAGGCAGATACCACATAATGTGTCAGTTGTTATCTTGTTCACAGATCACTAATCTGCAATGTTGAAATTCGGATACCAAGAATAAGAAACAAAAAAAGGTCCACGACGAGTTGGGAACGTTACAACTTTAATTTAAAATGCTAACACTACTCATTATCCACTTTAAGATGAATTTACTTACATCCGAGTGCAAGATCTGAAGGTTGGGTGAGTCGATTCGGTGATTTTACAACAGATCAACAGCATGAACTTGAATTAAACACGACGGCCCATATCGGATCATGTGCGACAGCTGAAATTCAGATTTAAAGCAGCGAAGAGCTGCACGATGAGCTGCCAACGGCTGAGACTCCAACGGCCGAGCGTTAACGTTACCGGCTGAAGATTAAATGAACGCTAACGTTACTCCACAGTGTCTTCAGAAACCAGTTCTCTTTTATCCCGCAGTGAAGGCTGAGCATTTGGGAAGTCGATTTTTTTTTTTTTACCACGCATTTACATGAGCTATTTGAACTAATTAAGGAAAATGACACACACCTGTTGTTAAAAGTCGACTGCACCCCCGCTACACGGTTTGCGTCTCTACGGCAGCGAGATACTCCTGACAGAAAACACAACAACAAAAAAGGTTAGAAGTAGCAGAGACGCTAACAGCTCATGTAGGATAATTAAACTGTCATCTATCTACACACAGGTTTACTCACTCTCCTTATCAGCGATGTTCATAACCGGGTCTTTCTTTCCCACTCCGTTTTCTTGCCTCCCGTCTCCAGGACTGTTGACTTTGTGCGCTAGAAGAGTCCCAAGTACCGGAAGAAAAGGAAAGTTTGCAGCAGACAGGCAGGAGCGCCTCTCCACATTTTCCATGACAGGTGCATTTCCTCTGCTCTATTTACCACAGAGGGGCTGGATGTGGAAAATTTGGCCCCATTGAATCAGTCCAATATAATTACCCCGATTTCCCCCTCCTCAACCAGCCTATTTTGAACGTGGTGCGAGGAGGAAAAAAAAAAAAAAAAAAAAAAAACTTGTACCAACGGGAAGTGCTGGGCTTTTATTTTTTCGTCTCTGAAACAAAAAAAGTTGACTGTCTGGCGGTAGATGTTCCAACTACAACACAAAAACAAAACATATTGTGAGCCATTTATTACTGTGTAGAAAATAGATACTGTAGTAGTCAGTGGAAAGTAAGTACATTTACCCAAGTACTGTATTTGACTACAGTTTTAAGGTACTCGAGTATTTCAAACTCAGTACTTTACCGTTACATTTCAGAGGGATATATTGTACTTTTTACAAAACATCTACCAAATATCTGACAACTAAAGTTACTAGTTATTTGATCAGCTTTGATTTATTAGGACCCTGTTAAAGACCCTGCACACTCACACAGGTGTGTAGCTGATCAGACCTGCTCAGGCTGGAATGCAAAGCTCTGCTGGGATTTACATGGAGAGCTCCTGGAGTCTTCTGTTTTTGATCTTATTTAAAAGATAAATAACCTGTGCACACAATGCATCATTACAGGACATTGGAGACTCCATAACGTAACACAAAAATGATTTTGTGAAAGTGAAAACAACTAAATACAACCCCTGGAGCAAGGAGGCATTAAACATGAGCCTTTCTTCAAATGTTATTGTGCTGTTACTTTTTATTTTATGGAATTAAATAAAAATATATATATAGAGAGAGAGGGTTTGGGCACCTTAGTAAATCATTCCTTAGTTCTGATTAGGTCTCAGAGGAATGGAAAGGGGTAGTACTGATACTCCCTCTGGCTTTGTATTTTCTATGATTGATACTACAATTAAGTGGAAACTCTTCAAGGCCATCACTCACTAAGAAAATCCAACCATGTCTGTTTAATATGTTTGGCAAATGGAGCATTTTGTGCTTTCACCTCCCAGTTCCTCCACAGCAGATTTAGATGGGTGACAAAGGAAAAACGGCACTGACTGTCTTAGTAATGTGTTAATCCCCCACGAGTCGTCTTAGCAGCTTCAGTGCTCTTTGGCATAGATTACTACTAAAAGGATGAACACCATTCAACCAGAAGACATTCCCTTATTTGGTTCCATAGCTGCTCAGCTGGGTTTAGATCTGATGACTGCAAAGGCCATTTCATATGAGTCACATAATTTCTATACTCATGAAAACATTCAGTGACCCCTCTGTATGGAAACATCTGCACTCATGTATTCAGGTTTCTCCTTTAATATGTAACCTGCCTATAACTCAGTCGTGTAACGTCCAAAGACATACTAACAAGACAGAGTACTACTGTATATTTATGTTATTTAAGCTAGTTTCTTGTAGAGGTTAAGATGTCAAATACACAAATCCTGTAGTTTAACAAGTCCAAATATTGGAGTATAATATGTCTGGGTGTTCCTGTAATTACCAGTACAATGATGTGAGAGTCAGGAGCAGTGCAAGTGAGTCATATCTGGGTGTGTACCTTTTCATTTCAGCCAATCACAAGAGGCCTGAATATCAAACACCACAGTGAAATTCAGTGAGTATGACAACAGTGAGGCGCTCTTTAATATGCACCTAATTCTCCACTGCTCCAATAGAGCTGTCCGGTGGCGAACAGGTAAGGGTGCGGTTGAGGTACAGCTGGGCCGCTTCCAGATGTGATTAAAACTGCAAACGAGCGTGAGGCAGGAAGTTTCCAAAAAAAAAACAAACAAACAAAAAAATGTCAGCCCTGGATCAACACAAAAACACTGCAGCAGATGATTTCTCCAGATGGTGTCGTGTTTGGCATTGGAAACTTCTGGACCATACAGCTGGCTGTTTCTTCTTGAGGAAAAAAAAGAAACTTCTGTACATTGAAAATGTTCAGTGCCACAGTGTCCACTCTGTATCTGTGTTCTTCTCTTTAGCTCAGGATGGTCTACACTCCAAGTCCAGCACCACATGGTGAACATGAGGTGCATACGACTTAACGTGCTCTATGTGCTGGATGTTTGTTATCCACCTCACACCACTGATGTCCTTTAAAAGAGAAGTGATGCGGTTCGCTGTGTCATCCGCCCAGGCCTGCCACACCTCTCTGTCTGCTTTCTTCCCAGAAACCCTCTGGGTGGCATCATTGATTGCTGGAATGGCTGCAGTGTTCGGTGACGGTGAGGTAACATTCTGGTGAATGTGCAAAATGCCACCAGTGTTTCTCTTCAGCAGACGACAGGCGACAAGCCAGCCGTCCTCAGAGCTCGGTATGAGACCAAGATTCACTCTGTCAGCAATGTCACACAGCTGGAGCTGGAAAAATAAAGTAAAAATAAAAAAAGCTCTTCAATATTATTAACAGAATCGAACGACTACGTGACTCTCAACGAAAGCCACTATTACTAATGATTTAACCAATAATTCTGAAAGGAGATATAGATCAAATGGTGGACAATGGGATTTAAAACCAGAGAAACTTGACTATGACAAAATGAGATAGTACAGAATACTGAGGTGCCTCTAATGCTGTAATGTGTAATGCTTCTAGAAAAGACCAATACACAATTTTCACTACTGCTGTGATGCCAGAAATGTGCTTGCAATTATACTGGAATTTACAAAGGAAAAAAAAACACTCACACACAAACCTGAACAAAAGAACATGACAGCACTTGGAATATGTTTAGAACAAATTTGTGGTGTACAGCTTTCTGTTGCACCCAGACAACACCACCAACATTTAAATTTAGAGTTGAACTGTTCTTTTGAATCTGCAAACGTACCATTCTGTTCTGACATCAAGTCAGTCTCTATCACATTCATAGTTATAGTAACCACCAACATGTTGATCAGTTGTTATTTGGTTGAATTTAGTCCAAGTGTCAGAACAACTAGAGGGTTGAAATTGATCCTATTGATTTACATTTTTACAGTGTGATGTCAAATCTGAAATTTTCAAACAACCCTTTAAAATGTTTACATACATGAATATGTACCACATTTTTATTTAATTGTATGTGATTAATCTGAATATGTAAATATTCCAGCTGTAAGTGAGATATGTGGGAGCTTTCTCCACTTTGATAACATTTTGAAATAAACTGAATTTGTTATGAATTTAAATAATATACTGGTGTGTCAAAATATCTCATTATTACTGCACTGTAATAATACATCTCTAATAGATGTATAAAGGTTTTTAACTCATCACTGGAGATGGGACTCAAAATTCCTCTCTGATACCCATCTCAACCACTAGAGAGCACAAGTCACACTTGTAGTGAAGTAATCAGTTGCTGGGAGACAGGGCTAATATTGTTGTGTGTAAACAATGTAGCATGTAGCATGATGTAGCATAAGGAGTACAGGTAGTGTGTACAGAAAAACATATTACTTGTCTGTTGTCTCCCTGGTGAATCGTGCAGCGGTCGGACACACCGTTTGCCTTAAGGTTTTTCTGTAAAGCTTCAACAGCATCAGGGTTCCACTCGCAGGCGTGAACATGACTGGCCCCCGTGTGGACCAGATATGGGAGAGTGAAGTAGCCGATACCTGACATCAAATACAGTTGTGACAGTTATGCAACAACATTAATGTCATAATTCAAATTATGTTTAATCACTAGACACGATACAAGCAACATATTGGAAAGGGATTAAACATAAGCTTATGAGTTGATGTCTCCTCTGAACTGCAGTATTTATTACAGAGCCACTGTGTTAGATTGTGTGTAACTGTGCATGTGTTGTTTTATTGTTCCCACTAATGAGGTGTTGAAGTACAAATTATATAGTCTACAATCTGTTTTTAAAAAAAAAAAAAGTTTTGCTACCTGCATATAAATCCACCACAGTCTCCCCTCTGCAGTCAAATCCAGCTACTCTGAGTTTCTCTGTTATGTTTCCAGCTGAGAACATACATTTGGTAACGTCAAACTCATACCTGAAACAAGGGTAATTAAGACAATATAAGTTTGAGACAAGTTTCACTCATGTAAAATTTAGTAATCATGTGCCCAGGACCTATTCATTAAGAAAAAGATTGATTATTACTGAGACTCACCTAATACCATTGTCCACATGTGTGACCCAACTGTGCTCTCCTAACAGCATCGTCACCACAGGAGACCTAAATCCATCCCTGGATATTCGGCTCATCTTTGCCAAACGCTTTGCCCCCAGCCCTCCTGCCACTGCACTCCAAAGCTGTCGATCTAAACAAGTAACATGTAATCAGTACACGTCCTAATCAATTATTTATACACCTACAATTTCCAAGCACCTCAGGAACACCATTCTTATACTGGGTAGTTTCTCTCTTTGCTCTCAAAATAACTTCAGTACTTCATGGAAGCTCCTCAACCATATCTACATGATTTTATGCTTAACACGTCAGCCATATGGTTGGCTGAATACACAGATGTACTGGTGTTTCTGATAAAGTGCTTGGTGAGTTCTGTTCTAAAGAAAAGTTTGAGAACAGTACCCATTTTCTTCCACAGTGGCAGGGAGAAACAGCCGTCTCCCAGCAGGACCAGGTCTCCGTGCCTCTGGAAGCTGCGAGGGATGTCCCCCCTCAGCTCCTCGGTCCATCTTTCACCATGAGACTCCAACAGCTCCTGGAGAATTTTCTCAAGGTTACTGCCACTTGTCTTTCCCTTCTCTTTCTTTGACTGTAGAGGAGACTGTGGCAAAAACAGGGCAGACAACAGGAGACACATAATAAGACTTTAAAGGTGCAGCGTAGTGCTGTCTGTTGCTAATAGCATTTTACTCTGTTTTAAATACCTGACTCCAAACGATTTCACAAGCACTGTCTGAAGACACCATGCTCCTGAGAGAGTTCAGATCGAGGTGTGACAGACAGGACTGTAAAATGGGCAACAAAACTGTCCCATCTGAGTCTTTCAGCAGACACAAACTCAGGTCAAGAGCTCCCCTGGACTGCAGACATTTCCTGTGAAATTAGATGCATTTTAAATGTAATGTCAAAGTCACTGCAGGAAACCGCAGAAAACACAGTTAACATGTTTCTTTCTGAGCAAACGCTGCTCAAAGTTCCCATGCTGGCTAGCTGCGAACTTAGCTTCAGAGGCTACACACGCACTAAATGGCTGATTACCTGAACTGCTGTGCGTGACACTGAGACACACGAAGGCAGGGCACGCCGTCCATTTAAAAACAAACAAACAAACAAATAAATCCACCCTGTAAACATTTGGAGATTCAATTTAAGAGTGCTGAATTAGGTCAACGGCAGCAGCTCCACAACAACAAACAATATGTTTCCAGTCGGACTGTTATACTGGACGGACCTTTGAAAACACAAAACTTTATTGTCAAAACAAACGGTTGAGTGTTTTTTTTATATTTTGGTAGAGCTTTCCTTGCGCTGGTTTCTAAATAAAGGACGAAGGCTACGTCTTTGCTTTGTGCTGTGTTGTTGGAGACATGTCTTACAAGAAAGACATCAGGAGCGGTTTGGACCAGTTTCTCACGGATGCCGGCAGATGGAGACAAAACCCAGGGAGAAGGGTTACTGTGAGTAAAGTAACCTAAATGTTTAGAAAAGAAAAGGTGATACTTCTAAATAAAGCTGAAAAACCAAGTCTGTATTGTCAGATGTGTCTTTATTTAAATGTGTAATATCCAGGCTTAATCTGAAATAAGTATGGCTGATCTGCATCCCCACTCAGGTGTAAAATCTTTTAGCACAAGGACAGTTTCATATTTAGAACAATACAAAATGCTGTGGAACTAAAATACACAGAGTTCGGTATGCTGATAATGCTCACAGTGCAGGCACTGTTTACATTAGATAACATGTTTTCAGGGAGATTTCCTGTCATATTTGAAATTTTTGGTGGTTTTATATTGACACATTGACACAGCTTTGGTTAGTAGACTTGGTGACGTACTCTCTGTGATACTGGATGTATTTTTGACAACTTCTTAGGTGCACCATTTATAACTGGTCATCTATGATACACCTTTTATAAAATAATAGACCACTGAGCTTCTGGGATATGTGTCATATGCCAAAACCTTTGTCTTCTCTGGGGATAGAGTTATCCATCTGCCTGATTTTAAATACATTAGATCAGTCATATCCTTAGTCTTTCTCCTTGCTGTAAGATCAAACTAAACCTTCCTAATGAAAAATGGCACCAAAATTTGAATTGGGACTTTAGCTGTCTACAGTCATGACTACATTTGAACCTGAGTTGGCAGGTTGGTCAAAGCAGCATCTGACAGGTCATGTATTAATAATGTCCTCCTCCTGGAGTAGATATAAAACCACAGGGCGACTGACTGATGAGAACCTACGGTAAGCTTTTCTCCCTCTGGTTTATAACATCAGAACAGACTTAGTGAGGGATGTTTGGTTCACTCTCTGGGTTGTTTATGGTCTAGCCTCCCCTGTGAATCTCATAAAGGGCCATCTCCACTCCTCCGCGTAGCAACAAGGAGGCTATAATGGCTGTATGTCTGAGCTGAGCCAACACAGAACCATCACAGTAACAGTTTTTATGCCAGTACTCAAAAAGACTGAGCGGTGGCTTGAATTACTACACAATTACTACCTGTGAACATGTAACCACACACACTTTCAGTTATAAGCTCCTGCAAATTTTACAGTCATAACAGTTACAAAAATCAAAACGGCTAAGATATAAGATAAATGCAAATTCTTTGGTGACTGCAGTGTTTCTTAAAGATGAACTTGGGCCTTCTCAAGAGACTCGACAACATAAGTAATACCGTCAATACAAGATGAATAATTTTAACCTTCTGTTAAACAATTATCTCAACTATATAAATATTTATTAACTTAACTGACCACCTTTGACAGCTTGACAATTCAAACTAGAATCAAAACCCCTACATTTCTACATGTCCTGTCAATTTTGGGTCAAATATGTTGTAACCTGGGACTTTCATTATCTGAAACTGTTACAAATACAACACATTAGAATGAAACACAACCAGAATGTTATTGCATTAAATTAAAAAATAATGCAACATACTGTAAATATTAAAAGTCCACATGTATTTGATCCCTGTGAAGGAGGATTTTCTCTAAGGACCTCTGCAGTGTTCACCTCTACTCTCTGGAGCCTGTGAACTACACATGGAGCAACACTTGAGGGATTAATGCATCTGGTGTCTATTACCAATTAACTTCATTAATGCACCTCTTCACAGGCTCTTCCCTTGGGTAATATCTCGGGCGAGCGGTGTAGCATATTAATGTGATTTAAATAGGACCTTTATGTGTGTCCTTTGTTCCTTTTTGTTTTACCTGTCCTGCCCCTTTAAGATTAGACATTTCAATCTAGGCGTGTTTCCTGCTGCCATTGACTAAAACCGAGGACTGGTATCCTGCGGGAAAAAAAGCACATCAACAGCTTTACGTTTGCGTTCATGCAGACTGCGATTATTTCTTATTTTTAGAGTTTTTATTTTATTTTTTTTTCTCTCTCATGGAGGCTTAATGTCCATGTCCAGCAGCATGGTGGTAGTCTAATTTTCTGTGAACGCGGAGCAGCTCGCTTATTCGATCATTTATGATTTATCGAGATATGATATGAATGTCAACCGGTCAAGGTCCGCTCCACCAATGCAACAGCCACGGCTGGATTTTCTAGCTTCTGGTACGGAGTATCTGCCGCAAGCGTTTGGATGAATTTTTGTTCATTTCCAGTCCTGAGTGGACGGTGAGGGGATAGAGATTGTTTGTTTGAGCAGCGTGGGAGCCCCACCGTGGGAATGACATGCCGCAGTAAAGACGGGAAATTGGAAGTAATACGGATCAGAAAACACTGATGATGTGACTGCGACGCTTTTATTGAAAAAAAAAAAAATGCTTCACTGTCGTCGCCCTGTGCAGAAATTTATAATATTACAGAGCAAGTCGTTTGCTTTTCGCCAATGGACTGTGTGCAGCACTGACTGAACAGTATTTATAAGAATACATGAGCGCAGGATCCTCCTTAGCTCCATCAGCTCATTGTCTGAATCGCTTCATAGTATAACACCTGACATTAACCCAAAGAAGGACTGAAGGCTGTTCTGAAAAAAAGAGGACACCATGTCGGCGGTGATGATAACACGAAAGGTGCGAAAATGGGAGAAGCTCCCGGGTAAAAACACTTTCTGCTGCGACGGACGCGTGATGATGGCCCGGCAGAAAGGAGTCTTCTACCTGACCCTCTTCCTCATCATCGGAACCTGTTCCCTTTTCTTCGCTTTCGAGTAAGTCATTTCCTCTCTCCGACTCCTAATGAGCCATAGATGGACCATATCAGTATTATAAGTTGCTCCAGAAAGTGTTCATAAGTCACTTCAGGGCGATTGTGGTTCCACCCAGTGCCCAAATATTTCTGTAGTAGCTGGCAGTGTCTTTTGAGTAACCATGTCCTGCAATAAGCAACTTTACAGCTGCAACAATTAGTTGATGAATCGATTAGTTGATCTACAGGGAATTAATTGGTGGCTATTTTGATAGATTTATAAGTGATACTTTATAAGTCAGTTTTGAAGAAATAATGTAAATTTTCTCTGGTTTCAGCTTCTTTAATGTGAATATATTCGGGTTTCCTTCATCTTCTTTTATCATAAAGCAAATGTTTTGCCCAGTTGGTTGGACGAAACGAAGCATTTGAAAATCTTTTAGAGCTTGTGATGGGTATTTTTCACCATTTACATTTTATCAACCAAATGATTAATTCACTAATAAAAGAAAATGTAGATTACGTAATAATGAAATAACTGTTGCAGCCATCCCATACTTCATTATTGTTTAATCTGCCAATTATTTAGCTAATTAATCGTTAGGTAAATGAAATATAGTGAAACGTGCCCAATATTTTTTTATGCCCTGAATCCAAGCTGATGGATACATTAACATCCAACCAACTACCCAAAACTCAAATATAATCAGGTTACTATCAAATGGCAGAAAACTGTAAAATCCTCACATCTGAGAAGCTTGAACCATAAAATACTTGTTTTTGCCCAAAAAATCCTGAAATGATCAATCAACTGTAAGAATAGTTGCTGAGTAATCTTCTGTCAATCATTTATTTTTAGACTCATCTCACCTGCTTCTGTAGGATCATATTCCACCTATCATATTCCTATTGTGAACATTTTAAATGAGTATTGAATGTTTGTAAGCTTCTAAAGTACATTTAAAGGTAGTGTAATTCTCACCTGTAACGCCCTGTATGGCCTTCATTTCTAACAAGCAGCAGTATCTGTTTTGATGACTTCCCAAACACACTGTGGATCCATGTTTTGTTGCTCAAAATTCAGTTCCTGACAGAGAAAAGGTTTATGATTGACCACATACGGGAGTGTTTAATATTTAATGACCCTGGCTGTCCAGCTTTGCTTCGGGTTTAAGAAAGGAAAGCTGCCATTTTTGTTGTCTCAGCAGTTCTGTCTCAGCCTACTACTCACACAACCCAGTGGACTCATTAGCCCTGCAAACGCTGCCGACTGGCTCGGATGCAGCATGTGAAGCCAAATCCTGTCAGTTAAGGCTGTATAGAGGATTGTTTTTAAAATGAAGAACATGACTGTGAAAAATCATCATAAAGCAGTGCTGCTTCTCGTTTAGATTGCACCTTTGTCCTTTTTTATTTCTTCCTCTCTCTCCTTTCTCGCCAGTTTTCAAATGACAAATCAGGCACGATGATTTAGCACAAATCTTGCACTGTAACACAGTAACCTCTCTTGACTGTGGGCGTGTATGCAGCTACTAGGACAAATGGATTTGGAGCATAGGAGGGAAGAGAAGTAGCTGCCTTCACTTGTGCCAGGCCCTTCCCATCTCTGTCTGCTCTGCACTTTAATGGCCTCCTGCTTTCCTTTGAGTCTGGACAGAAGCAGCTGTTGTCCGGCCCAGAGTGCAGAGAGAGAGAGACGATACTGCTCACGCTGAACATCCAGAGCCCAGAGGAGGCATTGCGGTGACTAATGGCTGAAGGGTTGTTAGCATGCTATGTTCATATTACAGCGGAACATAATTATCTCTCATGGGGGGATGGATATTAACGTGGAGATTGGGCCCAGGCAGCATGGGGGTAATTTTCAAACTCGCCATTACACAGCATGTTGATACATATCTGATTTAAACCTCTGATGGAGAAATAGCCTTCTGCAGAAAGGCTCAGAGGTTTAAAGCATTCACACACTGCCCAATTGAAGCTATGTTTAATGGACGCATTAAAACAGTATGTCCAGCTATAGGCATTGTAGAATATCACATATATCAATACAGTTTATTTAAATTTCTTGTTTTGTCTGAGAAACAGTATGAAATCCAAAGATATACAGTTTATGTGGCAGAGACATGCACCTAAGTAAAGCAGGGAATGTGACTCTATGGATGGCAGTGTCATTGTGTTGATCAGTGTGTTGATCAGTCCACCTCTTAGGTCCAGAGAGAGGTATTGTAACTGGTATCACCAGCAGGTGGTACGTTTTTGGCTTAGTGAAATGTCTCTGCAACTATTGGATAGATTGCCATTAAATTTGGTTCAAACATTTGTGCCAGAACTAATTGTAATCACTTTGGTGACCCCTTGACTTTTCATCCAGGAAAACCCGGATGGTGGCCTTCAGGTAATGTGAGAACATGAAAGGCCCTCTCCAGAGCCAGTGTTTTAGAAACATGGCGGGCTCCGTGGAAGAATATAGATATGAAGGGCTCCTACTAAGCCAGCAATAAGCACATCAGTTCTTAGTTTGAGGTGGTTATACTATGTATGAATATTATATTAAATTTTTGCAAATAGATCCCCCTAAATCATACACACTGGCCCTTTTAATTTTCTATCTATCAGCTAATCAATATATAAACTAATGGTTACAGCTGTAGATTATATGATTTATGATATTGTCACTGTTCCAAAAAAATCATACAACAGCCATAATTGATCAAAAACGCAGTTTGTAAAAGTCTTAATATCGAGCAAAAACTGTACCACAGTCCACTGCACACACAAAAGATTCATGACACTGCATCATTATAATGTAATTTTAAGAAGCAAAGGCTTTTCTGTCGGCTAATTCTTGTGCATCTCGCTGTAGTTCATCATTCTGTTATCACGTACACTGTCTTTTTAGTGTTTAGTTTCCTTGCTTTTTGTTTTTTTTTTTTTTTTTTTGAGGATTCATTCCTCACATGTGGGTTTGAGATTGTGCTGTGAGCTGCATCCTGGCACTGATGGGAGAACAGAGAGGGCAGTGTCCTGGCGTTTGCTGGCTCATATCCAACACCAGTCGAGCAGACATCTCACTTTTATCACCAGCCATCAGCACCCTGCTCAGGGAAACCTCTCCGTGCTTTAATTTGTGCTAAATTGCGGAAACAAGTGGCCGAATACATAAATGGAAAAGACTCATTAGGAACAACTAAACAAATTAGTCACTTAAGAGGTAGACCTGGCCTGTTTTTTCCATTACAGGCGGAATCCATTTTAGCACCATGTGTCCTGACCCTGTTGGCTTTGTTTGTTTTAAATAAGATATTAAAGTGGATATTATCTGCTTTGAAAGGTGATGTATAAAAGGTTTTGGTTGTAAATTGCCCGACATGTATATAGCCACGAGAGGCTTCCTCACTGTGGGATGTTCACTGGTTTGGTTCCCATTTGTACATTTGTGACAGTGTATTTGTGGTGTGTGTGTGTGTGTGTGTGTGTGTGTACATGCATGCATATGTGCATGTGGATAGCCACCTATCGAGTTTGAATGAAAGAACAAGGAACTGGAACATAAGGACAGTGTGTCATCTGTCTGTCCACCCCAGGATGCTGAGCTGTGAGGCCGGAGAGGCATATGTGCATGTAATGAGACTGATCCTCTCTGTCTGTGCTCTTGTGCTCTGTACATGTGCTTATGAAGGTGGTGTTCACTCGATCCACAGCAGTAGAAACACAGGGCTGAGCTTACAGACCGGCTGCAGTCAGAAGAGATCTTGTAACTGACCCTTGAGCCTCCCTCAGCATCTCTAACCACACCCTGTCTCCCTGCTAGCCAATCAGAACGCTGCTCCCAGCCCAGGCTAAATGAGCAATAACATGATTTATGCCCTATTCAGAGTACAAGCTCCATTTACAGTAACAGTGATCTACAGGCTTTGTTCTCTGGAAGCTTCCCTTGCAGGAGGAGAGTGCTGCTTTTCTGTGGAGGATGTTTCCCCCCCACTCCCCTCACATCCTGTGCCACACAGCGAGTGAAAATGTATTGGTTTCCTCACTTTGTCGTTATGATTTGGTTTTACATAGATGCTCTCCTAAAAGGAATGTCTGGAGATAGATGCCTCCTCACTGGCCTCGTCATCGCTAGTATTCTTTTTCATGTCACTAAAATTAAATCATCAGATTTACCATTAGTCTTCATTTCACTTTGTGAATATTCTATGATGCAACATCTGTAATCCCAACTTTAATCCCAGGAGAGGGACCATGACCCTGGCTCTAATGTTTCATCCCTTTCATATGGTATTTAAATGTTGCATAACAAGGGAGACTGATTTAAACTGGACAGCAGATTATACCCTCTGAAGCTTTAACATAACCTCTTTTAAACTCAGGCATTCATTGGTTTATGTTTGAAGGGGCATGTTTTTTATCAGATATCAATGTATTCCAATGAGAGGGTTAAACTAGCCCGTCTTTGTGTCTCTCATGTATTTCCATTACATCCATGCCATAGACCTAAGCATTTGATTATTATTCTCTGGGAAAAAAAACAGCTCAAAGACTGTTATAACTATATGGATAAAAAATACTTGCTAAACAAATACATAAAATACTTGCTAAAAATAGATTTTTAACCTGATTTCTTCCTCATCCAAACAGAGATGATATTCCATAAACATGTACTGTGGATATTAATATTAATTAATATTTTGTTTGTATTTTACAAATAGATCAAGTACATTTGCCAGCTTCAGCTATCTGGATGAAGAAATACAATCACAGTATAAGAAACAAGTGATATTTTTTTCATCCACATGGTTAAAAGTCTTTAAGGATTCTGAAAATGGCTTCAGAAAAAAATGTACAAAAAAAAAAAGGGTGCTTGGCTCTGTGGCTTGGATGTATTATAATACATAAGTGGCACAAGCAGGAGGTAAATGATTCCATCTACATAAAAAAAGGGCAAAAGTTGTCTGAGATTTCTGCAGCAGAGGGATGTGTAAAATCCCCCTCTAATCTGAATATTTACCAAGTTCGGTAATGGACTGACTTTCTGTCTGTGTGTGGAAAAGGAGAGGGGGCAAGCCGAGTTTGCCAGCTTTTGTTTAGTGTTTTTTCAGCAGTGCCCTAGAAACAAGCAGAGTCACAGTCTACAGATGTTTGTATGACAGACGGCTGTTAGTGAGGCCCCACTGTGGATCTGCCGGCACAGCAAGTACATAATTCATTTGTAGTATGATTCATGCAGCCCTGCAACAGCTTACAAGTGTTAAGTATTAATAAAGGAAGGCCCTGAAATGTTCAACAAAGGTAAAATGTCATGAGTCACCAAGGAATGACATGGTGGCATATTAATCCTGGGTTCAGTGGTTTTATTGCGGAGAAGTTGAAGTGATTTTAATTCAGCGATTTCCCGACTTTAGAAGCTTCTCATCTTTGAGCTCGTGTCATCCTGAGTTAAGTGGGGGAATCCTCTAGATCAAAGTCGGTGGAAGACGCACCCTAATGCATCTAATTCCCACCCACCCCACTCATACACGTATACACACACACACAGAGCAAAGTGAACTTCACACTTGAAATGCGGAATAAGAAGTCGGAAGCTCATCTCTCTTATGTAGTACTGTGTCATTGTCTTATGTGTGTAATGTGATTTTTGTCCTTTATGACCAGCTGATTGCAGAACTCAGGGCCTCGTGTCCACTCTTTAGTGTTTTTATGACAGTTGTGTAGGGGCCAATTAAGTAAACAAAACAGAGAATAGCATATGGCAAAAGCACTGCATTTACATACCAAGTCAGAGGTATAATTAATATAAAAATGCAATATAATATTTATTTTTATGATATGGTTTGGAATTCATGGTCTAAACAAAGTTACTGTAAACATTTCATCCCAAGATGTGATGTAGACCTACTCTGGATTTTTTTTTTTACAAATGCTGAAAGGCTAACGCAAGTGAATGGGTGTTGGTTCATTGTACCAGGTCCAACTAGTCAGTGATGAAAGAAGTATCAACGTCCTGTCCTGATGTAAAAGTAGAAATACTTTGCTATAATATGGAAATACTCAATGACAAGTAAAATGTTTGCATTGAAAATGTTATATATGTTTTATATATTTTAAGTAAAATTACATGATTACAGCATCAGTAAATGTAAAGTTTATGTATAAAGTTAAAAGGCCTTTGCCAGTTTTTATTATTAAAACGTTATTTATGTACTATATCATCATTAAGTGTTAAAAGAATAGTTCAACATTTTGAAAAACACTTGCTTTCTTACTGAGAGTTAGATGAGAAGATCTGTTTTTTTTTCAAGCCTCCTATTTATCTCACAGACACAAGAGCGATATCGATCCTCTCATGCAACTCTCTTCAAGAAAAACAATGAGCATGTTTCCCAAAATATTGAACTATTCCTTTAATAATTAAGCAGGACTGGTGGGTGTTTTAATTTAAACAACGCATCATATATTATGGTCAAAATCACGTTTTAAATTCTTAATCTTCAAAGTAACCAGTAGCCATAGTAGTCAAATGAGACAGACTGAAATGTTGTGGAGTAGTATAGTATAGTATATAAGTATAGTATAGTATAGTATAGTATATAAGTATATAGAAGCATAAAGTTAAAACACAAGTAAAGTACAAGTACAAATGTACTTGTTACTTTCCACCACTGGAGCTAGTTTATCATGAGCCACAAACAGGGAGGCAGAAAGTTGAGTAAGGAAGACGGGGAGTGTGTGCGAGACGTGAGTGTCGTTTGGCGGTCTGACTGATCGCCGTGCTGATGCCAACGTTTTGCCCTCACGGACACAGGGCCAGATTAAGTCCCATTTTTTTCTGCTGCCTCTGTGGTGACTGATGAACACATAGCGCCACTGTGCCAGCACCACCCTGCTCCTCAACAGCACAGGAAATGGTTGCATCCTGGAAGGACGTGGAGCCTTGATGGGAAGCGATGATAGACTGTGGCTCGAATACCTACAAGTCATCATTACAGGAATTACACTTCATCGACAGACTTCCTCCCCTAAGTCCAAATCCACCGGCTGCCCTCTGCTGTCTCTGCACTAACAAATGGGACAAACGTACTTCACAGGCCTGCTCCTGTGGAAATTTCTATTGATTTGATCTCTGCTCCTTGTTTCCATTAGTGTGAAAAAAGGCACTGCAGGGAAACTGCTCAGACCAGTCCAGCAGGTGTTGGGAGTTTGTATGTGTGTGTTGTTGCCCTGTCAGTGCTCAGGTATGCTGATGTACCTCTCTTATCTGCATACTGTAGTTTGTCTTAACAGGTGGACCTTGTTCTCTGTCATGTTTTGCTGAGTGGTATTTGTTTACTCAGCTACATCCCTTTCTTTTTAAACTTCCTTTCAGCTGTGTGCGTGGTGAAGATGGATGAAATGCCACCCAAACAAGCCAAAATAAAACTGTGGCTGGCACTGTGGTGGATGAATAGATGACTCACTTGTTTTGTCCTAAATAAACTTGCAGATATTCAGTGTAAAATCATGTAAACGGTAGAAAATGGAAAACCGAAGCTGGAACTTCAGAGATGAATGATTTATATAAATGGTTGCAATTTATTTTTCTGTTCATGTCCATAAGTATTTGGACACATACACCTCTTTTTCTTGTGTTGACTCTGTACTCCAGCACATTGGATTTGAAATAAAATAGGTATAGTTAGTACAGCAGCAATCGCATAGTAATGAAAATTATTATCATACATTAGTGCTGCTAATATATGATACAGAATAAAACGTCTACATGGGATATTATATTCCAATCAAATACACCTTGTACTTTTATAGCCTGATGATTTAGATTTTAAGGAACTGATGTACGTATAAAGCATCAATGGTTCAAATTTCCATCTTCCTCATGATGGAGTGTGTGTCGGCTGTGCTTTATGCCTGACATGCAGTACAAAAGTTAGTCTTGTACAGGACATGACACAATACCTTGCAGTCCTATAGTGCAACATGAATGTTGCATTATGAATATATGATCCTGGCCACATGGGAGGGAGATGTGGCCGCTCAGTTAAACTATTAATAACTGCATGTAGAAGCCTCTTCTGCTGCTGTCCTCTGTCCTGTCGCAGCACTCTGCTCTGCAGCTCACATCTGTTATCGCAATCAGCAGCAGGCCTTTTTGGAGGAGCCCTGCTGGCTCTAATCTCAATGGCCTGGCAAACAAAGTTATGCTAATGTTTCTCCACTGTGCCAGAAGGTGAGGAGATTGTGGCATGGTGTTGTTTATTCATGGCCATGACTTCTGCGTGGTCCAGGGAAAGGGCAGCTCACACAGTTCATGACCTTATGCTCAGAACGACAGGTCAGAGTGTGTAAAGTGTTGTCATGTCATGTCCTCTCTGCACATGCTCTTTTTGAGAAGGCTCGACTAACAATTATTCTTTTTATCATCAATTAATCTGCTAATTATTGTTTTAATGCCAGATCATTTTAAAAAGTTTTCATCATTGTCAGATTCCAGGGGACGTCAAGCAACAGTCTGAGCTCCAAAGATATGCAACTTACAATGATATCAAACAAAGGAAAAACAACTGAACTAGAGACACACACATTAATCACATTAATCAGTTGTTGGAAGTAATTTCCAGTCAACTGACTAAGTGTTGCAAGATACAAGGATAAAGTGTTCATTTGCAGGTCTGTTGTATATTGTGAAAAAGTCAAGCAGAGTTACTGCAGTCACAAGCTGTGGCTTCACAGCTTATCACTCAGTGCAGAAAAACCTGTTTCCCTCTTCACCCTCCTGAGATAAACCTAAATGAATGTCTGACCGGATCTGTATCTTTATTCATAAAACTTTTTTCTGCAGATGTCCATACCTGGCTGTGCATCTGTCTCCTACCATCCCAGTTTTCGCTGCCCTGCTCTTCCTGTTCGTCATGGCCATGTTGCTGAGGACCAGCTTCAGTGACCCCGGGGTGCTGCCACGGGCCCTCCCAGAGGAAGCCACATTCATCGAGATGGAAATTGGTGAGCTGCAGGAAAGATGTACAGAAACATTTATGAAACATTTGACTTTATTTTCAGTGAACTTTTAAGCTCTTCTCTCTCTAGTATTCCCCTCAAAATTTGGCTTCAATTGTATATTCATGACTGAATAAGCACAGAGAAAAACACAAATCCAGAACTCTCTCATGTGAAATAACCGGAAAATAATGTGTACATATAGAATGATGTTATTCAAAGTAAGAAGCTAATTGATTAAACAGGTTTTCAGGGGCCTTTAAATATCCCTTTAGCTAGTTTTCCCTTCATTTTTCCACACTGTATGACAAGATCACATATATAATCATCTGTGGTCGTTTAAGTCCTTTGGCGATGCTGCATATTAAAGCTCCTGTAATCAATATTTCTATAATTACAATGTGTCAAATTACAATTTGAAAACACTATGACAGTTTCAAAGTGATGAACCGACAGAGAATTATCTCCTGAGCCTGCAGCTCCCCTCTGCTTTACAGAGCTCTAACAAGTTTCACGTCATTGTGTATCTGTCTGGACCTCAACTTTACTGTTTCAGTAAGCTTCAAAAACTCACTGTACACTACCTACTCAGCACTAAACAGCACACAGATGGAGTTAGAGACCAGCTGGTCAACATAGCGGAGCATGAGTCAGCTAAAGAGCCAGATATTTTATTCAGACATTGGTAGAGACCAAAAACAGAGCTAAAAGAGAGTGACTATTAAGACTTTCATTCATCACGTGGTCCAAAACACTAGTACAATAGCAACAAATCTTTAAAAAGTCAGTGTCTTGCTGATAATAGCAGAAAAGAGAAAAGTCACTTCAGTTGTGTCCCAATTTCTGAGATAATGCTCTGATCCAGTTCAGGTTTATGCAGGTGTGAAGAAGCTTGCGATCAAATGTGACAGTCTCGCACCTGTCCTCGAAGCATGTAGAGCTATTACACACAGTCAGTACTGATAATGCCACCAGACACAAAACAAAACCACAAAACCCTTAACTACATCCATTCAAATGTTAAGTCAACAACAGAACAAATGGTTATTAGCTTGTGTGCTGTTACATCATCCTCATCTAGTTTGTTGTATACATGTCTTTGTATGAAATGACATCCAGAGATGTGGACAGTGAGTTAGGTGGATGTAGCTCAAATGAGTAAGTATTTTGGAAGCATAAATACTTTATTATATAGGCTGGTGAAGCGGTGAGCAGACATCCTCAGTCCTGTTGATTTATTCATGTTCTTTATGCTTTATGTTGCTAAAGGTTGAGTGTGCTCATCTGTGGATGCACAACTCAGTTTAACACACATTCGCTACAAAGACTCTGTGTCTCATTGTATAAAACAAACTATACACTGTACAATAACAACAACAAAGTCTTTGCATACAAGAATAAGTCTTGTTGTCCTCATCGGCAGTGTGTTTTTTGTATTTTTCATGTCCACTCCTTGGGCTTTCCAGACTGTTTTTATGTCTGGGTGAAACTCATTCTGTAATATTTCTGTAACAGCCCACCCTACACACCCCCTCTTGTGCCTGTGTGGCCGTTCAGTGTTCACTCTTTGTATCTGTTAAAGATTCATGGTGGTGTCCTTCAGCCATCACTTGTGCTCTCTCACTCCAGACAAGAGGCATAGGTGGAGGCTGGTCTCTGCTCATGGCAGAGGAGGACTATAAAAGCAAGGTTGAGGCACTCTGCCCTCTGAGAATGGGTTAGCTGGCAGCCAGCACTTCTCTCATCATGACTGTGACTCATTCGGCTCGCCAGAGAACAATGGCTTGGTGGTTTAACCAGATTTGGCCGTGATGACCCTGGTGGAGAATGCACAGTCTCTGCATGTAGTTTGTATGAGAAAACCCAAAGATATTTGATTTAGGATTACATGAAACAAAGAAAATTCAAAGACAAAAGGAAGAGGGGGTCCATCAGAGCAAAGGAGTGAGATAAGTTAATATGTTAAATATGTGGGCATTTGATGGCATGAAGAACTCAAAAAAAGTTTATATAGATGTGAGACTGGTTTCAATGTTCTCATCTAATTCTTAGTAAAAAAAAAAAAAAAAAAGCAAACATTGTATTTCACAAAATGTCAAACTGTTCCTTTAAATTGCCTCACCCTTCATTATTTCCAAGTTTCTTAACCTCAGGAGTTTTTAGGTCCTGTTTACACATGCAAACACACAAAAAATAGATCTTTAGTAGGACACATTTAAATGCTAAACTGTGACACCTGACCTGAAGAATATGCACTGCAGCAGCTTAAATGAAGGACTAAGTTTAACAACTTCCACCCCACACTTACAGCTGTCATACAGTATGTTGTTTAATGTGTTTGGATAGCTGCTTTATGCTATGAGTGTGGGCGTGTTAACAGAGGAGGCTGGTATGTATGTTTGATCTCATTCTGAAGCTGAGGCAGGCATGTTGATGAAGCCGCTGCAGCATCCGTGCTCTGTCCCCTCCGCCTGTTAACGACTAGTCCCGAGGGGGAATGCTAATACGAGGAGAGGCATCCTCTTAGAATATATAATGCCACTCGCAGACCGAGCTCTGCTACCCGAGGGAGTGGCATCATTCCCTGTGAGTGATGACTCATTAATTTATTTTCCACTGGTTTATGATGAAAGCCACTAATCCTACATTCTATAGATTCATAAAGATTCATGATGCAGAGTGTTTTATGCTGTCACGTAAAATAAATTGCACCATTTTTATGTTTGTAGATGTGTTATGGATTGTTTTGATGCAAGGTTGTGAACGTGCTGGTTTCGCTGATTTACGTATGTTTAGTTTTACATAACAGAGAATGGTCATTTAGATCTCTATACAAATGATAAATATACAGTTTAGCTAATGTAGAATTTTTCCTCCACTCATCTCTAAACACTTTCTCGAGCTCAGATAATTTAATTTCGACAAATACCACATTTTTTATCTTAATGTATCCCCAGAAAGTCAAATGAGCATGCCTGCTCCGTTCCCTTAACTCCACATTCACATCTGCCCAGTGCAGCATGTTAATGGTGGATTTCCCCCTAAGAGTTATTCTCCTGACAGATTCCAGCCAGCAACCCTCTGGTCATTAGCCACCCTCTCCAACCTCTCAGCTCCTGCAGTGCAACATAATCAGAAAAGTCTGAATTGCCAGGAAAAGGGAATGTATGAGAATGTCACTGACTGATGTGCAGAAGGAAAAGTGTCTCGTGTAAAAGATATGACTGTGAAATACGGCCAAATACGGTCACTGTTTGGAAGGTTAGCTGATGCCCAGATAAAACAGGACACAGTGCACTATAGTGTTGCTAGTATACAATATTCACAGCTCAGCAGTGATTACACATAAATCCACCAACATCAATACTGTATCGATCCAATGTTGTCATCCAGTGACGTTCTCAAGGTTCAGCTGTCAAGATTTATGTCTCATTTTTTTTCTTGTCCTTTCCACTGAATCTCACATTTCTCAATGCCCATTTAAGAAACATACAGCAAGTGATTGTAATAATGTGAGCTCCTGTACAATCTAATGCAATCCAGTGCAATAGTTCTGTATGTTGTGAAGGTTGTAATGCTTATTTTTTTTGACAGTGTTTGTGGTGTTGTTGTATTAAATAACATATTTTAGAGTTATCTGGCCAAGCTGAAACCTGCTTGTGTGTTTTGTTTCCACAGAGGCTGCCAATGGGAACGTCCCCGCAGGGCAGCGGCCTCCACCTCGTATCCGCAACGTTCAGATCAACAACCAGATCGTAAAGCTCAAGTACTGCTACACCTGCAAGATCTTCCGACCACCTCGAGCATCTCACTGCAGCATCTGTGACAACTGCGTCGGTGAGAAATCACTTCTAATCTGCCGTCAGTTCTCATGTCGTTTAAACAAAGGCTTCTTTCACTGAAACTGGTTTATATCAGTTTTTCAGAAATAGAAAGGTGAGCAGTGTTTTTGTAAGTGAAAGGGAAAAACAGCTTGCTGACATGATGATTGTAACTAAAGCTTTGACCTTAATTTTCTTCCAGCATTCATTTGTCACAGTGATGAAAATATTTAAAAATCAAAGCTTTATAAATAAATGTTGGACTAAGCAGATGGGGAACAGGACTTTTAGAAAACTGGAACAAATGGACCAAAAACTTCACAGGGAGTATTTTTTTTAGAGAGTACTTTGAATTTTTGAAGGCGGTTTGAACTGAGTGTGTGTGTGTGTGGCTGTTTTATTTCTCAGCCCTGCAAAATAAGTCATTTGGCTGCTGATGATTGAGGAATGCGTTTGAAAGGAGCGTAGACTCACAGGCGATATGAGAGGAGACAGTGGAGGCTAAGAGAGGGAATAAATGCTCAGTCATTGTGAACACTGGTTCATCTGTGTCCACCTGCTATAGAGAGAGAGAGAGAGAGAGAGACACACACACACACACACACACACACACACACACACACACACACACACACACACACACACACACACAGTCAAAGTAGCACGCCTCAGTCACTTTTTGCTGCATTCATATCTTTTCCTTCTCAACTTAACATTGTTTATAGCAGTGTCACTGAATATGTAGCACAATAAAAATACAGAAGCCAAACCATTTTCACATATTGTTTTTTATACCCAGGGCCTTTTGTGGTTAATATATTATGAGATATCAGATATACAGTGTAGCCTAGAAGCGTTTGAACATAATTTTTTTGTTGTGTTGGTTTTCTAGTCCAACAATGACTGTGGGGGTTATTGAAATAAAATGCTAAGTATTGTGGTGGCTTATTTGTCTGGTTCCAGACCTTTCTATCACTGTACACATCTCTGATATTTGTCCAGGGATTAAAGTAGAGAAAACGGCAGATCAGGTCAAACATCAGGCAAGTAAAGGGCTGACTTTCAGTTATAATTTCAGGCTGTTTGCTTCCACAATAAGCAGACAGTGTTGGAACAGCACAGAGGACTGTTGTCCAGTTAAGGGATCACCAAATTCATTACATTTCACCCTGAGGGGAGCAAATTTCATGGCAATCCATAAAATCTTAACTTTAAAACCACAAATGTTAACTTGCTTGTGATGCTGGAGGAAAAGTCAGGAAATTACAAATCATTAGGCTTCATCTTCTGGGGACCATGAATGTTTGGACCACATTTCATGGCAGTCCATCCTATAGTAGTGGAGATATTTCAATCAGGACCAAAGAGTCCACCATCGCTGTTATTCCTATACATTTAACTCATAATGGATGTGAATGCTTTTTAAGCATATTTACTGTTTATCCCTTACTTGTTAATTGATTTCAGATCCACTGTGCTTGAATAGAAAAAAACATAGAAAACCATAATGACAGAAAATGAATAGGCGTTCTGTAAATTTAAAAATGATTGTTTTGACCTTAAATCTACAAGCAGCTTCTCGTCTCTTGTCTGTGCCTCTGTTCACTGTAAATTGCTGTGACACCCCACCCAGGAAGTGCATCGGTGTGTCTGCTACAGAGAAAAGTGTAAAGCAAGATGTTTACTTCTGTTGTCCGTTTGACCCTGTCCTGCTTTCATCTGGCTCTCCTCCAAATGATAGGAGAGGCGAAGAGGAAGTGAACACTATATTTAGACAGCAGGTTTACAGAAGCTGATGCACAAAGCTTTGACTATAAAACTGCAGCTGATACCGGTGTATTTTTAACACTCGTTTGATTTCCAAAAGTGTCTGTTTTCTAATGAAGCTGGTGCACAGCCTCTAGTACATTTCACATATTTATACGCTGACCTTTTTTCTTTTGCACAGATCGTTTTGATCACCACTGTCCGTGGGTGGGCAACTGCGTGGGCAAGAGGAACTACCGATACTTCTACCTGTTCACCCTGTCCCTGTCCCTGCTCACCATTTATATCTTCACGTTTGACATCGTCCATGTGGTCATGCGTAAGTATCGATCGTTCAACCAGGAGGAACAGACGGGTGCGTCATGTAGGAGAACGACACATGTAAAGCTGCCAAAATGTGGCAAAACAGGAAGAACAAGCTGCAACACAGGCTCACCAGCAGCTTCCAGTGTTTATGCAAATGCATGCACGTGTTCTGAAACTATGACCTAATTCACACCAGGCCTTTCCTGAAGCGTGACATGACACGCAACAGCAACTGACATCTTGACACAATTCCTCTTTCATTGTCATCCTCCTGCTTCCTTGTTCTACCCAATGCAGATGGCAACAAGACAGAGACGTGGAAACAGGAGAGTTTCTAGTCAAGATAATTAGCTCTGGGCTTGTTATCTTAATACTGTGTAACATGTTACTTCTAAAAAGAATAAGGGAGCTTTTAGAAAGTCTATATTTTTCCTTTCTAACTTCTCTCTGTCTCTTCACAGGTTCAGTGGATAATGGCTTTTTGAACACTTTGAAAGAAACACCTGGAACATATCCTTTTAAACTCAGACCACAGTATATACACCACAAAAACAGCTGCTGTGTGTCCTACATTTACCAGAATCCTAGAATAGAAAATTTAAAACATTAATACTGCTCAACCAGCTGACCTCTTACTAAACCTCTACCCGAACAGTTACTGTCTAATCATAGCTTAGCAACTGTTACAAGCCATGCAGGATATCAACATGACAAAGTTGTGGCTTTTTTTAGCCTTTCCAAAAACCAAAAACACAAGCACAGGTGTAAGGAAACTGCTTATCTGCTCTAATGAAAGCTCTTTATTGAGTTTTGGGACGTTTAGCAACTCCAGCCTACTGTACTGAAGACAATGTTAACGCATGCATAAAACATAAATTAGTTTTCATCCAAAAAGCCTGTACTCTCTTGGAACACTGAAAGTGAATACACGCTTGAAAATATAAATAATTATCTGTGCTAAAAAGCCAAAGATGATTATGTTGGAACAAAATAAGCCTGTAGTCTTTAAATTTTTCTTTGTTTATTGTTTTCATAATATGATGACTAATTAGCTATGTACTGCAATAAAAGAATAATGCAGTTTCTTTATTGTCTTCCACTTAGATTATCTGCTGCTTAGGATGTAGATTTTTTTAGGTTTATGAAATTATTTAAATTGATAGATTTATTAAATAGATTTAATTCAAGTTAATTCCAACTCATAATCACGTTGCATAACTGTCACCTGCTGTCCACTGTTTAATCACTAACCATGTATCACGCAGAAAACCCGTGTTGTTGTTCTCTTAACTTGAGTTCACTGTGCTGGAGGTGTTGGTGTGTTTCTTCACCCTGTGGTCAGTGGTGGGACTGACCGGCTTCCACACCTACCTGATCTCTCTCAACCAGACCACCAATGAAGATGTAAGTGCATCTCACAGCATGTTCATATAAACATGACTACAGATTAATGGGGCTGTCACATCTACAGTTTGTTTTCTGTGGTCTGAATCACCCTGATAGGGGCAGTGCTGGACTTTACGTCTAGTTTGTTTAGGTTTCACACTGTCTTTATGCAAGTGAACCATGACTAGTGAACATACGGACTAACAGGATTAACTACAAGTGGACTTTATACTATTTGCTGGGGTTGGTCCATGTTGAGTTCTCACCTCGAGTGAGGAGTACCTCAGCCAGGTTTACAATTCTCATTTTAAGTGTCATTTTTGGATAAAATCTAGATATCATTTAACCCACTTTTCATCTAATTTTGATTCACCTTTAGACACATGAATGCATGCATCTCTCATGTGCATGTGGCCTACATGCAAATTTGGGCACATCCTACTAATGCCCTGGGGGTGGTGATAGTGCACCTAAAGCTGAAAACCACCAGAAATAAATTTGTGAGCTTCATCAGTTTATTAACAACAGTAGCATTGTTGCTAGGCAGCTAACAACCATCTATATATAGAGAGACATGTATACCTTTTTAAGCACCTGGCTAGAAGCACTGTAATGCTTCTTGGTTGCATTTGCACTTAGCTTCTTTGATATCTGACAGCTCTGCTATTTGCTCAAGAAATATGACGTGGCAAAGTGTGAACAGGGGAGAAATGAGATGCAAGTATTCAGGTACTTTTGGAACTGCTGATTGGTGCTCACCACTATTTTCACTGACCCCAGATTTCTAAACATGAGGAAAACGTTTCAGTGTTAATTGCACTGAAAAGAGCAGATGTGCATGTAGCATATCAAACATCATGTTAGAGCAAAATTCACAGAAATATAACGATGCAGAAAATCCTCCCAAGTGAAGACATTTTTAAGAATTCCGTTGAAGGGTTAGACTTGTGTTTAAGTTGTTTTAAAATTAGATTTAGATGAATGCAATTGTCAGTTCACGCCATAATGAAGACAAGGTATAGCTTTAAGAACATGTCTGTAAATACTGTGATCAGGCAGCCTGGGTTCACGTGGCTGGAAAGATAAACATACATCGCTGCGGTGTAAACACTACAATTTCTAAGACCACAGAGCCGTTTCCTTGACAACGGCACCGTCTTGTTCAGCACCGAAGGACAGAGGGCTGGTAAACTGCAGCTTGTTAAACAAGGCTATTATATTGTAAACTAAAGTAAAGCAAACACAGAAAATGTTGTGAACTCAAATAAAAAGAAGATGGAGACTGTGCAAAAACAAGGTCTTAGCTGAAGTCAGAGTCTATTTATAGCAGCTAAAACAAAGGCATACTGCAGTTTTTTTTAAAAAGCAGACTTTACATGAAGCAGAATGGACCATAAAGAGGGTTTGACCAACTTGTCTGCCTGTATTTTAAAAATGAATTCACCTATTTTTTCCAGTTCACACTCACCGAGTCCAAAAAATGTCTTTTACAAGGGGAATGTGGCCAATTCATCAGGAGCAGTTTTATTTTGCTTAGAGTCTGAGCCATATGACAAATGGGCTGCTAAATGCTTTGAATGCAAAAAGCAGCAGTTGGTCTCTCCTCTGCTCACCAGCAGGCCGACATAGTCCACTCATCTAAAAATATGTGCGAATAGCTGCTAATCCTAAGAAAACCAATGATAGAATTGAGCTGAAATAAGGAGAAAACAGAGCAGCTGGTTTCTGAATCTCGACTTGTGGGCTACATTTAGAAGAAGCTTCTGATGCTAAATGAGGAAAAAAAAAGTATTGATTGCTTGAGCGCATTACCGTTGAGTCATTATTTAGCCACCACACACACAGTCACACACATCAGGCTGATGTAAAGCAGATGATGAGTGTTGGTGATGCAGGTGGATGAAGCCACAGAGGGAGCAGTTTCTGTTTTTGTGTGTGTGTGTTGGTGTGTGGGTGTGTGTGTACTGGCATTAACAGTGTGTATACTTCATTGGAGGCTTTGTTATCCCACATCTGACTGCAGAGGCTCTGACGAGAAGCAGAGAGCGGCAGCAGTGTTGGGGATGGTGGGGGATTCTAGATGGCTGAAAGCAAGAGAGTGCACTCATACTTTGTTGTAATGATTAATTTATATTTCCCCTTCTTCTCTCCTGTGGGGTGGCTGGCCTCATTTTTTTGTTCATTTAATCAGTAATGAAGCTCTGCAATCTGCACCTACAGTGTTGACTGTGGCTCCAGGAGTTGAAACAATGGCTGTCAGCCCGGCCGTTTCAATATCTGTGATTGGCCTAATAATAGACGCATCGATACCTGCAGGGGCTGGGCACGGTGCCAGAAATACGGCTGTGGCAGAGAGGAAGGAGGGAGTGGGTGAGAGTGGGTGAGGGAGGGACAGGGAGAGAGAGAGAGTGAGTGGGAGAGAAAGGGAGTAAAGAGGAGGACAGAAATGCTGGAATAAGGGCGGACGAGAAAAGGCACCTTGAGTGTTGTAGCTGCTCTGGTCTCCCATAGGATGACACATGGTCTGTCAGCTGTGTCTCCTACACACACACAGATACACACGCATGCAGTACTGACCTACATCTATAGCACATAAAATAAAGCTTTTTCCTCTGACTTGCAGGAGGGTCAGTCAGGACAAACCCAAGCTGAACGATCGACTCATGATAAAAAATATGACCTAACCTGTATTTTTAGTTACAGCAGCACGTAAATCAGTCTAGCAATTAAGAAACTATGAAGGAATAACTGGTTGTTACAGTTTCCATATGAATGAGGGGAGGGAGACTTTAGTTAGAAAATCAGGACAAAGAAGGATTTTGAAGAGTGAAGGGAAGGTCCATACATGGCGATCCCAGCGTTTCCAAAGATACCAAATATTTTAGGCTGAGGTTTGAGGGAACGATGCATGAGACATCTACAATATTTCCATTTGATGTAACTGTGCAGCCACAAAAAGTATGAAGTCTTGGTTTTTCCACCCTTAAAGCCCCTTAAAGGGAAACAAAGGAGGAAAACCTGATGTTTAGGGGGTAAAATAAGCCTCCAGTAAGCTGCCAAATATGGCATATGACTGAGAGTATACATACATACACAAAGTGGCTTTATTTGTTGTTACGGGAATCCTTTGTGTGAATTTTCAAAATTTTCAATGAGTTATTAAAGTGTATGTAAAAGTGTGTAAATTGTAATTTGTAGTTGCTGTGATTATGCGCCTTCATCGGCACACAGAGTTCCCATTAAACCAGGAATCATTAAATCCCTGACAAGATCGTTTTAGTAGGTCAAACCCAAGCCCGTGGGAGTAACATCTAAAAATGGAGCTATGCTTTTGAATAAGGTATAAGCACAGAGAAAATCTTTTTGAAAGAGAAGTGAGCAAGCTTGTAAGGTAGTCAGGCTGCGTTTGGGATGCTGGCTGATGGTTTGAGAAGGTTTGGTGCTCTAGTGATGGGAGTTGAGTACATTTTTTTTTTCCCCCCCAGATTAAAGGATCCTGGTCCGGAAAGAACAGAGTCCAGAACCCGTACAGCCACAAGAACATCATCAAAAACTGCTGTGAGGTGCTCTGTGGGCCGACGTACCCGAGGTAATGCTGTCAGATTAAGAAATCTTAAACGAAACAGCTCTGTTCATAGCAGAGCTGGTTAACCTATTTAGTGTAAAATGCCTGTTTTGAATCAGAATCCGACATCCTCCCTGTTTTATTGATCGTCATGTTATCTGTTAAGTTTTATGTCTTTTCCTTTCTTTCTACTGTTATCAGTTAGTTCTGTATCGGTGTCTGTGATAGATTAGACTTTCTCTCCTACGTCTCGTTCTGGTGAATAACGAGCAGGATGCAGTTAGTGACTGATTGCCTTGTCTCGCTTTCCAGTGTCTTGGACAGGAGAGGACTAATGCAGGAGGATTTGCCTGCGCCTGCTGCACCCTCCTCCTCCTCCTCCTCCTCCAGCAGCAGCAACCCAGTGCCACAAACCACGGTCAGCGCACACACACGCACGCGCACACAGTACTCTATCTTCCCTCTTTGCACACTTTGGATCTGGCTCTAAAGTGGATCAAGGCTGCAAAGCAAAGAGCAGGAAATACAGGGCAGACATAAAACTTAGCATAGAGTCTAAACCAATTATAGAGGAGCATCGGAGAAAGGAAAGGAGGTGTGTGTGAGGAGACATGAGCTCTAAGTGGAAAACACTTTCCTTATCAGAGTGACACTGATAATCCATCTTGTGAAACATGGATGTGCAGCTATTCTGTGCCTCTCTACTTACAGTAGTTAGTATACCATTTATAATTGTTCAACTAATTTATACTGTTTTGCTTCAAAGCATTAACAGCTACATTATTAGCCACCTGTAGCATCTTTTTCATATTAATGCTGTTTTATTTCTATGTAAAACAGCATTACACATTTGCTTTACACATTTTAGACAATAAAGGTCCTGACTGACTAATTAAAAATATGAATCTGGAGTTTCGCTCCTCGGTGCTGCTGGTAGAACATACTGACATTAAAATGTTTCTCTGCCACATAGGCACTGCGTCAGCACCCTTTTAGATTACCAGATTGGTTTGGGAAAACCTTTTCAGCTTCCTGTCCTCTGCCTACAGAAAACCACAGCTCCACTCATCCCCAACGAGCACACACCTGATGATGCCAAGCCGAGCATTGCTGCTTCAGCAGAGAAGAGCCCCTCCCCCGGAGAGGAGCACCCTCCTGCTACCAAGGTCCCACCCCTGGCTTCACCTGAGACTGATGCAGAGACATCCGTCGTCAAGGACAAGACCCATTAGTTGTATGAGTGGGCGGCTCTAATCATAGCCACTTCCCCCCACCCCCCATCGCCCCCACCCCCCAGCATCCTGCATGGTCAGGAACTGGAACATTAATAATCAATGTCTGATTATTGTGCAGGTGACTCAGTTATTCTCCAACTCTTGCCCTACATTCAGCCAGAAGAGTTTCTGCTGCAGCTCCTCCTCCTCCCTCCTCCTCCTCGCCAGTAGCTGCAGAGGCGTTTGATTGACACTTACTCCTGCAGGAGGGGGAGTGATTTAATGGAAAGTCAGCAGCTTCCTCTGACTTATGAACACTGCATGGAAAAGACACACAGGGGGAGAAGCAGCTGGGAAAACTGCAGAAAAAAAACTCTTCAAGAGTATGACTTTCCCCTCAGTTCACCTGTGGGTTGCTCTGATTGTCAGTACTACTTCTTTTCTTTATTTAAAATTGCGTAATGACATTTATTGTGAGAGGCCAGTTCCAATATAACCCTTGCAAGTGTCTGGCAAAGACAATATTACTTCTGGACATGTATAAACCTTCATATGTGCAGTCAGTTTTTTGTTGTGTGCACATTACATGCCCTATGCAAACCATGAGAAGGCTGGACAAGAGGCTTTTTATTTATTTTTTTTTTTGTTGTTTTGATTTTTTCCTGTGCGGATAAAAGTGTTTCACTTGTAAGTCTGTGAGTACACATGATGTCCAGGCAGGGGGAGGACATGCAAAAAATTTTTAGCTGAGATATCCCTAAAGGCTCCTTCCAGGCAAGTCAAATCTACCTTTTATTCTGATATTGCTGCATTCAGTACTGTTGTTACTTACTTGCATCTTGTTTTTTTTTAGGTTTTTTTTTTAACTTTAAAGGGATCTGATCAAGACCAACGGCTGTCATTCCATTTTTATATAATCAAGGATGTGGTGTGACGTTGGTGCTCTGAAATAGATGAAACTGCTTTGCGCACGGTTAAAGTCTTATATCCAGGAGACGCTTAGTCCCTGTGTGAGCGAGAAAAGGCCTGAATTCTGATGATCCTAGACACTCGTAGCAACAGTGCCTTATCACAACAGTTGCAATATGAAATGCAGCTGAGGTCAACTAACAGAGAAGCCCCTCCAAATTCGTTCTGATATAGTGTTAAATGAGAAATGCCAACTTTAATTTGCAAATTAGTGGTTCCAAACTCGTGGGTCAGAAGTTAAATCTAAGAGGTCTTTATTTGTTTTCTTCACAAGATTGATACCACTCTCATGTCTGTGTATTAAACACAAAGCTACAGGCTGGTGATGATTAGCTTAGCATAAGCATAAAGACTGGAAACAGTAGGAAACAGCTAGCCTGGCTTTGTCAGAAGATAGAACATCATCATTTGTGATTTTGCAACTGGAACACTTTCTCAACTTCCTGTCGTTTTTACATTTTTAAAACTATTTATAAACATGCATAAACATGCATAAACATGCGCTGTTTACCTTTAGACAGGCTAGGTGTTTCCTTGTTTCCATTCTTTATGCTAAGCTAAGCTAACTGGCTGCTGGCTGTAACGAGCAAACGCACAGACATGAGTGGTAACAATCAACCATCTAACTCTCAGCAAGACAGCAAATAAGTTTACTTCTCAAAATGTCCAAGTATTCCTTTACACAGGAGAGGAAAGTTGGGGGAAAAAAACAAAACATGAATTAAACTTTCTGGAGAAAAAAATAAGCAAAGCCATGGTTGAATTGTACATAGTTTTGCAGGTATAAATGTACTTAAAACCTCTCAGCGGATGAGTGACCGTCATCAGCAAGGGTAACTGCAGCCAGTGTTAATTATTCTGCCTGTGAACTTGAGCACCTCCTCCTGCAAATCACATCAGAGCTGATCTTCCTCAGAGTCCTCTCTCTTCCTGCCGTCTTTTGCCTTCTCGTATTTAACTCATCTTCTCTTCCTTTTCCTTGCATCTTTGCTGTGACAGTTTTTCCTACAGTAAGCCCAAAGCCGGGGCCTCTTCCACTGCAGCCATCTTTGGCAGGATCATTATTGCAGAGAGAAAACAGAAAGACATTCAATCCGAATGTTTTTTTTAATGCGGCTTGAGAGTTTATTTTGTTCTGGTTACAGAGATCGCTCGAGGGGGACAGCATCCACTCAGAAAAAAATGAGAGAAAGTGAAGCAAATTCTTGGTATTTAAATGATTTTAGCAGATAGCGAGGGTTTGTCATAGTGATTGTGTTGTATGCAAGACAGTTAGTGTTTGTGAAATAATACTTGTGTAGAAATTCTAGTGTGTCAACAGCATCGTGTCAGACTCTGCCCGAGATGATTTATTATAAGACTCAAAATGATCACAATTCCTCCTTAATCTCCTAAAACATAACTCCAAAACTATAAGAGAGTGGAAGCATGTGAAATAATTTTTAGGATCTTGCAGTTGTTGGCAGCTGTATAATCATTTTCTTGGAGCAGTTTAAAGCTCAAGACTGACATTAGATACTTTTAAAGAGTAAAAGATGAATCTAGGCCTGCAAGTAACATTTTTTCATTAATTAATCTGTGGATCATTTTCTTAATTTAATGATTATTTGCTCTATATAATGTCAAAAAATGGTGAGAAGGTGACATATTGGGTCTGTTTATTTTGTCTAACCAATAGTCCAAATCACAAAAATATTCAGTTTATTAAAAGAAAATCACATACATTTGAAAATCTGGAACTAGCAAATTCTGTTCATTTATGCTTGAAATTGCCAAACAAATAGTTCATAATTAGAATTGTTAATTGATTGATTAATTTCCTCTTTTTCTCTTTACTCATCTTATCAATTAATCGTTTCAGCTCAAGATTAATCATGCTCTTTACTCTGGATGAGAAAAGGAGGGATAACCAACACATGTCCTTTGGAAGATGCTGTAAAGTGTGTGGCAGTATTGTTTCTGTGAAGTAAAGAAGTGTATTTACTGAATATTTGTTGGAACAAATCTCCAAAAAATGTTCAACTTTTCAATGATAAGTACTAAACCAGGACCAGTTTTAGTGGATTTTCTTTGTGGAAGGTTTTTTTGAAGACAGTTTGATGTTTCTGATCGCTTTGTGTTGCTGTCACCGAGAAGCAAGAATGTATGTGATTGACATCCGATAAAAGAAGGGACGTTTGTGTTGAACTCCTGTGTTACAACAGTCCCAGGTAGATTTTAAAGGGACGGCTGAACTTTAAGTTTTAGCTCTAAGGGTTTGCGGACTGCACAGTGACCAAGCTGAGCTGCTGTGTGTGTGTTATATCCTGTGTTAAAATGCCATGACGTGATCAGATCTGAATGCTCTGATCAATCTATTACATTGCATTATGTATACAGATACAGTACTATACCATTGATGGAGCTCTTATTTATGTTCACTTTGTTTAGTATCAACACTGTGATTACATGTATTTCATTCTAATTTACTTCACTTCTTTTTACATGATCAATGTGTCTGGTAAATAAACAATATTGTCTTATTATTATTATTTGTTTTTCAAAAGATGTTTTCTTGCGATTGGAGTTAGGGCTAAAAAAACACCCTGAGGAGACAGCTTGGCTGCCTGGCTCTGTGCACTCTCAGTGTATCCACTATTATTAAATATTCAACAGAGGACCTGTTTGTGTGCAGGTAGATTTGCGCCCCTGGATAAATACAAACATTAGTATTAAATCAATTTTCTCCAGAGGTCATCTTTCAAAGCAGTGGCATTATACACGGAGAACAGCTTAAAGCTGTAATGGGAGGAAGGGTGTTACAAAACAGTAATAAACAGCTGGAAGAAACAATAGTCCACTTCTTCATCTGTTTATTTGATCACTGCTTTGCTTCATGGTGAAACTGGCTTGGAAATTTTGGAGCTCTTAAGCCATGCTATCAGTGTGGTAGCTGACCCCAAAGACAAATAAATAGATAAGTATTTAGAACTTTTTTTCCATTACTTAAATATTGCAGGCCGATTCAGTGCTGCTATCTTTCCCACGCTTTCTTGATGCGATTCACTTGTGTTCCATAGAAAATACATGGCGCTCTGTTCTCAAACTACTGGATACAAAGGCCCAGAGCATCTTCTTCATCGTGTGAATTATTAACAGTATTTGCTGCAGAGTCAAAGTGCTAAGTCAAAAGTTCATCTGAAGGGCGTGTCCCGGTGGCCTCGAGGTCCAAGACACTGATGATGTAATTTTCACTTTTCATATTGTATGAGGGGGCGGCACGGTGGTGCAGTGGTTAGCACTGTCACCTCACAGCAAGAGGGCTCCAGAGAGGGCTCTTCTGTGTGGAGTTTGTATGTGCTCCCTCTCACAATCCCAAAAACATGCCCATTTTTCAGGTTAATTGGCTACTCTAAATTATCTGTAGGTGTGAGTGTGTGGTTGTCTGTCTTTGTGTGTCAGCCCAGGGTGTACCCATAGTCAGCCTTTTGGCCTCTTCTCTCCCCTTTTCACCTCTCCACCTCCTCCTCCTTCTTCCTTTTATTATTATAATCATTTTATTATAAAAATAATAAAATAAAGCCTGTTTGTGTTTATTTTTTTCCCTTTGGAGCAATAAAGTTATAGTCGAGGTCGAAAAGATCATGAATGGGAAAATGAGCCTAAACAGAGCAGTGACACCAACATGCAGTAACATCTGCATTTAACAAGGGAAAACACAGGGCCCCAAATCAGCCCACATCAGGCATATCCAAGCTCATGATGACAGGGGGCCATCAAAACACAGGGCCCCACCAAACTAACACAGGGCCCCAATCAAACCACAACAGGCTGAGAGAGAGAGCGAGATCAGAGAGAGAGAAACAGGTGGCACGGCGGCCGTTCAAACACACCCCAGCAGCAGAGAATAAAAACTTCACTTACTATTTGTTGATTTCTTCTCATGCTGATCTGTTTGTGGACCTGAAAGAAGAAGAAGGAGAAACAGCTCAGTCTGAGTCTGCAGGTCAGAGCCAGTTCACCTGTGAAGACACGGAGTGGACTGATCCTGTCCAACACTCACACTCTGTGGACATTAATTCACTGAATATAAATCCATCTGTGTGAAGCTTTATACACACACACACACACACCTCACACTGATCAGGGAATAATCATTTCTCCTGCTGTTATCGAGCTTATGGAAGCTTCCTGTCACAGTTATTGATCATTTTAGAGACTGTGATGTGTGAGTGAGGATGACTGTGGTGAAGCTGAAAGATGAAGATCTTCAGACTGACTGCAGGTGGTTTAGAGATCAGCAGCATTTCACAATCTTTAAATATTGTTTATTAATTAAATTCTGCTCAACGTGTAAAACGGAAAATCAACACTGATCAAACTGATGATGGTATTTTACTGTCTGAGCTTCACTCAGAGCGAACCACCGCCCTCAGGTTCGCCTTCACTCAGGCCGCTGCAGCACCTGTGCGCCAAAGCAGCAGGTGAGCTCGAGACAGCCACAGTCTGTCAGCTCTAATATAATTAGAGTCCAGCCACAGCTATGGACTGTAATATAACTAATAAAGGGTAAAGGTTTATCTGGGTAAAGACTGTGCCTCTGTCCAACTCTGAGGACTTACAGGCCTGCCTCCAGGTGAACTGAGGGTTTACTAACGTGAACTGAGGAGGCCACTGAGGCCTAATTACCGCGTGTCATATTCAGCCTTTATCTTTACCACATGAACCACATCACGGCCCAGACCCGGGCACCTCTGTTGCAGCATCTGAATAACAGAGATTCACAGGCTGATACACCTGGTCTGTTTCTCTCAGTGTGCTCGCACTGTCTCCATACTCACTCAGAAACTCGGTGCAAGTCTATGTTCCGCGCACACGCGCTCTCCTCTCCTCCAAACCGGCGCGGTAATGGCGGACTGGTGCAATGCGTGGTGGTCACAATGATACCGTGGTTTAGCTCAACTGCGAGCTCCAACTACAGCTCCAACACACGGCTCGGCATCCGGTTTTATTAAGTCCCGGGTCTTCACCTGATGAACAACAGTATTTCACAGATTTGAATGAACTCACAACCAGCGTCTCCATTACCACTCGTTTACTAACGGCGCCGCGGCCTGCACCTGCCCTTTTTATATCCCACCCCTCTTACAACCAGGTGGGTCATCATCTCTGATTGGCTAATGATTGTCCAGTGATAATTGAGCCAGACCATAATATCACAGGTCACGTATAACGAAACAAACATAGAAACCAATACGGGTGTGCGATTCTGCAAAATGTGGTATGATCCCACACCAAGTAAACACAGGGCCAGTACTGCTGATACCATACCAATTTGAATTTTCATCATCATTGAATGATTTTGTGATTTTACAATTTTCAATTAGTTGATCATGATTATGATCATAATAAAACACAGGACAAAGATTTTAGGCAAATAAATAGGCCGATATATTTTCGCGAATTACTTGAATATACGGGAAAACTGTATACAAGCACACCGAGTCCGACTGAGCCGCACGTTTTGATGCATAATTTGTTTTTTGTGCGCTCAACGGTGTGGGACGAGTTAACGGCCGAAATTCTACATGTAAGAAAAAGAGGATAACAATAGTGTAGCACCGCACCACTAATAGTTATCCTGTAAGTTGGTTGGTTTCTGATATTTAATTCACTGTTTTTCACTAACTTGAAAGCATCATGTAGAGCTGCAACAAGAAAGCAATAATTAACAAGTTGCATGATCAACAACATAGCCCTGTATAATGTTTTATTCAAAACCTATTTACAGTCTTCACAACATCCTCCTGACAACATGTCATAGAAATTGATGTAACGCACCTTATAACTCAGGTAAAAAATAATCGAAGGAACAACTTTCAAGTTACATGAAAAATATCAGAAAACTTTATACATTCATATTTTGAAGAGACTGCTCAGTGTGAAAACATTAGACGAGGACATAATGAATAGAGGAGAAATCTTTAAATGCTTAATTTGTACTATTATAAACAGACACCTCACATAAGGTAACAACAACAACAACAAACATCTTAATTGGTACAATATACCCCAAAACAAAAATAACCAGCTGTGACAGATAAAGAGAAATAGTGCTGTTTGCTCAACAGTACCAGCAAACTGTGGACAACTGAGACCATCGTCCTGTTCCTGCAGTATTTCATCCTGACATTGTGTTCCTATCACCAGTCCACTCTCTTACAATGAAGAGCTGTTTGTTTGATAATGAATCAAATCTCCATCCACAGAGTCCCTGAGAACCAGCAAAAAAAAAAGAAGTTTGAGTATTTTTCCTTCGCTTCTCAACATGCCTCGTCCACTGTCAGCTCCTGCAGCTGCTCCTGAACAGCCTCCAGCTGCTCTGTTTGGTTTTCCTCTTGCTCTGACTTCTGCTCATCTTCCTCTGATTTCTCGTTTGCCTGCTCATCTGATGCTTTGTTGTGGAGCTCTTCCTCCTCTGTCTTTGGCTCTTCACGTACACTCTCCAGGTTCTCCGAGCTCTCAAAACAGCCTGAGTCCCTTGGCTCCTTGGCGTCCTCCCCAGACCTGCGCTCCTCCTCTTCTGGCTCTGATTCTTCTTCAGCTACATGGGGAAAAAAGACAAATATATTTTAATACAGTGTCTCAATCCTTTTTTTTTTTTTTTTTTAAATAAATCCTGGATTCTGAGGTTGTTTCATCTTGTTCAGCTTCAGAGAGAAACTTTAAACCTGCAGGAACAGAGACACAGACACTTTAAGAAGATATTCCAGCTTGTTCACTGTAACATGATTGTCAAATCAAATGTGGCTCCTCTCCACATGGTGTCTTCCTTTCAGGGGACATAAAACCTTGAGAAAAAGGTATTTCTAATAAATGAAAGCAAATTTTCATGTTTGTGGGATTAGTAAAATGGAATGTACATAGGTTTAGTATGTTGTCATTTTTATTGATAACATGGATAGACAGGATGTTTTTTTGTAGAGGCCTACTACAACAGGTTACTGTTGACTTTTAAAAATTCACCAATGCAGTGATGGCGAGTGTCTAGCAAATAACATTCTCCTGATCTTGATATTAATCACAGCAGATACATTGATTTGAAGAGATCGAGCCCTAATTAACATGCCACACTGTTCTGCTGCAGCTAATTGTAATGTTAACTAAAATCCATGAGCTGTATTCAACACATAGCTGTTGCTGCTGCAGGAGAAGGTGTTAAAATCAGTTTCTAACTAATTTTATGGGGATATTTTAATATTTGATTGAACTTCTGGATTATAAACGTACTTCCTTTCTAATATAAGATTGTGGGCATTTCAGCTTTACAGTGTGTGAACCTACAGTCTCTGAGCAGTTCAGTGGCGTTCAGGATCTTGGAGCGCTGCTCTGGATCGGTGATGTTCAGCTCGTTGAGGTGAGACTCCTTCAGGCCTGCAAAGTCCTCCAGGCTCTGGAAACCATGCATGGACAGCAAAGAACTCAGCTCCTGGAACACAAGAACATGATACATGAACATACATGATACATAAAGAAGATTATGCAGCATTTTCTGTGATTTATTTGCCGTAGGACATAATGCAATATTATCAGATGGTATCTTACTGTCAGGCCGATGCTGTCCAGCACCTCCTCCAGGGTTTTGGGTTTGGATTTGGCTCGATGGGTCTTGCTGTTGCAGCGCCTCCTTCTGGTTGGGGGAGTCTCATCAGGCAAGAGGTTGACGTAGATGAACTTAAAGGAGCCTACTTTGTTGTTGAGCTTGCCAGTCCAGGTCCCAGCAGGGGGCTTCTCAATGATATGGATGATGTCTCCTTTCTGTAAGAGAGGTGACGAGTTAATACCAGGCTTAGATCAGGAGATAAAAGAGAAAAATGATACAATGAACAAGAGGAGGACCCTGAGAGCAACAATCGTTTAGTGATTTATTCATTTTGAGATTAAATTTCACCCCGAGACTAAAAATCAGCACCATCCCATCTGAGTTGACTGCTTGATTGATGAACCAGCCTCTCTCCAATTACTGTTTACAACGTCAAAACACTGTAATTATCACATGCACAGAAGCAAAACAAAGGAGCTCAGAAGTGAAATGTAAATGAGCAAATGGATGAATGACTGAATCCTTTAATACCCTTTAACAGAGTTTTCTAATTGTATAATTTAATCTGGTGTGACACAATCACTTCTGAAATCATGTCATTTGTCAAACGTGCACTCAGCGATGGGTCGTGTGGTGTAAACTCTGCCTTGTCTTGTTTCACACGGTTAACAAGCTCCCTGGAAGCCAAGTCAGAGACAACGAAGAGGACATCCCCTGAGACTCACCTGGAGTTTCAGCGACTCCACATCATAGGGGCTGGGAGTAAAGTCAGTATGAACCAGAGCTCGACCACAGAACGGCCCGTTGTAAGCGACGCTGTTCTCCTCCAGCCTCATGCTGTCCCTCTGGCAGTATCCACTGTCCAGGCTCTGTCTGTCGCTACCTGAGGAGGACAGATAAGGAGCAGGGTCAGACTCATCCTGAGCCAGATTATTCTGGCTTGCAGCAGAGGTTCATAAAGTCTGAGCCCCTCCTCAGACAAAATCGCCCCCACTGCTTCCGTTTAAAATGTTTTGAATTTCAACACACTGTAAACATCTGTATGTGAATGAACTGACTGTGTCAGTGTTTGGTGAATAAAAGAATAGAAGAAGGGACCTCTGGTTGACAGGGCTACAGATGTGCACGTACTGCCTGAGAGCTGGCGGGTGATGGGGCTGGGCATGGTGTCCTCTGACCCTGTGGAGCAGACAGACGTCCTCTGTCCTGCACTCAGATCTGGAAGCCAGTCAGCAGAGACAGGAGACAAGTCCTCACCGCTCTCCCCCTGGAGAAACAGAGCAGGTCAGAGGTTTCGTCTGTACGCAGTACAGGCAAAAACAACACTGAAAACAGTGCAGTGTGTGGAACACTGAGTAGAAAATCAATAAATAAATCAGACAAGTCAAAAATGGAACTAAAAATTCAATAAAGGAAAATGAAGGAATTAAAAATAAAATAAGCTATTAACAGAAAAAATATTCTATCCACAGAAAATAATTCAATCTTTTATATTTTTTAATGTTCAATTTGATCATCTATCCAACAATATCATTTATTGATGTATTAACTATCTGATAACTGTTTTACTATGTGTTGTGGCTCCATAAATTGAATTGATCCATAAAGAAAATTAATGTTTGTTCTGAAATTCTCATAATCAGGTCAGAGGTTAATGTGAGCTACAGGAACAACAACAGAGGCCTTCATATATCACCTCTGGCTCACCTCCCGGCTCATTGTAAACTACCTCAACCTCAAAATGATAAATCATTTGGAGTTTTGTTTTTCCCTCTGAATTGTAGTGGAGAAGAAGTATAAAGCATTTAAGCAAAAACATTTGCCTACATTTTGTGTTTATGAACAGTACTTGAGTAAACGTGCTCTAGTTTCTTTCCACCACCACTGAAAGTCCCTGCCTTTACTCTTGAAACATGTAGTACAGACACTTGTCCACTAGATGGAGACAAGTTCAAATTTTTTTGTAGAAACAACAACTGGGTCAGGAGTCGAATTGTCTTTATAGATGTCAGGGTGTGTTTTTGTTTCAGCAATAGTTGCTTAATAGTTGAACTAATGCAAAGTATTTAAGTAGTTGAACTATTAAACATTGCTAAATTCTATTTCAAGTTTGTAAATGTATCAGCTGTTTTGTTAGATTCATACTTGAGTCACGTTACAGTAACTAATGTGAAGCTTCAGTAAAGTGTCTTTACCCCCTCCTCAGCCAGAGCCTTCTGCACCATCTTGGATGTTTTGCGTGTCATGGTACGTGAGATGACGTTGCGCCATTTCTTGCCCAATTTGCTGCCACTTTTCACTGCTTCTTCTTCGGTTACATTCTCTGTCACCTGAGATGAGAGAGAGGGAAAAAAAAAATCTGACACTGTTTCAACAGTCGACAGATGTGAGGAGGCGAGAGGACGCGTGGCACAATTTTACATAAAATCAAGAGGAGTAAAGTTTGTGAGTATTTCAGAGATGACAAAACCGTGCCACTGACATAACTCTAACAGTGGCATCGCTGTCAAGAATTCACCTCACACAAACTAGAAAACCTACAGACTTTGTGGTGACAGGGGTTTTGCATATATACAAACTGCTGATTACCACAAAGTCACAAACACACATGCACACACACACACACACACACACACACACACACACACACACACACACACACACACACACCTACACTCTAATGTGGCCAGGTGACGAGGTATCTACAAAACACCAGCAGCTAGAGGTGAATTTTATGAGCGTGAGTTAATCATAGCTGTTTTCTTGTGTTATTTTGATACATTAAGCTGATCTCAAATTATTTAGTCAGCTCTGACATTTGTTAAGCTTTTGGTGCGCTTGTAGACTCTTCGGATCACTTTCTCCTTCATGACTGAGTTTTGTTTGAAACTTTTCCTGATTAAGCACCGCAGTGAAGAGAGATACTGTTTATCTGCAGGTTGCAATGTGTAGTAACCCCAACGGCACGCACAGTTGCCACAGATGCAGAGAGGGATGTAACTGTTGAAATCTAGCCTCAGATTTTGATGTCTGAGCTGATATAAATAAATAAAAATACACAACATTAAATTAAAAAAAATGCTCAAATTCTCTGGGGGAGGACCTTCAGACTCCTGATGAAATGCTTGCTGCTTCTGCAACCGTCTGTCTGACATAGAGGTTCTTTGCTTGACTAGCTCACACTAGAGGACATCCTGTCTGCATGCTACTGTCATCTGGGCTCTGCGCAATACTTCTTGTTCTTACTTCCTCTCTTCTTCTACACTTCTTTACTTACTTGTCTTGCCAACTTCCACTCACAGTATGCAGAATATTACTGGGAAGTAATTCAATTTCTGTGAATTAAAAAAGTGTTAACATTTGCACACGCACATGAGCAGCAGTGTGTTAAATCAGGAAGCACAAACTGTGTGCTTATGATAAATGATAAGTTCTGCTTGGCCTCTGTGCACGCTGGTTTCTTCTGGATGCAGTGTCATTTAGGGGCAGTGTGAAATCGTCATGGCATGACGAATGAGGAACAATGTGATAAAAGAGCTGAAGGAACTGTCTTTTAGGAACTTAAAAAACAAAGAGTTTATAAGACATGTACTTCATCTTTTTTTTAAGAGATGTACTGTAACTCTGATGATGTTTTTGTGTATTTTTACGAGTCTGTTTGAGCGGTGCAGTCCGTAAGTCCAACTTACATTCTCCTCCAAAGTGAACTCCTTTTCTGACACAACAGGAGAGGTGGGTTTGTGCTTCATAAAATCCTTGAAGCTGCTGGACCTCTGCAGGGTAAGCTGTAAACACACAGTGAACTGCATTTACTTAAAATCATAATGACAAAGGCTCAGAGGAGCGTAATGAGTTGACTGCAGAACTAACAACAGCAAAGGGCCAGCAATGAAACTTTGATCCCAAACAGTAAACAGAAAGGCGTCAGCAGAAAAATGTCAGAAACATGTCAGTCAGTTGTTTGCTGGTTTTTAATGCAACACTAGTATCGCTAAACTCACGGCTGTGCACGTACGATATGTCCTTATCTCTTCTAATATGTGAACATAATGAATCTGTGGAGGGATTTCTCAGAAGGAGCAAACTGCCCGTGTCTCTCCTCAAACAGCTATCAAAGATAAAGTCATGAATCTGGGTCATGGGTGCTGTGGCTGCTTCTGAAACATTTCATAAATGTTGCTTATCAATTTAGCAGGAAATGATGTGTGGTGACAGGTGAGAGACCTTGAAATAAATAGATTGCATCAATTACACTGATATTTAAACTTACCAAAGACACATCAGACCAGGAAAATCTAAAAGTCTAGTTCATCATTTAACTTTAACTCATTGCCAGTATGAAGGTGCATGCTTTTGCCTGAATTTGAAAAAGGGACAAATGGGAATAAACTTGTTGTTCCCTACTCTGAATTTTAAGTCTGGTATAGGGTTACAACTAATAACTCTTTTCATTATCAAGAAATGTGCAGATGTTCTTCATTAATTGACTAATCCTTCAAGAAAATGTCAGAAAAATATTAGAAAATAGAAGACGCCCAAGATGACGTTGGTTTTGATTAATTTTCTGTCAGTCAAACAATCAGTTAAGGGACTAATCCTTTAAGCTCTAGCCTGGTGTAAAGCATATGCACGTGTTTAAAATTAAGACTTACTCATTCTCACATCTCAGATTTTTTTGTAACTGGTGGAAATTCTAAGTATAATTTTCCATACAACTAAAACCACTGTGCATGATTTTTTTTCTTTTTTTTTTTTTTATCTTGCCTTATCCTTTTTGATTCTTTGTTAAAACCACAGGAAACAGGCAAAGCTTTAGCAACTGCTGGCAGCCAATCATTGCAAACATCCAGTCAGTGCTGGCGGCTGATGGTCTCTGTCTGCGTTTTACCTGAAGAGTCAAACCACCAGAGCAGCCATGGGAACAAGTGACATTTATTATGAGGCTGTTAAAAGTTTTGGTAAACATCTGTTTTTCTGTTTTTCATACTTTACCTCCCTGAAAAGCCACAGAGCTTTCAAAATCAATCCTCTATAAACACTGATCATGTCATGGAACAAAGACGTTCTCCAGCCTCGATTATCGCCAGTGACAATTCTGTTAGGAGACGACTGCCGAGAACAAAGCCAATAAGATACATAATGACGAGGCGTGAATTAGACCACAGGAGGAGAGATGTGGATGGAAAATGAGGGCACTGGTGTCAAGCGTAGGAGGCTCAGCCTCATGCTGGCAGCTGGAGACGCAAGCAAGTAAGAGGCCACAACGACCGCTCTGACTCAAACTACATCTGCAGCAATGATTCACCAGAATAGAGGAACTTTACCAAAAGAGTAAAAAGAATAAGCTGAAGTTGTTAAACTAAACGTATGAAAAAGCTGCTGTTTTAGACAAAAAAGATCTCACTGAGCTTTAGGTTGTGCGTGGGCTGGTTCATCTACACCGCAAAAAGTTTGCACAAACTTGAGCTGACATCCTGTGTTGAAAAGATGTGCCCACAAAGACAGCTGTACATGATGTTGTAGTGAAAACGTCAAGTCTCTCAATTGCATGATAAAGTCCACTTCATAACAAGTCTGTAATATTTACAATTGTAAATGCTCAGTTGGAGGATATTAACTTTAGCTTTTCCTCACCTTCCAAAACCAACGGGATAAAAACTCAGCTCACCTTCTTCTTCTGCACCTGCTCCTTCTCTGAGGCATTTGAAGGCCTTCGCCTCAACATTTTCCTCAGTGGTCCTCAAATCTCTCTGGACAAACAGCTGTTTGAAAACTACACCAGTTTTAATCACTGAGGGTTCCTGTCACAGTGCTCTCGCTGCCAAAGACAAAAAAAAAAAGAAAAAACACACAGAGGAAGGCAGGGCTGCACTTCGCTGTAGCCGAATGAACTGCAGAGGCTGAGAGGAAGTCACATGACCACACAGAAACTGAAGAGGCAAACCCTTTTTAGTGCTCAGGTTTTCACACTGGCTAGTGGGTTTGTTACATGTAAGTCTCAGTCTATGCTACAAGCTTTCTGTGGCTCAAAACTGTACTAACACACGAAACAGTTCAAGAGAATGCCATCACAACTTGATGGTTACTATGGATAGGCTAACTGAAAAAAAAAGTTTTTCTTCCCATGGAACACAGGGACGTCTTAATGTAGTGATCAACCTCCAAGTATTTCTATTTTACATGTTCAGGTAGATAAAAGTTCACTAGAGGGTCATGAATGAGGAGCAGCTGTTTTAAAAGCTGTCTCTTGCAGCATTGTCACAGCTGTAATGAACCACTGTATTACAACATTACACCTACATACTTCTGTTTTCGCCCTCAGGAGAATATTGTAGTAAATTTGCTGGCAGGATAGATCTCCATCATCTCCTGTTGGGTCATTTCTTATTATATGTCCAGACCATGGCTTTTGAAGCTTGTTGTTTTGCCATCGCTCTGAGACGGACACATATCCGTCATTGCAACTGAAGTGTGGAAGTGAAAGACCTCTAGAGATGACATATTTAGAAACTAAGCAACGGCTCTGCAGCTGCATCGGAGGCCTGCCACAGCTACAAGAACACCATCACACACTGGTGATCAGCCAGTCCAGCTCATCCAACAGAGGATATTTGTATAGAAATGGTTTCTGAGATGAGTGAGTTGTCAGACCAGACTCATGCTGATACTGTTAAAACATCCAAAACAGACAATTAAGACAAAAACAACTTGAGTGACTCACAGAAATGTGCGTGCTTTTGTACACTCAGTCAGCAGGACAAGGCAAACATTGTTGGTAAGAGGAGAGAGGGAAGTACGATGTTCAAGTTTAGCTTGTTATTTTGGTGGCGTAGCAAACCACATGATAAGAGGATGCCCTGTTTTGGCTTCCTGTCACTCGAGCAAAGGCCGACAACAGTCTGATCTGTCTGCAGATCTTAAAGGGATGAAAATGATAAACAGAAGCCTGATTACAGTGGAGGCTACCTGAAACCTGAGAGGTGGAAGGAGTATTTAGAACAAAAAAACACAGAAAGATATTCTTAACGTATCAGATGTAAAGGTACTCATAGGTGGCCCCTTTTAGAATGTTATAACATTATAATAATGTTAAATGTGATCAAAAAAAGGCCAAGGAGTAAAAAGTATATACAATATGTAGTGTAGGAGGTAGTAGAAAATTAATTAATTTGCATTTAAGTTCAACACTTTCAGGTCCCTAAAAGTGAGTTTTCTACCCCTGGTTGTGTGGTGGAGCAATATTTTTAGGAGAAGGTCCCAGTTTTGTTTATCTTGTGCTCAGGCACAGGGATGCTCATCAACACGAAAGGGGTGATTCATATCATGCCTTTAGTTTCATAGTTCGACAGTTGGTGGCTCCAACAAACAAAGAAGGATGAGAATGTGCTAACAAAAGAAGAAGAAGACTGCAGGCTTATATATAGAGATATAAACAATGTAGAATGTTTCATGAAGACGGAAATGCATTCATCACGTTTCTTTTTAGACCTCAAAGATGCACACAATGCCTTTACATGAAAACTTCACAGAGCAAATTCAGTAAATACACTGTTTTATTTTCCACTACAGCAAAGAGGGTAGTGATTACTGGAGATGACAAACATCTTTTATGACTAGATGAAAAATGTGAACAGTAACTACATAAGGAAAGTAAAAGAGACTTTTGTTCACAAAGAACAACAGTCTCACATTTGCTGTTCCCCTTTCGGTCCTCTTTCCCTCAAACCCAACACAGATTGGATGTGAATGAACATCCTTTCTCTGTGAACTGTTTCAGCAGAGGAGGTGAAGAGCTTGCAGATGAACATGCTGATGCAGGGTGTGTTTTGCTGGCAGCACATTCACACCTTCAAGATGCGTCTACAGAACTGAAAAAAAAAATCCCCACACAGGCACGAGTTCTTCACGTGTGATGGTGTTTAACTGATAAATCCAGTCCAAAAACTGCACGTCTTTGATGTTTAATGTCGTTGTTGTAGAAATATTTACAATGAATTAAAAAAACACATCCTCATGCAAATAAAGTTAATGAGTTTTGGCAGCGTCAGGCTAACTTTAATGGTGGACATCTCTCCTTGAAAGAACTTGTTACGGATTTGGTGATTGATGACTGATTCGAAGAGACAACGCTTATGCTTCCAATTCTTTGACACAAGGATTTCATTTCTATGTTGACTGTGTAAATATGAAGCAACCACCAGCAGCCGGCTTTTATAGATGGGTTTCTGAGTGACGCCATCAGTGAGATGCATCCACAGACACGGGGAAGAAAATGACCCAACATGACTGAGAGCTTTATGAGGAGATCAACATGAAAAGTTGTTTTTGTGCCTAAAACTGCACGAAACACAAAATGTTTTTTATCTCAAGAGGGAAAGCTGCCTGGTAGCTCAGAGTGCAGAATTAGTCATTAGCTCCAGTGCTGTGGTCAGCGCCATGGATTGTTTTACACTGAAACTACTGGAATAAACACCAGTTATAAGGTGACACAGCTCACACTGCTACTGTGTGGGAGTCGATAACAGCTGATAGAGGAGCAGACCGATGGGTTTGGATGGAAAATGGAAAATATCATGCTGTTATTCTTATAGTTAAGCAGCTTTCCCTCCCGCCCACACATGATCGGCTGCTGTCGGATTGATTAAATGTAAAATCTTCCTCTACAAATTAACTGTAGCTGTCAGAGGGTAAAAAGTGTCTCACTGGGATGCAGTGATATAGAAGTCAAAGTTTAGTTTCAAGTCTTTTATGATTTTGTGCGATCAGATTCATGACCCAAGTACACCCCTCTGTTTTAAAGTGTGTTACTTTAATAAAATAGAAATTATATAAGCTGGTCATACAAATGACCAGTTTAAAAACCAAAAAGCTAAAACATCAATAAAAAAAAAAATCACACAAAAGATAATTTCTAAACTTTGAACAGCACAATATCAGACATTTATTCACACAGTTAAATTATTAAACAAATATATCCTTTAATTAAAAAAAAAAAATGCTGGTATGCCTGGTATAGCTGCTCAGTAGAGACTGCATAGGGGTAACATTAGTGTGCAAGTCTGCTGTGAATGGAGTGAGTGCAAGAAAGATGGAGATGCTCAGATGATGTTGTGGAGGAGAGCGAAGGCCAGAGCGATGAGGGTCAGTGAGGAGGAGGAGACGGACGCAGAGGATCCAGACACCATGAAGGGCTCGGTGTTTCTGAGCATCCAGTCCTTCTCCTCACGTAGTCCCTGCTTGTCCAGTTCTGGACCCACCAGCTTCCGGATGGTCTCGTAGTATTTATTTAGCCACTGAAGCTGAAGAGAGAAGACGAACCAAGAAGCTTTGTTACAAATAAACTGGATGAACTTCATTCAAAATGGGAGAAAACACTGAGAAAACACTTAAAAAATGACTTGTTCTAATGTGAACTGCAGTGTTCCACAGGGGTCAGTGCTTGGATCACTTTTGTTTTGTGTGTTGCTGAAAGTAGAAGAAGAAGAAGTCCTTATGCGATTTACGTAAATAAAAGAACCAATACCGCAATGGGAAAATACTCTATGGAGTAAAGGTTTTGCATTCAAACCTCAGTAAAATTACAGAAGTGTTATCAACTAAATTATCAAAAGGAAAATTACTCATTGTGCATGAAATGGGCCCTGTGACGGATATTTTATGAAATGGCAATACTGTTGCATCAGTGTGTAAGCACCCTCACATCTGTTGTGTGCATAGGTCGCTGATGTGCACTACAAATAATTTGAAGTTGAAGAAAAAAGATAAACTCAGTTTGCTGAAATCTGGCCAACAGAGGACACAGTTCCTGTTTGTGTCTGAAAATGATTACACTTGTTTTCTGTATTATGATGCTACAGAAATATCTTTTTGTCTAAAAAAGAAACCAAACGCAGAAGTTAAACTTCACACGTGGTTTTGTTTTCACAGAGTATACTTTGATCTCTGAGCTGCAAAGAAGCTAAGACCTGAAGTGTTGAAGGGGGATTTTAAGAGGAAGCTCTTCATGGTGTCACTCTGTGATACCTAAAGGTATTTACATATTAAAGCAGGAAACTGACTTCACCACTAAGGAAATAAACTTAAGTTTCTGGGCAGGAATTTATTTAATGTGTTGATGTGCTGGTTAAGCACTTCTTAGTATCTCCTTAAAAAAGCATGGTGGTGACTTTCCAGTAATTTCTTAAACGTACAGAAGTCCTCTTGAAAAGAAGCGGATGGATTTGCAGTCATATACTATTTCTTACCTGTTCTGAGCTGAGGAGAGACGTGTCAATCAGCTTTCTGTCATATGGAACCAGTGACACTGTGTCAAAGGTCAGAAAGTTGTGACCATACTGAGGGGAAGCAGAACACATGGAGGCAGATGTTATTTACAAAGTAATGATCTTACGTTACAAACATAACACTCGAAATGGGAAACTATAGACGTGAAGTTCTGTCTTAGTGAATCTACCTTTGTTTGGATGGGTATGACCACAACAACATCTTCAATCCGGATCCCAAAGTCGTTCTCCTTGTAATATCCAGGCTCTTAAAGAAAACCATTAATAAGTTTGGTATTTTCTTTTGACATTCTGTCATTTGAGCATTGAAACGCACTACATGTGAAGTTAATTTCCTTTAACATGATCATGACTTGGTTATCTTTTATGGGTGTGGTATTCTCACCTATAGATGTGAACATGCCTGCTCTGAAGGGAATGTTGTTGCCCTGAAAGCCAACTGGCCCTGCAAAAATATTGCAAAATTACATGATTAAACATATAGATGATATCACAGAAAACTAAGTGAAAAAACAAAACAAAACAGCTCGGTTTTGTTGAGCAGCATAGGTGTACTCAAACACCACATAATGTTATTAATTTTCTCACTCACAGGATATTAGCACCACAGTGTAATGAATATCAATGTAATGTAAATTCTCAAACAGCCTCGTGTGCATCACAATCATGATGCTTTTGAAGATCATGGAGCATTGAAATCTGCCTCTGCTTCTGACTTCTGTTTTAGAGCAATGGATTTCTGCTTTTATTGGAAGGTGAAGATGTCACTGCTGAATACCAGTTGTACAACTGGTAAAATTTGAAGAACAAGTGGAAAATAAAAGGAGACGTACACTCATGAACTCCAAAGTAGTTTCCAACACCATGACCGGTGCCGTGGCCATAGTTCAGGCCCACCTCCCACAATGCCCGGCGACCCAGCATCTCCATGTTTACACCTGTTGATAAACAAAAGCCACAAAGAGAGCTCAACCCAAACGACCTGCTGCCGATACAGAAACACATCAACTTAAAATTGATGACAACAAGTGGAGACACGGGGCTCTCTAGTGGTGAAACAGGGAAAGGTTTCAGAGTACATCTCATTTTAAACATGTATGAGTATCTTCCAGACCCACCTCTTGTCCCAGAGGGAAATATAGTTCGAGATATCTCTATGTTTCCCATGAGCACTCGAGTGAAGGCCTCCTGTGAAGTGAGACATGTGGTTAATGACAGAGCAATGGTATTTTAAAGGAACAGGTCGGATTATGTGGCTTTTTACAGCCAAAAGTCAAAGAAGAGTAACGATTATACAAACATCTGCACTATAACACTACACTTTCTCACTGTAACACACTTTCTATATATTCCTATTTATCAGTATATTCTCTTATCGTACAGCTGTTGTTATACTATCCCATTATACTATATATCACAGTATATGTACTATATGTACTGTGCATACATCACTTTAGTTACTTTATTTTGTACTGAATGTTATAATGTCATATCATACCTTTTTTTAAAAAAATATATTAATTCAATCCATTATATTATATTATATTATATTATATTATATTATATTATATTATATTATATTATATTATATTATATCACTACACTATGTTGGGAGTCATTCTTGCACATTCACCTCACTCATTAACCACAGACTGCATGTGACTTCTGATTTCATTTTACTGCACACTTTTCTGTTCTCTACTTACTGTTTCCCTTCTCGTTTCTGCATAGAGATTTAATTTCATTTTGATTTGCTGCTGTAACGCCTGATCGGGTCACGGATCAATAAAGTCTCATTTTATCTTGTCATAAGTAAGTTAATAAGTAAATATTCCAAAGGGAACCGATTTTTCTTGTGTGTCTTGAATTTGAATATGGACATAAATATAACACTCATACTTTCAATGTGACACTGAAAGCATTACCTTTTGCATTGCAGTGGGGGTTCCCCAGTGAACTGTCCGAGTGATGTCAGTGGTCCCATCTCTAGTAGTAGCAGTATTAGCAGTAGTGAGAGACATGCTGACTCATTTCAAATGCAAGCAACGTGAAGTGAAACTGAAGAGTGTGAGCTGAGTGTGTTTTTACTCACAGATACTGGCCACCAGAGTCGACCAGGTACATCTCATCAACTGTCAACCTCCTGCTGGTTTCTTCTGTTGGGCTGCAACAGAAAAACAGGAAATAAAAGCAGCACTACAACCCTCTGATGGTAGCTGCAGAGCAAGTAAACAACCAGTGCCAGTGTTGGAGTTCTAGCCCATTAGGTTTTACATTACTGTTGACCATTTTCTAAAGCATGCCTTCAGTTTGCATTGATTTCTTACTTCTTGGGTTGTTTTATTTTCCATTTATTCAAGTATTTTAAAAGCACATTTTGCATTTATTTGATTGTATCTATGGATTTAATACCTTTTCAATGTCTCAACAATCAAAGAATGACAGTCACTGTCGTTACTTCCCAGCTATATATAATAATAGTCAATAGTAATATAAGTAATTAGTTAATGGATCAGGACCTGGATAAGTGACAGAAAGTTTATAGATGGATTAACCAATTAAAAAATATTTAACTTGTTAAAAAATAATCAACTAACTTTAGTTAATTTAAGTTTTTTGCTAAAATTTTCCACTATGAGTCAACAAGCTTCCAAGCTACTGTGCCCACACTGACAGAAAGTCCACAAAAAGGGATTAGTCAACCAGTTGCACCAGTCTCTCTTGTAGTTTATAGGGGTACAGCATAGTCACTTTAGTCCTTAGCTAACATTACTTCAGCAGGAGTAAACTGTGTACTCACTGGGGACTATTTTCAGTGGTTGATTAGTACACATTTGATGCAACAGATGGTATTTGTACAACAGGACAATGTACTGTACGGGGATCTGACTCAAAATGAACTACAGTGCCAGTGTGAGTGGTAATGAGAGAAAACCCAGTGCAACAGTTTGGCTTATTGATGTGCTTTGGACAATGAAGCTCTATGGCAGTGTGATAGCTTATAAATTCATTGTTAGTTTTGGTCTTTTGATGTGATCTTAATGTTGTCACCAGTAAAAATATAGAATATTACCAGTGTTGACTTTTAATGAATATTTTTTAATTAATCTTTTTCATAATGTCTGTGTTTTAATTAGGTTTTTCTTCTGGGTATTGGAAGACATGAACACAAGGATCTGAAAGGTTACTTTTCAAACTATGCTTTGAAAAGACAAAGATGAAATAATTATAAACTATGAAATGAATTATAAACTAAAAAAAAAAAAGAAAAGACTATGAGTTAATCTTACCTGTAGTGGGCAAGAGCAGCATTGGGACCACTTGCAGAGATAGTTTCAAAGCTTGGGCCTCTGCTGTCCTTCTGTTTGCTGTAATGATGATTATATTAGCTGTGGATTCCCACCATGAAGTGAGTGCATTTATAACTCTTGTATACTATTTCTGGATTTTAGTGTTGTTTTTTTTTTCCATTAATGGACATTTCTGAGTTTGAACTTTATTCTCTTTATGACTCTGCTTTGTGATATATTTTCTACCCTCTTGAGCTCTCATACTGTGTCAGCTCTCCTTCATCTTGTGTATTTATGTGCGCACTCACCTGCGACACTTATTGACGTATTCTGAAGCAGTCAGCTCAGTCTCCTTCCCCTCAGGCACAGCCTTCTCCAGCCACATCAGCAGCTGGATGACTGCGATGGCATCCCTCACCTGCAGAGAGCCACAGCGACATGCAGACTGAGAATTGGCAGACTGAGAATGTTGCCGGGCTGTTCAGACATCTTCGGACAGGGTGATAAATGTATCAGGGTGTGTGTTCACTGAAGTGTTAAAGCTATGATAAAAAAATGATTCATAACTGTCCCACTCGTTTGACACAAGTTCTAAGTTCTGTAAAGATGATGGTCTCACATAAATGTATCAGAGGCTCATATCTGGTCGAGCAACATTAAAGCTTCATAATTAACAACCACAACTGTTTCTTCACGAGTAATTACACAGTAACTATGTGGGTGTGTGCATTTACGCGGTGTTTTGTTTGTAGATAGCCGGAGTATGTCTGTGTGCAGATGACGTACATGAGCATCTCTCAGGATTCGCTGCTCAGTCTCATCTTTTATGGCTTTAGTCGTCAACACAGGAGAGTAGGAGCTTGTCATGAGTTTGTCCTACAGGATGCAGAGAAACAATTACAATTAAGGCAAACAATATATACTATAATATTATATATACAATAATACTATGTATGCATTGCTGGAGTTGCCTTGTCCTCTCTTTTACATGCCACAAATGGGAGAGTAGACCTTTCTACTTTCAAAAATAACCATATTTTACTTCACCACATGGATTATTTCTATTATAAATGAAGAATTTGTTATATAGTCGGTGGATGTTGTTGACACAAAGATTATGCAGCTTGGTGATTTACAAACAAATGGCTTTTTCCTGTTTAATTTCATTTAAACCTGCAATCGTTTTTTTTTTTGTTTTTTTTTTGGACACTTAGAGCTAGCAACACATTTGAACACAACATTGAAATATTGTGTTGAATACAACCACTCGTTACAGAGCTGAAGAGAGAAATGGAGGTGGAGGAAAAATAACATGTAGAGCTCGGGACACACCTCCCTCACGTGTGTTGTTAGACCAGGAGGAGGAAAATAGTGGTTAAATTAACAGATTTGACCTCAACCACATTCTTCGCTTTCACAGGTTTACCAACTGAAACCCAAATACACACCTCCTATCATGCTGTCACCCTGCTGGCTAACCCACAAATGTGTTTTTTTGTGATGGGTGGGGGTTAGCTAGTCACCCCAAATCACATTTTATTGGATAAATTTGTGTAACCACACCCATGTTCAAAATGAGTCATCAAAAACATTTTGAAATTTTTCAGGAAGAGAAAAGAGAGACATTTTCACTTAAAAAATACACAAAAACATTTTTGACACACATACAGCATGTAACAACTAAACAACAGGAGATGATAAATAAACAGAACTTGGGAAATGTATTTTTCCATTTCACTGTGTATTTAACTGGCCCTGTGGGTTCTTCAACATAAGTGACCCCTTTCACATTACACATAGTTGTTTGACTCATTGTTTATGTAAAAACGTTGATTAGTGCAGCTTTAAAAACTTGGATTTTGTCCACAACACGCATAAAAACTTTCAGTCTCAGTAGCTGCCAACAAGTGGTGACTCACTACTGCTGCCTTAATGATAAAATACAGCAACAGTGCAGCAATACTGACAGAATATTATACTTTATGTACACAGTGCATCTCATACAAGATTTGAAAAGACTCTATACAACACCAACAGAGGCTGAAATTATGCAGAACAGTATATTATGAAGTGAAGTATGTGCATACCTCTGGTGTAATGATCTCATAAAGTGCGTAGTTTGTGTACTCTGTGCCGATCCATACTTTAACCCCAGGCTGCGCCACATAGTTCTTTAAATGATCCAGAACAGTGTCGTAGCTTTTTAGCTGCACACAGTGGGACCCGTCACAGGAGGCGTTCAGGTACACCCTCAAATCCTCTGTCACTCTGTCCGTGTGAAGAAAGAGCCTGGTAGATTTGGTTGAAAGGAAAGTACAAGAGGTAGTTCTTACATACATCTTCTTACATTATATAAAAAATAATAGATTTGTGTCTGTTTGTATGTGAGGGAAGTCACAGGAATAGAGACAAAAGGGAAAAAAATGAAAGGAAGCTGGTGTGTTTGTATGTAATCCCTGAGAAATGGACTTACCAGATCTTATCCATTGTGAGCAGTGTGTAGGAGTAGAAGAAGGGGTTGTATGGGATGTCATTGCCGCGCAGATTAAACAGCCCTAAAAAACACAAATACACAGCAATCCTGACTATCCCCAGAAGCAGCAGCAGCTCACACATTCATTTACATCTGATAGATCCACCTGAGCACAGAGACACTGTTTGCATCTAATACTTGTGTCTGATGTACGTGACTTTTTCTGTGCTCGTGTAATTGAAAACAGACTCGCTAATTCTGAAATCAGAAGTCAGGAACGGTCTGATGCTCAGCAGCCATCTGGGTTATAAGGAGGATGCAGCTGAATAATACACTGTTCATATCCAAGATGCTGAGCTGATTAGTCAAGCATGCACTGCTAAAATCCTGCTTCATTACCTGTTTATTACTAGTTACTTAAACCAGCTTCAATCAAATCAGTTAAAATTTTAAAATAGGATCAATCTCTTTAAAAGTCTGAAGTCTGTGCATTCATGTCTTTAAACCTCCTTATACCTCCTTCTGTCTAACATAATCCTTCAGCCTTCAACCCTTCAAACCATACTTCAAGTCTTCAAGCCACCATTGTGTTGGTGCTTTGTTTTTTTTTTTTCTGTAGAACATGTAGCATACAGTTTTTCTAAATCAGCGACATGATTCATTGAAACATGTTTGAGCAGCTTGATGAGTCTTCTCTATTCACAGAGTTCGAGTTACTCACAGGCTGTTTCATCCAGCGCTGACAGCAGAAGAGCTGTGGGTTGGTATGGATTGTCCCTCATCTGATTCCGTATGAGGTCCACTTTCATCTGCCAGGACCTTTCTGCAAAAGCACAGCATTTCATAATTCCTATTAGTGGCAGCTCAACAAGCTGAAAACACACATTTAACTGGGTGAACATCTTAACAAGCAGTTGCCTTTTTACCATGGATAGATTACCAAGCGTGCCTACCAGGCACAGGTCCGGGGTCCTGAGAGGCCCCAGGGATCCCAGAGGGCCCCGGGACCTGGTCCAGGTGTTTGTGTTCACCTGATGAATGTAATATCCACTACTATCTCTCTCATAGCTAAATTGTGTTCTCCACCAACTATTTTACATTTATTTTACTTTTACATTTCTGTCATCTGCAGACTGCTCATCACCTTACGGACTGTCCCCAGACAGTCAGCCAAACGTAAGAGCAAGCTTTCATTTCCAAACAATGAGAAAGCATTTATGAAAGACTTACTTAAACCTCTGCATGGAATGCTTTTTACCAGACCATTAGGTTTATGATGCTCTCCATTTGCTCCATTTGTCTATTCTCTGACCATAAAGACTAATTAGGCCCATGGGCGTCCAGACAACTTCCTTGTCCGGAAACTCTTCCATTTTCTCAAAGTTAGAATTTTATCTGTCGGGCAGCCATTAAAACATGAACAGGTTGTTTATGACTGTTTGTGGAGCCTCTTATTGCTCTCTGTCCAGTTTGCAGGTATTTATCAGCACATAGATAAAGCGCACAATGGATTGTACGGTACACACAACACTACAGTGTGTCTGTGTGTACAGCACACACACACACACACACACACACACACACAGTCTAAGGAAACCCACGTATGACTCTGTCTGGCAGGCGCGTGAGGTTGTCAGATGGGATGGCCGGTCTTTTCTTCCACACTTGGTCAACCAGGTTAGCAGGGATAGACTTGAGGCTGCGATTGCTTGACTCCAGATTGACGTCGTAGTCCTCCTGTGTTTCTAATGGAGGAAATTGCAGATGATTACACACAATGAACCGAATCAATCACAAGTAAACAGTCTGCCTGGCGTCTGGAGGCTCCGTCAATAATTTTCCATCTACTTATGCGAGCACTTTATTGACGTTAACCTGGACTGACAGGAGGGATGGAGGATAGAGACTCACTGAGGGAGAAGAGGAAGGGATCAAAGCCGATCTGGCCGCTCGGTGGGACCTCAGAGATGAGCCACTCTGCCACACTGCTGATGGACACTGGAGAACATCACACACGACAGACTGTAGTCAACCTATTATTGACTTTAGTGAAAGTGACAGAATAAATCCAGTTGGCCTACCTGTGTGGAATATTGTGATGCATCATAGCAATATTTTAATTTTTTTTTTTATGTGTATTAAATCAAATTTGCTGAAATAGCTTTGTAACAAAATGTGGGCTGAAAGATTAGATGGAAAGTCAGTTTCACCAAACTACAGTAAAAACTGATCACACAATATAATTTCCACTGATGTTGGTTGTTGTGTTTCAGAAAAATATGAAATATGAAGGTTTAAAGGTGCAGTAAGCAACTTCTGATACTGCGTTAGGGCAATACATGATTGCACATGATTACATGCATGCACAGTGAAAGATCATTTCTGGCCCCTAACCCTGATGCTGTGGATGTGTGACCCATATTGTGAGAAACAATTTTAAATCATCATATGAAGTAGTTTAGGTAGAGTGTGATATATATTGTGTAATTACAGTAAAGGCAGAAATTGTGCCAAAGTTCAGATGCACTGCAATTTACAGCATAAGGCTGCCAATATTCTATAATTTTGTTACTGTCAGCAAATCACATGAAAAGACCAAAAGCAAAACTGTCTTAGTCTGTCTCTCAAAACTTTAACTTCCCTAATGGTGTCTGTTGCTCTCAGGCCCGGGCACATTTGTTCCGACGGAGACTGGTCAGTGGATTTGTTGGGGACTATTTTCAGTTGTGGATTAATCGACATTTGATGCTCAGCAACAGTACACTATGTGGGACTGACTCAAAATAAACTGGCTGGCTGTGCAGATAATCAAGGAACCTAGTGCACTGCTGCTGTTCATTTTGTGTTTTTAATTTTATGACACAGAGGAAGGAGCTATATCAGACTTTGGCTACACAGACAAAGGGCACTGGCATGATATGCAGGGCATTTACTTATGCCAAATGCGTAAAACTGCCAAATGGGCTTCTTTATTTGCTCATGTTTTATTTATTTGCCCTGTGTTTCAAAATGCTGCCTTTGTGTGGTGAAAATTGTGAAAAAGGTTTTCTCATTGTGCCTGTGTTTGATCGGTTTGAATTTGCGTTTTACTTGAGCTTTCTTTGCCGCCATACGAACCTTTGATCGGCGATAGCCGTCATAAATAGTGAGTTGCCTTTTTAGCCATGACAAAAGCATCTACGTGAGTTGACCTTTTTACAAATGTGTGACCATTAGCATCACACGTTGCTGTGTTTTTGCAAGACGAAGCATGCACTGACTGTAGTTTGTTCGTAAGCTATTTTTATCACGTAAATCCTGTAAGAATAGGTGCAGCATTTGTGGGGATATTTTTAGACCAGATCATCAAAGCCACAAATATTTCATTGGAATCCATGTGTCCTGCGTTGTCATAATAAGCAGTCACTCCCCACCATCTTTTTCCAGCTCCCAGTTGCAGTCCATCTGTCTCTCCGCTTGAACCCAGTAGCGGCTGTCTGTCCACAGAGCGGCCTTGGTCTGAGTAACTACAGCAGTGCCTGTGGAGAGGCACGACAGCAGCTGTGTTATGGATAGGGCAGCAGTGACAGTGAATTACAAATGACTATAAATGTCAGAGTTGACTTAGAACAATACGTGATGGGCCAGCTAATCCTGAAAAATGTGTGCATGTGGGGAGACACAGGAAGGTTAAGAAGAAATAATGAGCAGATAGCAAACCGGTGATGTGTGGTGGGTATATAATAAGGGCTTACATTATCATTCCACAGTTGTACTCTCACATAAGATGGATACAGTGAAGTAGGAACAGCTGAGCAGATCCTGGAATCTGAATTTTTCATATGATTCTTAACTGATGTGACTTTTCTTTGTGGAGTTTGGTGCAGGTCTGAACTGTAATCTGTCTTCTCATCCTTTCATCCGTACAACAGCTGAGTACTAAAATATGCACGACCATTAACTCTGTTCACCGTTATCGCGTGAAAATGGATCTCACGATTTAATGGCCAAGTTAATGTGGGAAGGCCAGCGCAGATGAATGAAAGGATGCAACAATGCAGTGAATAAAAGTGGTGAAACCAAATAAACGAGGAGCAGGCTGTATGGTCAGGATGTGGGATGAAAGTAGAGGAGCTGCATGACCACGGCACACAGACGAGGGGAGTTGAGTCATGGGGAGGAGGAGGAGGACAAAGAGGAGGAGGAGGCGGAAAAGGATTGTACCTGCAGAGCCAGTAAAGCCGGTCATAAAGGCCATCCTGGCATCACGTGGTGCAATGTACTCACTCTGACAGAGAAACAGAGCAGGTTACACACATGCATACACACACACACGTGGTTTAAACCCAGATGAATTCATTATGAAGGAGAGCAGATGTACCAGGTGAGCATCAGTGCCAGGGATAACGTAGGCAGAGATATTCAGGGGAAGCATTCGCTCTCGTAACTCCTGCAGCTGGAGAGTGGTATTTACTGCTGTGCTTGGGAGGTACTGTAACATACACACACACACACACACACGCACAAAGGGAGAGCAAGACAGAGTGTGAAAAGTCCTCAGATTTAATTAAAACCTAAGGAACTGCTGATTCATCTCTTTCTGTATCTTCCACTGTAATCATTAACTGTAGTGCATGTGCAGTAATCATTAACTGTCACTGTATAAAAAACTCATATAACATGTTTCATAATGAGAAAACACCATGTGACTACTCTGGGATCAATCTTATGGGTTAACTTCTGTAATTTAATGAATAAGTTAGTTTATAGTGTTAAGTTAATAATAAGTTAATAACACCCCTGTCAATAATTGTTCAAATGATAATGATTCCATTCACAAGTCAATCTTACCGGCGGTGACAGAGTGCAGTTCCTCTCAGTCCTCTCAGCAACAGCACCAATAGTGTTTCCTGAAATAACAGACGCACAGTGGTAAAAGACCTTGGAAAGTGACTCAAAGTGGTGACCGCGCTGAGCTACGTAAGCACATTTTCAGAACAGCGTAACCTGCTGCTTGTTTTTTGTTTTTTTGGGGGGGGTAAATTATAGTGTTCAATCTTTTTTAGATACAGTGACAGTCAGAGCAATCTGTGGAATCAGTATGACAAAAACTTCTCGTCAGGACCAAGCTACTTGTCCAAGAAGAGTCGCATGTCCGCCTTAAGAAGATCTATCAAAGGGAAGAGGATAAACTGAGGATATGGCTCCTTCTAAGACACATTTTATGCAAAGAAATCCTGATGAGCAAACCAGCAGGCACAGAAAGAGCAGATGGCAATTTCTTATGTCCCCCTTTGCAAGCTATGAGTGTTTTATGAGACAGCGTGACATTGGATTTTAAATACATGCAATCAAACTGAATTTGACAGCAAAGCAGACTGTAATAGCAAAAAAATAATAAGAAATAACAAACATTTTATACCTCTTCACAGCTTATCTCCACATCATAAAGAAATAGAACTACTGACCATCACGGTAGCTGAATAAACGTCTTCACACAGATAAGTGAGGATAAAGAGGAACTTTTTACCTGCCAGTGCTGCCAGAGACAGAGCCAGCAACCAGCCACAGGAAGGCATCTTGGTGTCACGAACAGATCCACACACAGAGTGGCTACAAAACAGGTGCTCCGATGTGTATGCAGCGTATGTGAGAAAGTGTGTGTGGGTGTCTGGTGAGAAATTGTGTGTGGGTGTCTCCTAGTAAGTGCATGACTGTCCTCTCTCTCCCTCCCTCTCTCTCTCTCTCTCTCTCTCTCTCTCCTCCTCCTCCTCCTCTGCCACCACTCACTATCTCCTCTCCCTATGGCCCGCTGATAGGAATCATGTGCCACGGCTTTGGGGGAGGATCTTGGACTCTGAAACATTTCTTTGCTTAAAAAAAAAAGACCTAAAATACAACATGTCACGCCACTGTGACCACCCACTTATTTTTTCTAAGTGGGTTGTTTTGGTTTTTTTTTGTTATTGTACAATGATGTGACTCAGAGGCCGAGGGTGAGCAATTCCCACTATGATGCACAGGCATCTAAAAAATGTGTTTTTGATTAAATTAACACATTCTTGTACTAATTATATGTTAATCATTTGTGCTTATAAGATGAGAGATTCCAGTTCTGCATTCATAGAAGCCGTTTTATACTGCACAGCATGGACGAGGCTGTACATACGGAGCATATGTATGAGAGAGCATGCCGATCCACCAGATTATACACAAGTCCTTGTAATCCTGCAGAGATTTGCAATGAAAACGCTTGTTCTTTCGATATTTTTAAATCCTTGCATTCATGCCAAATGTATAATGGCACTTAGCTAAAAGAAGGGGAGGAAGGAGGAGGAGGCAGTATCGTTTAAAAACAGGGATCTTGGGGCATACTTTCAGACGGTCTCTCCTGGAAGAGATCCATAGTGCTGCATTTGGCTGTTCTCATTAAAAGTGTCAGATGCAGCAAATGATTAAAGAGAGTTAGAGAGAAGTACAGTGCAACTCTCTCACGTCTACACTTCTGTGTGATGATGGCAGCTCTGGGCAAGATCACTGGGCCAATTAGCCAGTGCACAGCAACTGCTAAGCCTCTATGGTCCCTGACAGCGGCCTGTTATAGGTGGTTTATTAATCCACCAGATTTATACTCATACAGTCTGTGATGTGCTGACACCGCAGCTACCTGATGTGAATACATTTTTACTAGGTAACACCTCAGTGGATTCACTGGCTTTGATCACATCTTCAAAACCTAGCAGACTTTCAGGCGCTGGTACTGTAGTGCTGAAATAAGACATAGACTGTGATATAACGGGTAATATACAGTGATCACAGTGTTGTGTATTTTAATAAACCTCTTTTTTTCATTAAGAGTAGATTGTAAAATGTAAAGTTGGTCAGGTATCAAACGTATTTAATTTAAAATCACCTTTTTTCTGACAACTTTAAATTAAAACAAGAAGTATAACAGATTCCTGTGTTACATGGTTTTAAAACTAGTTGCCACTTGCTTTTACTTAAATAAATTGTTGCATATGTGTTGTCTGCAGCCATGCTAGTGACTCTGTGAAGATGTACTGGCACAGCGCAACTTTGAGCTAAATCCAGATGTTGGACATATTACATTCAGTAAAATGCCACAGATACACTCTGTAAGTATGTCTTAAATCTGTAAGACTTTTTAAACCAAATTAAACATGGCTCATTACATTTTGACACAAGCCTGATTGACTATGACAGTGACCTGGCAGAGATTTGCCCCATGAGTTTCAGCAGCTTCTTTAAAAAGGAGGAATCACAGCCTGTTTTCACTGTGGGGAAGAGGAAGAAGAAAAGAACAGCGCAGCTTCCTTCTTCCATGTCATATTTGAAAGCACATGTACATACGTTGGCAATGAATTTAATTTCTAAAAACTTTTCATGTGTAGCAGACATAGTAAATCAACAGACTAAGACTATAGCCATCTAAATTTTAAAACGCTGTTTTCATGTGAAAATAATTTGTGTCCACATCAACATTTCCAGCTCATTTACTTTTCATCTGGCAAACAACAAAACATCACAGCCAACATCTGGTAAAAAGTGGGACAGACAGCCCAGCTGACCAAGTCATTATTTTGTGGCTGGGACATCAGGCAAAATCAACATGAATGACAGCAGCTGTGCTGCATGATCGATAATATCAACATTTAAAATGCGTGATTACAGAGAAAGTTAGAAACAAACACTGCTGTGGTTTGGACAGAGAGCTGAAACAGAGAGAAAAAGATGCATTAAGTTTGACCAGTTTGTACTTTCAGCTGCTTACATGAGAAAAAGGAGATGGTTGAGAGCTTTGCTTGGGTTCACCTTGTTGTATTTTGCTTTTTGACACAAGCCTCATTGACTTTAAGACTGTGAGAAAAATCTGCTGTTAATAATCTAATAAACTATTAGGCACCAATCCCTGGGACTAAGAAAAAAAGCAGGGTCACTGTAGATGAAAACACTGAAGGACTCGAGCATAACTTTGTCATATCTCCAAAGTGCATGAATACAGTCTTTTTCATCCATTCATCTGCTATGTAAACAGTGAGTGGACAGCCCAAAGGCAGGACTTTTGTCCCAGTGCAGCAGAGTCTTGATGAAATGGGCAGGTGATGAACATGACACCAGAGTACATTGAAAGCTTAACCACACATGTTGCACTGAACAAGGCTGCTGATCCAGCAGCATTTTAAGTAGAGTGCATGGCTGAACATAACCCCGTGATTTGTTTAGAGCAAATCAAATCAGAAAATTGTCCCTGCTCAGACAGGGGCTTGTAAAATCACCCTGATGTCATTCTGGACCTGCACGATCTATGTTTTAAAGCATGAAGGGTATAAAGGTCAAGGTAAAAGGTTTCAAATAATATGTGTGATTGTTTTAAGTAGTGTGTCTGCATGTCTAATGATTGCTTTGTGTGACTTACTTGTGTGTTATTATCTTGTGTGTATGTAATTGTTCTCAGGTCTCACTTGCAAAAGAGAATGTGATTTCAATGAAATGTCCTGAAGATGCAAAGCTCAAATCTGCAACAGCAGATATTTATTTTCAGCCACTTGGGGGCAGCAGAAACAAACTAAGGTGATAAGTTGAACCCAAAAATCTGACTATTTACACATCCAGCAGTTACGGAGCAACATCATCTGGAGATGTGATTCTAAAATATGTTGATTTTTAGTTGTTAAGTGCTTCATTATGTTCACCAGCTGGTCTCTAACTGTGTGTCTGCTGTTTGGTGCTGAGCAGGTTACTGTGGGTTTTTCACTGAAATCAGCTGCCTACTGCGGCCAGAAACTACGCAATGAGAGAGAGAGAACTCTCTTTGTAGGTTTATCCCTTTAAGGGCATCGACAGACAGTGCTGCAGACATGAGCAGATAGATGAAAGATTTGAACTTGGATTCACCTTGTTGCACCATCTACATCATTTTCTTAATCCTCCTCTGGAGAGTCACAAGCGACTCTTTCCCCAAAAGGAGAAACAAGGAGGCTCCACTGTCGTTTTGAGTGAAACACCTATTGAAAGAACCATCATGAAATTTGGTCCAGATGTGTCACGGTTCCCACAAGATGAATTGCAGCATTCAGACCTTTCTTAAGGACATGTCTTCTGTTTTCTTGCTGGGAGGACCTCCAGAAGACTGCAAAGTGACAAGCTACTGGATTACAAAACCTGTCTTACAAGTAGTCAATAGTCAGTGAACAGCAACGGTAGCCGTAACCTTAAAATAATCAAGTTAATAGACACGTGGTTCCTAAAAATAAGAAAAAAAACAAAAACACTTCTCTCACTATGTTCCCACTTGCCTCTTTTGTTTTGCAACTGCACTCAACTCAACAGTGAGTTCAGTAAAGCCTCTTTACGGCTTTGACCTTGGACCAAAGTGACCTGCACTACATATGGGCGAGATAACTATGATTTACAGCTGTTAATGTTTGGCCACCATCTGTTATTGGGCACTGAAATGGGAAACTGCATATGGATCAATAAAAGCTAATGCTGGTCATAAAGCTTGTTTGTTTTGCATAATTAGTTTGCATAATTCCTTGATAACACAGAACAAAGAGAAGTAGAGGGACAAGCAGTAAAAATGATTATGCAACTTTAACTCCCAGGTAACAAACTGTCGATGGGAAGTAGTTGGTATCCGGGGACACATTTTTCCAGCATATTCCATGACTCTGTAGTCCACTGTGCTTAGTATGTTCTGAAAACACACACACATATTTGTGAAAATGAGCCAAATCATAGTCAAATATACAGTTACTGTTCTTTTCTAACCTGCATTTGGCAGTGTGGGAGCTGAGAGGTCAGTGAACTGTAAAGTAAGACAGCACATTCAAAGAGACAAAACACAAGCAAATGAATAAAACATCTTCATCAATCTGACAAAACATCCAATCATGTGATCTGATTGCATGACTGAGATATTATTTCAGATATTTGCTGTTTATCTAGAATTAAGCTTTTGCTGAGCACTAGTTTACCAGTTCAGATAATGGTTGTATAATAATGGTTTGTATTAAGGGAAGTGAGTTTTCTTAAATTCATTTCCTTTGTGTTCTGTGTTGTGCTGTGTTTTTCTGAATGCACTGACTGTATGTGATCAAACTGATGAAGATGTTTTCTTCATATGTTGGTTCTGACTCCCTAAACACTATCTGCTGAGATGCCAGGGATTAATATTTCACTTCACTGAAGAAAATATTTGTTAATTTTGTTAACATGCATGTTGTAATTTGAGCCTTTGGCAGTTTTTGTTCACTTGTTTATTCACTGCATGCAGATCAGCTTTTTAGAAAAAAAAAGTGATTCATGTAGACAACAAACACAGTTTCTGCATCAGCATTTAGTAACACAAAGTGACCAGTTGGGGGTGTAAGTGCTCCATTGTTATTTTTTGAGTCCACAGAGAAATTCAAACTGTGAGTATATGTGAAGCTAAACTGTGTGTGTGTTTGTGTACAAATCCACACACCTGGACGATTCTGCAGCAGTTACATTAACCACAAACACTTTCCAAGAAGCACCTAACTGTAAAAAGTACAAAAATACAAAAGCTGTGCAGTAATATACAGTATGTACAGTGATTTTCACAGCAGAGGTTTTTTTTTTTGCAGTTAATATATAATGCAGTAATATAGATGACCATTTTGCTCTAACAGGAAATGATACAAAAAAAGCTGGCAGATGTCAATCAAGCTGCATCTTCAGAAGGCAACTTTTTCGTACCTCATTCTAAAGTTTTCTTGTTAACTTCTATCACTTGCACTTGCCAACGTGCTCAGTAGGCTCCAAACTTGATTAGAAGTATGTGGTATGGGTCTGTGTCACAGGATATTCAATGGGCTGAGCCTGGGCAGGGTGAAGAGGTAAATGAGAGAAAAAGCGGCCGCTTCACCAAACATAACCACAAGGGGTCGCTAGTGTCCAACGCATTCCACTTCCAGTTCTCTCTCCAGTCTCAGTGAACACCCTGTTCTTCAAAAAAATCTTGCCTTATCAAAGGTGCACTCATTCAGAATCTACATCAACTGGACACAAAGCCAGGTATGTGTCTGCATGCATCTGTGTGCAACGGCTGATTTAGATCCTGTGTCAACCACTGGCCACGCCATAGCCCAGTGATGAGGCTCAAAGTTATGGACCAATATTAATAAATGGTAGCCCTGGCAACAGTGTTAAGTGTGTGAGTCAGAGGAGCTCAGGCAGAGGGGAAGGCAGGGCACCGTGGCCGAACACGGATGCTCTTCTGAAAACCACCTCCAAGCCCGGCTGTTAACCAGTGTCACATCTGTGCCGAACAAGAGCTAGAGGACGAGCTGAATTATAATCAAATCAACATGAAATAATCACATCAGTGAGCTCTTACAGCAGAGGAATCATTTTTGGGTTTTGGCACTCAGGGATTTGGAGATTTGTTTGCTTCAAGTCAACACATTTCACACACACACAGCAAACCAAAGAAATTACAGTTAATGACTCGTGCTACAATGTTTGAATGGTCTCAACAAGATGAAGGATTAGAGTACAGCAAACAGTCGAGGAAATACAACACGGGTGTTCCCTGTGCTGCTCTGGGGTTGTCGGGTTGTACTGTGGTTGTGATGCACATACCTTTGTGTCTCTGAGGGGAGGATGATATTTTTAAAGTCACCATAATGGCTGCTGTGGATCCCTAGAGTTATCAACTAGTTATAAATCAGTTAAACTGCAGCAGAAAGTGGACACCAGCCTCCAGAGCCCTACTACTCCTTCTAATGTGGTCTGCAGAGAGACAATAGATCGCACATAGAGAAAGATAATGAGGAAAACTTTGGAAACAAACTGAGAGAAAGAAGGGCCGTAACTGAGATGACGAGAAAGTTAATTAGTTGCAGGTCTGTCCTATTACGCAGTCGAATCGAGAGTTTTGTGACCTCAGTCACGTATACACACTGCAGTCCTGTAAGCAGCTGTCAGTCTCTGTATAAAGTAAACAACAACTGGCCATGCTGGGGTCACTCACTTCCAATCCTGCCGCTGCCTTTGTTTGCTGTGCCACTGCAGAAGTCCGGGAAAGCTGATTACAAATCTTGCCACTTCCCTTTGATTACAGCTACATAACAGTTAAATATTTGTTCACTGCTCCATGCAGATCTTCTAACTTTCTTATTTGAGCAAAGTCACAGGGAGAAACAAGTTCAAAGTGAAACTTTTTGCTCTTTAAATTATTTCACAATGACCCCAAGTTACACATTTTAAAAAGTACACTTGTCCAATAACAAGCAAATAAAATATGATAAAGGAGAAAGTTATGAATATATAAACAAATAAATGAGAAAACAATCACTCTTTGCATGTTTGCGCTCATTTTTTTAAACCTGCAGTAACAGCTTTTCACTTTCTTTCAGCTCTGTTTTTGACTCCACCAACATAAATAGAAATATCTGGTTAGTTAGCTGCTAAATGCTCCACTATGTTCACCAAGTAGTCTCTAACTTTACTGACCTGGTAAAACAACTCGCCACCTCAATCTCCTGTCAAACATAAAGTACACAATCTTAGAATATAATCACCACACACACAAAAAAACTTTCTCACAAAGTCAGTCTCAAACAGCCCATAGGCATTACATCAAGGGTTATTATAAACCTCATTACACCAGTTGTGAAGATCCAAATCTCTGAATCTTTTTTTTTCTGAGCAGATTTCATTGGAGATACAATAGTGATCACAAACACATGCTGCATTTGGGAAAACGTAACTTCTTTTTATCTGCACCATAAAGAATCCTAACATCTTGAAGAAATTAGGAAATTTCAACACCAGCCATATAAAACAGGTCTTCCCTCTTTTTTCTTCATGACACAATACATAATTTTGGGTGCTTTGGCTGGGAGGAATATCTCCTCCTCTCATTGTGTTGACAAAGTGCTCTTAAACAGGGCTGGGAGCCCAAGTGAAACCAGATTGTTCAGAGAGATAGAGGAAGCAGAAGATAACAGGCGGTAAATCAGACGCTGTTGGGAGACAAAGGTTTGCAACCAGAGATTCACATACAGAACAGTAGTAACACCTTTCTGCAGTAGCAACAACCAGGAGAGTTATAGCCTCAGTAAAAACCTGTTGTGTGTAATGTTGTGTTGACGTTTTCATTGCACTGTCATACACCACTTTCAGGTTAATTTTCTGAATGTAAAGTACAGCTGACCATGACATTCACAGTAGAAAAACAGGGCCAAGAATCTGTAGCTACACTAGTGTCTTTGTGAGGCTGTACTTTTAATGCTCGCATAATGACAATGCTAAAATGCTTTATATTCATCATCTTCATTCATCATCTTCATCTTATCTTAACATGTCAGCATACTAACATTTGCTAAGTTGCTAATATATGCTTATATCCCCTTATATCTTCTTACACCGACATTGTAATTTGTTATAATGTATAATCGGTTTATTAAATGTTTATGTACAGCTCATAAGTGTTAAGTGTTGCCATTTTGTAATTAGTCAGGGAATCACAAAAATCATTAGGATTTATCCTCTGGGTGCCATGAATGTCTACACAAAATATCATGACACCCCTTCCAATATTTGTTGAGATAGTCATTCTGGATCAAAGTGGTGGACTGACTGTCAGAGACGCCGACATTGCTGTCCCTGGGGCTACTCCACTAGCATGGCTAATAAAAAGAAACATTACTGTGGAAATTTTACCCAACAAAATGTAGCTAAATTTGATCATTGTACAGTCTCTCATTTTTCCAGCAGTTGAAGGCAAATGAAATTCTAAACCAGACACAGAATCAGACTTTCAGAGATGACATAACATGGACCAGAGGAGTCCGAACTTTAAAGCAGGAATGTAGATTGAATGACAGCAGATTTTGGGCAGTAGCTGGTGATGGAGTCCTGAGTGCGACTGCCTGTCAATTCAGCCGCAGATGAATGAGCTGGTCGGCTTTGATGCTGCGGCAGGTCACATGCCTGCCGTCCCTGTGCATGTGTATGTATGTGTGAGGTAATGGGGAGTGAGATAGTGAGAAACGCTGGGATTAGTGGAAGGTCGAGAGCTGTCAGATGAGATGGATGCAAGACTTCTCCTTTGGCGCTCAAATCACACACACATGCACGCTCAGAGGCGCAGGGATTTGACTCCTGAGGCGCCAATGCTTCATTTACCACGCACGCGTGTTTACATGTAAATGCACACGCACACGTACTCACAACAAAACAGATGTGTGCGTAAAAGCATGCATGCTCGCACACACAAACCTCAGCCATGCAGTCAGCTCTCAAACTGCATACATCCTACTGGGCTGCACTCCAATCAGCAGGATTAATGAAGAGGTATCGCATTTTACAGTAAAGCAGCGTGTGGGGCTCTGGGGAACAAATGGCTGGAGGCTGCAATTCCTCAAGTCTGTCTTCAATAATGTAATCGACTTTTAGGTTATGAGATAGCATGGTTAAGGCAATTTGCAGAACTTTGTGGCATGGTTGAGTTATGTTCCTTAACAAGACCATCACATGCAATCTGCTACTTTTCTCAGACATCATCATGAATACCTACTGTGTAAATACTATACTGCTGAGAAGAAGCATGGTGGCGTAACGTGTCAGACGGCGTTTTGTGAAGGATTCCAAGAGGCTTTATGAAAAGATTCAATACCTAAAAGGTGGTGCATTTAGCAAAACAGACTAAAATCCGTGAAGCCTGAGATAACCTTGAAAATTAAAAACAAGCCTGGAATAACCCCAAAATTGATGCCCACAAAGAGCTCAGCCCCGACGATGAAATGTCAAAGGAATACTGAAGACTGACACCATTTCGACTCGAGGCTTGTTTTGTGGTTAAATCCCATGGTTATATGAGGTCAAAGACACAGTATTTTAGGTTTGTCTGACAATGATCACGACCACATTTAAAGACTGATTTTGGGAAATGAGACTGACTTTGGTTTGACACAGACTGAGGTCAGTGTACAATTACCAGAGCCACTCAAGAAGCAATGGAAAACTTTTGAACGGTTTCTCCTTAAGTTTAACTGAAGAAGTTTTTTTATAACAAGTTAGTGGCTCATTTAGTGGTCCTCTCAAGGGCGCAAGTCACTGTCATTCTAGGAGGCTAAAAAACTCTGGCTGATCCAAGTGCAGCTGGTGAGGTGGTGGCATGTTTGGCAGAGTGCAGGATGATAACTGCTTGGTGTGAGGTGACAGAGTCTTGTTCCAATACCCCGGGGCTCTACACACCCGTCCAGGGAGACTTGTTGTGCTACCATTTGTCTCCCAGAGTGTCAAATTCCAAACCACTGAGGGAATAACCCGGAAACATATCAGTGGAGAGTACAGTAGATGAGTGTTAGAGCAGCAGGTTTCTATTGATAAAAGTCTGATAAAGGCTGGAGTGAGTGTATGATATGTTAAGAGTCAGCAGAGCAGTTCTGCACAAGTCAGACTAATCCTTCATTATCAGAGTGTTTGTCTTGGGTCGAGATGAAAGCAGCAGAGCTTTGGGGTGTGTCAGCAAACACAGATAGAGTTATGTGTATTTGTGTGTTCACACATAGATGTGTCTGGGATCTAAAATATGTCTGATAGCACCTTAAAGGAAAGGTCACACTATGAAGGCCTGATCAGTGACCCAGATACTGACTGTGAGAGAACCAAATCTGAGCGATATCACAACCTGAGGTCAAGAAAGCCATCAGAATCCTGACTCAGGCATTTCTGTGGAAGATTCAGTGTAATGCCAAATCTGATGACAGAGTGTTACTCTGAGGAAAACAGGTAGACATACCAGAACAACCAGCATGTTGATTCAGATACCAGTGAGGCATGAAATACAACCCAGGAAGTCCAGTTTTTTGTTTGTTTTTTTTTTTTTAAATGAAGGGGGTAGGCTTCTTTCACACACAGATAAATTCTGTCTGAGCAAATCCTAAGAGTCTGTCTCACTGGCTCTATAGTTACATCTCCATCCAACTGTACAGACACACAAATTTTGAGAAAATCAGCAAAAGAGAAAATGTGATTAGAAATCTCCAAAAACAATGTGGAAAACATGATGGAAATATGATATTTCTGTGTTTCATGTAGCCTATTAATTTAAGGAACTTTACAGTCTTCTCATCGCTCCACACAGATCTGATTTGTTCGGTTTGTTTCAGCCCCTTTCTTTATTTCTAGGGTTAGGGTTAAGAACTTCTGCACCAAAACTTCGTGACAATCCATTCTGTATTTCTTGAGACATTTCACTAAATACCAAAAATATATTATTGACTTAAACACGAAAACACACAAACAAGCAGACAAGACCAATCTGTTGATGGATGTCATCCCTCTAAAAACATGAAGAAGTTGCTCTTATACTGATCAAATTTGTTATATATATATACTATATTTGTTTGAACAAAACAAAAAAAACAAATTCCTACTAAGTCCTACTAATTCTGATACCCATCAAATGAAACCTTATTATATAAACCACCTTATTTGTGAAGTTTGAATCTAACTATTTCATGAAAACATCCCAGCCTTGGAGCCGTTGTTTAAGTTGTCGCTCCACAGAGAGGAAATGAATTTATACTTAAAGGAAGTCCTTGGAAATGGTATTGTTTCATTTGGCAATGAAGGCGTAGGTGGAAAATAACTACTTCTTACAGCTGAATACAGTAGATGTTCAGGAGGCAGCTCTGTAGCTCCAGAAATAGCTAAGGCCCAAACCAGCATGGTTTCCAAACAATGCACCGCTCACTGGACTCCATCAGACTTCCCCTGGCTGATAGTCTGAGCTTTTTTAATGACGTCCGGTGGCCAGAAAAGAGCGGTGAAGTCCGGCGAGAGCTGCACGGTCCACAGGAAGATATTGACTTAAGGGACCAAAAGAAAACACCCAAACAAGCAGGCAAGCGAGTCAGTAAACAGGAAAATACACAGAGGAAGGCACCTGGTTCAAGTGCATGGTGCCTTCAGGGACATGGGACACACTCCGACTCATGCTGTGTTGTTTCCTATTGACACACAGTGTTTCCTTACTTTCGGATATCCTGTGTGTGTGTGTGTGTGTGTGTGTGTGTGTGTGTGTGTGTGTGTGTGTGTGTGTGTGTGTGTGTGTGTGTGTGTGTGTGTGAGTCAGTTAATCTGTCATTGTGTCAGCTTGTTTGTTTAACGATATCTATAACTGGTATCATTAATTGCACTTTGGTATTTGCTCTATTTTAATTATGTAGGATGTTACTGTGTGTGGAGGAATGCCATTGTGCTCCCTAATTTCCATGGATGACCAAGTGATCATACACAATCACATGTGCTTCTGCAGCCTCCACAGTCATTATGTGGCTCAGTTCCCGCTGCCTGATTAGAAGTGGATATTCTTCTTTTCCACAAATCCCTAATCATGGATAAGTTTTAAGTAAATTAGGGACAGCAGATTGGAAGCAAATGAGAAAAAAATTTAATGAGAAATCACTGGAAGCATTTGCTGTCTGCAACATTAACGAGCCACAATTCAACCTAAAGCAGCAACAATCAGTATTTTTTTTAATAACAATGGATCATGACTACGTGAGATGTGAGGGAATCACTTGTACTGATGAACCTATGGAGAATTATCACCGGACTCTGAAGTCTTTCAAGTGCTGAAGCAGGCAAGGAAAAAAACCCTAAAACCCTAATGTGAGCTACGTGCTCAGCACCAATCAGCAGGCAAAGTTAGCTGGTGAACATGGTGGATTATTTAGCAACTATATATATTCATATAGAGACTAAAACAAAGCTAAAAGAAGTTTGAATATTGGACATTTATCAGATGACAAATGGCTTCAAATGAATGATTGAATGATAATGTTGCTTCGTATCTACTGCCCATGTAAAACTTTGCTAAGCAAGTTGACCATATCAAAACATAATGTCACTGTTGTGCTAGATGAAAAGTCAGAGGATCAGCGTTTTTACAAATCATTCTGTGGGGGAACCATCAGGGAACCATGAATGTCTGTACAAAATTCAGTGGGAAATGAATGGCACCAAATAGGGGATCAACATAGTTAATTATTATTAATTATTAATCATCTTCTGGGGACACGACTGTACCAACCCTGCCATTCTTAGAGTCATGCTGCCAGGATGGCTAATAAAAAATAAATTAGTGCAGTTTTAAATACATGTATATGTATAAGTTAATGTAGAAAACTTGGATTAACTACATGTAAAACCAGGGCTCCTCAAGTTCCACATATGGCTGCTGAAACGATGAGAGTACATGGAGAGCTTTGGTTTGACTTACAACTTAAAGTATTGCGCAGCTCGTGTCCGCACATTCAGGAGCTCATAATAGGCTTGTGAAGGGATTACTGCGGTGCCTAACTTGACCTCCTGACCCTCCAGTATAAGGCCTCTGCACTACTGTGAACAGACAGCAGCTTGGGGGGAAAAAAAAACAACAACAAAAAAAAAAACCCAGCCACTTCTCAGTTGCGGGGGCTTTTACCTCGTCCCCACAAATTCCTTTTCCCCTCTGACACTTGTAAACTGCTCCACCATAGCAGGCTCTGACCCCATTACAAAGGGAGGACTGCATGTCAAACTTGGCCAGTCAAGTTGGCTCATTATATGCACTGGTTGGGGGTTAAGCTGTGCTCCAGCAAACAGTGAAACAGAGCTGAGGCTGCTGTCACAGTGAGCTTTAAGCCCCATGAGCTGCTTTTTTTCTATGCAGATGCAACATATTTGGAAAGCAGAGGAAGACGACAGGAGGGAACAAAAATACTGACGCTTTTTTTTTTTTTTGCCTCGTAGAAAGAAAGTAAAATCTCATTATTATCCCCCACGGAAACTGCCATGTAACAAGAAAAAGATAATGAGCAAACTTGGGAGAAAAACTTGGAGAGGCGGCCGCGACAAGTACGGATGAAATCTTAATATCAGTGATGAGTCACTTCTGTTACTTTTTCCTTTTTTTTTGAATAAACTGGAGACAGAAAAGACCAAAAATATTAATGCGTCGGATGTTAAATATGAATGTGAATGCCACAAATCATTCCACCATCCAATAATATTACTGAATGACACAGACTGCACACTACTAAAGTGGACACTTTTAGTTAGCTAAACTTGTCATTTATAAAAACAATTTATGTGAAATTCAGTCCATATAATGACTGAAAGGACAGATTTTAAAACCTCTCTTGGAAGGAGGAAAAAAACCAAACCCCTGGGCGATGAGACCCCGCTGCTGCAACCCTGTCATGTGCAGGACTTTTATGGGTGTCAGCAGTGACCAGTGGAAAAATGGAGCTGCTGCAGTCGGCACGCACACGGTGACCTCAGTCGACATATCATCCAGTCTGCCTGTTCGCTCAAACACCTTCTTCTCCCAGCTCTGATGACAAATGCTATTTATAGCATGTTTGCGCTGTGTTATTACTGAGCTATACCTTTCACTGTACCCTTATCTAACATTTTAAAGTGATTAAACCAGCCCACATTTCCAGGATCTATCAATGTGAGCAAATGTTATTTTAGCCTTTAAAAAACTGACAACCCCTGACAGTGTGGCAAACCAAGCATAACAATGAATATATAACTGAAAAAGAAAAGAACAGGGAATGCATTGTGTCTCATGATACATTTCATTGATGCTGCAGTAGAGGTGAAAAACAGGCAGATGCAATGGTACATTGATATACAGGCTGTAACTGTGTTGCTCCTTCACAAATTCACTGTATTAATTTATGATGACTAACTTTGCCTGATGGGCTTGAACATTGGGAATTGACCAGATCCTCTCTATATTGTAAATGTGTGTGTAGTAACACTCCCTCTGGCAATATGTAATTTAGTGTCTACGAAAAAGTCGGCTGCAACCAGACCAACAGACACACACTGAGAGCGAGAGAATAAAAAGCCCCCAAAATAACCTTAATTAAATGACAGTAACTTTATAGAGATGAAACTCCACACAGTCTGCGTTATTTGAAATTTACACTCTCAGTGCACAAGTAGTCATTTCATTAAAGTGAGTGCACGAACATAAATAAATACAGAGGTGTTGCTGGAACAACCAAAGTACTAAATCATCTCAAAAACCTTTTAAGTGTATTTACAGTATATTTTAGTGTTCGAGCCTCATCTACCTACAAGGCCATGCTTTCTAAATTAAAACTAAATGACAACATCAACCGTAACTGAACAAAATGGTCAAACCAGGTGACCAGTGAGGAGCATCTCTCTGAGGATCCATAACCACAGTCGTGTCTGCAGATTCATTATCTCAACCTGTAGTTTCAAACAAGGAAGCAAAAATAAGCAGGATGCCTTGGCTAAACAAAAGCATGGTGCTCATAAATCTACCAGAGGCCCCTCTGAGATCCTCCGGGCCATCACTGCAGTGCAGCCGCATGGTACCTTCTGGATTTGGGGGTCATGGAGGAAAGGGAAAGGCATGACACATGTAACGGTGGGGAACGTGAACTCATGCTGAGCTGCTGCAACCCATCACAGAGAATTTCCTGATTGTATGTCTAACCTTTCAGCAATTTTGTGACGACCTGCAGTGCGTAACATGCTTTTTGCCCGGGGAGAGCATGTTTACCATGTTACAGGCAGTGGGGTTCAAAGGGGAGGGAAGACATTTTCTCATATTAAGTGATAACATTTTATATTTAAATAATCCATGACCTCAGAAAGTCAGCTATGTCTGTCTTATGTTCAGTATGTGGCAAAGAGACATGTTTCTGTATGTCTATCCAGGGGAATTGTTTTGAGATGTGAGCCTTGTCTTGAGCTTTGCAGAGCTGTCAAAGCGCTCATAAGGGAAGCTTATGGGTCTATTTGGACTCGTAACACAAACCAGTTCCAGATCCACAGAACCAGGTGTTTGTGGATCTGTTGCAGCCATTTAAACCCATTGCTTTTTTTATACATTAGTGTGGGAGTTTGGAGTTTGACACTAATTCAATTCAGTTCTTGATAAATGCCAATGTATCGTAGGTGCTTCTCAGAATTTATCTTTTTTTTATCTTTAATTTATCCTGGGAACTTATATTTGTCTCTATTCAACAAGTGAGCAACACTGCTGTTTCCTCCAGTATAAAATAGTGCAGAGTGCACATCTCTGCATCTCTGCAAAACAGTTGAGCAAGAATAATTACAAACACCAGATACAAGGACATCATTGTGCAAAATTTAAAAAACAAACGCTGTCCCATACAGCGACGCACTGACTATCAGTGGCAGATGCTTCAGATAGGTACAGAAATCCATTTACTACGAGGTAGCCAGAGTTAGCTCACCATCCTGAGCCACGACAGTCCTATAAACTGTGGCCGGTTCACATAGACTGTAATTATTCAGTGACAGATTATGAAGCTGTTGTGACTTAATGTGCCTGATGTGGCAGCTATCATCTTCATTCTTAACTTAAAATAACTTTTTTGTGCACATTGTGATGACTCAGTTTCTCCAAAACAGGTATTTTACACATCATGCAGCGACAACTTTAACACTTGCAAGTGACCACTGCACCACACACAACATTTAGCACAGATGTTCAAGTTCACAGAGAGAAGGCGCAAATGCAAAGATCAATCTCAGGATTGTATGAATTGATATTGGATCCTACAAATAAAAATCGATTTTTTGTATCCAGCCCTATTAAACAGGTACTGAGTCTTGTGCATTTGTCATATGAAATAACTCTTCTGACAGATTGAAGTGCTGATAGCTCTAGATTTGATTCCCCACATTACTGCAGTAGAATCTCTTTAATGTTTGACTTTTCTCTTTTTCTGATCTTGCTCCACCGAGACAAAGTAGATCAGTAACAGTGATGATCAGATGTACGGTAGCAGCTTTTGTAGCTCAGATAAAGTACTAGCTGTGATGTGGGGCTTAGGAAAGGTGCCATCAAATATCAAAGTCAAATACAGTTGGTATCATCTGGTTTTCATCGTCGCACATACTCAAACACATATTGACAGGGCCAAAGCAAAAAGCTGTACAGCTCTGCCAAAGGCACAAGTGAAAGCTGTGACAGAACCAGTTGCCAAACAGCTTTCAGTCTGACTTTTCTTCTTTCCTCTGAAGTGTCTGTCCACAAGTCTGATTTTATGTCATGTCTCAATCAATCACAGCAGCCACCATAGTGCACTTTTAGACACATTTCTCCAAATAGGATGAAACACATCAGTTACAATGATGGCCATATTGAGGACGATGAGATGCACTGTAGTAGTGAAAATTACACACATTTCACATTAGCCTGTCAAAATGGTCTCATCATCACATGAAAGACAAAAGGGTTGACTGATCGTTCTGTTTAAAAGGGGAACACTAGTTTTCCTAATCACAAGAAGAAAACAATTGTATGTCTGAGAAATAACCCTGATCGAGTTATCAAGGTCAATTCTGCTTTGGCTTGAGACTTAATATATTCAACAAAAGGCTCACACTACGAACGGGAAAAGTGGGGTTTGAAAGACACAGGCATTTTAGAGGTGCTATTGAGTTGCACTGTGGGAATTGTAGAATACAGCCCATTTGGAGCTTGACACATACAAAGGATTAATGAAGATGTCTTGACCTTTGCTGCTACGATTTTGACCATTAAACAAAAAAATCTCTTGTTCCACAACGTTATAGACGTGCAACACTAAATTTGGGATTAATACTGTAGACTGCACGGTGCAGAGAAACCACGGAACTGACTCTCACTGTCTTCATTCAACAACCGGAACCGGCTCAGGTGTCACCATGTGACCTAAAGGACAGATGCAATTAAAAACTCTGAATCATCAGTAAGTGAACCTTTTTGCTTGAATTCTCTCCAACAACCATAGTTATGGTTAGCTGAGCAATAAAACACCTTTGACGAAGTCTGAGTTCCGCTTAGGGAAAGGTTACGTTTAGAGCTGGTTAAAGATAAAGTTTGGACAAGGCCTTGATCAAGGTCGGAAAGGTTGAAACTAAAAACTTCTTCTGCTGCCAAACTTGACCGATAAAATATTTCATTGTGTTAATAAACAACCGCAATCAATCATCCCTCTGTCATCACACAAGAACCTCTTGAACTCTGCCTTTGCATTCCAGTCAAAACAAAGACAACAACAACACAATGGAGCTTAAAAGTATATTAAGTCTACAGGTGCTCAATATCAATGATGAAGAGCCTGTTTTCATTAAACAATGGCTGCATTCTTGGCCGTCCTGGTGGATGTGGAGGCGATGTCCAGGTTGACATTCTTCACTGTTTCCTCGACGCATGCTGCGCTACCTTGAGGGCCTTGAGCCGCCCGCATATTTTCCAGGCTGCACATCCTCAACAGTGATGGAGCAGAGATTCCAGCGGCTTATAGGCAGCAGGTGTGAGGCCAAGGCGGACTTTCCAAGGATGTAAAGTCAATGGAAGACACATTAATGTCCTTCCCCTACCTCTGCAAACAAAAGGACTGGAATGCAGGAGGATGCCTGTCGACAAGCCGCAGATGGAGGAGATACGGTCCCCTGAATAGGATCCTGATCACTGGTCAAAGATAGTTTACACACTGGGGGCTCGCAGGGACTTTTTCAGCTGGGCCCTAATGAAAATAAAAACTGAAAACTGTAGGAATAACACCGCTCTACAGGGCTTTAGGGATTCAGTGTTTGTCCCAAGGAGGCAATACAATAACTTAAAGCCATCCAGCCGTAGCTGTTTCTCAATTTGTCTAAGTGGCGAAAGCAAAATTCATTTAAACCAGTGAAAAGGGTTTGAGGAAGGATGTATTTGTTTATAAATTGGTTAAACTTCAAAAGAACAAAGACCGGTCAGCAGAAAAGGGAACATATTACCACTTTCTGTGTCTGCCGTCTGACTCTAAGCACATTTTAAATATCGCCATGGTGATTGCTGGAGATGGGCTTGAGAGCTGAAATTGCACATAATTACTCTATCTCAGCTTGAGTGAATTCTCAGAGGGCTTAAAGTGCAGGGAACAAACAACAAAGCTCTTACACAGCAACAAGGACAAAAAAAGCCATTTTGGACAGAATTACATGCCAGCTCTCAAAATATGATCATTTGATTTATGATTTTATTTCTCTTCATAAAAAGCAGGATACCTTTCTGTATTTTTTTCACTTTCACTGGACACACCTGATAAGATCAAAGAGAGACTAAACAAATATTGGTTTTAGGTGCAGTATGGCCAAAATTAATTTGTCTAAACTGAACAAACATATAGACAGATTCTCAAATTTTATTTCTGCACTGTTTATGACCAGACCCTCAAACCATAACAATATTAGTTCATATAAAACCACGGACAGCTGCTCCCAGTGCACAAGCTGATTGTTTTACTGTACACTACCTGCCCACTGCAAAATGGAGAAGACACGAAGTAAACAAGAAGCTGGTGCAGAAAGCTGAACAGGTAGCAAACCAAGACCAAGATGCAAAAAAGAGGACTCACATGGGATGTCTATATTACTCTGTGTCTGATGCATAAACAGCATAAACTCAAATAATGGATGGTTGATTTCATCGTTTCCTTTCCTCCTTTTTCCTTGCTCTGCAAGCTGACAACTTATGATACAGACACTATGGTGAAAGCAGACCATGTCTAACTCATGGACAGCCTAGTCTATGTCCAAGATAGCAAATTATCACCTTAATCTTGTTAATGCAGTCATTTCTATACATGTCAACATGCTAACTAGAACTAGACAATTCCCCTGTGGGAAACCATGAGAGTGGTGTGGTGTGCTGTCCCATTCATTGTCTGTACTGTTACTGTAACGCAGAAACCAAAATATATTCATGACTTTTGTAAATGAAAGAATGATAAAAAAGAGAGGGTGGGAGAAGGAGAAGAAGAGAGGGAGCGTAGGACAGATAGAAAAGGGTCTGATTCACAGAGGGGAGAGGAATGATAAAAAATATGTAAAATATGTAATATGTAAAATCACTGTATGAAGGAAAGAAGGATACAGAAAGGATGGATAAATGGGGGCACAGAGGGGTTAGAAAAGGGAGGAAAAGATAGATAAAAATTAGTAGTAGATCTTAACAGGAGTTAGGGAGGATAAAGGATGGAAGAATGTCAATAGTAGTGTGTGTGTGTGTGTGTGTGTGTCTGTCTGTCATTTAAACAAAATTAAATAAAAATGTGAAAAAGTTACTTTGGGTCTCTAATTATATGACATTCAGTTATATCATGAACATACCTCAGTTCAACACAGACTGACCAGAGACTGGAAATGACACAGAGCATCAGCTAAGAATCAGTAGAGAGCACAATAACAGCTAATACCGACCTCACAGTACAAACTGAGAATGGTAACCTTGGAAACAGCAGAATATCACATATCATAAGAACCCAAAATTAAAACAATAATTTGCTATGGTTTCTTCTGTTAAACATACACATAATTCAGAAGCCAAAACAAATTTGAAATTGATTCATAAAATCACTTACTTGGTAAAAATGCAGCAAAAGTCTAAATGAACAATAGCTACTTACAACAGCACTATGTCAGATTAGTATCACATCTTATGTCATATGTCGACTCAGTTTGACTATAGTTCACTATATAATGGCTAATAATGGCTTCTGGCTAATTTATTTATTTATTTATTTTTTAATATATCATTTCCTCTAAAAAAAAACCAGCACCAGATACCAGCACATGTTCAGATAGTTTCTAAAGGGCTGGGATACTGGTGTTCAACTTCAAGTATGTCAATAACACATAGCTTAGTAGGAGCAAAATATTATTGTTCAACCTGGTACACTTGACACATCTATTAGGTTTTCACAGTGGTCACTGTGTTCATCATCACCACAAGATGGAAAATGAAGCAAAAATACCCAAACTGGGTGCATCTTTACAGTTGTCTGAGATATCTGAGTCATCTCTCTGCCAGGCTTCCTTCCCTTACCCTGTCCACACGCAATAAAAAAAAAAAAAAAGAGAAAGAGACGAACCCACCTACACTTAAACCTGACCCAAATAACCCCACATCCCTTGAGTCTGCAGTGAATCTTGTCTGCGATTGACCGTACGTAGAGCTTTACAGGGGCGGGAAAAAGTCCACTGTCGGGAGGCCTCCCTATGTGCCGACGGCAAAAAACGTAAGAATTGCAAAACTTTTCCTCACCAAAACTACTTCAACCCGGAAAGGTCCTACTCCAGTCTCCCCTTGGAACGAAACTTGGCAGAGCGAGATGAGCCAGTGTTTGACCTCAAAGTCCAACTCACCCTCCCTATACAATAAAGATTCTATCAAAATTTGGGTGGTGATGATGGGCAGCAATGCAACTATGCTCAGGACACAGGCCACCTGCCCGTGTATCTCCATCATTTAATGACAACAAACTTAATGACCTAACAATGGTTTTACTCAATATCAAAAAATGTGATCACAAATGCATTCATAAAACATCATCCATGGGCTGAATAACTGCTTGAGAAAGCCAACATTACAGATCCAGCTGTGTTTTGTTTTAACTTTCCTGAGACACTATCCTCTTGAGGCATCACAAGTGAAAAGCTGGTAAAACTTCAGTTCCAACAACAGAGATATTAAATGGTCACAATCTGTGCTTAATCAGCACTTGAGCTTCACTATGTAGAAAATTAGTCCATCCACTTCCTAGATCCAGCAGACTCACTTCCTGGTCATGTCCTGTAGTTTGAAGAGCAGCTTGCAGACTTGTGCAATGTGGGCTGTAACAGTCCTTGAGGGATGAGGTCCAGAGATCTAGGCAGTGCCCAGGGCTTGGTGGATCAAGTCAGGTCACAACATTCCCCTTCCAACCTTCCTTAAGGTTGGAAATATGACCTGAACAGAGAAAAAAAAAATCATTAGCCATCAGTTAAAAGCAAACAGACTCAAGCAAACCTTCAAAATGACCTGAGATCTTACCTTTGGTTGCCACTCTCTCACTCCCCCTGACTCTGGTGTCTGCTGCTTTCACAGACTGTTGTGGTACAGTCCAGTGCATCAATCCCTGCAGGTTGGAAAGTCGCTGGGACTCTCCGAACTCATCTATCCATCAGTCCATTAACTCGAAACTTCATCACATTCCAGTTCTGTATTGCCTGTGGAACTCCTCCTCAGCATGTTCTGCCGTGGTCTTGTGATCTTTGCAAACCCTTCCACAGAGGCTCAGCAGTAATTAGCAAGTCCAATGTCCTGACGTACATGGAGACAGTGTAAGAAGACACTATTGTCTTCTAATGCACTTTACACCTTTTGCAGACTAATCATATCAACAGGTTGACAACTCCGTGTCTTGGGCTCAGAAACAGAAAAGTCTAAATGTAAAGCAAGAAATTAAAAAATAAAACAAAACACAAATGATCAAGCACTACAGAGTACAAGGTTTTTCCACCCAAGTGACAAAATTAAATAAATTCACAATAAAAAAAACTAAGAAAAAGGGTAACTATGAAAATAAAAGAATTAAAAAAAAAAAAAAACCCATACACATAAATATGTAAAGTTAAATTAAAATAAATAACATGACAAGTAAATGAAACAAATGCTAAAGGACAGAGAACTGACAATAAGGGAGCAATGTGTGAAACAATGTAGAAGTAAATGGCATGGATAAAGAGACTAACATTATCACTCGAAGTTCAGCCACAGATTAAAGCCTCAGTTCACTCATAACTGAACTGCAACAGCTACACAATCATTTAAGCAGAACTTATGGTCTGTCCAAACTTCGACACGTCTTCCTCACTCTGTTCCTTCAAGCACTGGAACGAGGCCTTAAATGTGTCTTCCCCTCTAGTGTCTTTAACATGGTTTCTAAAACATAATGAAAGGTTTCTCTGGCATCTGTAAACATCTTTTCAGGTTTGCCTTCTGAAATGCCTGTCACTCTGTTCACATTTGTTTATAAAGATTAGCAATTCTTCTTAGAGACAAAGCCTGTTATCCTTAAGCCCTTCTCTTCAATTCAGCCCATGACAATGTCTCATTTCACATATGTAAATGGCACATAGCTCAATGAGAGGAAATTAATCATTATTGTTCAACCTGGTGAACTTGACACATCTATTAGGTTTTCACAGTGGTCACTGCGTTCATCACCACCACTAGATGGAAAATGAAGCAAAAATACCCAAACTGGGTGCATCTTTACAGTTGTCTGAGCTATCTGAGTCGTCTCTCTGCCAGGCTTCCTTCCCTTACCCTGTCCACTACGCAATAAAAAAAGAAGAAAGGTACGAACCCACCTACACTTAAACCTGACCCAAATAACGCCACATCCCTTGAGTATGCAGTGAATCATGTCCGCGATTGACCGTACGTAGAGCTTTACAGGGGTGGGAAAAAGTCCCCTGCCGGGAGGCCTCCCTATGTGCCGACGCCAAAAATACGTAAGAATCGCAAAACTTTTCCTCACCACAACTACTTCAACCCGGAAAGGTCCTACTCCAGTCTCCCCTTGGAACGAAACTTGGCAGAGCGAGACGAGCCAGTGTTTGACCTCAAAATCCAACTCACCCTCCCTGTACAATAAAGCTTCTGTTAAAATTTGGGTGGTGATGATGGACAGCAACGCAACTATGCTCAGGACACAGGCAGACCAATCAATCTACATCAGACCTGCCCGTGTATCCCCATCATTTAATGATGGAAAACTTACCAACTTATTGACCTAACAATGATTTTACTCAATATCAAAAAATGTGATCACAAATGTATCTCAGATGCCAATACAGATTTTAAATGCATTCATAAAACATCATCCATGGGCTGAATAACTGCTTGAGAAAGCCAACATCACAGATTCAGCTGTGTTTTGTTTGAACTTTCCTGTGTCCTTTTGAGGCATCACAAGTGAAGAGCTGGTAAAACTTTGGTTCCAACAACAGAGTTAATAAATGGTCACAGTCTGTGCTTAATCAGCATTTGAGCTTCACTACGCCGAAAATCAGTCCATCCACTTCCTAGGTGCGGCAGACTCACTTCCTGGTCATGTCCTGTAGTTTGAAGAGCAGCTTGCAGACTTGTGCGATGTGGGCTGCAACAGTCCTTCAGAGGTGAGGTCTGGAGATCTAGGCGGTGTCCAGGGCTTGGTGGATCAGGTCAGGCCACAACACTCCCCTTCCAGCCTTCCTTAAGGTTGGACATTTGACTTAAACAGAGAAAAAAAATCATTAGCCATCAGTAAAAAGCAAACAGACTAAAGCAAACCTTCAAAATGACCTGAGATCTTACCTTTGGTTGCCACTCTCTCACTCCCCCTGACTCTGGTGTCTGCTGCTGTCACAGACTGTTGTGGTACAGTCCAGTGTATCCATCCCTGCAGGATGGAAAGTCTGCTGGGAGTCTCTGAAGTCATCTATCCATCAGTTCATTAACTCGAAACTTCATCACATTCCAGTTCTGTATTGCCTGTGGAACTCCTCCTCAGCATGTTCTGCCATGGTCTTGTGATCTTTGCAAACCGTTCCACAGAGGCTCAGCAGTAATTAGCAAGTCCAATGTCCGGACATACATGGAGACAGTCTGAGAAGAAACTATTGTCTTCTACTGACCTTTACACCTTTTGCATACTAATCATATCAAGAGGTGGACAGCTCCATGTTTTGGGCTCAGAAACAGAAAAGTCCAAATGTAAAGGAAGAAATTTAAAAAACAAAAAAAACAAAAAAAAACACAAACACACAAATGATCAAGCACTATAGCGTACAAGGTTTTCTTCACCCAAGTGACAGTTAAATAAATTTACAAGAAAAAAAAAATTAAGAAAAAGGGTAACTATGAAAAAAAAAAGAATAAAAAAAAAACATAAATATGTAAAGTTAAATTAAAATAAATAACATGACAAGTATATGAGAAAAGGTGATAAAGGACAGAAAACTGAAAATCAGGGAGCAATGTGTGCAACAGACAATGTAGAAGTAAATGGCATGGATAAAGAGACTAACATTATCACTAGAAGTTCAGCCACAGATTAAAGCCTCAGTTCACTCATAATCGAACAACAGCAGCAACACAATCATTTAAGCAGAACTTATGGTCTGTCCAAACTTCGACACATCTTCCTCACTCTGTTCCTTCAAGCACTGGAACGAGGCCTTAAGTGTGTCTTCCCCTCTAGTGTCTTTAACATGGTTTCTAAAACATAATGAAAGGTTTCTCTGCCATCTGTAAACATCTTTTCAGGTTTGCCTTCTGAAATGGCTGTCACTCTGTTCACATTTGTTTATAAAGATTAGCAATTCTACTTAGAGACAAAGCCTGTTATCCTTAAGACCTTCTCTTCAATTCAGCCCATGACAATGTCTCATTTCAAGTATGTCAATAGCATGTTGCTCAGTAGGAGCAAATTAATCATCATTGTTCAACCTGGTGAACTTGACACATCTATTAGGTTTTCACAGTGGTCACTGCGTTCATCATCACCACTAGATGGAAAATGAAGCAAAAATACCCAAACTGGGTGCATCTTTACAGTTGTCTGAGCTATCTGAGTCGTCTCTCTGCCAGGCTTCCTTCCCTTACCCTGTCCACTACGCAATAAAAAAAAAGAAGAAAGGTACGAACCCACCTACACTTAAACCTGACCCAAATAACCCCACATCCCTTGAGTCTGCAGTGAATCTTGTCCGCGATTGACCGTACGTAGAGCTTTACAGGGGCGGGAAAAAGTCCCCTGCCGGGAGGCCTCCCTATGTTCTGACGCCAAAAATACGTAAGAATCGCAAAACTTTTCCTCACCACAACTACTTCAACCCGGAAAGGTCCTACTCCAGTCTCCCCTTGGAACGAAACTTGGCAGAGCGAGACGAGCCAGTGTTTGACCTCAAAGTCCAACTCACCCTCCCTGTACAATAAAGCTTCTATTAAAATTTGGGTGGTGATGATGGACAGCAACGCAACTATGCTCAGGACACAGGCAGACCAATCAATCTACATGAGACCTGCCCGTGTATCCCCACCATTTAATGATGGAAAACTTACCAACTTATTGACCTATCAATGATTTTACTCAATATCAAAAAATGTGATCACAAATGTATCTCAGATGCCAATACAGATTTTAAATGCATTCATAAAACATCATCCATGGGCTGAATATCTGCTTGAGAAAGCCAACATCACAGATTCAGCGGTGTTTTGTTTGAACTTTCCTGTGTCCTTTTGAGGCATCACAAGTGAAGAGCTGGTAAAACTTTGGTTCCAACAACAGAGTTAATAAATGGTCACAGTCTGTGCTTAATCAGCATTTGAGCTTCACTACACAGAAAATCAGTCCATCCACTTCCTAGATGCAGCAGACTCACTTCCTGGTCATGTCCTGGAGTTTGAAGAGCAGCTTGCAGACTTGTGCGATGTGGGCTGCAACAGTCCTTCAGAGGTGAGGTCTGGAGATCTAGGCGGTGTCCAGAGCTTAGTGGATCAGGTCAGGCCACAACATTCCCCTTCCAGCCTTCCTTAAGGTTGGACATTTGATTTAAACAGAGAAAAAAAATCATTAGCCATTAGTAAAAAGCAAACAGACTAAAGCAAACCTTCAAATTGACCTGAGATCTTACCTTTGGTTGCCACTCTCTCACTTCCCCTGACTTTGGTGTCTGCTGCTTTCACAGACTGTGGTGGAACAGTCCAGTGCATCAAACGCTGCAGGATGGAAAGTCTGCTGGGAGTCTCTGAAGTCATCTATCCATCGGTCCATTAATTCGAAACTTCATCACATTCCAGTTCTGTATTGCCTGTGGAACTCCCCCTCAGCATGTTCTGCCGTGGTCTTGTGATCTTTGCAAACCCTTTCACAGAGGCTCAGCAGTAAATAGAAAGTCCAATGTCCTGACGTACATGGAGACAGTCTGAGAAGACAATATTGTCTCCTACTGCACTTTAAACCTTTTGCAGTCTAAAATCAACAGGTTGGCAGCTCCGTGTCTTGGGCTCACAGACCGAAAAGTCCAAATGTAAAGGAAGAAATTAAAAAAAAAAGACAAAACAAATGATCAAGCACTACAGAGTACAAGGTTTTCTTCATCTGAGTGACAAAGCTAAATAAATTCACAATGACAAAGAAATTCAAGAAAAAGGATAACTATGAAAATTAAAATAAAAAAAAGTAGACATAAATATGTAAAGTTAAACTAAAATAACATGGCAAGTATATGAAAAAGGTTCTAAAGGACAGAAAACTGGCAATTTAGGAGAAATGTGTGCAACAGACCATGTAAAAGTAAAGAGTATGAATAAAGAGAGTAACACCATCACTGGAAGTTCAGCCACAGAATAAAGCCTCAGTTCACTCATAATCGAACTCCAGCGGCTACAAAATCATTTAGGCAGAATTTATGGGCTGTCCAAACTTCGACACGTCTTCCTCACTCTGTTCCTTCAAGCACTGGAACGAGGCCTTAAGTGTGTCTTCCCCTCTAGTGTCTTTAACATGGTTTCTAAAAAATCATTAGCCATCAAAAAAAAAAAAAAAACCACCACACATAAATGATCAAGCACTACAGAGTACAAGGTTTTCTTCACCCAAGTGACAAAGTTAAATACATTTACAAGAAAAAAAAATTAAGAAAAAGGGTAACGATGAAAATAAAAGAATAAAAAAAACATACACATAAATATGTAAAGTTAAATTAAAATAAATAACATGACAAGTATATGAAAAAGGTGATAAAGGACAGAAAAGTGACAATAAGGGAGCAATGTGTGCAACAATATAGAAGTAAATGGCATGGATAAAGAGACTAACATTATCACTCGAAGTTCAGCCACAGATTAAAGCCTCAGTTCACTCATAATCGAACTACAGCAGCAACACAATCATTTAAGCAGAACTTATGGTCTGTCCAAACTTCGACACGTCTTCCTCACTCTGTTCCTTCAAGCACTGGAACGAGGCCTTAAGTGTGTCTTCCCCTCTAGTGTCTTTAACATGGTTTCTAAAACATAATGAAAGGTTTCTCTGGCATCTGTAAACATCTTTTCAGGTTTGCCTTCTGAAATGGCTGTCACTCTGTTCACATTTGTTTATAAAGATTAGCAATTCTACTTAGAGACAAAGCCTGTTATCCTTAAGACCTTCTCTTCAATTCAGCCCATGACAATGTCTCATTTCACGTATGTCAATAGCATGTTGCTCAGTAGGAGCAAATTAATCATCATTGTTCAACCTGGTGAACTTGACACATCTATTAGGTTTTCACAGTGGTCACTGCGTTCTTCATCACCACTAGATGGAAAATGAAGCAAAAATACCCAAACTGGGTGCATCTTTACAGTCGTCTGAGCTATCTGAGTCGTCTCTCTGCCAAGCTTCCTTCCCTTACCCTGTCCACCACGCAATAAAAAAAGACAGAAAGAGACGAACCCACCTACACTTAAACCTGACCCAAATAACCCCACATCCCTTGAGTCTGCAGTGAATCTTGTCCGTGATTGACCGTACGTAGAGCTTTACAGGGGCGGGAAAAAGTCCCCTGCCGGGAGGCCTCCCTATGCGCCAACGCCAAAAAAACATAAGAATCGCAAAACTTTTCCTCACCACAACTACTTCAACCCAGAAAGGTCCTACTCCAGTATTCCCTTGGAACGAAACTTGGCAGAGAGAGACGAGCCAGTGTTTGACCTCAAAGTCCAACTCACCCTCCCTGTACAATAAAGCTTCTATTAAAATTTGGGTGGTGATGATGGACAGCAGTGCAACTATGCTCAGGACACAGGCAGACCAATCAATCTACATCAGACCTGCCCGTGTATCTCCATCATTTAATGATGGAAAACTTACCAACTTACTGATCTAACAATGATTTTACTCAATATCAAAAAATGTGAACACAAATGTATCTCAGATGCCAATACAGATTTTAAATGCATTCATAAAACATCATCCATGGGCTGAATAACTGCTTGAGAAAGCCAACATCACAGATTCAGCTGTGTTTCGTTTGAACTTTCCTGAGACCATTTCCTTTTGAGGCATTACAAGTGAAAAGCTGGTAAAACTTCAGTTCCAACAACACAGATATTAAATGCTCCCAGTCTCTGTTTAATCAGCACTTGAAATGCACTATGCAGAAAATCAGTCCATCCACTTCCCAGATGCAGCAGACTCACTTCTTGGTCATGTCCTGTAGTTTGAAGAGCAGCTTGCAGACTTGTGCGATGTGGGCTGCAACAGTCCTTCAGAGGTGAGGTCTGGAGATCTAGGCGGTGTCCAGGGCTTGGTGGATCAGGTCAGGTCACAACATTCCCCTTCCAGCTTAGTGCTGACTAAGGTTGGAAATATGACTTGAACAGAGAAAAAGAAAAATCATTAGCCATCAGTTAAAAGCAAACAGACTAAAGCAAACCTTCAAAATGACCTGAGATCTTACCTTTGGTTGCCGCTCTCTCACTCCCCCTGACTCTGGTGTCTGCTGCTTTCACAGACTGTGGTGGAACAGTCCAGTGCATCCATCCATGCACGGTGGAAAGTCTGCTAGGAGTCTCCAAAGTCATCTATCCATCAGTCCATTAACTCAAAACCTCATCACATTCCAGTTCTGTATTGCCTGTGGAACTCCTCCTCAGCATGTTCTGCCGTGGTCTTGTGATCTTTGCAAACTGTTCCACAGAGGTTCAGCAGTAATTACAAAGTCCAGTGTCCTGACGTACATGGAGATAGTCTGAGAAAACGCTATATTCTCCTACTGCACTTTATACCTTTTGCAGTCTAAAATCAACAGGTCGACTGCTCCGTGTCTTGGGCTCATAGACAGAAAAGTCTAAATGTAAAGGAAGAAATTAAAAAAAAAAAAAAAAAAGACAAAACAAATGATCAAGCACTACAGAGTACAAGGTTTTCTTCATCTGAGTGACAAAGTTAAATAAATTCACAATGACAAAGAAATTTAAGAAAAAGGATAACTATGAAAACAAAATTAAAAAAATAAACAAAGCGTAGACATTAATATTTAAAGTTAACCTAAAATAAATAACGTGACAAGTATATAAAAAAGGTTCTAAAGGACATAAAACTGATAACTTCGGAGCAATGTGTGCAACAGACCATGTAAAAGTAAAGAGTATGGATAAAGAGAGTAACGCCATCACTGCAAGTTCAGCCACAGAATAAAGCCTCAGTTCACTCATAATCGAACTCAAGCAGCTACAGAATCATTTAAGCAGAATTTATGGTCTGTCCAAACTTCAACATGTTTTCCTCACTCTGTTCCATCAAGTGTCTCCTCGCTGAATAACCACTTGAGAAAGCCAACATCCCAAATCCAGCTGTGTTTCGTTTGAACTTTCCTGAGACACTGTCCTCTTGAGGCATCACAAGTGAAAAGCTGGTAAAACTTTGAGTGGTCACAGTTTGTGCTTAATCAGCACTTGAGCTTCATTACACAGAAAATCAGCCCATCCACTTCCTAGATGCAGCAGACTCACTTCCTGGTCATGTCCTGTAGTTTGAAGAGCAGTTTGCAGACTTGTGCGATGTGGGCTGCAACAGTCCTTCAGAGGTGAGGTCCGGAGATCTAGGCGGTGTCCAGGGCTTGGTGGATCAGGTCAGGCCACAACACTCCCCTTCCAGCCTTCCTTAAGGTTGGACATAAGACTTGAACAGAGAAAAAAAATCATTAGCCATCAGTAAAAAGCAAACAGACTAAAGCAAACCTTCAACATGACCTGAGATCTTACCTTTGGTTGCCACTCTCTCACTTCTCCTGACTCTGGTGGAACACTCCAGTGCCTCCATCCATGCAGGGTGGAAAGTCTGCTGGGAGTCTCCAAAGTCATCTATCCATCAGTCCATTTACTCAAAACTTCATCACATTCCAGTTCTGTATTGCCTGTGGAACTCCTCCTCTGCATGTTCTGCCGTGGTCTTGTGATCTTTGCAAACCCTTCCACAGAGGCTCAGCAGTGATTACAAGTCTAATGTCCTGACGTACATGGAGACAGTCTGAGAAGACGCTACTGTCTCCTACTGCACGTTACACCTTTTGCAGACTAACGTCAACAGGTTGACAGCTCCAAAAGTCCAAATGTAAAGCAAGAAATTAAAAAAACAAAACAAAACAAATGATCAAGCACTACAGAGTTCAAGGTTTTCTTCACCCAAGTGACAAAGTTAAATAAATTCACAATGACAAAGAATTTTAAGAAAAAGGATAACTATGAAAACAAAATGTAAAAAAAACCCATACACATAATTATGTAAAGTTAAGCTAAAATAAATAAAATGACAAGTATATGAAAAGGTGCTAAAGAATGGAAAGCTGACAATTTGGAAGAAATGTGTGCAACAGACCATGTAAAAGTAAACAGCATGGATAAAGAGAGTAACACCGTCACTGGAGGTTCAGCCACAGATTAAAGCCTCAGTTCACTCATAACTCCTGCAGCTACACAATCATTTAAACAGAACTTATGGTCTGTCCAAACTTCAACATGTCTTCCTCACTCTGTTTCTTCAAGCACTGGAACAAGTTCTCAACTGTATCTTCCCCTCTAGTGGTTTTGACATGGTTTCTAAAACATAGTGAAAGGTTTCTTTACCATCTGTAAACATCTTTTCAGGTTTGCCTTCTGAAATGGCTGTCACTCTGTTCACACTTTTTTAATAAAGATTAGCAATTCTACTTCAAGACAAAGCCTGTTATCCTTAAAACCTTCTCTTCAATTCAGCCCATGACAATGTCTCATTTCACATATGTCAATAGCACATAGCTCAGTAGGAACAAAATATCATAAAGCTTCTATCAAAATTTGGGTGGTGGTGATGGACAGCCATGCAACTATGCTCAGGACACAGGCTGAATAGTATTTAAAAAAAATAAATAAATAAAATAAAATCTTACTTCGGAGGATCCCCAATCGATCAACATCAGACTTTCCCGTGTATCTCCATTTAATGATGGAAAATTTACTGACCTAACAATGATTTTACTCCATATCAAAAAATGCATTTAAATGCATTCATAAAACATCATCCATGGGCTGAAAAACTGCTTGAGAAAGCCAACATCAGAAACACATTTACAACCAGATCGGAATAGCAAAGTTCTATCAATTATTCCATTTAGACCAGTCAAAATACAGGCAAGTCATTATCAAAGTCTTGGTCCTAATCAGTTATGATGATATTAGAGATGTTATCACTAGGAAATAACAAGGTTAATCAAAAGATTAAAAGAATTCACAGGGAAGCACATGTGGAGACAGGAAAAAAAAAAACAAAAAAAACCTAACAGTAATCACTTCTATGTACAGTAGACCTATGACACATATATTCTTGTCTTACTTCAGTTGTGAAGACACACTGAAGCATAATGACTTAGCTTCTTACCCTAACCTGACGTTCACTATCCAAACTGAAAATTGAAAGGAGTGTCTGACTTATCAAAATGCCTGATTATTTTTCTTTTTTTTCTTCAAACAGCTGCCTGTGTTATTTGTCTTTCCACCCTTGTGACTATGGTCAGAAGTTCAAGTTAATTTGTCTTATCTGAAGCAATTTGTCATGTGACATAACTGCTGATAGATATCACTGTATATTCTGCCAATCATCTGACTGCTTTGGAAATTTGGTGTTTAGGTTGATCTGATCTGCCAATAAAGCTATGGGGAGGGGGTGGCAGGCCAAAATCAGGCCTAACACAGGGTCCCCAAATCAGCCCACATAAAGCTAATGGGGGATGGGGAGGGGAGAGGCCAAAATCAACCATATTAAACAGAGAGAGACAGGCCCTAAACACCCCCAATGCTGGGTCCCCATATCAACCCCTAGCAGGCTGATTAGAGAGAGGGAGAGAGAGAGGTGTGTGAGTGTGAGTCTGTGTGTGAGACAGAGAGAGACAAAAGGACAGAGACTGGCACAGCAGCCGAGGCAAGGTAAAGGGATGGCACGGTGGCCGAGCAAAAACCAGATACCACAAACCTCTTGAAAACTCTAAAACTGGACGGACGGACAGCAGCCAGGTTGGAAGGATGGACAGGAAGAAATTCTGTAGGTGGAAAAGTTATGGCGCGGCGGCCAGACATCCCAGCATCAAAAAACTGAACGTCGCATACCTCGTATAGCCTCTTGATCCCACGTGGTCAAAATCGACGAGCAAAGAATAATCAAACAATGATCAAACAAACAACCGCCCGACCAACACAGAGAGAGACAACCGATGGCAGCCATACTGGATGGACAGGAACAAATTCTGTAGGAGGAAAAGTTATGACATGGCAGCCAGACATCCCAGCATCAAAGAAATGAAACGTATATCACGTATAGCCTCTTGATCCACTGTGGTCATCGACGCTACAAGGTTGAGAGAGGGTTAGAGTGCAAGAGAGTGTGCAAGGGAGAGAGAGTGACACACGGGCAAATGGTCGGGCGGAGAAATAATTATGGCATTATAGTGTGTGAGACAGAAAGAAAAAGAGGGTGAGACAGATTGGCACAGTGGCCGTGTGTGTGTGTGTGTGTATGTGTATGTGTGTGTGTATGTGTGTGTGTGTGGGCGTGCTTGTGTGTGTGTGTGTCTCTTGCACACACACACAAACACGCCCCAGCAGCATAATAAAAACTTCACTTACAATTAGTTGATTAATTCTCATGCTGATCTGTTTGTGGACCTGAAAGAAGAAGAAGGAGAAACAGCTCAGTCCGAGTCTGCAGGTCAGAGCCAGTTCACCTGTGAAGACACGGAGTGGACTTATCCTGTCCAACACTCACACTCTGTGAACATCAGTTCACTGAATATAAATCCATCTGTGTGAAGCTTTATACATACACCTCACACTGATCAGGGAATTATAATTTCTCCTGCTGTTATCGAGCTTATGGAAGCTTCCTGTCATAGTTATTGATCATATTGGAGACTATGATGTGTGAGTGAGGATGACTGTGGTGCAGCTGAAAGATGAAGATTTTCAGACTGACTGCAGGTGGTTTAGAGATCGGCAGCGTTTCACTCTTTAAATATTGTTTATAGATTAAATTCTGCTCAACGAGTAAAACGGAAATTCAACACTGATCAAACTGATGATGGTATTTTACTGTCTGAGCTTCACTCAGAGCGAACCACCGCCCTCAGGTTCGCCTTCACCCAGGCCGCTGTTGCACCTGTGAGCCAAAGCAGCAGGTGCGCTCCAGACAGCCACAGTCCGCGCGCACTGACCTGCAGTTCCAGACTCTAATATAACAAATAAATATTTATGTGGGTAAAAACTCTGAGGACTTACAGGCCTGTCTCCACATTTCCCTGATAACCTGAGCACCTGGGAGGTGAACTGAGGGTTTACTAACCGTGAACTGAGGAGGCCGAAGAGGCCTAATTATCTGCGGCTGCGCTGTCCCGCGTGTCATATTCATGAAATATTTACTACAGAACCAGGTGAGCTCCACCTTAAAACATAACCCCAGGTGGCACCGTAAACAACGTGACTGTTTAAGGAACCATGTCCTTCGCGCGCTTGTTGGGGCTCGTCTGAAATCATGGACTGAAATGTTGTGTGTACTCACTTTTCCTAGAAAGTCCAGAAAGCCGTTTCCAAGCCGTCTGTCCAAGGTGAGCGGTGCAGATGGAGACACGCGCACTGAGGCTGTGTGCGCGAGCGTGTGCGCGGGCGTGAGCACAAAGTGGCGTCTGTGGCTCACAGGGTGGAAAGGCCCCGGGCGCCTCTGTTGCAGAATCAGAAGAACAGAGATTCACAGGCTGATACACCTGGTCTGTTTCCCTCAGTGTGTTGGCACTGTCTCCATACTCAGTCAGAAACTCGGTGGAAGTCTGCGTTCCGCGCACACGCGCTCTCCTCTCCCCTCCTCCATACCGGCGCGGTAATGGCGGACTCGGTGCAGCTCCTGGTGGTCACAGTGGTACCCTGGTTTAGTTAAACTCCGAGCTGAAACCAGCTCCAACACTCGGCTCAGCGTCCGGTTCGCGCACACGCGTTCTTCTCTCCTCTCCTCCAAACCAGCGCGGTAATGGCGGACTCGGTGCAGCTCCTGGTGGTCACAGTGGTACCGTGGTTTAGTTAAACTACAGCTGGAACCAGCTCCAACACTCGGCTCAGCGTCCGGCTTTATCAGGTTTTACTCACTTTGACTCAAAGTCCCGGGTTTTCACCTGATGAACAACAGTATTTCACAGATTTGAATAAACTCACAACCAGCGTCTCCCTGTCCACCTGTTTCTAGCGTTCTCCCGGCCTTCACCTGGCCTTTTTAAGCCCCACCCCTCCAACAACCAGGTGGGTCGTCATCTCTGATTGGCTAATGATTGGCCAGTGATAATTGAGCCAGACCATAATATCACATGTATAACGAAACGAAACAGAGAAACTAAGGAGTGTGCCATACTGAAAAATTTGGTATGATCCCATACCAAGTAAATACAGGGCCAGTACTGCTGATACCAGTACCATTATCAATACTTTTTTACTCAGAAAAGCAGCTTATCTACGTTTGTGTAGGGCGGAGCAATGCGTCATAATGACGTGAATGCAATATTCAAACGAATGAAAATTGAAAATTTGAATTTTTATGATCACTGAATGATTTTGTGATTTTTCCATTTTCAATTAGTTGATCATGATTATGATCATAATAAAACACAGGACAAAGATTTTAGGCAAATAAAAAATACTTTTTAAGTCAAAATTAAAATTTTACTTTTTCAGTTAAGATTTTTGTTCAGTTTTTAACAGAAGAGGGCAAATTAAAAAAAAGTGTAAATAACTAAACAAAAGCAAAAACTACTATTGGCTGCCATTCACAGCCTTTGGCTAAGGTCTCCTTTTGGGCCCTGTCCCCTTGTTTAGAGTCACAAATTTATAGGTTTTTGTTCAGAAACAATAGCATGTTTACATTTTTCCCTTTTATTGCACTTGCTGCAATTGCTGACCACTAAATCTGCTACTGTTACTATTTTTATCCTTTTTATATTTGACTTTTACTGCAGTTAGTATGACTACTGTTATCACTGCTAATCACAGTAATAATTTGCCTGCACTATGTCAGGACACTGGAATCCTCACAGGACTTTGGTTTCTCTTGTTTTCTTGTATGCTGATGTTTTGCCTTTGGGAAATTTTCGGAGCACCTCACAGCTGCTCCAACAGGCTCATTATCAGCAGATTCGGGCCTGTCAAACTACTGCTATTTATTCAAAACCCAAACATGATATCGCCAAACAAATTTCACCGTCAAAGCCACGAGACCTTAAGGGATACAGTGATGTATTTTTTTTTGTCCTAGTGTCAAAAATGTGGATAATACAGCGAGTTTAAAAAAGAGTATTTCTGCTTTTCTCCAAAAATCCTCTTCTCGATTTACATTGGAGTCAATGGAGCAGATGAGAGCGACTCATGTCGGCAAAAGGCAGACTATTCAAAAACCGTAAATCCTACTGATAAAGTAAACACATTGTGAGAAATAAGACAAGTGTGGCTACAAAGTTGGAGAATATCACTGCTGTCGAGTAAAATTTGTGGCTGTAGTCGTCATGTGAAGAAAAAATTTCTGAGACTTTTTTAAAAGCCTCTACACTCTAAGCTCCCACTCCTGGCTGGAACATTCCATAATACACACCCATTGTAAACTCTGAACTTTTCCAAAATCACTCATGATCATTAAAGGCTCACCATTCAAAAACTACACAACTTAGGAAAAAAGCTGAATACACCTCGAATACACAAGACTTGTGTCTACATTTTAAAGTTTGAATGATGTGGATTATTCATAGTTTAAACACAGTAATAAACACAGAAAACAAATTAGCAGTTGCATTTCAATGGTGTTGTCTTTACACTGAGTATTTCTGCAGCTGTTTGAGAACAAACAGCCTGCAGACTGGTCACCATGGCCACTGGAGTGGCCTCAGCTGGCTTGTCAAGGTGTTTTAATGGACCCTGTTGATGGATGACTCCATTACTGTACCACAGCATGCTGTGTCACCTCCAGCTGCACACATCACTGGCAGGTTCCCCTCCCCATCTAAGGATGTTGTCTTATTGTTTGCACTGGAGCAAATAAATATGTTTAAAAATAACAAACCAAAAAAAATGTCTCCTGCAGGAATACTTCCTGATGTCAACAGAGGCGTTTGATTACAGTGAGCGGTCACGGGAACTGAGGCAAGTGTTGTTGACCACAGTGATGACAGGGCCTACATTCTGTTAGAGATGGCCTCAACATGACGCTCTGTCCGGAGGATACAAACCACAGCAACCAGAGCTGAAAAGAGGTCAGGCAGCTGCTCTTTCATTTGAAAAAAGGAGAGAGGAATCGGCTGAGGTAAAGCCACCACAACAAACAAGGTATGGCCCAGATCAAGGTGCTCCCCCATCGTCGTCCTGCACGCTATCTGAACCACATTAGTCAAGCTTGAAAAGACTCCCCCGCTCCCCCCCAAGAATACTGAGGCTGGATGAGCAGCAGGGTGGCAGATGAAACGCAGGTAAAGTGGAAAAAAAAAAGGGAAAAGACAAAGTTTCAAATTTTCTGTTCTGTTGGAGACAAAGGCCAAGACTTTTTGTCTGCATGCAGCCACATGAGCTTGATCACTAATAAATCCCAGGTGTTTGTGGCTGTGAGGTGTTAAATCTGAAGGGTCCTGCCCTCTGTGGCCTCAGGGCAGCGCTGAGCTGTGCAGGGGAGAGGACCCAAGAGACCTGACCGTACTGTCACACAAGATCAGATGTTGCATTTATTTTGTTGCTTGAAAGTATAGGACTCATTTGTTTCACTTAAAGATACATTTCAATGGTATACAAGATGCCGGTCTTTGTTGTTCCTTGAGTCTAGTAAATTGTGTAAAGTCAATGTGAGAGTGTTTCTGTGTTTGCTGGGGTGCATTCCCATGAAATACGCTAAAGGGCATTCACTCTCAGATTGATACAGCTCCACAGATACCAACAGGGGTCCTCTGAAATGGGGTGATAAAAAATTTACTGCTTTACAATAAATTTTTCACTGACAAAAAAACTTGGACTGTGCCAGTTAGTGAGGTCTAGCAAAGGAGAAGATGTTTGGGTTAAAAGGATTTATAAAACCTAAAAAACAATTCCTCAGATTTTTGCAAACACTTAATTGAATATTACCTGCTACCAAAATCTTTCCACTCACACATAAACTTTTATTTCACCTTGACTGATTGTTTGTATATGTTCCCATTTTTAGAGCAAGAACAAAACAGAACATGACTGGAGGGGGCAAATATCATTCAATGTGCTGATTAGATCTGCAGTGAACCAGGATATGAAGCTTGAATGAATGTGGTCAGGAGACTCCTAAATTACCTCTCGACTCTGCACTCAGGCTTACAATAACAGACTTGTAATTCATTCCTTTAGGCAAATTCAGCAATGCAAACATGTAAATTAAGATGAGCAGCCAGTTTCCTTTTCCAATTACGCCTTTCATTTAGTTTTATTCCAGTTTGTTACGTTGCCAGAAAACTACTGCTGCAATCTAAACAGAAATCCAACAGAAATAAATCAAACGCCTCTTGACAAGAAGGGCAGGAAACGCACATTTGCTACAGACTACAAACTGTTTAAATTTCATGGCGAAGGAATGTGCCACTTATCTGCTCAGGTTGTTAGTGCCCTATGTGAAACAAGGAAGTGGTAGTGTTGCAGTTTCAGCCGTGTATAGGGTGTTTGTTGCAGGCAGAAACGTGAGAAACTGAGCCCCACTAAACCCAGCTGAACCCCACTGAGCTGTCAGGCACCTGTTTTCCGCAAACGCCAGCGAGCTTTTGCACCTCACAATAACACCCTCCACTTGCAGCCCATCCCACCTTCCCCACCCCCCCAAAGCTGAAATCTTTTCCTCAAGGGATTCGGACTCCTCTTATCACAGTTCCACGGATCTCTCTCCTGGATTATTCCCATCCTGCACAGTGACTAGTGGGTGCCAGCAGGCCACGACTGCAGACACAGATGGGAGTCCAGGCCTGTGATGGCTTCCATATGTCACACTGCTCTTGTGAGTCTGTGCTTTTTTTTAATGTTTTTCTTTCCATCTCTCATCTCTTTCTCTGTTTTGCTCTTTAAAATGCCCTGAGCAGCGAGGGAGAGGTGAGTGCCGTCGAGGTTGGAGAGGGTCAAACGTGATGCCCATTAATACATTTCAGCGCAAAGCGGGGATTCAGTCTCAGCTTGAAGCCTACCTTTCACTGAATGATTATTGTGAGGTTAAAGACTGCAAGGTTAAAACGACCACATTTTACTGCCAAAAAGCCAACAGGAGATAATTTGTACGTTTTGGAGTGCCCCCAGTGTCCACTGGGGCCTTGGAATTGGACCCATGGTGAGATTTCCCACCATAACTCCTTCCTCCATTAACTGTCACAGGCTTTAGACGTCTTAAAGTCGCCCTGGGGACACTGTGACATGGCTCTGTGTTGTTCCATGGTAAATATGAACCAATCGGAAGCTGAAAAGCTCATTTTGACATTGCAACACTGGGAGGTTTCCCCATCTTGACTGACACACGAGAACACTAATATTCCCTGCCTGATTATAATCCCTGTAGTCGACCTCATTAGCCAAGCATCCGCATTGAACCCTGGCTGAGTCGGGTCCAGGAGCTCAGCTGTCAGTCAACACCTTTTTCTTCAAACAAAGGGCATCAGGGAGAAATAATCCAGCTCTCTCTCTGGAGCTTATGAACAGCCTGTTTTGGGATTTGTGCAGACTTATGCATGTAAGCATGCACGCACTTATAACACGTTATCTCGGTGTCTAAATGTTTTGGGACACAATCAAACAGAAAAGCTTAACATGCACATGTGAAAGAAATAGAAAAAAACAATATACTGTAGGTCTCAGGAGTTGAAAGTTCTGTTTTACTCCAAGTGAGGGAATTAATTTCAGTTCCTTTATCACTGCACTTTGACTCCCAGAACACGGCCCAGATCTCTGCAGGAACAGTCCAAACCAAAACCAGCTATGCTTTTCTCTGTAAACCTCTCCCATGAGCCCTCACACAAAGTAATTCATTGTATATAAACCGCATGTTAATGCAAATGAACACTTATACGTTCAGGTTCACATCCCCGAAGAATGCAATAAAGCCTCCACTTTCCATACTAAAAGAATTAGCTGAATTCCACGAGGTTCAGATTCTGGACAAAGGTTGGAATGAGGTTCTCCTGTGAACTTTGGGTCGTCTTTCTGTAGATGTCTCGCCATTCATCCCCAACTTTGATTAACCACTTCAAGCAAACACATCAGCATTTAAAGCAACATGATTTCAGAGCCCTTCTCTGCACATCATGGAGCAAAATAACAACCTATAAAATGACACTGGCTACAGGCAGTCTGCCGCTTCAAAACACAGAGCTGCCACGGTGATTTACGGCGTGCTCACTTTTCCTGAGGGTGACAGCAGAGACAGAGGGAAAGAGTGATTCGGGCCTTTGTGAGGTCCTCTCATAAAAGGTTGAGCGATGAGACCCCACTGCTCTCATAACATTCCTTTGTTGTTTGGGTAACATACCTAAACAGAAAATGATACGCCATTCACGGCATTTGCAGTGTCACCAAACACTGACGCTGCTCACCATCATGCGCGTCTTCATGAAAGAGGGCTGAAGTGGCTTTTCATGGGAAATTCACATGGACAGACAGCTTTAAGCTGAAATGCAGAGAGAAAACAAACAGTTGTACTTACACTAATTCAATAATCTCCCTTTTCTGCATTCTCTGTCCACGTTCTGTAACTTTATAGCTCAGCAATGTGAAGCAAATTGTGACTGTGCCAGTGCTTTTTTCTTTGAGTTGAGAGAGTGCCACAGACATGAAAAACAGACAGACGATAGACAGATGGGCAGTCTGAGTGTAAGAGAGCTTTTTTTACATATCTGTGTGTAGCCTGAACCGAACCCATTTCGCCCCTACAAACAGGCATGGGAGGCCGGCACATACTGCCATGTTAATATGAAATGCTGCAATGCCAGTGCAGTGGCATGGTGGGCTGCTCCTTACTCCCTCATGCCTGTGCATTCAATCTAGCACTGCTGGACCGCCGCCTGGGAAACAGATGGCAGGGAATAACACTGTCACCCACCCTGAACACTGACATCCTGGACCAGGCCTCCGCCACGCACTTTGCTATCTGTCTGTTTGCATTGCCTCTGAAATCCCCCCCTTTATCCAGACAGAGCCATCCCCAGATTAGGAGATATACATGAGTGAAACTGACTGGACAGCTGAGCCTCATTAGCCAAACATAAGCTTCCATTTTACAATGAGTCCGTTTGCTCTCAGTCGTTTAAGTGTCCCTGCAGCTCTGATGGGTGGCTTTTGTTTTGTTTGTTTTAGGTTCAGGACAACGGGACAGATGACTAGAGAGTGAGCCCGTGTGAGCTCTGAGCTCTTCAGGAGCTGGAAGAGGAAGGCGGAGGTCTCTTTATTCGCTGACTGCATTTAAACAATTAGACAATTAACTAGTTAAGAGGGATCAATTGGTCTGAGGATTAAGACCAAATGGACATGCTGAAATACTTTAGATTAGAAAAAGATTACAAAGGGAACATAATGTTCTAACACTGATTTAAAAGGAAATAAGCCTAACCCTTACACAAACTCAAAGCTGACATTCAATAATGAAGCTACAGTTCAGGTTCCAGTTGCCCAGAACAGTAGCAAAGGCTAGGAAGCTTACATATTATAAAATTTATTTTTATGTTTACATCAAACAACATTGTTATTATCTATAATACATAATAATTAATATGTTCACTAAATTACCACTTTGCTGCTCGAAAAGAGTCAATAACAGACATTAAAAGTACACTAATCAACATTTTCTGTTAATTATGGCTCTGTCTTTCAGCTCTGTTTTGGTTCATTAATAACTCACATAATTTTCAGCAGAAACCTATTGTATCCTACCTGCCAGCACCAAGAATGACCAAAAGGAGAGCTGAAATTAAACTGAAAGCTGAAATTACATACTGGACTTACATTCATCTGGGAGCCAGAAACACAGCCACAAATGAATGTAAAGTCCAAGTCTGCTGGATGGTTAAATGGCCAACGGTTAACTAACACATTTGTCATATTAGCTTTATAAGGTGAACATATGTCAGTGCTGTGTTTATAGCTGGCTTCTGCTACCCCCAAAATTATCCAAAAAATCCATTAATGCAGGCTTTTAAAGAATATTTTACAAAAACAATATTAAAAAAAGATAAAAATGGACATCAAGATGTGATATTTCCAAGACCAAAAGAAGGTGTTTGGGGAGAAAATAATCTTAAAGGAATTTGCATGCTCCATTTAATGTTTTAGATAGCAGGGATTTATGAATCCTGGCATCTCTGCAGTGCTGCAGGAACAGCCTGGGCCTCTGATATTACACAGCTAACCCAGTCTCTGATTAACCTATTTTCACACTAAATGAGGATAACATCAAATCATTTATAAACAAATGTGGACAAGACAAACCAGCCCACTCTAAACCTCTCAGCTCATAATGGTTATATTATGCTAATATATGCTCAGTAAAAAATCTTGCACTGTAAACTAATAAAATATTCAATTCAAATCAAAGCCAAGTTCATTTTGAAATGTACCTATATTCAGGATTAAAGTACGAGCTATAGTATAGCAACTTAACAACCCTGAAGTCACAAGAACAATTTCTCTGTCAGATTTTTTTCAGTGTGGGGAACAGTCTCTTCTGAATGTGTAGCTCACTGTTGTTCAGAGCCTTGTCAGCAGCACGAGTCCGTTTTAATATCAGCCTGTTAGCTCCCCCCACCCCACCAGCACTTCTAATCTGGTTGGCAGGAAGTGATTTGATCTTGGTGAAAAGCGGAGCATCTAAAAATCTAATAGATTGGGACATGAAGTGCGGCATCAGCCATTTAACCTTGTGTGTTCATGCTGGTTTTGAGAGTGGGAGATAGTGACAGCAGGTGTTTTGCCCCTTGGCACCTCTTCATGGCCTATGGCAGTGTTCTCATCTGCCTCTGTGATTTCTGTGAGGCAACAGGTAAACACAGCCCAGCGTGCAGACTAAAGTGACAGGGAAGTGTTCTGGAGGCCCGGTTTATTTAACAAGTTAACAAGTTAATTAAAGGATAATTTCAGTTTATTACGCCTTTGCTCAGAAATCTGGCCATCTTATTTTTTTTTTTTTTTTTTAGTTATGATAACATGCAAACCAAAGTATTTGCTGGGATCTGGCTGTTTCCAGGACAAAAAATTGTTTAACCAGATAATCTAAAGCATTTTATCTGGAGATAAAACTGTAAGTAAGCACAAACAAAATGTTGGTAAAAGTCCCCTTATTGTACAGGAAAACTATGCGTGTGCAAAACTGTTTAACAGTATGACTGCTCATGTTTATTGCTTTGCTCCTGAAAGCTGTGAGAAATTATTTGATAATGTTATTATCCACAATTATGAAATGATCATAAAAACTACTAAGTCAAAAGACCCAGAATTATTCCTTAAAGAAACCTGTTAGTATGTTACCTGGTCAGTTCAGTTAAATTACAGAGGGATGAAACATAATCCTCACTTTTTTAAATAAAGAGGCAATAAAAACAATTCACAGTAAGGTCTGTGAATTAATCAGGACAATAATTTCAGAATACGACTCAAGGTCCCGTCACTAGGTATTTCCAAAACGTTCGACTAATGGGGGAGAAACCCTTGGAAAAAAGTTGGTAAGTGGACTTTAATTTTGGGTTGTCCTGATTTGAGCAAACTACTGTTCCTAACGTCAGGAATGCTGTTCATTGCTTTTGAGTCAGAAACCCCAGGAGACAAAACAAGAGCTATCAGGATGAGTACATATGACTGCGAGTAAGTAGGAACCTTGATTTTCTTTGATTTGGCTGAACCGACCCATTAAATATACCACAAACAATGTAAAGTATTGCTGAAATTCTTTCTGGAAATAGACAGATTCTGTTTACGCAATTTGGTTGCAGTGACTCACATTATGAAAAGGGGGATTTTCCAAAAGTCACTCACCTCCCTTTTGATCAAAATCAGACAATAACAGTCTCCTTTTTTAAAGAAAAATTCACTCAGTCTTCCATTGGCAGCCAAGCTAATCAAATTCCAAAATAAACAAAAATATTTCTGACCACACTCAAAGTTGTCAAATGTCAAGACTTTTCAGTTAGTTTCCTCTGGTTTGTATATGTGTATATATTAACACCTCTGAAGGTTTAAAAGTAGTGTAACATGTCTTCATATGCAGGTGACTCATATTTACATCTGCCGCTTTCACTTCTCAGTTGGTGTTTGAACCTTTTCAGACTTGCTCACAGGGCAAAATGTCAGAATACCCCAGTGACAGTCTCCATGTCTCATTTTCCTCTGGACCTTGACTGGAGTCCCTGCAGTGTCTTATATCTCTCACCTCCCCAGTTTTGTGCGAAACCTGTCACGCCACCGGGGAGGCCGTCCTCACCTGAAAACCATCGGCGCACAGACCACCAAAGGTGCCTTTAACTCAGAAATATTGTTCCCTGCACACGACCCATCAGGGGAGTGTCGAGACAAGAGGGATATTTTGGAGGAATCTTCTCGGCCTCAGTGGCAGGAAATCAGTGTCCCTTTTTTTCTACAGGTGGCTTCACATCTGGAATCTCCAGCTGCAGGAGAGCGTGGATCCGGAAGGGCAGATGGATGGATGCACTGTGGCTGGTGGAAGTCCTCATTACCCGACCACATCCTTCTAGAGGAGTTTTCCTATTGAGGCCATTAATCCTTGGCTGCTTCAGGGGTCGTATGTCACTTCTAGTCCATCACTCCCTCGTCTGCCACACCATCTCACACACACACACACACACACACACACACACACACACACACACACACACACACACACACACACACACACACACACACACACACACACACACACACACATAATGTCTGGCAGGCCCAGAGAGACAGACTTGTTGTGATGGGTCTGAGTTAGCCATGCGTGAGGAGCCAATAGGATGTTTTCATCACTGGGAGAGGTGCAGCGACAACAGACAGAGTGGTAACCTCAACAGGTCAGTCAGACTCATCTGCTATACCTGCAGTGTCTCCTCAGATCAGGCACTGAATATGCTACAAAACCTGGAGATTTTCGTTTAATGCCTACAGTATACAGTATCCTAACACATACCTGGCATGTAGCAAGAATTTCATTTACAAGTAGCAGACATACAGAAAAATATCTCAGTTTACTTTGCTCCGTTAACCTCTTAATAGCAGAGATGCTCTTTCTAACTTATCATTCATACAAAAAAACATGAGAATTGTTGACCTCTCCGCCACAGAAAAGGTAAAGATCAGTTTGAACCTTTTAAGGAGCCAAACATATACTGCAAGATGACAAAAGATTATAGAATAGAATAGAATAGAATGCCTTTATTGTCATTATACGTAAGTACAACGAGATTAAGCCACCACCAGTATCAGTGCAAAAGCAGTGTAAAATAAGATAATAAAAGATCTGAAGTATAAAATAAAATATATCAAAATACATCAAAGTGTCACCAAATCATGTGGGAGTGAAAAACTTCAGCTCTTGTATTGTGCAAAGTGCGGATGTAGAATGAAGATAAGCGAGAAAAAAAAAAATCCAGTCTGAACAGGAGAAAATATGTCATCCTCCCCACAAAGAGCACTGCCTCGCTGCTTTTCTTGAGATAAAATTGCTTACATGAAAATTCACCTGCTAATGAATCAGCCAATGCCAGAGGTGAAAGCTTACATTTTTATAAGACATTGTAGTCTTTTTACAAAATTAATATTCACAGGACAAAACACAAGTTATGATGGGCATATATTAATGTATTCAATCAGTAAAAGGTTCAGTTTGGTCTGCATGTGACTGTGATGCCTATTTATAGAAAGTGGAAAATTATTTTTAAAATGCCTTACTTTTGTATTATAACATTATATCCAACCATTTGTTAATCCCATCCCTCAAACAGCAAATGTTCCACTCACAGATAAACAACTGTAACTAGGCACAGCAGGCCTGTCAAGATTCAGATCTCCACTGCGTGGAAGGCAGTTTTGGATGCTACTGGAGTTGAGGCTAACGTTAGCATCTCTGTCGTGGTCTTTATTGGATTTGGGGAAGTTTACACTCCAGCAGGCCCAGCCAACTACACAGGATGGCATTACATTTAATCTTAAAAGCCTTTCCTCTTGTAATGCTAAAAGTGAAAACATAACAGCCAAACAGGGTTATGTCAGAATGAAATAACAGTCTGATCCTGCATTTTTCATCATCACATTTATAATAGTAGGCCTGACTAGTTCAACCTTGCAATGCTGTTCTTCATTTCTGTGTCTGCTGGATGGAACATCACCTGGTCAGGATGGTGACTTTTTTGCCTGGGATATGCAACGTCAGCCTCAGTCTTTTAGCTCGAAATCATGTATGAAGTCATCGAGTCCGTATTTAAGACCCTTTTACAAAATTCTCATTTTACGAGTCAGCTGGAAACAGCATTGACAGCATTTTCAAACAACTCATTAAGCTTAATTAGCAAGCCGGCTACAGCTGATGAAATCTGCTAGCTACTTTTGTCTCTGTGTGAAATCAAGGCCCCATTGTTTAAAAAACTGCCAAGAATTTGGAGCGCCACCATTTTCATTGTGAACTACATATATACCAGGTGAGAAGGGAAAGCTTCACAGCAGCAGAACTAAGATTAAATTTTAGACCTGATTTATTAGACAAGTAAAAATATCCCAAAGGCCACAACAAAATGCCCATCCCCAGCCAAGGTCCACAGAGTAATGATTAATATCTTCAGGCTAATGTTATGTTTTTAATTACACTATTATGGTACAAAAATAGAAAAAACACCTTGAGCTACATTATAAAATCCTGTTGTCCACTTTTAACCAGTTATTGTACAGTGCACATGAATTCTCCAGAAGAAACAATCTGTCCCTGGGGATTTTGAAAGCCCAGGACACGGCAAAGTAGTGATGAGTGAACCAGCTGTCCTCTCTGCCTCTTAAGCCCCATGTGGAAGTGCACACACGCACAGCTACCTCTCATCTGCCTTTCTGCTTCCCTGATCTCCCACTTGTTTAATGTGTGTCTGCTTGGAGGGAACAGAGTAATCTTCCTTCAATGTCAAACATGGCACATCCACTCTTCCATCTCCCCTCCCGAGTGTACAAGCTCCCGTCTTGGGAAACACGATATCACGTCAAAACAGTAGAAGCACAGAAATAAGTTATGGGCTGAAAGTGCCTGGGATCCCTTGAAAGTGCTCAGTGACACAAAAAAAGATGACAGTCCTCTGCTTTCTTTTACAACTGGCAGCTGCTCTTGGCCCGTGAACCTCGAGATAATTGGTTTTGTTTGCGGGTGCTGAATCATTTTTTCAGACTATTTTTCATCACAGCTGTGGCTTTAATGCCTCACTCCTACATGCTGCAAACATACGAAGCACTTCATAGACGGGAAGTATTATCTCACAGACTCCTCACTTTTGGCCCAGAATCACACCATGCACTTATCTGCACGTACGCTGTGAGTGAAATCTTACTCTGACCACCTGCTGTTACTGCAGCACTACTGCAGGCAGCACTGTATTCCTAAAGTCGAACTGAAATTGCAATTCTTCTCACTTTTTGTGTGAGGAGATACAAACTATAATGATACTACAGCTACTGTGCACATTTTTTTTTTTTAATTTCTGTACAGAGAATATACCATTTTCAGACATATTTGTGAAAACAGCGCCTAAGCGTGAATGGCATAAATAAATTAAATGATGTGGCTCCTTTAGACCTTCCAGATTTTACTGGATCCCATGGGATCAAATTTGGATCATGCGCAGAGTAATTCTAAGGTGTTTGTGGCACTCAGAAAAAATTATTTACTCTTTTACAGCTGCTCCTTTTCTACTGATTGTGTATGCAGTGTAGACATGATACAAGTTTGACCACTTCGTATTGTGTCTTTACTTGTAGGGTTGAATGCATCGATCAGTCACTGATCAGTGTGTACTGATTTATTCTCAAATATGAATTTTAATTTCAGTTTCGACTTTAATGTCACAGTTGTTACTCAGCGCACTGACAAAGTCTCATTTTTGTTAGATGTTATTCTCTCTCTCTCTCTCTCTCTCTCTCTCTCTCTCTCTCTCTCTCTCTCTCTCTCTCCGTGTGGTTTGGTTGTAGTAAAAGATTCTGTTCAGGAAGTTCAGTCAGAACATTAATGCAGGTCATAAATCAGCTGCTCACTGCTGGATTATCGAAGAACATCCTATGAAGCAGGCGTTTGGAGCATGTCCAACTCCTGAACAAAGAGCTGCCTATCTCTCTCTCTCTGCTCAGGCAATGCACTTGTTAAACTCTGCTTGACGCTCGTCTTTTTCGGCTTCCCGTAGGCCAGTATCGCAAACAAAACTTTCGTCTTGCCTTTTAAATGCTTTTTCTGCTCTTTTCTCTCTCCTCTCTCTCCCTCCCGCTCCCTCTCTCTCTTTCTAATTTGCTGGTCACAGTTAGAAGCCAGCCAAGTGGGACTTGGTCAGTAATTGGAGTCTCTGCAGTGACTGCCTACAGCACAGCTCCGAACGATGCACTGGGGAGGCTTCCAAGGGAAAACTCAATAAGCTCTTCACACTTAAGTGTAGTCATCATTACAATTTTTCCACTGTAGTGAACAGTACACAACCTGTTGGCAACGCCTTCAGATAGGAAAAAGTATGTTAAAATACTAGCATTGTTTGCGTTTGGTTGTATTTCTTTCATCTCACCTCTATTTTAAATTATCCTTCAGTCATTTCCCACGGCACAGCTTTGTTGTTTAAAGTGGGTCAAGGTCCTTTCTATTCACAACATTGTCTTTTCCCAGTCGATCTGCGGTTTATTCCCGCTGTTATATTTAATTCTGCTTCGACTTTTGCCAATAACAAAAGAGTTATGACTAAAATGAACTTGCCTTGAAGGGAGACGATGATTTTGCATTGATCATGTATGTGTCAGCAGGATGGAGTTTCAAATTATAAACTGTAGGATGTGAGTAGTGAATGAGGTGGATGTCTAAGGAATATACACCGAACGAGGTCGTCTGAAGTGGCACAAACAAAACCACAGCTTGTTTTGCGTGTTTTACTGTGGAGGTACCATGCCTTGTCTGAAATGAAAAGCACGTCCACTAACAACAGTCATTACATTTTAATGAAATATATTAGCACTGGCACTACATTACACAGCAAAAATCAGGGGTGCAAAGATTATCTAATTAATATGTGTCACATAACTGAGTCTGAGATACAGCTATTTCGACTTACAACCCAAATTTGGCATGAAACTGAAAAAAATAATACAGCTGTCAAAAACTGATCTTTGCAAGTAGCTCTTACTCTCTCTTTGCTTTGTGTGTGCATTTGTATGTGCATGTGTGCCAGTGGTAAGGTGTGCTGACAATGAAATTATCCAGAGGAGCAGTCAACTCAAGGCAAGTAACACTAGCGTCTTACTGTCTCTGCTAGCCAGTTCCCTGGAGAAAACCCTGAGGACAAACGCCTGTAAAACTCAGTAAATTACTCTTGAATGATCATTATCCACAAAACATACAATCTTTGGTTTTCCATGATGATGACATCCCACATTATGAACCAAATCTACATTAAATATGACAGAACAAATTAGCTAATTATCTTGTAGGTTTCAGTGGTAACAGTCTATGGTTGACTGCAAGTTAAATCTGCTGGGTATTTAAAGCCTGACATCGACTGCATATTTGCCTGACATCCTCTGCTGTGACAGAGATATTGACTGAGCTGCACTTGAGTAATAAAGGGCATTAAACAGTGATGCCCCCACCCACTTTAAGGATTATGTGCTTACTTCAGAGCCCACTGGGCACCAAAGTGAGAGCATAAACAAAGTGTTAATTGCAAAAAATAGATTCACTGCCAAGTCAGCGGTATGGCAGTACCATGGCTACTCCACACATGTCCAACCCCCTCTGGCTGACACAGAAAACAGTCTGCAGGTTTCGTGTGAAGGGAAAAAGATGAAAGGGAATTGAGTCCAAACCGCCTCTCAAACATTTATATTGTTCTGCCTCTTGAGATCTGTCAAGACTCTGGAAAGTGAGCTCAGGCCTTCACTCTGCTCAGGAAACAGATCCCATCGGTGCAGATATAGCTCTCAGGAGTGGGAGTATAAATTTCAACCATAAGATGCTGCTTCTGCAGCTCAACATATATAGTATGACAACCAGACCACACCATGAATCATGGCTGGTTGCGATCATTTCCTGATTAAGAGCCTCGAAAATTCAGACCCCTCTCACACCTGGTAAAGCACAGTGAGAGTCCTGACACCCAGGCACTTGGGTGACATTGTGATGAATAGGTAAGTGATGAAACACAGAGGCTGTGTGACCCCCCAACAAACAGTGCCGCCGCCCCTCTGGAGGACAGAATGTATTACATTCACAGCCTCCAGCCTTGGAAAGATGTCAACATGATGTAGCAACACCGCGGAAAGCACTGCACATTGCTCGATTAAGCCTTGTTTGCTTCACTAGTACCGACAGTTTCATGTTCGTTGTTAAGCGAGGGAGGTTAAATATGATATTGAAACCTCCTGCAAGAAAATGCAGTTGAGCTGCTGAAACTCAAGACACTTTCACTGTCTTACTAAAACAGCTCCCTGTTTGTAGTCACTGAGCACTGAGGGGCCCATGTTGCCTAATTAAAACAGGAAGAGTGATGACTCAGCTCATCCTCAGTGAGTTATCATTTTCTGGACATTTCACTATGATGTGACTCAGCTCTCCGTGTCTTCCTCTAGATAGTGAGCTCGTGGCTGTGGCTTCCTGACAGGACAGTTCCTGGCATGCTCGCTATGGCGTCACCCCTACAACACACACCACCCACCCCACATCATCAAGACACTGTGGAGCACAACTTGTTAAGAAACAGCCGTGATGATGCACCGCTGAGAGCAATGCTGCCTTCCAGAGTATAAACAAAACATTTGGCTGTGGAACGGCAGATACTGTAACTCCCCTCAGCTGGAGATTTAGTGCTCTGTGATTGAATCTTCGCCTGCACAGGAAGTGGTGGGCGATTTTTGAGATTTTTGAGGTGTAAAAAGAATCCTGCTTGTACAAAATGTCCATAATTCACGGGCTATTTAAGGGCCGCTCTTGGTCTACATAATGCTTAATGAGTTGGGGTGTATTTAAACAAGAGGGTCAACCCAGTCACATTAATGCAGCCCACTGCTGTAGCACTGAACCGCGAAACCTGACATTAATCCTGAGGGTAATGTGGCCCTTCCTGTGGCTAATGAAATCTGAAGCTTTTAAATGGCTGCACCTAATGACACTCTTTGACAGTTTTTGAATTAAGCAGCCATGACTGCTGGGACCAGACTAAATAGCACACAGATGGCCCACACCAAAGTTTTGTCCACCCACCCCCCATTGTTTTTTGCCCTTGGGCTGTTACATGTGATGCCGTACCTGCTTGAGCATTAAAGGAGCCCAGGATTTTGAATTAGACAACAAGGAAACCTCAGCTTAGCTTTGATCAACAATAATTGTATTATTCATGGATAATTTCAGGTGGCATTTTATGGTAACCATAGCTGGAATGCATTATAACTCTTTGAACATTATGCAGAGATAGCCTGTGTAGTTTTCTTGTAAACAAACATTGTCATGTTCACATAAACTGTTTCTCACCAGTACACAATGGATCCTTGAGGCCTAACAAACATGTTCAATATATTTTTTGTCTTTCTGCAAAGATATTTTTAAAAGCATTTTGAAACCTAGTTTATTTACATCCTGTTCACTCTTAAGCAGCCTTCTTCTCTCCTGCATCTAGTGACACATCGCTTCTTGTCTTGGCAACTGGTGATCAGTGGAACAGCCTGAACAAACTGTTCTCAGGAATGTGTGCTTATGTGTCTTCATGGGTTACAAATAAAATTAAAAGAAAACAAATAGAATCTCATCAAAACAACGCACAGTACCTTTAAGTCACACATAAGCTATTAAATTAATAAAAAATAGAATACTTATAATAATAAATAGGTAAAAAAAATGTCACAGTTGAACCCTACAAACTCTAAATGCACCCTGTGGAGTTTTGCTGTAAACAGTTATGTTCACCAGCACTATTTCTCACATTGTGTTTAACCTTCATTTAACCTACCAAACATACTGAGTGTAAGGCATAGAAATCTATTTTTAAAGCATTTAAAAGTGCAAATTTTTATATTTTGAAACTGGAATTACTTAAATTCAGTCTTTTTTTTCTTCTTTGCTTTTTTCTGGCACATTGCTACATTTGCTGGCACATTACCACAACCAGCTGTCAGTCCATTAAATAGAATGAAATTCAGGAATGCCATGTATCCCACCTTACATCTGATATAAATGTGCAGTCTTTGAAGTAAATGACAGTTTCATTTACCATTACATGGGCAATTGGACATGCTGGATAATATATTTCCAAGTTTCAAGGTAGGTTATTCTAAAAACATTAGATAACTCTCCTCTGTGTCATGTCCACAAACTGGAAACAGTATGACACCCATTCATTCCACTTAAAGCAGTTCGTTTTAAATTTTGCTGCAACTACGGTGCTGCATTTTGTTCATAAGATGTTATGAGATTCAACGTTATCTGTGAGTATTCGTAATGTTTTGGCTCATCTGGATTGCATGCACTACACATTTGCATTACTGCCTTCTGTTTGTGCGAGTACGTGCGCATCCTTATGGTTTAGCTGATATACCTGCTCATGAAAAACATCTTTCCATTGTGCCATTATGGGTAAGAAATTCCACAAGTTACCTTTAATACTCTATATATAAAAGTCACAGTCTTCCCACCAGTAAAAATAGACTCCAGAAGAGACGGATTCGGTTTCATCATTTCTCCTCTCAGCAAGCTTTCACTTGAATGTATTTAAAGAAACATTGTCCATGTTGTGCAGTAAAGAAAATACACAGTACCATTCCTACATGTAATCTAATACGGAATATATTACATCTCCTGCTATTTTCTTGATTTAATCCTCACTAGTGCTTCAGTGTTTTCCCCAAAGAGCATATTCTTTCCGCCAGTTGGAGAGCTGAGCGAGGGGAGTGTCCCACATTTAACACTTAATTGTCAAAAATGTTCAGTAATGACATTATCATGGATTAACTGTTGAAAGATGTGAATTTTATCATGAAAAACGTGACAGAATATACTATAGTTTAATAAACACAGTGTGTGTTTCTGTCATGTCAACAAATCATTATCTTTAGTCTTGATGCCAGGCAATCAGCCCCGTGCAACAGACATTAAATCCAGCCAGACTTCTCTGAGGACAGTTGAGCTTGTCACAGCTGGACCCAAACATGAAATTTGAAGCCACATAATTGCTGATTTGATTGCTCAAAATGTGTGATGCGTGCAATCTTCCCAAACCAAATAAATCAATTAATTTACAAACTGCCAACCACGGAGAGATTGGTCTCTCTTGGACTTTTTTTTTTTTTTGAAGCGGTGCCACAGTGAATAAACATCTGCAGAAAACAGCTCAGCCTCATTTCTTTCCTGTGCAACAAACAAATTGTTCCAGCAACCCACAGAGGCACATTGTGAAAATTACTACATGGGTTGAAAACACGTCACAAACCCACAAAACAGAGCTTATTTCACACTCTGGAATGATACCGAATAAGGACAAATTTCCAGAAATCTCAAGATGATGCCTTTTATCCTTTTGCTCACAAACTATTTCTCTTTAATATTAGCCATGGCTGATAAGAAATAACTGAAAGAAAGAAAGATAAGAAAACCTGCACTAGTATCTGCAAAATGATGACTTTTCAAGCAGAGTTTCATAAAAATAAGCAAAACTTGGAAATACAAGCATTTCAAACAACAGCAGCACTTCTTTCATTGCACTGCGTGCTTTAAAGCGACACCAAACATGGAGCATACCAGCCTTATCTGAGCTGAAGAGCCTCCCACGGTGCAGAGCAGGCTCAGTGTCCAGATAATGAGCGAGCACCGAGGTGTCTGACCACTCATTTGATCACAAACACATCAGGACAAGCGGGGCGAAATACTTCAGCTCATTTAAACCAGTTGGAGTGGTGATCAGAGAGGGGAATGTGCCGCCGTGCTGGTCACCTCACCGAGCATCATCCGCTGTTTTCCCAGGGTAACTGAGTCACCTCGCCACCTCCTCTGGTTGTTCAGCTGTCAGAGAGCTTTAGTGGTGCTGCTGAAATCCAGACGTGCAGATACTGAACCACTCAGACACAAACACAGCTCAAAATGAAAAATAAGTTACAGAATGAGGGGAAACATACCGCAATCATTTCAGGATTTTTTTTTGCTGGTTTGTTTGTCTTTTATAAGAGAGAAGTGTTGACAGAAGATGTACTGAAATAAGCAAATCTGAGTGTTTACTTCATGTACCAATCCTACACACTGTGCTTCAAAAGCAAGACTTTTCTTGAATGAGCGCAGATCATATGAAGTTTGTACACTGGAGGTAGAAATAATGTGGTTATCTGTAAGTGACTCTGCAGTGAGTGGGTGACTTGTCTTCAACTCTTGTGATCTGGGCTTGATTCCCAGCTACAGTATAACCATGTGAAATTCTACTTTTCCAAAAACACAACCATACATCAGCTATTAATTTAAACCAGAGGAACATAGAGGACGTACACAACTTGCATACAAAATGATGCATACAAGTTGTGTATTTGCTAATGGACAACTGTGTCTTTCTTTAACTTCTTTAATGTTGTCTTCACGGTCAACTATTTCCACAGGCTTCAGAAGCATGTAGGGGAAAACACAAGCAACCAATCACAATTACTGCTGCCCCCATGTTTCTCTATCAGTGCTGCAGCCCCAAAATCACGTTTATGAGGAGGCACACAGCTACAGTGTAATCTTTATTGCGTAAGTACAAATCCAGCTGTAGTATTAGCTTTGCTATATATAAAGGGTCCACTGCTTCCTGCACTGGCACTGGATGTCAAATGTAGGGTGTACCAAGGCCCAACGTGGATGTAATTCCTACGTATGCGGGGCTGTCCAACCACACTGCAGCCCGTGAGCAGGGTGGGGAGGTACAGTAGGTGTCTATGGGTTCATCTGCCGAGTTCATGGTGTGCCGTCTTGGTTTGATGTGAATGTTAAACGTCTCCAGCATCTGAAACCTGAAGCAGGAGGAACAGATGTCAACATACAGTACAGCCAGATTCATAACAGCCTGTGGAGAACTATGAATACCATCCTGGTCACCAGTGTCACGCTCATAACTTTATACCATCAAAGAGCTGGATAACTGTCTCAGAAGTATGTAGACTACTGAAGTGTGCTTTTGATTTCAGTGCTGATCTCTAATCAACAAATATGACAAAATAACTTCAATGTGCTTTTTTAAAAAGTACATTACTCATGCCTTTTTTTTCCAAATCTGTACTTTTTCTTATCAAACTTTACCTTTTAAAAATGTTGATTACTGTACTGCAAAATAACCAAACACAGGAAATCTAAAGCTGGCCGAATCTGTGGGGAGGCTGAAATGTGCTGCACAACAACCACAAAACATTTTCTCATAATTACTTTCAGGTCCCCTGAAGCAGCTGAATCAAAGTCAGTGATTTGAAAAAAAACTGTAATTTATCTGGAGGCATTTTCAGACTCTATTTTAGATGTCTTACCTTCTTCTCAAAATAAAGAGTATCGGCAAATGTTTTAGTGATTTGTTACAGTGATAATGTATTAATTGTATGTAGCTATGTGTTGACATCACAGTGCTAAAAGGCTTGGCTCTGGTGTGAAAGACTCCAGCCTCCCTGTGTTGATATGCTAGAGTGGTTGTGTGTATGTACATGTGTTTTGTGGGTTGGTGGGGAGAGTTTATACTGAGGCATAAGCCATTTGTTGGGACCGTGTCAGATCTAATGCCAGAAAAACAATGTCTGGCAGAGAGTGAAACCAAATAGCAGGAACTGTTTAATTGACCCCAAACATAAGACGAACATTAAGGGAGAAAGAGTTAAGAAAATGTTATCCCTCTTCCATAATGGAACGCACGTCTGCTTTAGATTTATGGCTGTGTGCATTCGTAGATAAAAATGATGTGAAATCCAATTCCTAACACCAAACGTCTAGTTGCTACGTAACTGAGAGAGGTCAGGCGTTCCCTGTGAAGAGGCGCGGTTCCTTCAGAGACGTCCATTCATCAAGTGCTGCCAACACGCCAAAAGTACAAAGGACAGCATATCCTTCGCTGGCTCCATTTCCCTTTTTGTTTGTCTTTCTTGTCTCTTTTCTTCTTGTAAACTCTTTTCACAGTCGTATTTAACTGCTTTAAAATAGTCACAGCACAAAGAAAAGACTATATTTCTTTTTTTCTTTTGAATGGCAAATAGACTTTGTTGGCAGAGAAGCATCACTAACTCTTTTACTTTTCCAATCTGATTTTCGATGCCGCCCGTAAATATTGTGTCCTACTATCTATCAAGTAAGCAAACCAAATAATAGCAAAAAGAATTCAAGGAATATGAGCTTTCATTCAACTGTCAGATGCTCTCCATCTGCATTTCATTGAGGTACATATAAAAGCGCGTTTAATGGGTCTCTAAGCTCGTGTTGAGAAATGCCCTTCATCTACCCCAACCAAGGCAGGTGGAGACCGGGGTGGTTCACATAAAACAGAAACAAATTACGCTCAGGATACTTGAAGTTCCAAGTCCACCATAAAACATAATGTATCATTAATGAACTTGCCTTTTCTTGCCCTTTTCCTCTTTTTGTTCATAACAATAGCAGCTGGGGAAATAGTCACTAGATCTGCTTAAACTTTATAGTCTGTGCAACCATGAATAATTTACTTTGATTGCACGTATCGGAAAAATAAAAAGAGAAATTTTCAAATGAAGGGTTATGGAGATTTTCTTCCCGGAAAGAGCAAAGAGAATTCATAATGGGGAAAGGTGACAAGACATCAAAGGGAAATTTTACAGACTGATAAGAGACAAAAGAACAGTGACTTCAAAACATTGCCAGAGTTTCCCCACTTTGTTCTTTCTGTAACCCTGACTTTTCTTTACTGGCTCACATTCAACTGAGAGAGTCGTTTCTGGATGAAAGTTCTTTTTCCTCCATTTATTTATAGTGGCATCTCAAAGTCTTCCAGGCTTAAGAAGCAGTATACCATTACACTATGTACAGGGAATCAGTCAAAGTAGGAACAAGAGGAATTTGAGCTGCTTAATGTTCATCCATAATCACCATAATATATTAAACTGTTACACTGACAATACCAGCAATTAAGCCGTTCCGTGCATCGATTACTTTTTCCCATGCCAACATGCTGTAGTCGTCCTCTCTGATCATATGGGTGATAAGATTCTGTATCTTAATGCATGAAAGAATAAAGGCCTGGAAAAACAGTATGTGATTTTAGAGGCTAGTTGATGTGGTAACATCTCACAGGACTAGTCAGTCAGCTACTGCAGCTGGTGAGCTAACTGCCAACACGGTACATCTGAGCTTCTCTCTGTTTTCTCTGTGCTGGCCTGTTTATCCCCCCTGACATTTATTTCTCATTGTACATTGTTTCAAATGAATCTTTAGCAAAAGGTCACTGAGAAAGATTATGTTCTGCCTTTACCTCTTCCTCTATGCATGAATGTCTGCTACTAAGGTATGATGATGCCTTAAGACTGGTCATATTCTCTGTTTTATTACTCAACAAATCCCATGAAAAGACCAAAGCTGACCATAAATTGTCTCAAGTGCGTCACACTGCTGCGCTGGATGACTTGTTCCTTTATGAGGAAAAAGGAAAATGAGCACTGTCGTTTTGTGTTAATACCACATACACTGAATCACAAATTTGCTTAAAATAACAATGCCAAGGTGCAGGAAACCATTCAGCCTTATGTGAAAATGGAAGTGTTTTTCAATGACTTATATTTAAAGATTTAGCTTTGGGTTGTCACAGAAGAGCTGGGCTAGTTAGAAAGTATGACTTAAGATGTGGACTAACATACTGCTGGCTTTGGTCTTTTCATGGAATTTGCTGGCAATAACAAAAAAATAGAGAATATTGCTACAGCAATTTTAAGAAGATCGGTTTCTCATCATTTATATGTAAAGCTATGCATCGTTGCTTCAAAGTGTAATCAGATCATGTGCTCTGTAGGTGGAAGCTGTAGTTTGAGTGTTGAGATTTGTTTTGTCTTGGAGTTATTGTACCCTAAAGAATGTGTCGACATACACACACAGAATAACCAAGAGGAAAAATCTGACAGAGAGTTACACAAATGAAAACAAGCTCATACACAAAAGGGGTTTAAGAGTTCAGGTTCTTCTGTAACACAAAAATCTTTGTAACAACAATGAACTGTTTTTGAAGGTGCACTTCACTTGCTCCTTAAAACACCCCACGATATCAAGGCGGAAGAAATTAGTGAATTTAGTGAAAGGTTCAGTGAGCCGGGTTCCGGCAAACGTTGATCATTAGCTCCTTCACTTCGCAGTACAGACTCAGGCTTTGTGAGCTTTCAAAGACATCTCATGTCTGTTTTCAGAGTCTGTCTTCTCCCCGAGAAAACATTTCCTCCTTATCTTTCATCTGTCAAGTCATATTTCTCTGTCTCGCTGTATGTCAGCAAGACCAAGCTTCAGCATGCTCGATCCTCAGCATTAAAAAAAGAAAAAAAAAACAAAAAAAACAGCGTCCATAAGAAACAAATCAGCCATTTCCAAACTGCGTGCCACTGTTCAGACAGATTCAACTTCTGATAACTACAACAATATTAGAGGGGAAGAGAGCAGTTACCCACTTTGGATACAACACCTCCTCCATTTAGCTTGTTTTGACTCTGGTTGATCCTCTGCTACAATAAAGGAAGGGTGGACGATCATCATATCTTCTGCACAAGGAGAAAAAAAAATACAATTCTGAAGAATAGTGCACTCAGTGACCAGGAGACTGGTATTTTTATGTGCATGGGAGCGCGTGAAAAGCTGGCATGCTGCCACCGATTCCCACTCTGAAGCACATACCAACACACATCAACCAGTACGGCAAAGTTAAAGGTGAGAGTCACACTTAAGAAAGTTTCTGGGTATTGAAGAGGCATTCAACACTGGCAGTGAAAACATAGAGCTCTGAGGGTGATGTCAGAAGCTGGGCTGGTATCACCTGCCACCTGGGGAAAAACCCTCTAGATTTTTATTACTGATTAGACAGCACAGAGCGCAGACGGACTCAAAAGACATCCCTTATTTGTTGTTTTACAATGTCCACAGAGAAGCTGGGTTTGACAGGCTTATGAGGGTGCGAAGCGTGTTTTATACATGCTCTTTGAGTTTGATCCTGCCCTTGCTGCAAACCGAAGAGAGACAAATGTACGGTAAAATACGAGACTGTTTCATGATTTGGAGACCTACTCTGTGATGTGAACAGTTTTTCTTTTCTTTTTTCTTTCTTTCTTTTTTTTTTTTAAAGGCATGTCCTGCAGGTGCAACATCACAGGATAAAAATCTGCCCTCTGTGCCTGCAAATCTGCTAAGATGGAAGTCACCTGACAGGAATACTATGATTAATAAAACTGCTGGTGAAAAGAGGTCCCTGGAAATAAAAGTAGCCTTTTTATCTGTTGGCGGTTACACTGAATTGTCATCTCACAACGCATCTTTCTTCGATCTGCGGGCCACTTTGTTTCCAAAGACTGATGAGCCATATTGGACTGATTATAGAGACAACTGTCTGAGAGTCACGCAACACCACGGCATTCAAACCCAGGGGAAAATCTGTCTGGTCAGTTCAATGAAAGAGCAGCAGAGAAAACAATTTGGAAGCTCATGGTGAAAAATGTAATAATTTCTTTTTGGTTATTTTGGACTTAAAATTATTCTACTGAGGATGAATCTGTCAAAGCAGACAGAAGAAGGGGAGAAATAAGAGAAGCTAATTTATATTTATATGATCACCATTGTGTAAATTGCTTTCCTCTCTAGACCGGCACCACTCTGATGTCAAAGGTTTGTGATTATTCTCAGTTCATGACTGAACTCAGAGTCTGTCCAACATTAGAGAAGATAAATCCCAGCTGGAGTCCAAATTTAGGGATAAACAGACCTCTTGTTTGTCATAATTTCTTCCCAAAAAGACAGAAACCTAATAATTCACTGTTTTATCTGCATGAGAAATATGTGTTTTGCAGACACTGTTTAAGATAATTGTTAACTGCTGCATTTCAGGGCAACGGCAGTTCTCTATAGTCTTTTAATGATTACAAGGAACTCTATTCATGCAAGTATGAAATTACAGAAAATGTGTGTATGTGTGTGAGGTTGCTCTGAGGCAATACAACAGAATGAGAACCACAGACTGACAGAAAATTGCTGCCCTATCTTCCAGGGGGCTTTGGCAAGCCCAGAACATTTCTCTGCTGAATTTGCAGTGCTGCTGATAATGTCACGATTAAAGGCAGATAAGTTAATCCACCAAGCCTCTGATTCTTGACATTTCATGATATGACGCACAGGCCGCCTGAGGGGAGGATCACATTTGTTTAAAGCTTCAGACGAGCAAAACACACTCAGATTTTCTCATCTCTTCAAGAAAATGCAGACTTTGAAATGTCCAAATGAAGATGTCACACTTTGGTCTCCCTATGCTGATCTCTCCAGAGAAGCTAATTAGCAACCGAGACCTGATCTCTTTTGACATTCTGCATTCACTCAGGCTGTTGACTGTGACTCTTATCATGATGGAGGTTTGATTTGTTTTCCATTTTAATAAAGGTGCGCTACATCTGATGGATGCTCTGGAAATGGAAGCGGACGCGGAAGTGCGGCGCTCACTCTTCCACAACAATAACAACAACACGAGTGGGCTGCCACTGCTCATTCAATCATCAAAACAACAATACAAACAAACATCCGCGCACTTCATTAGCATTTCAGAAATCAGGGGGCTTTATATAGAAGCGGGTGATAAACAGGAAACACATTAATTGTGGATACAGTAAATAATGCAGCAAATCGTTGCTGAGATCAGGGGACTGATTTAGCCACAGCTGAGAGACCACCTGTTGACAATTCCTACAGAACAGTTTGACAAATATTTCAAAGGAAAACGTGACTCAAAGGAAATGCGAAGATACCTTTCTTTTTTTTTCTCCATCATCTGTGTTACGCTTATCTTAGGAATGTCTTCTTGTTATTAAAAACTCAGGAATCAGGAAAAGTCGTCACCAGCGACTGAATTCAGGCATCCACAGCATTCCTTCATCAAACACTTCCTGTAAACAGACAAGTGTTTCCTGTGTTGAGGCACATGTGGTTGTATTGCGGCCCTCTGACTGTTGTTGCCCATGTCATGTTGCCAGGTCTTGTCGCCACATCCCTGGATGTAAAAAGGCAATCCTCCGCTGGCTTGACACTCACGTCATGGCACACAGTCCACTGATACACTCTGAGGAAACACCATCTGTTACATTTTCATTACAGGCTTTGCTTCAAGCTAAGACAATTAAAGCTAACACAGTGCAAATGTTTGAGCCCGTACTGCCAACTTTACAACGTCTCACACATTCTTATCCTCGTTCATAGGACATTTTAATGACTACTAAATCCACAGTCATAAATTATTGTGGGTAGCACCTGGATTCAGCACATTCTGGATATTTGCCTCAGTTTCAGGTTTGATTGCCAGCTCATGCACATAAACTGCTAATTTGAAATAGCTCTGCAGGCAGTTATCCCACATTGCTTAAAAATTATTCCTGAATGTTGGATTAGATTGAATTTTGAATTACTCCTAACTACTACGTGGGCTGGTAATGGGGCTATAATCCCCACTATCTCTTATTATGTACAATTGCCCGTGCTTTCTGTCAGTGATCAGTGAGCACCTCTGAGAAAATGCTGTGAACAGATTCTTTTAAAGGCTCTTGGGCGAATTATCTTTCAGCTAAAAAAAGGACAGGCTTGGATAAGCATCTTTAGCCTCTGGGGCTTGGCCACCCCTGAGGTGAGAGGATTGCTTCACATGAAGTGGAGGCTTCAAGTGCTGCATGTAAAAATGGAAGGTGCTCTTGTTGTTGGATCTCAAGTGGGTGGCACAGACATGTTGCCCTCTGGGACCTGGAGCCTTAAGGAGACAATGGCTGGGCTGTGTGAAGCGGTAGCTGTAGAGTCGAGGGTCACAGGGCCCCTCTACTCAGGTCCACGCCACTAAAGTGACTGTTTAGTGACAACACATAGAAAAGGGGTTGTGTAGAGGATTTTAGTGGGGGTGTGTTTTTGGAGGTTGTGACCAAAGGCGGCCTATCCATCATGTGTCACTAAAGCCCTTTGGGGACTTGGATCTATGGGCCCCAAAAGTGAACTGACGCCTTGTAAACAGTATTTCACAAAAAATGCCTATATTTATGCTCGTTGAATGGATATGTCAGTATATTTTCTTCGTTAACCTACTTGTTTTTATTTTCGGTTCGTTGATCAGTTTTCTTCACCTTAATTGGCTCTTCTGTTGAGGATTGGTGGACCAGAGCTGCAGACTCCTTGCAGTAGGGCAAAGTATAAAATGACGTAAAAGGGTGGAGATCAAATTGTTTGTGTTTCTTTTACATGTTTTGTATGCATAGTGTAAAACACAAAATTTATGGTCCTTCCCCAACGATTTTCTTCTCGAGATGGGATACAGAAACTTGTCGCCTTGATGTTGCTCTATGGCTAAACGCGATAAGAAAACTTGTTGTACGTCTAGTGCCTGCTTAGAGTTCTCACAATTCACAGCAAGAAATGCAACCTTTCCTGTTTATTGTCTGATAAACAAATGAAAAAAAACACAAGGCGACTTATTTTATAGCTATGTAGGGTGGTGGTTCTCTCACAGCTTTTGTTCATGGAAAGAATATAATCTGTGTAACAAAATAAAACAAATGACTTCAGGGGCGGAGGAACAAATAGCGCAGGCGATGGGATCGGGCAGAGTCTGATAAGTTTTTTCCTGCGGTTTCTCCCAGTGTCACGGACGCTAACTTCAAACGGTGCGAATGATTTAAGCCATACCTTTAGCGAGACGGGGCTGCCAGCGCCACTGTGGGTAAAGAATAGTGTGAGGAAGAAAGGTCTATACAGCTGGTGCAGATACAAAAGCAGGAAAGCATGAACCTCATCTCACACCTTCCCTTCTTTCATCTACTTCCCCTCATAAGCTGGTATTTTGATTCCTGGATTCCTGGCAAGCGGCCCTGTTTGCAATTCAAAGAGTTTTCAACAAGAGCATCTGTTTGGGTATTATCATAAAACCTGCATGCACCCCCCACCCTTTACCTCCCTACTCCCCCTCTCCTCCCTCCCTTTGCTCTCTTTCCTCCTCCGTGTGCACTTGCATGTTTGTGGAAAAGGGGTGGGGAGGGTGGGTGACGGTGGGGCAAGGGGGGCTTTTCCGTGACCCACAGAGTCAATGATACATAAGCCACATGACCAACTAGTCTCCTTATCCAAGGCAAACAGGACTCATACACACACACACAGACACGCACGCCGACAGACAGACCTGCAAGCTGATTTCCAGCACATTCACAGCTCCACTGAACTTGGCTCATGCTGTCGTTTCTCCAACAGAAGAAAAGAAGACACACACACACACCTCCGTGGGAGAGCACAGATAAAGACGTGCCTTCAGTCTTGGAGTGGCGCTGTCACACACTGATATACAAATACGCATTTACACAAATACACAGGCACAGTCAGGGAGCCACCACACACACACACAAATTCCCACAAACTGACACACTCACTTCTCCCATACACACACACAGGGGAGCAAACAGTCTCTCTCTCTTTCTTGCTCGCTCAGCTGCTCTCCCTCTCTCTCCCCCCCTCTCTCTCTCTCTCTCTCTCCCTCCCATCCACACACACACACACACACCACTACAGTATATCAGCGAGTGACTAGCGGAGAGCCAGAGGGGAGTGCAGAAATGAATGTGAAGATCCTGACGCTGGTGATTGTGCTCTTGGTGTCTCTGCTGTGTTCTGCCAGTGCTGGTGAGTACAGGAGCGCCCAGCCTCGTCGCCGGTCGTCTCTCCTTTGCTTTCTATTTCTCTCTGTTTGCCTTGGGCTCGTGCAGGCAGCTGTAGTTGATCAGTTACCCAGCATGGTTAGCCTTGTGTGGGCTCTAAAAGGCAGGAATATCAGCACCTGGCTGTATACAGTACTGCACTGCAGTGGTTATACTGTCTGCTATTGTACTGTCGTGGCTTTGATGGTAAACTTAAATGTGGCTTCTGGCTTGATCATTTTCCTACCTGCCTCACCTTGATGTAAGCTTGTAAGACTTGGAGATGAAATATGAAGAGGTTTTTGTTGATGGACGCTCCTGAATGATAGACAGGCTGGATGTATGGGTGACTGTTGGGGCTGTTATGAAATGTAAGATATGCATGGCACATGTTCTGTAAGGTGGAGTGAATCTGATTAATTTATGGCTTGATGTATTCCATCTGACCCAAGTGCAATAGGATTATTACATGACTGTGATTGTGCAGCAGGGCAACACTGCACCTATACATGCATGCGTGCCTCCTGTGGTGATGATAATGAGGACTGTAATTGTTGTACGCATTGATGAGGGGAACACAGATCCCAGATGCATGGATCGTCTCTGGAGGGGCTCAGTCTTGATGCCTTGTCACAGTAAATTTCCGTAAAGTGCTGCTGCGTCTTTGGAGCCATTGTTGAACTAGATATCAATTCCAGTGTGAACCTAAAATGTCTAATATTTGGAGCAAAAACACTGACTTGGGGCAATTATACAGGGGCAGGGCATATCCTTTCTCATGGCTCATGGGAATAAATGGCTTCTGAGAAATGGGCTGGTGGGTTAGTTTGGAGACCGATGGGCAGTCTGCAGATGTGATGCAGGTAACACTGTGGTGAGAAAAAACAACAGTTAGGCCTGTGTAAATGTCTGGACCATTCTTGAGATTATCACCTACCCATCAACTACAGTGGCTTGGAAGACACACAAACAGAAGCAGTGTTTATATTAAATGCTGTACATGTGGAGGATGCTGTGTAGACTCTATAAGAGAATACAATATGTTGCATAGACTGTGATTATAAGATGTTGTTTACACTACATCTTGGAAGATATATATGTAAACTGTAAGATGTTCTATAGGCTATATGTTGCTAGGTGCTGTATAGACTGTGGTTGTAAGATGCTGTGTAGACTTTATGCTTGCAAGATGCTGTCCACTCTGTGCATCGATCCATGGCCACAGCACTCACAGTTCCCATGCTTCCCAGTACATTCGTTACAGCGACATGCTATTTTTGTCTGAGGCTCTCAGCACATGAGTAAATGGGAAGCAATTATCTAGCATCATGGTCAGTGTCGTTTTTCACGCCCTGCGTGTGGCTAAGCATGTTCCACGCCTGAGAGCCCACCGTGCTACACCAGTGACGGGGAAAACAAGGCTGCTGTGCCTCGGGCTTTCATGGGAGCTTATCCTTCTCAACGTTGTTCAAGTCATGCCGCTTATGTGCCTCTCTGTTCCCTGGCTGCTACTGTAGTATCAGAGCTCCATTGACAGAGAGGAAGAGAGAGAAAGGGAGTGAAAGAGAGGAAGGGATGCAAGTGTGTTGCGGCGTTGATGGGTGTGGGGAGGGATGCTAGCTGGAGTGTGTCTGCGTAGCACAAGCCTCTGCTACAGTATGCGCTGTCGCGGGAAGGTGTCGGAAGAGGCTCTGCATGTAGGCAGTGGGTGTGAAGCCTTTCATCTTGAGACAAACGCTTTTCCAGTTCAGTGGGCTTTCTCTCTCTCTCAGGCATCTGTGTGTGTACATGTGTGTCTGAAGAAGAAGAGAGACATACAGAGAGTGAGACGGAGAGAGAGAGAGAGAGAGCGCGTGTGTGTGTGTGCACTTGCAGGAAGCAATGAATATAGACCTGAATCTGACTGATATAGGGTGGGGAAGTGTACATGAGAGTGTGTCTTGATTGTATTTATAGATGTATATGCATATTAGTAAGAACTCCTAGTGCAACAGGCAATTCACCTCAACAACCTAATGCTACTTACAATATTCATACAGTACACTAAAAGAGCTGCTGTGGCCTTCTCTATGTAATATTAGCATCCTTTAGCAGTGCACTTCAATTACCCATCCTTGAAAAGCACTCTGGCTCAGGAGTGGGCTCCAGCTTTAGACATGTGGTATCCATAATTCATCTGAGGGCCGATCACTCTTCCTCCCTGTGTAACTCTTTAAGACTGGTATATAAACATTGCTTATTCTCAAAACATTCTCATGTCTGTCACAGCCTCTTAGAGGATATCAAAGCTTCATTTTCCTCCTCCATGGAAACACCCTGCCAATCTTCACCCAGGGACGCACAGGATAAAAACAATAGCAGCTGGCTCACACATGCACTTGCCCACGCGCACATAGACACAGAGCGTGTAATTGTGAGGCCTGGGTTGAACAGGTGAGGCAGTTGTGAGTGAGAGCGGGGCACGAGGCCCAGATCAGAGCCATTATCTGGCAGAGAAATCGTCTGCTTGGAAAGGGGGACGATTTTATGAGAGCTGTCAGCAGTGCTATTATTCCATATTAAACTTTGATGTATTGTTGGGGCTGGCTTCTCTGTGGCACCAGCACGCATACATACTGTACTGTACCCTGCCTGGCTCCAGTGCTCAACCAAGTGTTACGGGTCAAAGTACAAACAGAAAGAGGAGGGCTACAGCACAAGCAGCCACTCATTAAGGCATCTAGAGGAATAAAACGTGTGTTGGTCGGGCTGATTATTTAGTTCAGCGACATATATCTGAGATCTAAACCAGCCGTAACCAGGAAGCTTTAAATCATAATCCCAGGGTTTCTAATGTAAAGAAGGTGTTTGTGCTTGTGGACATGATTACGGTGGCTGTGTAGAGAACAAAAAGCAGCTAAACTTTTCCAGATGTCCAGGCGTAACATAATAACAGTGGGCAAACAGTCGTGTCAAAGGGGAAGCAGTGGAAAGGTTATTAGAGGATTATGGAGAATCACAGAGCCTTTCTTTTTCTTTTCTTTTTTTTTTTTTTTTTTTTTTTTTTTAGAGGCACAGGAGCTTGTGAGCACCAGTTGGGTTTATGTCACTCACACAAACACAGACAGACAGACAGGCAGGGTCAGATGAAATCCATTTCATGAAGAACCTGGATTTCCTCTTGATGCAGCATTACGAGAAAATAGAGCCAGCAGCCTGCACCACCAGTGTAGTTTTTCTACTGCATAAAACACACACACACACACACACACATACCCATGTTTGTCTTACTATAGCTGTGAGGACATTCATTAACATAATGAATTCCCTAGCCCCTTACCCTAAACCCAATCCTATGTCCCAGCTACACGGCCAAAATGTCTTCACAGCCATGGTTTGAACTATACTTTGTCCACACAAACATAGAGACGTAAACACACATTCAACAGTCCATGAGTTTGGGAAGTGAGTAAAGAGCGGTTGTTATCCTCTTGTTGATTTGTCTCTTGTTTATCCTCTGTGGGCAGCTTAAATAGTACCTAGCGCTGGAACTATATTATTATGATCCACATATTATATATATCCATGTTGGTTGGGTTGAGGGGTGGGCATTTGATAGTATATAACATGAGATGATATAAATTTGTCAGCTGTCACAGATTTTGCCTTTCTATTTACGCAGTGGTAGCAAACAACAACAACACAAAAAACAAATACAAAAACATGCTGTATTCACATTAATATATTTTAGACGTATGAGCAGCCAAGGAGGAATTAAACCGCCTGGTGAAAGGAACTACAGAAGTGTCAGCAAACTGTTGTTAAAATGGCTGTAGCTGGCAGCATCCAGTATTAACACTAATATCATCAATGCATATAATTTAAAAGTAGCTGTGCACTGTTTGTTTGTACCTAGTTTTACTTGTTAATGAACCACTACAAATACATAACACTACAAAAGTTTCAAGGCTTTTTAAAAGCTTATGACTACAAGGTTTGTAGTGGGTGTTATGAACCTAGTTCGCAATTTTATAGATCAATAAGCAGGGCTGCTTTAAGTTAAAATGATTTTGGTGAAGTACTTTAATTTGTCAGGTATTCAGATTGTTGGATTAACCACAAACCAACGTTCCTGTGTATTTTTTATCTACTAAACAATTTCTAGATCAAAATATATCATTATCATGGTAAAAAAAAAAAAAGATACCTACCACAACAGAAGATTTTATCCATAATGCCCAACCCTGTCGTGTTCATAATATGCAACTCAGTGTAGCTGTAGGTTTCAATGAGGAGATTTTTCTGTGATAAACCACTTCACATCTGTACAATATCACCCAATGTGAGCTTGGCGAATGGCACTCACAATTGCTCTGTAGTGGGTGGGAGTTGAGGAAGAGATTTAGTGAAAAATCATAACTCATTTGGTAGGGATATAAGGCTAACCTTTGGGCTAACACTCCCTGGAGAGCTCAGCTGTTGAAGTCTTTGGCATATGTGACTGCTGGGCTGCTGTAATGTAATTCAGAACCCTTTGAATGAATAAATCTACTCACTTAGATCTTCCCTTGAGAGCAAATGCAGTGAAGGGAAGAAAAAGCAGAGCGGGAGTAAAAGACGGGTCAAGGGACAGAAAAATAAAAGGGTGGACAGGAAGAGAGGCTATCTCGGAGCTGGGAGGTTGTGTAAGCTTTCTGTGGCGAAGGAAGTCACAGCTACGTCTAAAATCTCACAGCTGGTGATCTGGTTCGACTTTCCAGATTTCACATGTAGAATAATGACATAATGACGCTTCTTGGCTGTAAGGAAGAAGTCAGTTCTGCTAAATATGCTAAATTACTTGTAAATCAAATTCTGACTCAATTCTAATTCCTTATGTACATGTCTGCAACAGCACCCCCCCCACCCCGCCCCCTTTTGGGTTTTGAGGGCACAACCTGAAGGTCTGGCCAAGGAGTAGTGGGGGTGTGGGGGGCAGGGGGTCCCATGTTAGCCAGACCTCATGTGATCACCAGACCCTATCCTCAAGCCTGGGGTGCTCCTTACAACTTAATTAGAGCCAGATATTTTCAAAAACTGCTCTGTTTTCCACCAGTATCCAATATTAAAGTGATTTATGACTCTCTTTTTGAACATTAAGTGTTACATTTATAGCGGTTGTCCCGGCATATCAGATTCCTGATCAAGATCTGAGTGGACATTTTTATTGATGGGCTGCCAGACCACAGAATAAATATTGTGGTCTTTAGGAATGCAGGTGCTTTAATTACTTTCGTGCTCAATTTGTAGAAACCCAGAATGGAAAAATATGGCTTCTGCATATTGCTTTAGAGATGTCACTTGTGGTAAAAAAGTAATACTTCAGCAGCTAAAAACGCATGTAGGAGTAGATGTGAATTACTTTGGAGAATCAAATAAATATGGTTAGGGTATTGTCGCCATTAGCGTCAAAGCTCTATAGGCGCCATAATGTATCAACGAGATTTTGTATATAGCTAAAAGCGCTGCACAGCTGGCTGTTAGGCTGGAGGGATTTCATTGCTGTGAAGATGGCAGTGTGGATTGGGGCTGTGAATTGTGTAGAGGGACTTAGTAGATTTTGGGTTCATTTAGTGACGCTCCCACTGGGATCTGCTTAAACTCCAAGCCTTAGGCAACAGGATGTGCATGTCTCCTCTATTCTCAGTGTATTATAGGATGTGGTGGTGCATCTCATGTGGTTTCAAACTGTCATGTACCTTATGTTCTCGCCTTAAATGAAATGCTTGAAAATGGAAATCACATAAGATCTCCTCCGTCTTCCACACAACTGGGTCCCTTCTGTGACAACACAGAAATCATTCATTTTTGAAATCATGCATTATTCATCGTATTCGCTCTGTCTTCGATCACAAATGTTATTTTCTCTGGGAGACTACTTCACATGTACAGGTCCACACTTAAACATTGGTCAGCCAAATCATCTGCCACTGACTAATATTGTGGATTTCCCCACACACTGCTTCCTGCATCAGGACAGGGCCCCTCGCCCTGTCTCATTCCATGACGCTGCCCTGCAGTCAGGGCCCCTGAGCATGACCAAATGCTTGTAAAAACAGAAGACCAAAACAACATATACGTGTCATAAACATGCATCCACATGAGGCAAACAGTTTATTCTAACAGCCGATGAAAATAGAGGAGGACGCAGAGGGCCAATAAACACTGAACTTCAGCTCACCTGCAGCACTGTGCAGCTGAGCCTGTCAGTAAAAGTCTTTACGATTTTTATTTCTTCACTAAATATGTGTGACGAAAGTGCTTACCAAGTTTCATTGCACAGCCTTTGCCCAAAGGGGCTTCTTTTCTGCACACCAATAGTGAAACTATGTTGTAGGAGACACTTTTCATTAGACATACATAACAGTGCTGCAAGCTAAAGCAAAACAAGTGGCACATTCAAACAGCAAGAATTACAGACTAATCACACTATATAGAAAAAAAATAAACCTCAACCATAACTGTAGCCGTCTACATCTTTTATTAAATACAAATATAAGCTATTATTATTATAGGTATTTTTATCCCAGTGCTAGAGTATTGTTTATTGTCAGTCCACTATGGCTTTGAGTGTCAGAGCCATTGTTTTGTATTCTTTAGTCTGGTTGAGAGGTAACACAATCTGATGCAATGTTGGTGCTATTTTCCTTTAATAGTACTGTATGTGCTGTGGGGAGAGGCGATGGTCCCCTCAGGCATTAAAAGCTGCAGTGAACCCTTCGTTGTGACGTTTCTCTCCCTCTTTCTGTTTCTCTCTTTCTCCCACATCTCAAATGGGAGAAGGAACGCAGGTTCACAGCATGGTGGGGGGGAGTGATGACACAGGAGAGGGAGGGGCTGCGTTTCACATCTGATTAGCGTGCCCATGGAAACGGATGGTTGGAGGATCCCTTTGCCCTTGACATGCAATCTCTGGAGATTAGGGCAACGGTTGGTAGCCTTACCTACCCACTGTACCTGCCATGCGCATAGATTTAGCCCGCTGCTGCTAACGGAAACAGCAGCAGCAGCAGCAGCAGCAGCATCTCTCCTTCTCCTGCCCTCAGCCGTTTTGACACTCCTACGGGAAAGTTGAGAAAAGAAATCTCCCCTTGGAGTTATTTTATGTTTGCTTCTCTGACTTCTCGTGTTCACTAGGCTCCAACCTGCAGTAACCTTGTAGCCACAAATTCACCCCTTCAGCTGGAGTGGGATTGTGAATAAACCAACAGGCAGTCAAGTGGTGAGGGGAGTCAGTGGCTTCGTTAGCTGGCTCAATGCTGCTGCCGGCCCCTTTGAACTCACAGCGCTCTGATCATGGCAGAGAACGCAGTCTCACACCTCATCATTTCATACACTCTCTTATTCAGGAGCATATATAGCACCACACTTCACAGGCGGCTGACTAACTCAAAGGGACATCTGCAGAAAGCCAGAAACTAGAGGGCTGCAGTTTGTTTTTAATTTGTCCTGAGCCTTCAGTGAGAGTGGGGGGCTGCTTTATGAGCAGGGAGGATGAGGGGTTAAGTTTAAAAGCTGCAGTAATAGGAGCAACTTTTCATGCACTTTGGTTTCCTCAGAGGAGTTTCTATAGACAAAGCCAGCCTTCAGCTCAGCCACAAGCCTAGCATTATCACAGTACAACAATGCTGCATATCAAACAGTGCCTGACAGAAATAAAAGAAAGTGCTCACGACCAAAACAAACCCCCCCTGAGAGAAACACTCAGAGGCCAAGTGCGGTGGCCCACAGAGGACGTTAAACACATCAGGGACACAGTCAGAGGGCTCATCATGGATTCAGTGAAATTTGTAAATTGAGAACCTGGTTGAATTCAGCTGACAATGTCATTCTTTTTGCTCCAAACTGAGCGCCTTTCATGGTGGCTGCCATGGTAACATGGTCTGAAAGTCGGCAAGCAATTGGTACCAGTTTCTGCCAAGGCCCAGACTTAATGTTAGGCATGCGATAAGCAGCATTTCCGACACTAAATGTTGGATTGTGAAAGCTGAACAACAAGGGACAGCCTCCTTAGTTAGGCACCATTCCATATGTGCAAGATGAATGTGTGGGGAGGCTATCAGGGAGCTAGCAAATCCCCAGTACGACGCTGTAGCTGTGCTGGGACTTATTCTAGGTTAAAGGAATGTTTGGCTTGTATCTGGCACAATTAACACATCTCATCCTTGGCTAAATAATCCTGATCCTCTAATGTGCTTATGCAGTGGGAAGCATCTCTGCCCATGACATGTCTCTGTCTGGCTGTGTGGGTTAGTATGTCTGTGGTAATGGCATGCTATGTAGGGATTCATTAGCTAAAGCTACTCCTCTCCTTTTAGTGAATGAAGGAGGGAGGCACACAATGGAGACAGCAGGCCTGCTCTTCCAACGTCATGGTAATAACCATGGCTACACACACCAGGGTATTTATTCTTCCTCTCTCCCACTAACACAAATATTGTTCTGTTGCCCATAAGGATTACACACACACTTAATAAGCTACAACCACCCCCTATACATATACAGTAGACACAAATAATATTACTGTGCAATAATGGTAGTCACTAGTTTATTCATGCAATAGAAAGCCAATCTGTCATTACATAAGAAAATGTTGTTAGGGAATTCTATCATATTAATAGGCATTATGGCATGTTAATATGATGTGTAACTGTGAAAAGAGAGCCAGATCTCTAAATGGGTCTTCGATTTAGTCCAGTCACAGTGCTAACAGGGAGGGAATCTCAGATCAGATGCAAACAAGACCAAGAGCCATGCTAGTGGCTCTGTGATGCTGCAGTGAAAACTTGGACCCGCTAGTTTCACCACAGGAAAGGTCAGGGGTTTACCAAAGTCTGCAGGATTAATTCACCGTGACGGCCTGTATAAGACTTCATGATAATCCATCCAATAGACAGAAGAATCGCACTGTGGACATTACTGTGGGCACATAGGGTTAACTCTTCGAGTACCGACCCATTACCGTTCTCCCAGCTGCTTGTTTACACATCACAGTACATATATACAAACTGCACTGAGCAACATTTATGGTACAGAGGTGTCAGATAAGTGATGTAGGGACGGTACACACAGAGGAGAGATGAAATGTTATTGAGAAGCTCAGCCGACTGTGAAAATAGATCAATGAGATTGCACACAATTGATTCATAATCAGTGTGACTGTGAGTGATGAGCACGACAAGTAAAACAGATAAGACTCAAGAGGACAGCAAATCAATTTGCGGTGACACAGAGAAAATTAAACACAGCAGTGATTAACTTTTGGTGGCCATGCTTGTTTGTGCATGTTTACATTTGATGCAACAGTTTCTAAACCACAAGCACAGCCCTCTGCGTACTTGTTGCTATAGTTAGTCTCACAGGCCAGTATAGTTTAATCTCTTATGTCCTAGTGGCAGAAAAACTATTATGCTGTGGCTGCATTTACAAGTGCAGACATTTGTTATGTGGTCGTTTTGGCAGTCGATACACACAAATCAGCTTTACAACTATTAATAAGCAGCTCAGGCCCATTTGCCATGCTGTCTGTGTTCTTGCATTGACACACAGCGCTGTGATATACAGTTTGCTCTTGCCAGCCACGAGGGCAGCTGATGAACTTGGCATTAAACCAGAGGACAGCCATTTCTCTTTTCTGACTGGATGGACAAGTGCTGGAAGATATCTCTCCAGGCTCCACTGATGGACTGTTGCAGAATCAACAGGGATAAGCTGTCAGTTTTCCACTTTCCACTGGGCCATTATAAGACGGAGAGCCAGCCATCTGAAAAAGACAACATAACCGATATCACCGTAGGAGATAGTGGTGAAACTAGGGCGGGGAATTAGGGAGCAGCCAAACAGCTATTCATCATTAGTCTGGGGATTGGCCAGTTCATGACGCTGTCCACTATTTTCTCTTCTCTGCCTGACCATCTCTACCTTTCCTCTCCTCTTATACCCTTCTCCCTTTTAAAGTGCAGGAGTGACGCAAGCAGCAGTAGCAGCAATACCCAGGCATTCCTGACATTCCCCCTTTATTAAACTTTAATTAGGGAATTACAAAGTGGGGGTAGAAGTGTTGAGATTTGGTGGAAAGAGGGCAAAACCAGGGCTCCAAGGTCATCAGAAGTAGAGATAAGACGCGAGACATATGCTATCCTGCCATTTTACTGTTTTACCAGCTGAACATAAACATGGGATTCTCTCATGGGAAAAGATCAAATGGGATACTAGAGACTGGATCCAATTTCAGAGCAATAAGATAGCTGAGATATCTTTGTTTATGGAGAAGAAACATGCATTATCCAATGATAGACCTGCCATGGAAACAATCAAAAGGGTTTATCCAGACACAACACACACTGCCACATTCAATCTATATGTATTCCACTACAGATGGCTAGAGAGACAAAGCTACAGTAGCTGTTGCTGTATGTCATACCTGTCACACAGGGATGCTTTCCCTACAGGCTGCAAGAGTTAATCTATACCGCCAGTGTTATCATTGGGGCCCGGGGTATTTTTAGCAGCTTTCATTACACTTTTCTATCCTGTAGCCAGATTGGATGGGTTGAGATTTGTCAGGAAAATCATGAGATGTTCCCCCTTCAAACCCCAGTGCCGAGCATTAGCTGACAGCTCGCCATGGCAGGAGACATCTAAATTGTCTCATTATGGACCTGGGTTATGACAGCCTGAGCCACCCTTAGAGGAACGGCAGATGAACGGTGTGAGCTGAGGTACAATTACTCTACCATCTTACATTGCAATGTGTGTATGTGTGTGCAGCAACTGAGTGTGACTCAGTTGTGCATGTGTTTCCAGCACCTGTTAAACTGGCCTGCTGCTCAAACTTCTGCTGCATCTGGGCGCAGTGTAGTACTGTAGTTACTGCAGGTATGACTGGCATTTAAGGTGTCAGTACGCTTTAGCCGCAGTGCTTGTCGAAAGATCGAACAGTGTGTCCTTTGTCACTTTTCACCCAGTTGCTCCTGCCACTTTTTCATTTGTAAAACCGAGTGCAGCATTAGAAAATTCTCATCAAAAGTGTGAACCATTATGATGTCAGGCTTGTCACATGTCGCCATTCGAAAGCTAAAACACCTTCAGCCTCCAGATGGTGTTTGGACGAAACTTACAAAACCTACAACACAACACCTAGGTACAACCTAGTTTGTTTCGAGCATACTGGCAGCTTTAACAGCGAAGACTATAGCCTTATATTTCTGTGTGTTCTGCATCTAAATGGTGAGGGTGTTTCAGTGGCAAGGGGAAGCAGCCCCCTCCCCAATAATGCATCTGTTAGCCGCAAGATCTACTCAAACACAGAGTGTATTAACATTCAACCACCTGGATTTGCAAGAAATGAGCTGAATGCCTTCCGAATGAGTGAACGTCCCTCATTCACTGCGTATCTGGAACAATAACAAAAGGATAATGCGCAGATTAGTGCTCCTAGGGGCAAAGATGGGCTTTAGATGCGGAAATATGCAACAGACTTTCCCTGCTGCAAATGAATTAGCCCACTGTTCGCTCACAAATATAGTGTGTAATGTGCTTGAGAAGAAGATTAGTGTGGAAATGGAACTTGAGATGTCTGGCGTTTCAGGGATATACATTGAAAACATTCAACAAGCTGTCTAGCTCAGTCATGCACTTCACCATTGTTTAAACCTGAAAGCTTAAAATCCTTCTCTTTTTTATGGAAGTTGTTCTTTTAAAAATGTTCAGTATAACACAGCTGGTCATTCATTAACAAAGGCTGCAGAGAGACTGTGCCTTTTGCTCTAATGGCGTTTTGAATTCTGCTCTTGAAGAAAGCCGCTCTTCATTCAAACAAACTGATCTTGGCTATTAGAGGAGCTTGAGTGTTTTGAATGCCATAGACAGGATTGAGAGACAGTTTTTCAAGAGAAAGTTTCAATCAGGCGGCATCCTCAGGGTCACAGCTGTGCCTTGTTCATATAACAGCCTGTAATATCACCACTCTGCACAACTAAATACACTGATGAACAGAATCTTGAGGAACTTCTGTAAGCCGCTCAGCTGCTGTCCTCAGTATACTTGCTGCTTTTCCAAACCTCTGCAATTGACCGGCTGACTTATCTTAAGCTGTGTCCTCACCCAAGCTCTCGTAAACCCAAAGAAGGTTTTGCTCTTGGGAATTCTAAAAATGGTGCAAGTGTCTCTGAGGAGAGGAGACAGGAATGTCATGACCCTGTGTGAGTGATGTCAATCAGCATTTTGATGGGAAATACCCAATGTGGATTTGTAGTTTCTTTTGAGAAAAGAGGGTAGTTAAGCTCAAAGGGGGCCTTAGAAATGCTGAAGAGATCATGAAATATAATATTAAAACTAGAAGACTGAGAAAGGTGCACTTTTAAAGGGTCTCTCCATGGATTTTACCCATGAAGCTGAGTTTCTCAGCCTGTGAAATCAGTTCCTCAGTATCTACTGGCTCTGGGGGCAGCTTTGTAAAGACTGAAAAAATAACACTGATGTTGTCTCCAGGGCTATCTTAGCTAGGGCTTGAGACTGCATGACAGTCTACTTTACACAGGAGAGATCCAGAGTTTGTGAGACATGGTTATTTAGCAGGCAGGGAGGGTCTAATAAAAGATGCTATTGAGATAAATTATGAGGAAAGTAGGATCCAGTCTGCTGCTTCAATTTTGTTCTTTTAAATCTGTCTCTTGTGAGTACAGAAGTCAGCTAAATATACGCAGCTTCAATTCAGTTACTTATTTTTTTTATGAGATTATTGAAGGATTATAAAAATTAAAATCTATCACTCTGTAAGCACCTACAGTATGTGGTCACTGAGATACTTAACCACTTCAGTTTGCCCAAATAAAAAGTCCTGCTCTGTTTTTACTATGCTTTTATTGGACTTAAGATTTGGGTGTAGTGCGAAAGATCACTTGCATTAAATATCCCATTACAAGTAAAGATCTGCTGCAAAAAAAAAAAAATCCCTGGATATCCAAGAGGAGGTCTCTCAGTTTGTGATGTTGAAAGGTCATAGAGACACTCGAGGTGGACCTAACCATTTAGAAAAGAGGGGCTTAAGGGGATCAGGCTACACTTATTGAGAGATGACTGAGAACATCTGGGATCACTCTCAAACACACAGACACACATGCTCACACACAGCTAAGACATTTACACACATTCTCTGAGAGACGCACTGCTATTAAACTCATCTCTAGTCTTGGATCAAACACAGCGACAGGATGCACCTCCACAAAGGTCTGGTGCTTTGCGGTGTTTGTAATCTTGAGGGAGAGTGAGAGAGACATGAGACACGAGGGTTTGAGCTTCTCACTTCAGCCAGGGCTGTGACTATCTGATGCGCTTTGGTTCCACCACGCTGACTTGATGAACTACAACTCTGGGTGGGCTTAAAGAGGCCCACACACACTTATCTATACAATTCTCTTGTTTCCTCATCCATTACCACTTTGGATCTTGCTACACATTTTCCTTAGGCACTAATGGGCTTGGCTCGTAATCAAGTCAAATGTGATACTTTTGGTGAGAGGAGGCTGTAATAGTGTGGCATTTTTGGGGATCTCACTGGTCTCTGTGTGTGTGTGTCTTTCAGGTCCCATGGCCTCCATGGAGCATGGCAGAGAGCTGGAAGAGGCCTCTACAGTGAGAAAAATGGTCCAGCAAAGCCCTGCGAGGGGCGGTCAGACCCACAGACCAGCCGGCTGGAAGAGGAGACGCCCACGGCCCCGTCTTTCCCACAAGGGGCCCATGCCGTTCTAGAGCAAGGTGAGTTTCTAGCAGTCAGGGGTGACAAGACGCTCGTTAGGTTTTGTTTGCCAAAGTGTGCCATCAAACCAGTGATAAAACGGTCAGTGTCACACAGTTAAAAGGCTTCCTACTCACTTTGGATTCTCATGAAAAAGTATGTGCCTGTCTGTGTTTGCCTGTGGCCAACTTTCTGTCCAAATTTTCTGTCAAGTCAGAGCTACGCATTTCTCAGGAGAATATGAGCAAAAACATTTCCCGATTTATTAAATCATAACTGCTGACGAGTGCAGAAACAATTTCATGGAGGAATTTCTAAGAGGAATACATGTACAGTGTTGAAACCTAAAATACTTTGTTGGCAGAACCAGTTTGGATGTTTTCAATGACGAATGGGAAACTCAAACTCTTACAGGAAAACTGGAAACTCTGTTAATGACCATTGGAGCCAGAATCAACTCCAACACAAGGATGTTATTGTTGGCACTGAAAAAAAGCGCATGTCTTAACAGATTATTGGACTTTAGCCTACCAGCTTGCATGCCTTCGTAGTATGACAGAGACTGTTTCTAAGGCTACGTCATTTATTTCCTCATATGGGAGACACTTATACTTAGAAACCTAACCTTTGAATCAATTCAGCTAGCATCAATCTTTTCTTTCCATCTGATTAAGTCAATTAAAACCCCTTTTCCAAAGATAATACTTCGTAGAGTTGGGTTTCCTGGCTGTAATGCTTTTCCTCGCAGGAATGTTTAACTTGCTATCAAGTAAAACAAGGTTTTGTATGAAAACTCTTTCATCCAAAATCAGTGATAATATTTTACTTATCACCTTTTCACAGTTTGATTTTCTTTTCTCAACCAAAACAAACCCTCTGTATTTCAATTAAAACAGATCAAGCTTCATTTGAGAAACTAAAACATATGACAGCTAATTAAACGACATGATCAGATTTACAGTAAATAAAGATTAAATCGCTCTTTGCACTTGCTAATGTTTGTACATCTCTGTGAACAGAAGGCAACGGCAGCACAATTATGTCCCTGCATTAAGAAGCATGGGACCCATTCATATGTCTGTCCCAGACGCTGTGAGAGACAGGGAAACTTGGCAAAACACAATATCTCTGCAGGAGGTGCTGACCATACAACGCTGACCTGCGGAGGTCTGCCATAAATTAACACTTTAGTGAGTGGAGGCTGCTGAGTGTCGAGGCATGGTTAATCAGTTTTCAGGAAAGGGGTTCAAAGCCATAGAAGTTTGGAAGCTCTATTCTCTAAAACAGCTAGCGAAGCTTTACAATCTATGGCGAATTATGGATTGGTATTGTTTGGGGTTTTTTTTTTTGACACGTTTAGACTTCTTTTGGACTCATTCCTGCTTTCAAAACTGGAATCTAGAGTCACACCAAAAAAAAGCTGAAAACAATCAGTAAGGTCAGTGTGCACTTGGAGGACTACACGGGTCCTCCAGCTTTCCTCAGTCTGCCAATAAAATGTGAGAATCCTCTCTGTGGTCAGAGCTTGTGTTTAGTGCCAGAGTGCTGGCTTCAGGAAGTTGTGAAGCTCTGTAAAAGTGAACGGCTCAGTGAGTCACAATGCTGTCTCCGCAAACACCACTTAAACCATAACACGCTGAAGATTTCCTTTTTTTGTTTGCTTCCCACTCCAGATCCTCTCATTCTTGCAAAGTTCGTAGTTCACCTCGTTCAAGGATTTCTCAGAATGCCGTGACAGTTTGCTCCAAACTGACCAGAGTGTGAATTAGGTTGTCTATTATCAGCATTTCAGTGATAATGCTTCCAACCTACACAGAGCTAAAAGTGCAAGGAGTTACAAGTCTTCTTCACAGTTCGGTCACAGTTTGTTCACAGTCTGACTGGAGGAATTAAGTCTTCATGAGAACCGATGTAGTTCGAAAGGCTTTGTTCATCCTCATGTGTCCTGCTTCCTTCTTTAGTTTGAGCTGATGATGGGAAAAACACCTCTGGAAGCAGCTGGAGATGCATTTTGCTTGATCAAAGCTAGAGTTCAGTGGAGACATCCAGCTGAGGCCTGGTGAGACTTGTAGGCAGACAGACTGTATGTGGATATGTCATTATTGGCCTAAACCTAATTTAACTCAACTGTGCTTTTAAATAAAGATTAAGACCAGTGATTGACTTGGCAGTGTCCATCCTCCAGCACTATCCTATTTAGCCAACATCTCCCCATTTCAGTGTCAAAAGCAGCTCATCTTTTATTCTCTAAGACACCTGAGGCAAAGTTTGACTTTTCACCACTACACATTCCAGATGTGAGCGACTCTTGAGAAGAAAGATGGCGACTGGGGTCATCCTCTTTGAGCATCTGAGTAGGCTCAAATCCAAACGTGCTATTACAACTCTTGGATCTAAGCCATGCCAGTGACAGTCTGAAAGACGACAGGATATTACAGATTTAAAGCCGCAGGCAATTTGCGAAAACCCTTCGAGACCCTGAGTGTGAGAAAGCTCTATGAATGAGTCCTCTAAAGAGTTTTCCATCAAAACAATGTAGAGCAGGTCTGCAACTCCTCCCATACACTCATTGTATGATGTAGTATGACTTCAAGGGGCTGAGATCATACTGTGGACCATAAGAGTACAAAGGATGACAACAAACAACAATACAACTCAGCAGAGATTAGATATACCGTGCATCAGTTCTTTTTACTTTACATGACCACAGAAATATGCCGTTTTGAAACAACAGCAGGTTCTTATTACTGAATGAGACTTGTTGTCATACAACAAAGATTACAGCATCTGTAATCTTGGGAAATTATCACAGGACAGTAGAAGATAAAAGGCGAGGGAAGATAAAAGATTTCTTTATTGTTAAGGAGTGATTCAGCGCCCCCAGCGCAGTATAATGTAGGGCTTGTGTTCCTCAGTGAGATATACAATTGTTTTTCTTACTACCTGAAGCACTTGACTATGAAAGACCGTGAAATCTGGTTGGAACATGTCTGGGATAACCTTTTCTTCTAGATTTTAAGTGCAAGATAACATAGGGTAAAACACAATGAAAGCTCTAGTAGAAACTCCCGCGGGGTGCTCTTATTGGAGAGGAAATTGAAATGTCTGCATGACTCATGAAATGATTTTTATGAATCAAAAAAAACAAAACACACACACACACACTGATGGTACTTTCTCTGTGTTATTTTCCTGTTTTTGCAGGCACTGCTTTGAGTGCCCTCCCCCAGGTTCTGATTTCTATGCTCTTCCTTTGCCTTGGGGGGCCTTGCAACGAAGGGCCTACGCTTGCCCGGCCTGAAGAGTGATGTCCATAGCACCTGCTGGTTCTTCAAGCAACTCTGTCCACAAAAAATCAGGACAAGCCGCTCACCCTCAGCTCTAGGAGGAATTGGGGGCAGGGAAGGGGGGTGGGGGCGGGGGTGGGTTTGAGCCCGAGCTATCAGACTCTATTTCTCTGTCTCTCTCTTTCTCTTTCTCTCACTCCCTCACTACTTATCTATCTCTGTCTTCTCCCAAGTGTTATTTTATTTTTGTTTTATTTTTTTCAATTTTCCTATCATTTGCTTAATAGAGCCCAAATCATAGCGATCTCCCTGAGTGTCTCACACACTTTGCATGACATGTGGTGGAGAGGGAGCCCGGTCAAAACAATCTGAGTCTTAAAGCATCTGTCACTTCTCCATGGTGTGGTATTCCCATCTCTCAGATTCAAGGTTACTGCAGCCGCTGATTTCTTTGCTGTGTAGCTACTTAACAGCTTTACTAGCAGGAGAGGGCGCTGATCATGCAGAAGGGCAATGTCAGTTTTAATAGTTGATAATAGCAAATATAAAGTTCACTTATTATACTCTGGATGCCTGCTGCATAAAGGAATTCAAGGATCGTATTTAAAATGGAAGAGCAAGAGCGTCACATCTGAAACACATTAAAACCATCGCTTAATTATTATTATTAATGGTGCTTTGTACCTCCTAATGACAGTACGTCCACATGCAAAGTAAGGTTGGACTGAAACGAGAGCACATATTGTCAAAACAATCTATTTAAGTGACAGAATAATTCCTTCATTTAGGAGATTCTTTAATCCAAAGCTATTTTGGTGTTTCTGAACTCATTAACACCTTGGGGGTGGGGGGGTTTACTGACACGCTCAAGGTTACTGTAACATGTCCCACCTTGGATGAGTCCTTTGACCCCAAATCCCAATCCCAATCCTGTCCCCAATCCCCAGCCTTCGCACCACACTGCTGCTCTGCGCAGCTGCTCTACACGACTGTTAACTGGCAGGGGCGGTCTGCTCCACCGACAGGCCACCTTGCCTTTTAATGAAGTGCCAAATAATAACCTTCTCCACAATGCTGCCAGGAATAAAGGAATGAAAGTTTAGGGAGAAACACATTACCTCTTGTTTGAAGTCTTGATACACTGACACATTATGCATCTTAAATTTCTGCAAACAGAAATCCCACGTGAGATAATGTTAGCAAGGAGGACAAGTTAAATTAGACCAAATAAAAAAGACAAAAAAAAAAACAAAAAAAACACAAAGAAACAGTTTCAAAGCAAACAACAGCTCAGTTAATATGCCACAGCGATCAGCCTAACACTAGTGCTCTGGCTGTTTTAACACTCAGCATAAGTCTGGTTTGACCCCTTGACCGATATCTTTCACTGACAAAATGCTATGCCTTTCCATCATACTGGAATATTATATTACTGTTTATGTTTTTTCTGTGTTTAAGTAGTTTTATTTCTTTTTTCTCAGGGTGCTGTGATAGAGGCTTGTACTAGAGCAGTCTATTTTGTGCATTTATTTAACAAAACACAAACATACAGAACATTTAAAGCTTGTATGAGCATATTTTCGTATACTGTATCTTTACTCTCCCTATATGTATTCACCAATATAGCCATGTAACCAGATTCAGTCCTTTCTAGTCATGATCCGTTCCCTACACTACGTTGGGTACAGTTGCCTTTCTAGTCTGCCCTTCCACAGCACAGGTGGTCGTGGCTTTGATCATTACGCTCATTAAATCCTAGAGTTAATCTTTCTCAGATGGATCTCCCCAAGGCTGGCCGGGGCCACTTAGTCTGAGCTCATTGTTAAATTGGCTTAGACTGAAACCACACCCTTCCCCCTTTCCAATCCCCAAACCCCTGCTGATTCAGTGTGTAACCATGTAACATATTAAGACTCTAACCTGTAGAGCAGCCACCACGCAATTGTTTGTTGTGTATTAGGTATGCGGAGCAACTTCCTAGTTGTTTTTGTTTTGATTTTTTTCCGTTTTCTTCGGATTTTAGGTGAAAACATGATTTCAATCCACTGCGATTCAATCAGCAAACACCCTACTTCGAGTCAGTTTTGACCAAATAAGCAAGTGGCAGGTTAACCTAGATTTTCAACACCTTTTCCCTCTCGCCATATCTCATGCAAATATTATTTAAAAAAATGCAGAGTCTTCTCAGTCCCCAGCATGAGAAGCTTTTATTAAGAGAGCATCTAAAATCACAGTGGTAATCCACCCAGCCAACCTCACCTTGATTAAAAATGTATTAAATCCTAGGGCACTGTGAAGAGTAATAATTTCAGTTCCACCATTTTTTTTTCATATCCGCTTAGACAGAGATGTAGATTTCATTAATGCTCCTCGGGAGTGAGACAGCTTTGCTCAGGATGTCTCATGTATTATTGGGGAAGATAGTAGGAAGATATGAGCTGGGGATGGAAGTTCAAAGCCGCAGGAGTTGGGATGCTGGAAGTAGACTAGGTCATGACAAGGGGTTCAAATCAATATTTCCCCATCTCAGAAGTTTTTTTGTTACGGAGCCGAGCAACGTCTGTATCCGCACCGTTCTTCATGAATGTATCCTCACCATCTGCACCAGCCATGCTGCCCTTTCAGAGACCAGAGCGAACCAATGTTTATGTAAAGTTACCCTTTTTAATCTTGGTCTGGTTATCAGTTGAATCCAAAAAAACCAAAAGCCAAATATCCCACTGATCCAAAGCCTCCAGTGTCAACAAGTCCCAACAAATAGACGTGGCTTTGCTCCAAGACTTCTCTGTATGGGTTCGCAAGGCTGCACTTTTGCAATTCCATTATGCTGCTGGAAAAATACACCCTGAAAACAAGAGTCTCTTGGTATGGAATGGTTTTCCAGTGTATTGTGACAATTTTTTGTCTGATTCTTGTCTAGCTGGTTGTCCAAAGCTTACTTTTTGAATACAGTGTGAAAAGCTGTATCTTTTGTGGATGTAACAAAATAGAAAAGTAGTCTGCAGCACAATATGTCGTGGACACGTGAAAGCTTTCAGGCATTCTTTTCTTGTAGATCATAGCCCACAGCCCTCCCCTGCACATCAGGTTAATGGGCCTTGTGGTGTGGAAGGACAAGCACGTCCAGGCTCAAACTGAAATGGTAAACCAATACATTATGCTCGGGGAGCAAAACCATTTTCCTTAATGGTCTTTTCCAGCAAGGCTTACACAAGAGAAACGATTCCTATCCTCTCAATGTTTCCTCTCCAGTTCTTCTTCTCTGTGACCATCACAAGGCCTGAGTAATGTTCCTATGCACTTGTTAGCATGTTTTCCTGGTAGAAAAATGTTTGTGCTGAGAACTTGCCCCATTGTGTTTAGTTCTTTTTGTCCAAATGCATTTGGCTTGGAGCGTGTAAGGAGTGGGGGTGAGCAGAGAGATAGATATGTGTTACTGGTGGAGATGAGAATAAGCTAGCAGAAGGTTTTAAAATATTAGCTTAGCCATTGAGCTCTGTTTCCCAATAGCTATAGACACAACCCCCACACAAAAACTTTGCAGAATAACACAAGGTTTTTATGTTGTTGTTTTTTTTTTTTATCCTATTGTCACTGTATACTCAGTTCTCTACCAGACACAGTTCCTTTAAAGTTACACTGCACCAAACTTTTCATTCATTGTGGAAATGGAAACAGAGTTGGCACATGTAAACACATTCCATGATTTTACCTTGTGAATCTCTAAGCCCATCAAACTGTATCATGTTGGCCTTCAGAGTGGGTGTCTGCAGGATCGAGTGGCTGATATTCAATCCAATGCATTCACACGTTTCCACCGACTGGGCAATCCAAAGGATAACTAGATTTTATCTCCCGTGGGAAATGACTATGATCTGTCATTATCCTGGAGCCTCAAAATGAGACTTCCTACACCCAGAATAGCACAGGCCCCTCCTGCCTTGATTGCGACACATTCTCCATCCACGTAACCACTGTGTCCAAGATCAGCAACATTCAGAACAATCTGAGGAGAGATGCAGTCTGTAGGCTTACACGCCATCGCAACAGTGTTACTAGGTCTCAAGCAGATACCATTTGAAAGACAATGTATTACTCCTGAAACTTATATTCTGTTTATGGTGTGTGCTCATATTACTCACCAGGCCAAATGTACAGTCCCTGTCTCTGTTTTGATGTTGAACTGGGCAAAAATAAATGACATAAATAAATAAATAAAACAAGTGTATCAGAAATGGTTGAAATACTGTGTACATATTTGAACTTTTGGTTTCTAATTTATAAAAGATAAGCTTTAGCTCTTGGAGTACTTATTTTATTTTTTCCTTTCATGCGTAGCTTTGTGTTTTTATTTTCTATTTCTGTAAAGTGTGTAAATATATCTTTATGATAATAAGTAATATTAAAAATCTTATTTTAAGAAAACACTGTGTTCTGTCTTTTTTTTTTAGCAAGTTAAAAAGCAGTTTAGATATTTCTGTGTGGACCAAAATGGTGGAATACCTGGTCAACTAACTTTACAATCACCAGAGCCGAACCACAAAGTTTATATTCACTCTCGACAGTTGCCCCAGTTTACAACAGACATGAGTAAAATACACAGATACCCGTTAGAATGGAGTGAAATGTGCAGTTGACATTTAGTGAAACTGCACTTGGCAGCAACATTTGTCATGCTCTCTGTTAAGTGCAGGGAGTGACAAAGCCTAGAAACATCAACAAGCCGACTCACAATTGTTCAGTTCAAACGGGATGCGCTAATCGCAAAACATCAGCCTTCTCATTCCTCAACAGAAGTGCTCAGCTACTGTAGATTCACTCACATTTTTGTTTACATTTTACTCCAAGTCAAGTGGTTTTAACATTTGTGTAGCAGAACCTGGCCTGAAACTCAAAAGGTGGACAAAAACGGCAACATGTTTACCTGACTGCCATGGCCATTAACCTTCACCTTGTGTAGAAATTCATTCGTTGCATTGTGCACGTGCCTTTGGAAATGTAAATCAACTCCTCATCCATTAAGGAACAGTTCACCAGTGACAGGCAGCCTTTCCAGAGCTTATAGTGCATACTAAGCATGCTGCACATTAATGCATCACAGCTGCTGAGCATGCATGGAGACTTTGGATGTGTCTAGATGCACTGAGATTCAACATGCATACATGTCATATCTACATATAATGGAAGCTCCTCCTGCCATTACTGCTGGGTAATCAGAAAAAAAATTCAGGTGGTAAACGCAGTGCGTCCAAACATTTACATTTCAGATTTTTAAGACATTTACTGTTAGAATGAGACAAACATTTTATAGAAGTTACACCAGACATTATGCATTTGAAAACATCACATACTACTTTCTCATTTATAATGTTTAAAAAGAAAGCCTCAGCGAGGCAATGTGCTGAAATGTCCTGGGCCTTACATGGGAGCCACTCTTCCTCTGAAACCCCCACTGGAACCACTCAGGGAAGTGTCTGGTTAACACGCAGAGCTGACATGTCATGATAGACAAGAGGTGCACCCCTGAGCCCCAGCAGCCCCCAAAAGACGCCCAAGGTTATATCATCAAGCCTGGGTCAGCTGTATAATTGGGCTTGGGGTCACCGGGAGGATATGGAGCGTGACAATGAGGCTATAGAGTTACAGTGTGTAGCTGGGCAGTGAGGGCCGCCGGTGGGGCATTACTGAGAGGGCCAGACGTCCCTTTAAAGAGTTCAAGGTCCATCTGCGAGACCGGCTCCAGCCCTGTTCACTGTCACTGCTGGAATGTGTGTCACTGCCTGCCAGCCAGCAGTACACTGCTGTGAGAGCGGGGGTGAGTGAAGGAGATGCTACACTGGGTTTGTTGTGAGGAAAAAATAAAACTTTCATGATCATGACTGAAGTACTGTTGATAATGAGTGTCAGACACAGTTACTAACTCTCATGAGGTTGTTTCAATTATTGGAAACATCCCTTCAGCTAGAGAAAGAAGAAAACTAAGTGGGATTTACAGACTGGAAGTACGTGGCGCTCTGCGCCCTCTGTGCCTCAACTAATGTCTGTATGTATATCACAGACACCCACTGTGGGAGTAACATCTGGTTTTCTCTTGGCACAGAGTCCCAGAATCAACCTCTGCCACATCATAAAAACCTTTACTGCAGTTGGCTCTCCCACAATACCACCAGCAAAGCCCACAGAAACCACTGACAAACCCCCACTGATGGATATTACCCAGCTCACTGCTGTCGCTCAACCACCTGGACTCCAGGGGCTCAAATTATACAGAATGCGCAGACTGTGATTGCAAATTAAACACACATGTAAGGAGCAGGTGTTGCAAAAGTTTTGATAACATTTTTATTATTTTTATCAGTGTTTTTCTGTAGTTATGTAGCAATAAATGAACAGTTCAAATGGTGTGTATATGCAGTGTTTGCAGCCAAGACTGCTTGAGAGTAGTAATTTTCAAGCTCTTTCCAAGGTGGGAGAGTAAACAACTCCAGTTGGCAGCTACAAAATAATATTTCAAACAACCATGAGAATTATTTGGAAATTTTAAAATCACATTTATGAAAAACAGTACGATCAGTAGGTACACCAAAGCTGGCAGATATGTTAATCAGTATTTTCAGGGCTCTCAGGGCTGCAGCTATTCAATTAGAATCAAATGACCAATCATTTTGTCTAAAATAGCAAAAAATTCCCATCACAATTTTCTACTATCCAAGGTGATGTAAAAAATAGTCCCCCAGTTAATAATTCCCCCAGACAACCTGAATGTCCCAACTTTTCATTAACATTATCATTAATCGCTGCATTCAAACGTGGGATTACCCTCAACTGCTAAAAACTTGTCTACTTGTGATACTAATGACAAACTACTGTTAAATCAATTGTGTGACAATTAATGCTAAATATATAAATATCACCTAAACTGATCTTGGTGACAGGACTGTGTCTCCCCTTTAGCTGCTGTGCTAATGTTATGTTTGCTAATGTTACTTTCACAGCCTGACAGAACAAACTGCTGCTGAAAGTGTTGAAGATATTGATGTGATGTGCTCTAAAGTGTAACGAACATTTTCAGACTATTATTTACTATGTCGGAGCATTAGTTAGATGTAAGTAATCAACTGCTACCCAGCTTTGTACAGAGCAGGAAAATTATGTGCCTAATTCAAGATCATTTATTGACCAACAGACTCATTACTGTGCTGGCCTCTTTCAAAAGCCAAAAAGAGGCAATCCTCACCAACCTTTTAAAAATCAAAATGGCACAGAGGCATTCCTCTTTCTAAAGAACCACCTCTGGCTAATCATTGATGTAGAGAAAGCACATGTGCAAGTCTGCCTCTGAAGTGAATGTAGAAAAAAAAAAAACTTGTGACTGCAAACAGAGCCTGGAGCCAGGTAAGAGGCAGGAACAACAGTTTGTGTAATGCACCTCAGCTGTGTTAACACCAGCAGCTCTGCAGTGGTGACGGATCACTGGAGTGGTCAAAAAAACAAAGCCTTCACAAACACAGGATGGGGGGCGGCTAGTATGGGGGTGACATATAGAAAAAGGAGCTAGTGGCTGCATGAGTTACCAAGAATTTCCCCTCATCTGTACAAATGTGGGATTTGTTGTAATTTAGAACTTCCGCTGCACACTTTTAAAACAACAATATGAAAACATGACAATGAGGTTTAGTTAATTTGCACCTTTCCCTGAACTCGAGTCTCTTTTCAATGAGCCAGGACTTCCTTCAGGATTATTTTATACACTGTACAGCTTAGCCACATTAGCTTTAGCTCACAGGCCAGGAACAAAGCGAGTGCACCGGCCCGTAGGCTAATATAATCAGGGTCATAACTTTCCCATCATTAGAACGTTAGCCACTGATGACGGATGGACTTAGGATATAAAGTGTTAGCTTCCTTAAGCCCTTCCTGAAGTGTCCTCTTTTGAGGCCAAAAGGACACTTCCTTTCCTATTAGACAAAGAAATGTTGGCATCCATCTCCCTGCCATTCTTTGTTAATCGTGGTTACGCAGGAATGAAGGTGTGCTGTCAATGTAAAGGTCTGAAGACCCCAGTGAAATCTTTACGGTCACATAAGAGGTAGTAAACAAGCAATTCTCTGGGAATTTATGTGACACTGTAAATCTGTGCAAAGCCACTGTGTTGCTCTGTCAAAACTTTTCACTGAGCAGTGACTTTCTACAGGAATGTCTTCTATTGTTTGGGAGCTTGTAACATTAAAACATCCACATGCCTTCCTACAAGTTATATTTTTAACAACATAGGATGTAAACAGGTTCAAACAAAAATCTAAAGTGTCCAGCTGTCCTTGAAGTTTTCTTTGATAGCCCTATCTTTAACCACACTACATACACAAGTACACATAGCGTGCTCAGAGCCAGGAAGTGAGTGAGCAGATCATACGGGTGTCACCAAAAACGACATGTTTATCAGCAGTGTGCAGGGCACTGATTATCTGATAACACATCCTGGACTTTACAGAGATCGTTGATGAGTTCCATTCAAGATCACGTCAGTAAAGCCCATGAACCAAAAGCATTTAAAGAAACAATTTGCTGCTGATCAGGGGAACCATGCCGTGTCATTATCTTGTTAAGGCCAGTTAAGAGGCCGTGTCTCTGAGGGCTGAGCCGACTCTGTCAGGAAGGCGTCACTTAGCTTCGTGGGCTGCCATGAAACCACAGAGGCGTTAACGGTCCAAACTTCTTTGCCACATGGACACTCAAAGAGACAAACACACACTCAAAGACAGACAGCTACATGAGTCACTTCACTACCCTCAAGGTATTTCCCAGATCTGTCTCAAAGAGGTCAAGTCTGCAGAGAGATGTCGAATGTTTTTGTCTGAGCATGCAGACAATGTTTAGAAAGCTATTATTTAGTGAACAAAATGTACATAAATATCAATATTACCAAATTAATGTTTATATAATTAAGTAGAGACCAAAATTACATGATGCAGTTTTGAAGACATGACAAGCGGTGAATGCTGTCACTACCGCAGGCTGTTGCACCAGCTCTATTTAAGTTTAATTAGCCTGTCAGATCTTAAATTCTACACCTCCCAAAGAAGGTGTAAGTCAGGGGTGTCCAAACTGTTTTTGTTCCAACCAATGAAGAGCACACAGTTTAACCAATCAACTGTCTGAAGACTGAGATCAGTTGATTAAATGAGCCAAGTCTGGTGTGCTGCTGCTTGGTTGGAACAAAAACCTGCAGCCACACCGGCCCTTTGTGGAACAGTTTGGACACCCCTGGTGTAAGTAGTAGTGGTGAGTTTAGTATTAAAATAAGTAGTCAAAACATCACATTTAGTGTTATCTTTACACTCCAACATATGATTAAACTAACATTCAGCTGGTACAACAGGCAGCTGGTTTGCATTTCTCAGGTCTTTCCCCCCAAAATTCTCAAGTTAATCAAGTAGAAAAGGAGCAAAGTTTCATTACTCTGCCTGGAACTTGGCGAGGGAGCGTTATTCTAAAACAAATCAAACAGCAATGATTGAGAAAACAGTGATCAGGTTGTTACTGGATTTCTGTTCCACTTTAAATAGCAAAGAGAAAAACATAACTGATTGCAGTGGGAGCTGGGACTGAGCCATTCAAAGGGAAGACAATGATGTCGTGACACACACTGACCTATAATTGCCGACAGCAGAGTGCTGAGGGGCAGTGATTGGCTGGCTTATAGCACCCTGTGGCCTTAGAGGATGAGAGCCATCATGCAATTGCACAGGATCAGCAAATCACTGTCAGATGCCCACTTGCTAGACCACTCCAAACCAAAGCTATTTTTCCATCAGCATCAGAGGGTTTACAGAAAACAATAAAAGCAAAGTGGTTACAGTAAAACAGAGAGAATCCTTTAGGCGAGTTTCAATAAAAAAGTGAAAAAGTCTTTGAGGAACAAAGCGTGTTAGAAGTGAGAGATGACTTTTTTTTTATCTTTACACAATACTGTACTTTTCCAGTGAAGACAGTCTCGATCGAGTGCATTAAAAAGTAACATAATGCATGAAAAGTAATGGGGCTAAATGAAAGTTGGCTTGAGAGTTTGATTCAGTGAGTTACACATAAAGAAGGTGGTGTTTGCAGATGTCTAATAAGTACATCAGTGCGGAGACAGAGACATCAGTTAGTGAGGAAGCACTTGGGCAATGTCCAGGCTTTTCTAATCTGCCAACACAGATTAGGTGAACTCCATTTAAACCATAATAGCAGATTTCCTTAAATCACTGCCAAAACTCCACAGTTTAACAAGCTTTTGAAGATGTTCTAGAAAACCATTCCTATTAGCCCGTCAGGCAGTTTCTGATGTCTTAATGCAGGTCAGCTCCCAGACCTGCAGCTGCATAGAGAAAGACAGGCCGGGAGAAGGGAGGGGGGGTGGAATAAACCCAGAATCAGCAGCTCTCCCTCTGCCTGCTTTCTTATCTGCTCGCACAGCCAGCCGAGAAGCACACAGCAACAGCACTCTCAGACACAGCCAAGCTTTCCTGGCATCTCTCCCCTGACTATGGAGAGATGAGTTTGTCCTCCCATCTACACCTCTGTGTGAAGCCCAGCACACATCCAGCGGCAGCAGCAGCAGCAGCCACGAGCACATTTAATTGGCCAGCTGTCTGATTGGTCAGAGCTACAAATTACTTCAGAAGCACCAGACAGCAGTTTTTGGTCAACAACCCATATAGGAGCAAACATTACAACCATACCTAGGAGTGCAAGCATGAGCCATATGCAAATATCAGAGAATTGTCCTTGCCCATACATTCCCACTGGAGCGAATCTGCACTTTCCCATTTCTCCTTCAGGACATTAATTTATTAAAAATTCAACATATGGTAATGCAAAGCTTGTGAGTGAGGCTCGGCTTGCAGGCAAAAGATGCAGTCGAGTCCCCACAGTAAATCAAAGTGATGTCTTATCAACTAATTATCTCCACTGAATTGTTTATCAAACACAAACCCTGAAGACTTTGCTCTCCTTCGCTACTGTGTTTCTGTGTATCTATCTGCACATATAGCTGTGTGAATTGTACAGGTACATTTGCGTGCTTGGGAATTTTGTGTGTGTGTGTGTGTGTTGGTAGGTGACATCCCTGGCTAACATTGCGTGTAAGGATAGTAAACACAGACATCAGCAATATACAAAGCACACTGACCGTGGATGCCACGGGGAGCCACACTGGAGATGAGTCAGGAGAGCTGGAGGGTGGTGGAAATGATCAAGGGCCAGCAGGTCAGTTCTGAAAAGAGCACACATTGCTTTTAGATGAGACACACTCGCAATTTTTAACATATTCTAAGTTATATATGCTAAATGAATTTTACTGTACTAGTCTTACACAACTTTTTTTCCCCCAAACAAGTTTAAGGTTCGCGTGTATTGACAATGAACATCCACAGACACACATATTATGTATGCTGTAACAGTCTGGCATCTGTCTGGCCCTCTCATGTATTATCAACGTGTCTGAGTCACATCCACTCAGAGCAGATTAGCCTTGAGCACAAAGAGATCCAAATAAAGAAATGAATAAAGAAAGAAATTTAACAACACTTATGCACATTCCAAAATACCCAAAGACTGTTCCGACCATGTGGAAAGAATAAAGAAAACAAATCCACTCTGTGATTTAAAAAAATTCACAAATTTGTGAATCTATTTCCTGATCCAAACAAAAATGGTGGCCAGAAATCACATCTCTCCTTCAACATGTTTTTCTGTGTATGTAAATTTATCATAGCTTACAAATAAATAAGTGACCGACATGTACCTAACAAAGACAACACTGGGTCACAGAAACACTTTCTCAGTATTTAACTGCCCTGATATTCCTTTTTTGTTTGTTCTTGAGACATGCTAATGTTTGCTTAAGCAGTAGCAGGTTGACAAGATTTATTAATATAGTTTTGTCTTTGTCCCCCCTCAGAGGCAGACTTAAGTTACTAAAACTCAGGAACTGCAGGCTGTAGTTTAAGCAGGATCCATCTGGTATAGACAGTGACCTCCTTTACACAGCACAGCGAGGTTTGAGCTCTTGAAACAGGAATGTTAAGCTATGGAAAGTTTTGTTTCGCTAATGTAGCTTTTCACAACTTTCCCACATAAAACCAACAAGATTCAGGCTGAAAACACTAAAACTCAGTCATTAAATATGGAGCACAAAAAACGTGAAGAGTCTGGGGGAGATCCCTTGATCATCACCTTTATAAAACTGCTTTTAATCACAGCACAACATATTATTTTACCTATTGTACCATTTGACTTGTATGATATCAGCGGTAACTATTCCAATTATAAAAAAAAATATTTTAATAAAATAATCTTGATGAATCTTAATGGCAGGCACCTTTCTTGTATTTAACATCAATTACTGTACACTCAAATCCAGACTGAAGCACACAGACTTGCAATGCATATGGTTCGAAGTACATCCATGATTTCCCTAAGTTGACGGCAGATGTCAGCATTTTTATGCAGGCCACAAGACATACCATGCATTATACATTAAATACAGAAGGTTATAGATATAATTTTTGCACCATACACCATAACAAACAAAACTTGAGGATAATCATATCAAATGAAACAGACATTTGAATCATTTGAGTGTTGACAGTGGCTGCATATCAGAAAAGAAGGGATTGGAGTTTAGGTACACTACAACACTGTCTGTAGGAGCTACAGAGCACTGACATCAGGCCAGAATGTTCTACATTTCCTGGAGAACATCTTCCTGCAACAGGTAAACATTAGAGGCAAACCCCACAATTCAACCCAAAGCCAACCAATCACCTCTGAGAAAACACAGCGGGGGAAGGCACTGAGGTATCCAGTGTACACACGAACTGATAAGGATGACACTAGATTAGGGATGATTTGACATGACTCAGATCTCAAAAGTTCAGATGTAACTAACCACAAACTATATTTTTAACCACAAACGGGGAAAACCACAAGCAAGTACACAAGAGTATTTCAGGACTCCTCAGACAGTGTGATGAACAAAAAATGTACAACCATTTGACCATTAAATGCCCAGACATATGTTGTAGCCCAGCAGAGTTGGCCCACACAGGGTCCATCCCTTCAACAGCTTCTCCACTCATGTAAACATGACCTCTGTTAGACTAACAACAGCCTGAAAAATTCTAAAAGTAATCTCAGTCCAGGGGGACTCTAAAACCAGACCAGGCACTCTGAAAATCCCCAAGTATGTGTGCGCCAAACACATGGCTTAGCAGAGATAGAGAGAGAAATTCAGTGGCACATTCTCTGCTTTGGTTTAATGATAAATTATGGGTCTGTGTGGCTCTGAGTGGCTCTGTGTGGCGGGCGGGAGGTGAACACCATGTGTTCCTGTCATCACAAGTTCAAAACCAGCTCATGACCTCTGCTAGACATCATCTGTTTCCTTCCTGAACTTCCTCTCATGTTCCACTGAGTAATATCTAGTGAAGCAGGGGTTTCCTTAACGTCTAATACTGATGTGTTCTTCTTACATTATCCCTACTGATGTCAGCATGCCTTAAAAAGACATCTGCTATCATTCATTTTCATGCCACTGACAAAATATCTCAAGCACAGTAATCCATCACAGAGAAAAGATTAATTTTTTTCAGTCTCTGTTTATAAATTATTCCACTGTGCATGACTTGACTGTTTTCATATTGGTGTGTGTGTTATACTACACTTTTCTCACTGTCAGTCACCTGACAGCCACAGAAAGAAATGGATGTCACCTCCTGGAAATAATCCCTCAAAAACATGTCAGCTCACAAACTTCATTGTCACATTCTTGTCTTCTTATTCTGGGAATTATTGTTCTGTGGTTAATTTCATGCAAGACTAGAAGTTGAAAGATACATACAGCACAGCATTCAAAACCGTGTCTTCTAGAAATTATTTTTTATACTACTAATTTGTTTCCAAACATGTTTTGAAGAAAATGTAATTGCAGCATGGATTATGCTCTGTGCACAGCTGAAAGGAAGAAAAGACTGTGCAAGAAGTGCAGGACTTTGACACCAAAAACCAAGGTTTAAATCCAAAGTTCCTCATGGGGTCAGGGCTTAGACAACAAAAACACTTTGGTTAGAGACAGATTCTGTTTTTTGATTGAGTGTTGTAAAAGTAAACATGTTGTGTATTATGGCTCAAGTCAGTATTTGACTTTTTCAGTATTTAGCAAAGACCACAGTTTTTGCTAAATACTGTCCATAAATACACTGATCATGTTTTTGTTGCTTCAAGACTTTGCAGATGTAAACATTTATCAAAAAGCCATGCTGGTGGGCTTTGGGGGTTGCAGGCTTGTAAATGCTACTGTCAGTATGCTAATATACAGACACAATGTCAATGTTAGCATGCTAATATTAAGCATACTCACCATTTTAACCATCATAGTTCAGCTTGTTAGCATGCTAACACACGCTAACGTCCGTCTCAGGCTAAAGGAAACGTCATTACTTTCGCTGGTGTTTTGAAAAAAAAAATGAAATTGAAAACAGGCGTAAAACCATAAAAACTAAATGTATTTATGTTACCGGGATAAACTGAAGAGCCGACTCCTTAGCGGCTCTTTTAGACTAATCAAACGCTAAACAAGACTTTTTAGGCACGTTACACTTTACTTTTATTAAATGAAAACGACACCACGCGAATCTGGGGTTACACCATGGTTACGTTACGTAACCTACGTTGTCGCCGTGGTAGCAACTTGTCAATCATAAGGTGTCCCTAAAGCGTACACTGCTTTATTGTCTAATATAGTCGGAATGGGGCCATATTTCCCCAAATGCTTATCATGCTTTATTGAATAAGACTTGAAACTACCGATTGAGATCATAAACTTATTAGGAAAGTGGCTTAATGAATCAAGTGAGAAATAGGGGCGGACAGACAGACATTTCTGTCCAAACAGAGCCATGCTATTAGAGAGCATTATGTTTTCTCCAAATGTGTGCAAGATAGATTTAATTTGTAGAAGGCAGGGTACTCAGCAGGACAGTGTCCCATCAGTGGTCCTGGGTTCAAAGGACAGTCTCTCTGATCTGCTGCTAACAACTATATATTTCGATGCACTTTTCAAACTGTATTAAGAACTTCAGTCCAAACCACATACAGTAAAGTCCAAGCCGCATGTTTGTCTGCTGTGTCTGCTTCAGTGAAAGTAACTTCATGGTTACAGTTTACTAGAAACTCACATTATAATGACCTCAGCCGATGGCAGCTCTCCACAGACCTTTCACCATGTGCCAACAACAGAGCTCAAAAGGCAACAAAAGGGACACCCGAACAAACCTCTGGCTCTTTCACATACCCACCATGTCCTGAAAAACAGTGCAGCTCTGTGCTCAACCTGGATATTTGACAGGTTATTATCCCATTAGATACGCTTCATTTACTGTCCAGATAATATATGAAAGCACAAGCCAACCACAACTGAGGCTCAGAGATAGAGATCGGCTGCTCCTGGCTGTGGATTTAACCAACCAGTGTTTGTTTTTCAGCCTATTAATGGTCACTTATAACTTGTCTGAATGGTTTTGTATCAATAGACAGTAGAAATTATTTTCTGTTTAGGGTTACAAAAATAGTTCATGTATTTATCAGACTGTTGTTCCTTTGATTATGGGGCTTATTACATTAAGTATCTATTAGTGATTCAAAAAGATTTTTTCCTCAGCTCTGCCCAACAAAGACTAACTACTTTAGTTATCTTTGGAAAGTTAATGCTCTTGACAAGAATTTACAGTACATTTTCATATGACCTAAGTTATGTTCATCATTATTGCTGTGCAACAAACAGTGACCCTGTGTACCAGAAATATTTTTAGCACAAGAAATACTCAGTTGCACTACTTACATAGTTAATGGTGTTTGGCCATAAATCATATTGTCATGAATCATTTTTAAACATCTTTAAATGAGGCCACTGCATGAATACCAGTCACCCTGAGGTCATTTCATTTTCAGCCTGAGTTAAATGTTCCCTATACACTGAATGTTTAGGGAGTCTGTCAGCATCAAGCCAATTGCTCCTTGGTGTAATGCAAGGCATGAGGCGGGAATGTAAAACATGTTAAAGAGTGTGGATGACTCTTGGATGCCATGCATCAACAGATCCCTGAAATGTGTTTGGAAACAACTACAACATGAGGTAAAGACAGAATCCTGAATGTTACACATGAACTTAAAAATGAAAAGAGTCTGTGTGGTGTATCCTATATGAAGTGACATACATCTGCTTGGGGTAGCAGTTTCTAATAAGTCACCCTTTAAGTTGTAACTAATGGCTTTAATAAATCAGTTATTATATGTTTGAAGATCAGTCATGAACCATGGAAAAGAAGAACATTTTGTTCACCAAACTATGATAAACCTCTTGCACTGTTGATTAATAAGTCATTAATAAAGGGTCAGGAGTTTCTTCCTTAATAAGCCATCAAGTCTGTAGTTATAAATGTTACTCAGCTATTAATAATAAATATCAATTATGCATTTGCAAATGTTGAGTTTATTAAATGTTACTAGACTCGATGGGTGAGTGTGTTTCCCACTTTCAAGTAGGCTGACAATAAAAGTTATTTAGTCATGTGCAATGTTAATGAAGTGTTCTTACAGTAATCTAAGTATGATGTAATAAATCTTAACAAGATGATCTGCAGCACTTTGCCAGAGGGTTAGAAGTCAAACTGTCCATTGGACGGGTCTCTGCATGATAAATGAAGAGCTGAAAAGAGGGTAAACCAAGTGTGATGATGGAGGAGGATAAACACCAGCAGCAACCTGACAACAGCTCATTATTTACTGTACAAATATGAGACTGGTATCAATCTTCTTATTTAATTATCAGCCACACAGTGAATAAGCATATTTCCCCAAATGTCAAACTATTCCTTTAATAGCACATTATGTACAGTTCCAACCTACTGCCATCAGATTTCACACATTTATGTCACACATGATGTGCAACACAGTGCCCAAAACACCCTGAAGTCTGCAGAAATATGAGATGTCCTCAGTATAACATGTCACTCTCCCAGTCCACTAAGCAGTAATATGGACCTGCACACAAGCTGGGCCTCTTCTTATATATATATATAAAAACTGCAGTCTTATATATTCCCTCGAGACCTTCCCTTGAATAGGAAGACAGATGTTTATGCAGTTGCCATGGCAAGAGGTGTCCTTTAGTGAGGGAGCAGCGGAGGTGTCGTACGATGCACTTCACCTTTTCGGAGAGTCAGTAGACAGCCCTGGTTATGTCCAAAGATGAAATACCATCCTCTCAACAGGGTGGGCACAATCGTTTGGGAACGAGGTTACGTGCTGCAAAATATAGACAGAATTTATTTTTACACAAATTGCCATTTCACCCCAAAACATCACAGGAGATATTGATAGCTTCTGCACATGATGAAAAGTAAATATTCCCACAAATGAGGAGTGCATCCCACTGAAACAAATACAGTTGAACTTCAGTATTTTTGAGTCTGTGTATTATTGCTTGCATATTAAGGTTTCCTTCTCTGCAAGGTATTGTATATCATAAAACATAATATACACTAAAAATATAGTTTCTCATAGAAATGAATCTAAACACAAACTTGGACTAAGAGGAGGAAACTAGTTTGAATTTCCTTTGTTTCTAAAGTTAGCAGTTCCTGGGATGTATCCATAAAAATTCATAAGGACGTTGTGTGGTCATTTTTAAGGAGGCCATGGCGCTAATTATCAATTAACTGGGTTATTACTCTCTTTTACTTGAGTCAGGCAGCACATATGTGCCGTTATATATATGTAGGATACTTTGATTACTGCTAATAAAAGACCTTTTTTTTGTTCTACCATTCACAAGTAATTTCCTATGAAAGTTGCAATGCATCCAGGTTTATTGTTAATTTCATAATTTCAGGTACTCATATGAGAATAATTAAAAACATATATAATGTTGGTATTGTGCTCAAGGCTACTGGCAAAAAGTAGAAGGAAATGCTGACATGTTGTGCTTGGAGATGGCCAATAAAATCAGGGATTTCAGTGCTATGAAATCTTTGAGGTGCAAATCTGGCGCTTTGTCTGGCCCCTTCTCCAAACATTTGTCTTCATCTTCAGGATGGCTGCTGGCCCTGGCCTCGCTGCCAGCTCCTCACTGCTTGTTTGATGATTAAATACATTCTGATTTGCCGGGCCATGTTGTAAACTTCCTGTGTGGTTGCACCGTCAGGTCTGTGTTCCACACTGCTGCTCCCTAAAGGCCTTGCGTGAACACCATTATTATCCCGGCAAATTAGCCCAGTTAACCCGCCCCTGCTCCAGCTCACTCTTTGTTAACCCCTCATTTTTCACCGTGTCTGGACCGTGGACCAAAGGATTGTAGAAACTGGTTCCCCCTCCCCATCAACCCCTGTCCCGGCAGATCCTAACCCCTGTGAATATTAAACAGCACAGACTGCAGGAATGCCACAGCTAAATTGGCAGCAGATGTTGTTGAGGGGATTTGGTTGTGAAGTGTTTTGTCTGCAAACGGAGCTGTAAAACATCGCAGGCCTGACAGGTTCTCTGGTGAGCCTCTAAGGTGAAACGGCACAAGGGCAATATAGCCCTGTAGCCACTCTTCTGAGGCTCACTGGTGGCTGAAGACTCAACCATCCATTTAATGGTCACTTATGAAGAAAGGTTTGAGGAGACAAGCTGAGCAAAGAGTCTACTTCAAGTTGGAATACAACAAAGAATAGAAGTATTTGAAGAGTCACACCCATTGTAAATAATGTCCTAGAAAATTCCAAGATCAAAATTGGTGGATAACCTACTTAACACCACAAAGTAATCTCAAATTGTGTCCATATGTTGTTGTCCTTTACATGACACTGAACGTTTTTTGTCAAACAAGACAGATTTCAATTTAAAATGTGGAAATCATGTCAACATACATGCAGATTACATTTTAATGTATGCTAAAATATATGTTAAAAAACCAACATGTGATCCAAGAGTGGAAAATGTTGCTTACCGGCCGGTCATGTCAGTTTGAGAGGAAGCAGGCCTGAGATGTCTGGGTGTCTGGGAAAAAGATGAATGACTGGAGCAAAAAGAAAATGATTTCGTAGTTTGTTCCAAATTCTAAACCAGCCATTGCTCCAGGCTACGACTGTCGACATAAACTGTGGCACATGTGATTTCTTACTCCCAGCACAAATTATGATAGTTTGGACTACTGGTGCTCTGGCTCCAAGCCCTCAGAGCCACAGGAAGAGGAATTGGTTGTGGGCTCAAATGAGTAAATGCACGTTAACAAGAATAAATGTTTTCATTGACTCTGAAATTTCACAAGCAAAACAAATAATATATCAATCCCAATATGTGAGCTTTTAAAATGATTTAAAGCTGCACTTATCAATAGTTTTAAATGAACAATGGGTCAGACTATGTGTAATGTGAAAGGTGTTGACTGTGATGATAATTACCACATGACTCTGCAGTTCCCTTCAGCTCTAAGGAGAATTTCAGCTTGTTGTTTTGGTTTTTACAGTCCAAAACAGTTAGTGTAAACCAAATCAGAGAATTTGTCAGATTAATTGATTGATTGATAATGGTCAGTTGATATTATCAGTGTTTACATACTGCACCACTGCCCCAAAGTGGCCAAAAACCCATATAACGCAGAAAAATAATATACATATTTGTCCAAATTTTATCTAAGTATATTGCAATACATTATGTCAAATTATGGGCCCTTCTGGTGGTCTGTAAATGCATGTATGATGTTCTGTGTTCCTCCTTTACTTTAAGAAGAGAGATTGCTGTATATAACATAATTCAATACAATTCAGTCTTGCAATGTATTTATATGGACTCACTGTATTTCAGAGTGTGCCATCCATCAACACAGAAATTCCAGAGAAATAATCACTTTAAGAGCTGGAGTAAGGGGGAAGACCTCGTACAGCAGCTACGTCATATGAGTTTTGTCTAACTGATAAGAAACCATTACAACCAAGACATAAGTTCCTACGTGTAGGATAAGTGCAGGGAGCAGCTCATTCTCTGACAAGGTGAAGCTTAACATGAGAACTGAATTCAAGGGTGGCCAAGATTCACGCAGGCCATCTGCCAAGAATCCAATACAGCAAATGGTTGGAGCCATGTAAGCCCTAAGCTGACAATAAAGTCACTATGCTTAAAAAGATGCTAACATCCTTTAATGGGTATGAAAGCCACTGCAGCAGAATACAAATCCTGGCTGTTTTTTCTTGTGTTCCCTGTAGCCCAGACTTTTATTCGCTTCCATCCAGCACACCCTGTGAAGTTGATTAATTGAACACTTTGGGACAAAAGGGAAACTTTTATCAACTTTGGCCGTGACTAAGCCACTGTGTGGAGTTTGGGGAAATTAAAAAAGGCTGCCTTGCTTTATCTCCTGATCACAAGACAAGGTAGAGAACTGTTTGCCAAGAAATAAACGTATCAGTTCTCATAGATGACGGATCAAGATGAGGAGTCTCGTGTTGGTGGTGTTTGCCACCTGCTTTGGGACAGACATGAGGGGGAGCGTGGGGTAATTGTGGGGTCATGGCTGTCAGCAGTCTCTCAGTTATACAGGCCAAGTGGGACTGCAGATATGAGAAGGGCAGAAACTACAGTGATGACATGATGGGGGACCCGGGGGTTAGACAGTCACACTACCACCATTTTCATTCAGCATTGCAAGGCGTAAAAACTCTGTGTGAAGAGCTGCATGTGTGTGTTTTGTGTGTGTAAACATTCCTTTAAGAAGTTTTCTCTCAGGACTCTGTCTTATGTGATGCTCCCACAGTGGAAGTCTGTCCACGACCCCTATAAAAAGAGAGGGATGCCCACTTCCTGCAACCCTGAGGCATGCCAGTCCTGCCTCAAGGGAGAGGGGCCCCATAATTTATTATTTGTTCCCCTCTTGTTAAGGAAATACTTTCTCAATAGCTCTTTCTCCTTTGTATATTTTCACTGTTCTTATTTTCTCCCTTGATTCAACCCCGTCCTCTCTTATTTATTTGCTTTCTAAACACCAGCTTGGTTCGTTACATCCAAGCTGCCATGAAGAGACTTTAAAAAATTGCTTTTGTCCTCGCTGAAGACAGTGTTTATTTGTCCGAGTGAACCTGCAGGGATAAGAGTATTTTAGGGACACCTATGTGAGCTGAGCCAGGCAAGCTGACCTGGGTTACCATTACCTCAGGCCTTAATCAGATTCCACTGCTTCAGATTGAAGATATGTCGACTGGTGCAATGAGCTCAGATGTCATAATTTGTCAGCCTGGCCCTGCCACTCTTAATGTAAAGACATTCCTGCACCATGTGAAGTTAATGTGCTGTTATGTACACAGCATATGTTGTGCGAAATGGTTTCTTTCAGCACGAGCAAACCATCAGTGAACTGAAAGCTCAAACATTCAACCTCACACCAAAGGGACCAAACTCTCATTTATTCTCAGCAGTGACCTCTTTGTTTGTTGGTGTTGGTCAGGTTTTTGCTGCTTTCTCTCTCCCCTCATCTACAGGAAAAAAAAAAAAAAAGTGGGATGAAAAGGGCAAAGCACTGGCTGACCACTGATCCATGACTCAGCTTTTGAAAATCTCTGCCTTCAAATCAAATTGTCCAGCTTCAAGGGGCGGAGGTGCCACAGTCCTGCCCCGGGCCACTCAATGTCACTGGCCAGCTTTGAGGGGTTAATGCGCATTTTTCTCAGTTGTCAAGGACGTGTGATGGGGGCAAAGGATTACAGAGGAGCACAGGGGTCACCACACTTGCAAATATCAAGAGTCTTTGAAATACTTAATTGTGTTATAAAAGAAGCTGGAAATACCAACTTTCCAAATCCAAACACAAGTCATTAAGCTCCCAAATTTTTGCTTTTATGAGAGAAAGTCTGGATCTCAACACCCTGATAACCTATTTATTCATCCTGTGTTAGTATTTGTTAGGAATTAGGCTATCATGAACTTTGTGACATGTTGTATATTGTATTGTGAGGATTCACTGGTTTGTTCATTGATTTAATGTCATCATGGGAACAAATGTTTTCTATAGATATTGTGATTTCCAATGAATTAATTCACTGGTTCATATTTTTTGAGAAGACTATTTTATATTCAGGCTGTGTTTGATTCACTCTGGTACTGAGAATTAACCATTTTGCTAGAATGAACAGTTAAAAGGTGCCTCACAAATAAACTCACCTTACCAGGTTTTTTTTCATTGGTTATGATGTTGGTAATTCACATGAATGCACATTTCTTCTCTTGATTTGATAGTCCACCACATTTTAGTGGTGGACTAAAGAGGTGCAGCAGCAGAAAAGATAAAATTCGGAAAACTCTTTTAGCAAGACAATTGCTCTCCTTTTTCTTATCTTTTCTTAAGAGATGCAGTGCAGCCCCATGATATCAGGAACACTTTGTGGTCCATTGACTTTTCATTTGAGAGATACAGAGTGGAGCACTAAGGGAAAACAACATCCTCTGGCTCCTCTCCTCTGAGGTCTTGATTGAGCTCTGCAGTCCTGAGAAAACAGACACAGCAGCTTCCTCCTGACCTGGCCATGTTTCACGTCGGGACAATTGAACAAGTCACATGCGGCCACTGAGCCCCAGCCCCTTCTCCAGACACTGAACTCAATTATAACAGAGGCTAACTCCTCATCACCACAAGTTCACTGAGTGTGGCTAATCTTATCTGATCCGTTATTAGCAGCATTTTTCATCTTCATGGCAGAGCTAACAAGCCTTTGAGATCATTAAATAGCTGGGAATGTTCAAATCTCAAGTTAAGCATGAAGATGAGTGAAAAAGGGATCACTGAACATAAATCACTCTGCTCTCTACATAGTTTTAAAGTGCATGGAAAGTCTAAAGCTGTAGGATTCACAAGCAGCTCTCATGAAACAGAGAAAAGAAATCGCACAGTATGAGGTGATCTCTCAAGCAACTAGTTTTATTCAATTTAAATCTAAAGCACATTCTGACGCTTGTGCAGAAGCAGGAACCAAAAATGATTTATCACAGGCAGCTTGTAGAAAATAAGGAAAAGATTACTAAGGAATGTATTACCAAATGCTTATTTCTGAAATGACAGCAAATTGGGACATTGCTCTTCAAAGAAGGAATAACGAATCACACAGGCTTTCCTTGTGGAAAGATCCAGGTGCTCGATTTGTAAGAGCTGCAGAAAAACAACTTCACGAACCATTTGAAAAGCAAACAGTTATATGTAAAACCAACATAAACACATGACTGTAAAAGCAAAACGACGATGAGACGCTTTAAGTTGCTGAAGAGAGGGAGCTGTCAATATGTTTGTTAACAGTGACGGGGTCAAGGGTTAAGAGCTCGTAATCAGACAAAGTTTAAGTGATGGACGAGGTGGCATCAGAGGGGGAATGACTCCACGGAGCCGCACAGTTTAGCTTGCGTGCGTGTCGGCATGTGTGTTTGTGTGTCAGACTTGTTCGACAAAGAGGGGACAAAACATTTATGAATCATATCAGTGAGCTGGTAAAGATAAAACCCACTTAAGGAAATATCACTGCCAGACACTGAATGGATACACACTCACTGCAGAGCCCCCATCCTCCCACCTCCCTCCCAGTTTTAGACAGCTCCATCTTTCTTGGAGTCTCGGGGTCATCTGTCCGCGACCTGTTATCAATTGCCTGGCTTAGGCCTCCAGACAGCATTAATCTGTCATGATAAGTTTACATCAGCTCAAATTGCTGCGTTGGTACCTTAATCTTGATTTGGGTCTGCTTTTCACGATTTTCTTTTGTCTGTTTTCTAATCCATGTGTGACGGAGCATCCAGCCGAACTGCAGACGGCCAGTCTGACTCTTTGGCCTCGTTTCACGGGTTGCACAGCCTCTCTTCCTCTTCCTCCACCAGACTCCTGAACCAGAGAAATACATAAACACAAAGAATGGGTGAGCAGGTAAGTGCTGCTACTCAGCTGTAGTCCAGCTTTACCTGAGAGACAGAACATTGCAATTTATTGAGGTTTAGAGTTTATTCTTGACATTGGAAACAACTGAGAAAACTATCTCTCTTCAAGACAGCAACTACCCATTATTTTCACCATCAATAAATCTGCTGATGATTCTCTCATTTAATCAATCAATTAATGAAGTTAATCAGGTTTGGGAAAACTGGGAAACTGATGATTTGGTCAATTGCAAATAATGTTTCACACAACTGAAAAGTTAATTATCATTAGAGTTTTTTTAGAATATTTTTATCTTGGCATATTAATTAACTGCTGTTTCATTTGTATATTTAAACCTGATGAACAAGCTGTGAACTCAACACCAACATACTATCACATTTTAAGTTGAAATGATGAACGTGTTAGCAAGCACTTGCCTATTTGCTCATCCAGGAGCAACTATATCTTTACTGTGAAGCCTATTTGTGTCCACCTGATGAAGGTGAGTCCAATATTCACTTTCAACTGTGTTTTTCATCTCCACCAACTCCTGAGGGAAATATCTGAGTCTACCAGCAAGTCTCTAACTGTGTCTCTGTCTGCTGTTTGGTGCTGGGCAAGTATAGCGCACACTGGGTTTTTAAAGCAATTTCACTGAAAACATCTGCCTGCTGCATCTGGAAACACTAGTGATGAGAGCACTGAGAGCGAACCAACGGTGAGAGGCCCCAAAAACCAAAACAGTGAGCTGAAAGATGATATCAAACTCATTTTGCTTCATTGTTAAAATAAAAATTTTGATTATTGCAGCTTTAAAATGGGCACTACAGTCATCCACTGCTAAATGTATACTTAATGAGAAAGGATTTTGTCCTCAGTTGAGCTACTTGTTGCTGTGTCATGCAGCAGTGTGGGCAGAGCCTGTTGAATGAATTACAGAGTAATATGGTTCACATTAGCAGTGAGCAAAAGCAGTGAGCATCTGCCCAAACTGCTCTGAGATGCTTTCACAGGCCATAAGCCACCCGGTAATGGCAGCCTGGGGTCATTAGGGTCTGTTGTGCAGACAGTTTGCCACGGCATGGAGAGAATAAACAACCACCATTTTCATTTCTTATTCATGGTTTTAATCACGGATGACAAAACACCCAGTAAATAAAGAAAGGGAGGAAAAAAGTTGGCTTTGACTGTGTGCCTTTCCTGTGCCTTAAATGTCTTTGGGACAGTCTGTTGGGTAACGAGAGGGAATTAAAACTGTGGTGAATTTGGAAATGAGTGTAAGTGGACGGGGGGGGGGGGCACTGACATTAACAGGCTGGCGTGGAGAAGAGCTGGCAGCGGCCCAGCACACAGCGCTGACAGTGTGAGGTCCTCTTTGCCCATTCTAATGAGGTATTGTGAGGGTCTGAGCTAAGGCCTGCAGCAGAGCCCCCTGGGGGTCACGTGCAGTCGGATGGGGGATAGAGGGTCACCGGAGGAAATCTGAAGCAGCGGAATGACATGGCTGAAGTGCGTCACTCCACATACCAGGATGGCAGATGGTAAAACAACCTCAGTGAACACAGGGAATGGCATGAAACGTCTTTAAGGTCGCATACAGGAAACTGCATCAGATTCAGGAGCTGTTTCCTGTGACCAAAGTTGGCCCCTGATGTCAGCCCTTTGTCTGCAGAAACACCTTAATATGGACATTGCGGATGTCCAGGTGACACTATATGAAATGCTCAGACAACATATGACTTATACACAGGATCTTGTGGAAATACTCCTTGTATTATTCACAGCACTGCCTTTGTAGACTTCTTTTTGATGTTGAAGGAAGGACACTGACAACGAACACTGTCCTTTGCACAATTCCACATATGTTTTCTTGTCTGCTTTAAGATTAGCTCATATGTGAAGAATGTCAAAAGTAAACAGGGCATCAAGCTGATTTAAATCTACAGAAATCATCCCAAGATCATTATGTGTCCCCGACAGCTCATTCCCCTCGACAGGTTTAAATAACGTGTAGCACTTTATTGAGCACCGTAGGAGACGTCTGTTTTCATTTCACCCCCTAACGCAAAGATGGGAATCTACAATACACAGTGTGTCAGCGAAGGTTCAGAGTCTATGGATTTTAATTGCAATCAGAAACCACAGCACGTTAAACAGGAGAAGAAAAACTAATCAGTGAAGTCACCTTGTTCAGTGTTTTTGTTGGAACAAAAAAGCTCCATGTTGTCTCTCAGACATGGTTGACCATCCCTGGCCCGGAGTGCTGGTTTAGGTGATCCTATTGACTGACAGCCTCATTAAAAATAAGCCCTCACAGTCCCTAAGTCTCCTTATGTCTCTGGTCTTACTGTATCATGGTGTACAAGACATAAGGACTGTGGTAAAATTTTAGGGGTCTCATTTAAGAATAACAACCTGCCGGTAAATTAAGATGGGAATTAGAGTCGTGAACGCACAGAGGATCAGTGAAATCACTGTATTTATGGCACCTCATCACTACAAAATGGGCAAGAGAGAAGTGATCGATACATTATGGCGTATTATTGCATATTAGGTTATTAAATTAAAGTGTAATTATGGCTGTAAAATAAAGGAGATAAGTATTGAGTTCATCTTCAGACTGTATTATGCAGAGCAGCTTTACTCAAATGGAAATAAAAAATACCATTTGACCAATTTGTCATCAGATCGTCTAACCTGTAGGCAACAATCTCCATGTCTCTGGCCATCTTCTCACTGAGCAGCTCCTTGTAGTCTGCACACTGCTCCTTCATCTGCGCTTGGAGGTCAGACTCCTGGTGCCGCATTTCATCTACAGTACACTGAATAACATGCACACACACACACGCACGCACACACAGAGGATGAGATTAAATGACATTATTAGTCCAAACCGCTGGTCCATTACAGGCTATGATTACATTAATCAGTCCACTCTCATACCTCCAACTCAGCAATCTCATCCATGTATGCAGCCTTCTTCATCTCAATCTCATCCTCCAGCTCCTCATTACACTTTTCAAGCTCAGCAAGCTCCTTTTGTAGCTCTGAAATCTACAGAAACACATACAGCTGTGATAATTCATTCAAAATATATCAGTAAATTTACATCTCTACTTGATTACCTTGTCAGTAATAACGTAACAATGCCAGACTGTAAAATCATGTTCCCTTCATGTTCATTTTCAGTTCAGGAACAGCAGCCCTGGAGTTGGCAGGCGTTCAGGGTCTTGCTCAAGAGCATGTAAGCAAATCAGATGAGAGTCAACAAAGAGCCTGAACCTGGTGACTCTACTTTACCGATAGCCTTGTCCTTTTCTGCACCAGATTTCTGCATCAGTTGATGATTGAAAACCCAACGTTCAACTTGTTTTGGTGTTAGCTAACATGTTAGCCACTGTTTACATGTCCAGCAGACAAGGAGCAACATAAGCACTAACGTGAGTCGTGTTTCAGGCCACCTGACAACCGCAAATCCCCCGTTTACTTTTCCCATTTACGGAGAAAAATATCTGGATTTGTAGCTGCTTAAGTTTCCCAATTAATCTGTCCAACACAGATAAAACAGGTTACTTTACTTCTGTCACAAACTAACTGAGGAGCATCCCTCCCCCGGGTCTGAGGCTTTGGTGTCCTGCTGTGAGTAATTACAGCAATCACAGAAGTTCAACAATTAGCTGTCACAGCCAGATGGGGATCCAGGCGGTCCTGCTCGTCATTCAGTAAGCCGGACGGTTACTACTCACGGGCTGATGATGACTCCCTAACCTGGTCCAGTCACTTACTCACACACTCCTCCGTTCTCCCTGGCATGATAAGTGAGGCCTGGCTGTGTGTGTGTATGTGTAAGGGAGTAGTGGTGTACAACCCCATCAGTGCCTGCTCCATTATATACATTTCTGCGTCAGGGCTGATTTCACTGCAATCTGTTTGTTTGGCCATGTTGTGTCTCAGTGAGAAACCAGACCCGAGGCATCCATCACAGGCCAGAGAGGAAACAGAGCACATCAAGCCGTGCTGTCCATCCGTCAGGCTGGATTGAGCTGAACTGGGGCTTGTGTGCTACATATTAGAGAAAAGTAGATGATGTTGGGAGAGTTCTGCTGTGGTTACAGAGGCTCACTGTTTATTTAAAGAGCTGGAGGTAGAGCCACAGCCACAGTAATGAGAACCAAACCATCATGTTTGTTACAGATGTGGTTAGGTGCCAGCTGTGGTCTGACCACTGATGGATGTTAAAGAGGCAAATGTGAACTAAGAGGAGGTAGTTTGTGTTTACTGGCGTCGCTCTGTGATTTTACCTGAGTCACAGTTCCCTGGTGCTTCACTTTGCTGTGCCCTTTTTGTTCAAAGCCCAATTGCTTTCATGGCATTTTTCTGCTGCCTGGATGAGAAATATCTGATGAAGGTTTATTTCCTCCCCTCCATTTGCAGAGGAAGTCTCCAGTCAGTGTGTGTGTATGTGTGTGTGAAGTTTTAAGACGTTTATGATGCTGCAGGCGCTCTGAAAGACTGTACTTAATAACTGAGGACACGGAGGGCAATAAATCCTGTCTGAGCTGAAGTCGAGCCCGTCACATCTCCTGCTGAAAGTGTCCGCAGAGTAAACACTCTGGTCAGCAGGATCTCCCACACTGTTGCTCGGCTGTCACTCAGCTGCTCTCCACTCCCTCGGATAACTGTGGGAAACCATTCATTTGCACCATTATGTCTGATTTAGGAGCTGATGGCCGACGCAGAGCCGGTTGTGGGCTGTAAGACTCCTCTTTTCTTTGTCAGCAAAGAGGTGGGAAATGTATTATGGGAAGATCTGAATCAGTAGGTAGCAAATGAAGGATTTAAATGATGTATAAACATGAGACTTGAGGGGTCGGTTCACCTCCAAAAAAATCCATATTTTCTTACTTAGCAGTAGCAGTAAGTAGTCATGCAGACAGTTTCATTTTTATTAGCTGAGATTTCCTCTCAGCAGGAATGTTTGTGTGTTTATAGCATTGATTACATTGCTGTGCACATTACAATTGCACATAAACAATTAAACCTCAATGATTTGTTCGAAAAACAATATCTACTTTTCTCTGAAAAATCCACAGAACATGCACGATTTCACAACAGTCAACAGTTTTCCAGGACTACAGTATGCGTTAAAGCAAAGGTTTGGTATTTTGGAAAATATGCTTATTTGCTCTCTTGCCGAGAGCTTTAAGATAAACCTCATGTCTCATGTCTGTACAGGAAATACAAAGCTGCTACTAGCAGCCCACTAAGTTAGCTTAGCATAAACACTGGAAACAGGGGGAAACAGCTAGCCTGGAAACCTCACGGTGACAACTGAACTTCAGAAATTGACTGCACCCAGCCAAGGAATAGTCCAGCACATAAGCCTTCATAAAACCACAAATTGTTTTTACGTCATGTTTTTCTATAGCTTACACAAACAACATACAACATGTTGTTTATTGAGCTGTAGAGGTGCTGTTAGGTTGATTTTGTTTCCAGCTGACAGAACGTGGCCAGCTCTTTCTCTCTGTTTCCTGTCTTTTTGCTAAGCCACAATGACCAGCTTCTCATCTAACTCTTGGCAAGGAAACTAATGAGAGTGTTCCCAAAATGCTCATATGCACTTATACAAAACACAACGCTTATTTGGAGACACTTGCATAGCTGTTTATTTTATACTTGAACACATAATGTATTAGATTTAGGGTTTATTTTTTCCTTTTTTTCCCCTTTGCTCTTTTGACACATTGTTGTTGTGTGTCCATGGCAGAACTCTCAGAGGTAGTTACCTCAAAATCTTGGCAAAACAAAAAGAGTCCACTCACCAGCATCTTCATCTCACTGATGTCCTTTATCTTTGGCACGTCTTTGACCCTTGAGCCTGCAGCTTCTCCCACTTCCAGTTGTTTTCCATCACCACTGCGAACCACAGCAGAAGAGGCGGTGCCACACTCGTACTGCAAAGACAGACGGTAGGAATCAGTATATTTGAGAAAGTCTGTAAGTATAAAAACCCTTTTAGTTTTAGTCTGCAAAGGACCATGGAGGATAGTGATCTTTTTTGGGCAATTAAGTGCACTTCGGCAAGGGAGCAAAGAGCAATCAGAGCCTCATAGAGGACGGTGGTTAAACCTCTCCTTGTGTACACCACATTCCTGATTAGATGGAACAAGTGCAGCCAAAATGAGCCACATGAGGGTACACAGGTGTGTGGGAGTCAGCCAGCAATCACCGTTACTGTTCAAACCCAATAGCAATCATTTTAGCATCAAGACAACTGCATCTCATAATCGAGTCCAGGCACAGAGAGGACGGTGTCCAGCTGGCAAGAGAAGAGACCGAGTGGGAGGGAGACCGAGGGAGAGAGAGTAAATAGACGGGGTGTAAGGGGGAACAAGAAACACACCTACGTATCTAGACAGACATACAAATACATAAATATGCTGGCTACCCTTCAGCTGTGTCTCCAAATGAAGGACACACACACACACACACACTAGCATCCACTTCACTGCTGCCGAGGAGCCTGGGAAGGCGGCCAGCAGTCTGATTACAGCCCTGACCTCTGAACCGGACAGACATCCTCGCCCCAGAGGAGGTCAGACCCACCGGAGCTATAGTCTGACCCCAATGCAGCACTTCTGTGCTTGTAATACACACACTTGAACACACACACACACACAGGTAGACAAAGGCATTCTGTTCGGGTCCAGAACTGCAACTCTGATTCTCAAGTTCTTCCCTGGTGTTGTGTTAAGAGGGAAAGAAAACAAGTGGGAGTATCGTCGTGTGATTTGTGAAAGCTGAGATTTACATCTGGACCTGACCAAGCCATTTCAGAGGGAGAGAGAGGGTGATGTGGTGAAAATAGGAGAGGTCAAGTGGTCAGTAGGAGGATGAAGATGGCGGCTGGTTTCTGGATAGTGTGCACCTTTATTAAATAAATTAAATAAAGTAGCAGTACATTCAGTACATTCAGTATCATTCAGAATTACTCCATCACAAGTAAAAGTTCTGAATTCAAAATCCTACTTAAGTAAAAACACAAATGTATTGCACATCAGAAATTGTTTTTCCACCCAGGTTTATCTGAGTCCACTTGTGTGCATGTGAGTGTATCTTAAGCCAGAAATAGGAAGATGATTCTTAAAAATCCAGGCAGACATGTTACTGTAAAGGATTTGACTCAAAAACGCTTCCACTTCATGACATGTTTACGTGTTTTATGCCACAGTGTGTTGTACCTGGAGGCTCTCAGCCAGCTGGCAGTAGTACTCCTTTACATCCAAGGCCGGAGTGATGTCAGGGCTGCTAAATCTAATTGCTGCCACCGTTCCTCTTGTCCCCTCAGCTGGCTCCAGAAGACTCTCCACTGCCTGCTCATACACACCACACATACAAATACACAGTGGTGAGGAAGCATTCAAATCCTTTACTCAGTGGTGGAGAGTAACTAAGCACATTTAGTAATTTAGTACAGCACTTAAGTGCAGTTTAAGGTATTGGTACTTTATTGAGTATTTCCATTTACTGCTAGTTTATTCTCCTACTCCACCCCTTTTACTTGACAGCTGTAATTACTTACTGCTGTCACCTAAATGTAGTGGAGTAAAGAGTACTATGTTTCCCTCTGAATTGTAGTGCAGTCCTACCTCATCGTGTATGTCTACAGCTCCCAATATGTATTCACAAAAAAATAAAAAATACAACCTCCCATCCATTACAGAGAAAATTAACTGTTACAGAGCTGCAGTGGCAGCCTGACATTTTTCTCCTTTCCCTCCACCTAAATAACGACATGGCTGCCGATTTGTCAGGGGAATATGGGGTATCTGCAAGTGCTGATAATAACAACAGTTAATAAAACAAAGGGAACTTCTGTTTTCATTTGGTATTCAGCTGCATTTCCCGGACTGTGAGTTATCGAGCGTGTCCCAGAGGGAGTGTGTTAAACGCCGGGCGGCCTGGCTTTGCAGAGAAAAAACACAGAGTGATGGAGCTGCTCCTGCTTCAGCAGCCTTTCTCTTTCTCTCTCCCTGCCTACAGCCTCTAGATCTGATACTGGTGAACGTCTGTCATCTCCTGGAGATGTGGAGAATACTGTAGGAAGGTAGAGAGCGCAGGGTGTGTGTGTGTGAATATGATATAGGCACTGAAGTGTGTTGCAGATGTGTGCCTGTTTTAAAGGAGCAGTTGAATATTTTCGGAATACACTTCCTTGCTTTCTTCACAAGAGTTTCGTGAGAATCTTGATACCACTACCACATCTGCCATTAAATTAAATAATTTTTTGTCTTGCATATGTTGCATGAATTTGACTGCTGGACTGTTTTTTTATTTCAGACCAAAAAGAAAATGTGCACTATAAGCTAGCTAGGAACAGACTAGTGGCTAAATGTCTTACTATTCCTTTAAGAGACTGGAATAAGGACTCAGGAGGACATCAAAAAAAGCTTAATTCTGACTTGAAGCATGGTTTACTAGATAACATATTTTGTGTTTTGATCCTCTCCCCATATATTTCTGTTGACATGGCTGTTTTTGGCTACAACTCTTCAAGCAAGGTGACTGAGGTCATCCCAGCCGTGTTTGTCACAACAGATCTGGGCATTTCTCCAACACTCCTGTCTGACCTAAGTGCTACATTTTGAGTCATTTTTAGGCTATAAACTGTTCCTGTTCCATCACACTGCAGCTATATATCTTCTCTCCCTCTCACCGCCTTGTGCTGGGCCTCCATGTTGGCCAGCTGCTCCTCGTAGATAGCCACTTGCTCCCTCAGTGCCAAACACTCTGCTGTCACAGCATCCACTTCCTGCAAAGAAAATCAAGTTACCAGAGAACAGGGCTGAAAGTACAGAAGTTCACCTTAATTTGTGGAGGTGTCTGGGAGGAGCAATCTGCAGTTTGGGAAATAAATCACACCACAGGTTGAAATAAAGTGGAAAAGTCTTTGTTTCCACCCTGAACACCCATTTTAAAAACCATCAACACCGGCACATCCACCCTGTTTCACTGAACAGCAAGTAGACACCGCAATGCAGAGGAAGGGGGAGGAGGAGGAGGAGGAGGAGGAAGATGAGACGGAGGCTAACTAGACACAAAAGCCCTGTCCACCAATCCATTTGCCAGCAGGGGTCCTCCGCTCATCTACTCTTTTTAAAGAACTAGATTAATTGGTGTTGGATGCAATTACTGTGGGTGCCAGTATTTACATTTGGACACACACAGGGGACGTTGGTGAAGTTGTGGAGCCTTGCTGGGAGAGTGGCAGGGTCCTTGATGGACAGCAGTGGGCAAAAGTAGTCTGTCCTGCTGCTGCCTGTCTTCAAATATCATTCAGCAGCTGAAGAGAAACTTGTTGTACATCACATTCTGCACCAATTTAAAACAGTATTAACATTTTCTTGGCCACTTAGGGAAAGCAGAACAAGCTGTAAACACAACACTGACATAATAGCACCTTATAAAGTCACTTTGGCAAGCACATTGGTAGTTGCTGATTTACTCGCCTTTTAGCTGTTTTGGTTTCTTCCGACTCCGGAGGGAAATAACTGGCTCTTCAGCTGCTAAATGCTCCACACAGTGAGAGTGCAAAACAGGCACATAACCACAGTAATGAGCTGAAAGATGCTCTGAAGCATTGAGGAGATGAAATGAGCTGCAGCTTTAAGGTTCAACATTTCAAAATCCAGTGTCCATCTGTTTTTCTGCCCTGATAAAGACTTGAGGTTGAAACTGGTCAGCATTTTAAACAACATGCTTGACTAAATACAGGCTTTTAATTTAATTTCTCTCCTTGTTTTGCCTGTGAGTGCCTGAAGAAGTTTTTTTCCACTTTCAAGAGAACCTTAATGACCTGCACTTACAAACATGTAAAACTAGCTGACTTCATTCATCCACTCCTTCGTATTTGTTTTACAGTTCTGGTGAAGACTGTTTAACTCAGTTCCCTTGTTATGCTGTGTTTCACCGCAGCCACCACATCTGGCGATGCACGAAAATCACATTGAGACAATGAAGAAGAGAAATTTGTTGGCCTGGAAAAATGGAGCGGAATTGGCAGGAGGAAAGCAACACAATAGCCAGTAGTATACTTCAAAATAAACCAAATGTTCCTTGTTTCATCGCTGTCAGTCGACCATTATGTTCAGAGAACTGCAGCTATTTCTGGGTTGAGCTGTGTAGTATTCACTCCTCTCCTCCGCATCTCTGCTCTTCCTCTACCTCCCTGCTGATTTCCCACCAAGTCCTGTCACTCTGCAGCTGCTTCCAATTCCAGAACCAGAGAACTGAGCCAGCAGGAACATTATGGCACCGAATTACAGCCTGCATTACATCTGTAAAGGAGAAATTAAAGCCTCCCTCACATCTGGTCCGGCCGGGAGGAGATGGCCTCTGGCATGTATGAGGGAGGGGAGAAGGTTTGGAAAAGTTGGTGGCTCAGGTTGCAGTGGGCCACCAGCCCAGACTGGGTGACTGCTGGTGATCAACACTCATCAGGTAGCGCTACAGAGGAGCAGCTGTGGCGAGTTTCAGCTGATTCACCAAGAGGCCAAGGGCAGAAGAAGCATGGAGATGCTTGACAACACTGCCATCTAGTGCTTAAAGTACATAATCGCAACAAAAAGGCTGATCGCTAGGCTATATCTATAACTGAAGGTTTAATGCTTACAATTAAGTGAAAAACCCATCATGCCTTGTTGTACACTTTACAATAATCCATTACATTTGCAGCTTTTAAACTTAGTAAGCTTTTAATACTCTTTGTTACCTTTGAATCTACCCTCTTTGCAGCTTCCTCTAACTTTTCAGTTGAATTCTTCCAATAATGACACTACTGTATTACAACTATTACCTCAGCAACATCTTGTCGCTCTTGCTGGAACAGGATCCTCTGCTGTGCAGCCATCTCATAGCTTTTCTTCAGACGTTCAAGCTCTCTCTGCAGCTCCTCAGTGTCACATAGAATCTCATCCTGTGAAGACAGTGATGGATCTCGACAGGGTCATAAATCAGGCCTGCCTGTCAGTGTACAAACTAAAGTAAAATGAATGGGATGGGATGAGACGTGCAGTGGACTATCTATGAGAAACCTTAATCTGGGCATGCCATCACACAGGGAAACATGCGGCAGACACACCCAGCGGCAGCAGCAGCACCCTACCCTCTGCTTGCGCAGTCTTTCCACCACTGCATCCAGGCTGTAGTCAGGTTGAGCCACAACAGAGGTGATGCTGGAGGAGGCTTGTTGACAGGTCAGCTTCTCCTCAAGCTCCACAATCTGACATTCAAGAGACTCATTCTCCCTCTCAAAACAATGGGCCTACCGGGCACAGAGAACAGGGGGAATGTATAAACATATATAGATCCACTGCATCATTTAGCAGGAACAAAGACATGACAAAGCAGAGAGAAAATTTTGTGCTGGTGTACCACGGGGAGCAGTTACACTCGTCGTCCTCACCAGTTCAATAAGCCTGACCAGACGGTCATTGAGAGCAGCGATGGTGGTGCGGTCCTGGACAAACCGGTTGAGACTCTCCTTGTTGAGAGACTTGGCAGCCACAAAGTCTAACTTGTCACAGTCACACTCGTCAACGGCCGCACCCCTGTGAGAAGGACAACAAAGACAGCGATGAATATTTTGGAGGGCCCTACAGGAGATTATGAGAACCAGCTTCAAGTGTGTGTTCAGTATACAGTCAAACGTTCATTAGAGGGTACTAGAGTGAGTAAATGAATTAAACCAAAAAGCTATTTCAAGTAAAGCGTCATTCTTTAAATACGTCAGTGCATTTCTGCCCTGCCGTTCACGGTAAATGAGCACTGTAGACCATGAGCAAATATTTTTCCATGAGCACAAAAGGCATCACCATTGCAACCTTCCTTCAGGGGTGACACTTTACTTTCACTACCCCTGCTTAGTATTTATAGTCACTGTCAACAGACAATTTAAAGTGTTCCTTAAAATGCAGTATTATTATCATTATAACTGGTTTTATATTAACTGTCTTTCATTAATGATCTGTTTATACACCAGCCTCCACCTACGGAAACACATATTGACATTTCCACCTGATTAAAACTACATTATAGTGTGTTATAGGCAATTTACGTATACATAAAATAAAGTCGCCCTGTATGGCACAGACCCACACTGACCTGAGAGAGGCCCGGTACTGCCCTGCACACTGCATACCCAACCCTCCATTTCGACTCCAGCCATCATCCTCAAACAGCTTGCGGTAAGACGACACTCTGAGCACAGCCATGGCTTCGGACAGGTTCAAACTGGGCTATAACACAACAGGCAAACAGAGACAGCCGGTCCATGGTGGGGGTTTTATATTCACAGGGAATGAGAATGTAGCAGCGAGGTGAAAGATGTCACATCGGCCGCTGAGGAGAAACTATAGCTTGAACATCAGCGAGTAACGATTTCACATGTACCTGAGGAGTGAGCCCTAAAATCCAATGTGCAGTTATTGTTTTTCTTAAAGTTGAATGGTCAACAGGTTTCCCACAAATTTATGCTGATCAGGAACACAAAGCAGCTTTATACCTAGTTTTATTTCTGTTAAATAAATTAAAAGTACCAAAAAATCTGAAAAGTTGAAAACAGGTGCGAGTGTTTCCTTGCGTACCTTTAAATGTACCTTAATTCTTCTGAACACAAACTGAAGACAAAAAGCACAATGAATCCACACAAAATACATCAGTTGGTACAGTGGCATAAGACAACATTTAAAATCAGAGGCTATTGATTATACTGATTTTTCTGTTTGACATAATGAGGGTAGTACTTCTAAACACAAAGTGAATAACTAAATGGCTAATGTATAATGGTCCTCCCAAATCTGAATGTCCTGGGACTTTTCCTTCAGGCCCAAGCCACCCTTTGGCAATGCTCATTTCAGTTAAGGCCAACAGAAGAATCTAGTGTTCTGATGGCAATAAGGCAGAAGAAACTACGCAAGAGTACAGCAACTTTTGCCTAATAGGCTTTTCCTTTTAAGTGCCATGATTGTCAGCGTTGTCACATTACGTCATGTGCTCACACTGTCTATAAAGAGAAAATATCTTGAAGCAAAGTTCCTGAAGAATCTGAGAATAAAACTTCTAGGTTTTTTCTGGCATCACTACACTGAAGGAGATACTGAGCATATTAAAACTAATGTCACAGATGTGAATATTTTTGTAAACTGAGAAAGCTGATGTTGACATCTCCAAGGAAAAACTGTTAAAGAGGAAATACCGTTCATTATACAAAGCACAGAAGTTCCTTATTTCAATAACCATTACAAGTTTTGCAACAGTGATTGCAGAAGAAAAATCCTCTGTGGCACAAATGAGAAAGGTGCACAAAGACAGGCTGTATCCTGCAGAGTAATGAGCCATTAAATCTTGCACCCAGAAAATGCTGCATCATTTAAAACAAGTATTACTCAGCTGGATTTACCATGAGGAACACAACGGCTGTGTCTTGGCATCACACAGGCGTAAAACGATGAATAATGAGCTTTCAGATGAGGCAGAAGTGAGGAAAAGGACATGTAAACAAACACAGACATTAACAGTATCACCTTCATGACAAACATGATAGACCGTAGACACCATTACTGATTTGCACCACTATACCAACAACCAATTACCCATGAAATGATCACTGCAGTATTTACACCATTTAAGACATCAAGAACTACAGAGGGTGACTCCTCGCTTGATTCCGGTAGACCAGGAAGTTAGTGTCTTAACAGACTTGTTTTGTAACTCAAGAGGAACTGGCAAAACAAGATGTAAGGCTCACGGCTGAAGTTACACAAAAAAAAAAAGAAAAACACAGCACACACTCATGACAGAGTTTTCTATAACAGGATGATAAAAGCAATAGATGAATATTTCCAATGAAGCAGTTTTAAAACAATGCAGAGCTGAAAATAAACCGTAGTAGGAACCAAAACCTGTTCAGATGGTGCAAATGTGGAAGAAAAAATATATAAATAACAGTTAAAAATTAAATGGACAGGATAACAAATAACTCTAAGATATCTTAATGTTGTCCCCTCAACTCAAATGTTGCAAAATGAATGATTGTCATGATTCATCTTAAGCTTTTAAACATTCTTAGTGACAGATTTCCACAATTATTCCATTTCAAACTATTCAACACTTTGAACACTACATTTGTATTCAGTCGACTTCAGGAATTTCCTTTTCTTTAGTGTAATGGAGTCTTTTTCTTAGCATCTATGGATACATAGTGTTTTCACATTCATACCAGTCACTATTCAGGGGTTATTTTGGCATGAGCACCTACAATAAGAAAGGTGAGCTGAGGACGAGGACAACTCCAGTCTGGAGGCACAGGTCCTTTAGGTCATCAGAAAGTGCTTAGGCATCAGTCCAAACCTCTGCCAAGTTCTCCCAAATCCAGTGAGCAGTCATATTGTGAACAAAGATATGACACTCGGTAAAATCATCACATTTCTAATGGAAGTCTGGGGTACCTCTAATATGAGAGTTTGTGAAAAGCAGGGTGCAGAACACCTGCATTGGACTCCCAAAAGATCGCAAAATACCAAGTGGATCATGTTACACAGTGTCCTACAGGTCTAGGTTGGGAATCAAGTCCAAACCCGACTGATGTTGTGAGGGACCCTTGACCTCGTTTACTCCTCGTCTCCCGCCATGAGGAAACCCAGGACAAAGTCGATGGCTTTCTGCCGCTCGTGTGGTGTCTGCCTGCCCACCAGGTTGGGAGGTGGTCGGATAAGGAGGCTGGCAAAGAGGGTAGCTAAAATACAAGAGGAGGGCAAGACAAAAAAAGAAGAAAAATCAGCAACTACATATAAAGAGGAGCTTCTTAACTTAGCTTCTTAGCTTTTATTGTCACATGCCCTCTGTAATCTGTAGTGTCAACATCATTTAGGCCGTTCAGTATTCAGCAAACATTCATGTCACAACCAAACATTTGGGACTCGTGAGGATATTTAGTTGGCTGGCTACCACAAAGATGGGTAAAATGGCCCACTAGCTGAAAATAAGAACATAAGAGTAAGTAATGCTCCTACCCTCTTAAAATACTACTGTATCTTCCACAATGATACTGCTACTTAGTGGTCACCATTTAAGGCAGATTAATGAAATACCATTATCTTTTTGCCTATGAGTTTAAGGTGAAAAGGACAGTCAGGGCTGGGTACCATTTCAGAACTTTTGAGTTCAATAGTGTCACCAAAAGGTACGCATCACAAATAAAAATGTATTATATGTTTGAGGTCATTTAGAAACAGTGTCTTCATTACTGAGTGATTTTTTTTAACTGTAAAGCCCTGCTCAGTAAATATCCTGTCACACATCTCTAAAAAAGCAATCCATATATATATATATATATATATATATATATATATATATATATATATATATATATATATATATATATATATATATATATTTGTAAATCAGATTTACCATTACTGGACTTTTCTTAAACATCACAGCAACAATGTTGGAATTAGCCTAAAAAAATCTGGTATGAATCGGGCTGTAGCTGTTTTATATCATACATGTATTAAATATTACATATATCTGATAACAAGTTTAATAAGCATGGCAGTATGCCTGTGTCATACCTATGAGGCTAGCTGTTAGGTTGTTGTTGAGTGAGTGCTTAAGAAGTTCCTTCAGAAAGGCCATTAAGTAGCGAAACACGTTGCGGTGAGCCCGGGGCAACTGGGAGATCAACTGTCATTCATCAAAGTGGAGAGAGGTTAGTCACAGAGAAAAGAAAATTGCAATACTAAACTTTTGCCTGTACAGTCACATGCAACACAATTCAAAGGACTTATTAGAAAACAGTGCCTAAATTGCTCTACACACAGCATCACAAAGCATCACTGCACCTGTTTGCAGAGGCGACTGTCGTGAGAACACTCTAGGCACCGTTGGTAGAGCTCGTAACACACTACTGGCTCCGGCAAGGCCTCCAAGAAGATCAACAGAGCTTCAGCCATAGAGTGGTTACAACCAGCTACGTGACGAGTTAAGGAAGAACAAGCAAAACAAACTACCAATTTTCCACCTGCTAATCTTCAAATGAGTTTCTGCGTTTGTCTTATCCTATCATTTAGCTTTTAACACTTAGTGAGAATGAAATATTAAGAAACAATCTAAAATAACCTTTTTCATCTAAACTGGACATGAAAAGTTCACATGATTACCATTATTACTGTTACTATCGCTGCGATCACGCTGACTACTGACTAATCCTACTGACTTAGAGTCAACAGGGTGCGTTTTTTTACAGCGTAGGTTTATTTGCTGTTCAGCATTTCAGTGATGGCAAAACTGGGTCTTGGTGAAATCTGGGGCAGAGTGACTGGCTTTATAAATGAGGATACGGATGGTTTCTGGGATGCTGGTGTCCAGACAGTCGATGATGCTCTGCAGCTCTTCTTGTAGGCCTGGTGTCTGGAACAGGTCCTCCTGAGAGACATACAAAGACAAAACATGGGACATTTAACACAGTTCTTACAAGTGCCTATGTGATATGTGTTCAGACACAACGTAAAGTAAGCTCATCATCATGTTTGTGTCTGAACACACTTTAAGTGTTACAACATAAGAGCGGTTAGTAGACCATGAACACTGACACTGACAGCACTGAGCAGCTCCTTCAGTGAGAGGCTGCTTCAACCCAAGACAGCGAAGGAGCGTTAACGCACGTCCTTCCTTCCTGCTGCCGTTAGACTGTACAACCGGCTGTGCTGAGCAAACCACATGTACACACACACACACACTGCTGGACTTAATCTTAGGTGCAATATGTACAGCATTTTTTTCCTTTACTGCTCACACTGTGTACATGGTCATTTTGTTTATATCTATCTATTATATGTATCTATTTTTCCAAAGGTAAATCTGGGGTCATTATATTTTTGATCTTTTGTATATTCTGGGTGTATCTTACTGTATCTTCCTCTTTGTTGCTGTAACGGATGTAATTTCCCCATTTCCCCACAAAAGTTAAAGTAACATAATAAAAACTACAACCTTCGCCTTCACAGCTCAGCTGTGTTATCACTTCTCAATTATTCATATAATTGTGTTATTATTTGGCAGCTTCTCACCTGATCACAGGACTTGGTGAAGAGGTGGTTGACCAGAATCCACACCTCTTTGGGAATCTTTAGAGGTTTGTCCTCAGTACTTGCACCATCCACCATCAGGAAGCTCACCTTTGACTTTTCCTGAGAGGAGAAAAGACACTATGTTTTACTCTGACAAACTGTCACAGAGACATTACAGAGTATTTCCTGGAATAATATACCAGTGTTTCCCCATTTATTCAGGAAAAGTGATCTGAATTCATGACTTTATTCCCATACTATGTGATTAATACTGTTTGGTTCAAGTGTAACAGACACTACTAGAATGACTGCACATGACACATCTGATCAATTAGTGATGGAGTAGGAGCAGCAGTGAGGTCAAGATTATCTCTGGGGTCTGGAGACTTGAAGGAGAGCCATTTTACTTAGAGCTGGATATCACATTCTTTTTGTCTCTGCAAATGGATCCCAGAGACTCATGAGAGACATCCAAAAATAACCACAGCTAGTGAGGCTGCACACAAAGGCAGCGGAAGGCCTTTAATGGGGGATGATGCTCACATGCAGAACGAATGTGATAGTCTTTCAAACGTTTTTAACACCTAAAGCTTTTCCTGTGATTCTTAAGGATATGCACAGTGTGGTGAATCTTCCAGAGGGGATTCAAATCCAAGAAAACTGTAATGTAAACTGCCACACTGGTAACAAATTTATATTCTAAACGGCTCCGTGTTTACTCATTCAGCTACTTAGTTAGTTTCAGTAACAAGTTATGAAATGGAAGAGGAGACTTGTCGTTAGGTTTCATATGAGTGTCTGAGCTTAGCTGAACAGACTGTAATACTTCTTCTCATTAGCTTCAATCATTTGTACTAAGGAGTTGTGCAATGAGGGTGACCTGCTGTGAAATGAGATTTAGTGTGAGAGTGTGTGTGTGTGTGTGTAACTTTCATTGAACTGGTGCGCCCCGTCCTAAACGGGCAGGGGGGGAGATTTAATGGTCACACAGACAGATTATAACTAAGCTGGCATGGTCTAGTCTGTGATTGCCTGTGGGTTAACTATTACTGCCTTTGTCAGCTTTCTGAAATGTAGCATGAGTATGCACTGTTTCGGTTTCCAGATTAGCTTGTACAACTACATTTTAGCGATCTGTAAACAGCAGCTTTAGATGTACCGCTTTATGACACCATTCAGTAAGGCGCTGTGGTAGGCAATCAAATATTCAGATTATTTTGTAATGTGAACACTGTGCTCTACTACTTACATCACAATGGTCATGACGAAAAAGATAAAATAACTGCCGCTGGGACAACTTTCCAGAGTCATAAAAACCGTGCATCAGAGTACCATAAACCTCTACACAGTGTATTGGCGTCTGATAAGCCTTAAAAGTCATGGATCTGTTACTCAAACTGGACTTCCTGGATCAGATTTCTTGTCTCAATGGTGCCTCAAGCAAAGTAGTCCCCTTCATTGTTTTACCACAGGGTATTTCTTTGCTGAAAGAAAGAACACCACAGAGCAGCTGAACACCACCACGTCTTTATGCCAAATTAGCCTAATTGCCTCACAGCTTTTGCTTCATACTGAACATACAGACATGAAATCTGCATCAAACTTCTCATCTGACTCTAAGAAAGCAAATAAAGATATTTTCCAACGTGTGAAACTACTCTTAATTTCTGCTTGTTGGACAACAGAATAACAATTTTAAAATTAGTGGCCCCAATATTTAATGAATATTTCTATTGAGGTACGGGAATTTTATTTTAAAGGTTCAAGTTACACATTAACAGGACACAGCCTACACTGGGGTTCTGCTGATACTCTATCCTGACAGGATGGATTCTAACAATACCTGAACCAGATTCTTTTTCTGACATGAACAACTGAAGGAGGTCAATGAAGTGTCATAAAGCAGATATCTGACCACAGAAGTCTTGGAACAACAGTGACTGAACCCGTTTTGACTGATAGTTGATCAGTATCAGTGTTAATATTTTACCTTATCCATGTAGCTGTCCTCTCCCTGAGCAAGAAGTCAGCCCACAACCACAGTGAAGAGTTGGAAAGGAATGATCAAGGCAAGGAGAAGCGATGAACGGAAACAAAAGAAAGAACAAAGTAGACAGAAGTGCTATGTATAAACACAAGAATCAGAAAAATCTAAAGAGATTATGGATTGTTCTTGTATAAATCATTTGATCAAATAAACCAGGCCAGTAGGAAAATGGAACAGCTTAGTTGAAATAAAGGAGTACTGAATATAGTAACACTATATTCCAAAGCCAAATCAGATTAAGCCAAAAACAGCATTACAGAAGCAGACAGAAGTGATCATGTTAAGACGAGAGAAGTCTATTAATATGAAACAGACTAAAGTGGGTCTAACCTGAGTCAGTTTTCCCTGTTCTTTAGGAGCTGCCTTCCTATGTTTTCTGCCACTTCCTCGTTCCTTTGGCCCCTCATGGCCAGAAATATACAAGCTGAGACATTTTATGCTCTCCAAATATAGGCTCTCTCTGTGACTGACTTTACCCTGAGGGAGTGAACAAGTCCTCACATGTCCCCGCTCAGGTTTCAGGTAGTGATTAGCTACAGAGTGAGGAACAGCCATCAGATTATAATCTGATTTTAACTCAGTGCATAGAAAGGTTCAAGTTTCAAAATCAGGGTTTCAACTAATAAGAAAATATGTCTTTGTTCACTAATCCTATCACTTCAAATTAGTATGATTGTATTTCCATTTTCATTGCCGCTGGATTAACTTTTCCTTACCAGGTCAATGAGTTTGGTGATGGGGATCTCTCTGATGGGCTTCTTCATGCGGCACAGAGTGTCCAGTGAGGTGCCAAAGCAGCTGGGCAGGTAGTTGCCAGAGATGGTAATGAAGTAGTCCTTGCCACGGTCCAGATGGAGCACCAGAATGTCCTCTATGGAGTCCTCTCCAGAGTTCAGCAGTGTGACAGAGTCTTTACTGACGTACACCTCCAGATAGATCTCCAGGGTCTCATCTGTTCAGAAAGATAAGTCAGAGGTTCACAGAGAAACTTTCTGAGGAACATAAGGAGAACATTGTCAGAGGAGCTGCCCCTGCATTGCTGATTTATTGCAAACTAAAGGAACATTATCTTGCCAGGAAACATACATATTTTGAACTGTGCCTTATTTATCTGTTACTGTTTGGAACACTTATTTTACACACATGAAAGCACATAGGGTCAGACAGCTCTGTAAATTTCAAATTGTATTTCAAACTTGTGACATAAATTTATGATCTCCCTCTCTCTTTACCATTACCATAACCAATAACAAAGATTACATAATCTTGTATCTGAAATTTCAGGTAAGAACAATCAAAAAAGACATCAAAGAAATAAAAAAAAGATCAATCACAAAAAGGTATTGAGATAAAAGGACTTACTGGGCTCTAAGAATCCATCGCTTGGCTCGGCACGCAGCCAAGGCTTGCAATACTGCATGTCATTCAGTTTGGGGATGAAGGCAAAGTGACAGGGGACCTGCCCGTCATTTTTTATGAGGAAGCGCTCCTTCTGAAGCTGCCGGAATTTGACATTCTCAAATGTAAACTGAGGGACAAGGAAAAAGAAGAAACATTAACAGCAAACTCCCAGTAGCCTCATCCTACAAATTTTAGGAGAAACCACCACAAGCTACTATCTTTTTAATTAAGGTTTTAAAGGTTATTTGTACCTGATTTTATATCACTGAGGAAGAAACATAGGACAGAATGATGAGTACACATGTATTGATTCTTACCTCTCTCCTGCTCAGCGATACAGATGGAAGGAAGTCATTCTCCATTCTGTCCATCGCTCGAACAATCTCCTCAAATACCTTTTTGTGTCGCAGCTCGTTTACCACCTTAACCTGTTTCACAAACACAGAGGTCCCATTTATTCATTTACTTTGTATTTACCATATCAAATCTTACATACAGTCAAAATTAATAGAAGAACCATGTATGTTTTAGCTAAAGTTTCAGTTTAAGTTATCATTTGACAACATAGCTTCTGACCCCTATACTGAAGAGGGAGCTGACAGGCTTGTGGTCACTTGTTTGCAACTCCATGTGACTTCGGTATTTGAGCTGCTTGACATTGTCGCCCCTCCAAAGGATTCTGTCACACCAAGCTGGGACACGGCACTTCCCACTACAGGAAACAAAAGTTGCAATTGCAGTGGAAAAGTGAGTGGTCAGACATTAAACACGCACGTGGCACTACTCTATGTTAGCGTAATGATAAGGCCTCCAGACTCGCAAAATTTAATCAGGTTTCAAAAGAAAAAAAGTGAAGTTGAGGACAAGCTGGCAAAGACCATACAAATCCCAGAGTGATTTGTGTATTCAATCATTAAAAAAAAACATTCATACAATGCAGGGATGTGTTTTTACCTCGAGTCCCATCGATCTGTCTTGGGGTCATACTTGTACGTAGGAATGAAGTTAATCTCTCCTTCCATGAAGTCTGTGAAGGCTCTCTTTGTCTGCCTCTGAATGTTCAGCTACACATAAAAAACAGCAACAATGTCAAGTATTAGTTCCTGAAGGAGTCAAAACAAAACCCTTAATCACTGTCACAATAAAGTTAATGAGGAAATCATAACACATTACAAACACACAAGAACTGCTACAAGCATAGTAATCCTCACATTGTGTAACAATGATGTTTGCAAAACATCTACCCTTCTGTATTAGCTAGATACACACATTCACTCAAGCTTTTGTCAGAGAATTCCAAACTCAAGCACAACTTATAAAAACAAGCAGATTTTACTATAGCTACTGTGCAGCTACACTAGAGTTAGAGCCTCACATTAGTGCAAAATTCTCTTAATTTATGTCAAACTGACTCAATATATAGCAAATTCAAGTTATACTATTAAAACTGCTAAAAGGACAAACTGTAGATAATTATAGACACACAAAAATCGCACAAAATTCCTTACTTCTAAAACTAATACTTGCTCGAAGTTAAAAGTGCATTTAAAATTTAAGTTTGCCTAATTCTGGAGGTTAAGTTTTCTTTCAGCTGTTGCTTATAACAAATAAACAAAGAGAAAACACACTGAGCTGCATAACAGACTCACCTGATCAACTTCCTGAAGCTTCTTTAGCTCCTGCTGAGCAATGAGCTGTTTGACCTCACCAGCATCGTACATGAACAGACGATAGTTTAAATCCCCAAGCCAGATTACTACGCTGAAACACAAACAGGAGACAGGGATGGCTGAAAAGGAAAGTCCTGTCAAAGAAAATGGTCAGCTACAGCTCATGTTTGTAATGTTACTGAAGATGAACACTGATTAAGTTAGAGTTTTTAAGTAATAATAACAGAACTAATTTAGTGATAAAGCAAAATGCTGGAAAAAAAAAATAAAATCTTGGTATGTAAAATCAACAAAACAGAATAAAACACGAGAATTCAGTTACAGGCAGTGATGAACAAAACCTAAAACTTATGACACAAACATAACCAATGAGTGCAAAAAATCAGGCTTTGCACATTAATCCAGAGCCATGTCCTCACTCCAGACAATGACAGAGGAACTCACTCATGCTTGACGATATTGAGAGGAGGGTGTTCCAGTAAGTGGAAGGTCATGCGGGCACATATGTCTTTATAGTCCTGGTTGCGTCGCTCAAAGTCTTCCACGTGTGCTGCTAGATGTGAGTTTACGATGCAGAAACTAGTGTTGTGGAAAACAAACCTCACCGCCACGCCTCCTTTGTTCCCCTGCAAAAAAATAAAAATAAGAATAAAGTCTATGTAACATGTTTGTGTAGTGCAGCGCAGTACAGTGTACTGTAAATACTGAGATGCAGCTGTAGATCCTGTCATTTTTAAAGTATTTTTAACACATTTTTTTAACATTTAATAGTTTTTCATCAGCCACGGCTGTCAAATATAAAAAAAAACATGGCACTTTTATCTCATGGTTTTCTATTATTCTTTGTATTTTAAGTAGTTGGTTTAAATTTTGTGTGAACAAACCATTTTTCCCATGATTCCCGTGCCCACATGCTCTGCAGCCACTTCTTTGATGTGACTCTTGAGATTCTTTTTGACAAAGACCACAAGCATCATCCCAACTAGCCGTATGATCCGAACCTGTAGACATTAAAAAAAAAAGTAAACTACGTGTGTTTTGTCCTGCTAACATGCAAACCATGCTTTCATCAACACAACAAGACACAATAGTCTCTGAAAGTACTTATATATCTCTAAGGAGATATTACTCCGACCCACCCTCTTGTACTTGGCCTTTGGGTGCAAACTTCTCTCCACAGCTTCCACCCACAGCTGCTCCTTGGACGAGTCCATGTAGAAGAAAGCTTCAGTGCTCAGATCCAATTCTTGGAAACTTAAGTCAGAAACAAAGTCACCATATTGGTTGTTATTGAAGTAAGAAAAGAGAACAACATTGTACAACTTCATGGTCAAAAAGTGCTGTGTCATTAATTCCTACTCACCCCAGAGCATAAATATCAGGAGGTTCCGGGTCACAGCAGAGCCACGGCTCAAGGCTGCTGTCCGGGGACTGGCCGTTCACATTCCACGTACCTGTGAAAAACCTAAAGAAAAGACACACAGTGAAGGGTTGGTGATGACAAAAGCAGCAAACTCCACCATTTTTGAATTACAAAAATTTAAATACAAAATCGAAAATACACAGAAAAAAAAACATGCCTCTTACCTAAAGTTTTGAATGTCCACATACTCGTTCTCCTTCTTCCCCAGGCGGTGTTTGATGAGGTATTCCCTTTGTCCTGCCTGGCTGGAGAACATGGCTTGTCTCATGCTGTTAGTGGTAGGGCTCTCACACCAAGATGGTGGCCTGTCCACACGGTCAAACCCTGACCTAAAACTACTAGAATGGAAAAAGTAGGTATTACTTAACAACAGCAATAATTCAGAGAGATTCCACTTTGGGACACAGAGCCTCCTGGACCGCCCTCATGTATGAAATCTAAATTATTTTAAGCGATACAAACTAGTTAACTTACTCTGGTTTGGTGTTGCTGATGAAGGAATTGTCTTTAGCCTGTACAGGCACAGCTCTCTCTTTAGGGACTGGTGCAGGGGGCAGAGGATTGGATGGAGTGTAGGAGGCTTTGCGAGGAGGTAGAGGGGGAACAGGAGGAGGCTCTCTGGAGGCAACTATGCGATTCTGATGGTTCTTCTTTTCCTCCACTTTGAGAGCGTGGTTGAAGGTGTCTTCAAAGCCAAAGTCAGAGGCAAGCGACTGAACTGGATCTTCAAGCAACAGTAAGTTCAAAAATAGAAGATTCAATCAAGCAGCAACAGAAACTAATTAAGAAAAAATCTGAACTGAAATGTTTAGGGCTCTGTTTTCACACCAGCTATCATGTATATTATGCATCTTTTCACTTAACTGTTGGATTTTTCTGAATGTAAAAACTGTGTATCTGTATATTACCTTTGTCAGTCTGATTTGTTGAAGTCATGTTGTTCAGGTTGGGGGGCAGTGCACTGGCAGATTTGGATGGGTTAACTCCAGAGCCCACAGAGTTAGCAATCTTGCTTGCTCTTTGCGGTGGGATGGGGACTGGACCTCTTGGGGATGATGGGGCAAGGGGTTCCATCGCTTTGGGTTTTCTGGCTTTGGATTCAACTGAGAGGATGAAACAGCATAATCAGAAAGAAGCGCACAATGACCCAGACTCAAACCAACCTTCCTCAAGTGGTTGGAAAATCTTCCCAGGGATTATCTTAAGCTGTGTAAAAAATAAACAAAAAAGGTTCTACAACTTGCTCAAGAAAAACAAACAAAACTATCATGAAGCTAATATCAATAAAGAAACTTTGGACTTAGGTAAAGTGACATCCTGTTTCAGTTGACCTCTCTCAATGTAAATGCAAACTCAGATTAAAAACTAAGCCAACACCCAAAAGAGCTATGTTGTCATTACAGGAAGTAGAGGATACCAGTTAACAAGTGGTCTGCTGGTAACAGTTCCACTGTAGCATGACTGACTACTACAAGGTGTTACTATTATTAAACAGAGAATGAAACTGAAAATGAGAAGAGTGAGAACAAGTACTCTGTGTCGAAACAACTACAATTCAGTGTACCACTATGACTCAAAACGTGTTATTTCCCCATGCATTAGTAGCCACAGATTACATACACATAAACAAGAGGGACTTGGATTTCCTTATGTCCCAGTATATGATCTCCATGACAAAAGAATACATATGCTCACAGTACTACTAGCTGGTTATCAAGAATGCTAAAACAATGTTTTCAAAAATCAGTTTTACCTCATTACTACGCAAATGTATGCAGCAAGCTTTGTCACAAGATTTTTCATTTTTCAAACATATGTCTTTGAATACTACCTAACGAATCGTTATTTATTCCAGCCTGCCACAGAAGAAAATTTTCCTATGTAATCACTTTTAAGCTGAATACATAAATAGATCATAATATATGCGTAAATAAAGAATAGGTGGCACATTAAAAAAAAAGCACCACCCCTGCCCAGTAAATCTTATTTCGATTCATCAACTAATTCATGTTCAAAGGTGGATCTGATTTCAAAAATGGCAACAAAACGTCTTTCCACCAGTGTGGCAGGAATACACAGGAAATCAGCGAGCGATGTAATCCACCCTCTGTAAATAAATGTTAGATGAGTGATTAAATAATTAATCATCCAACTACTTTGGTCAACAAAGACAGTGAAGTCTTACCTTGCTCCTGTGCACTCTTCACCTGGGCGAAGAAAGTCTGAGTCCGATCATCATCCTGTAGTTCCAAAAGCAGCTCTGGGGCTTTTTCGCCTTTAATTCTTATCCTAACACAGGCTTGAGAGGGATACAGAAAACACACAGACACATACATACACACACACACACACGTTGGGCACCTTCAAACTTTGCAAACACATTAGAAATGCAGACTGTCTAGAAAACAAAGCAAAGTGATTTAACAGTGAACCAATTCAGCATTCTTTTAGAGAGCCCTGGCAACTCAGGAACCATGTCTGCTACTAAATAAAGACATTTAGCTGAAGGCATGCTCTAAAAATGTGGTATGGATGGTAGGGGCTATGTTGCAACAAGTGCCATGTTTCTGCTTTCTCTTGCTGCCACAATACAGTTCACTTTTTATTCCAGCTTGCTTGAGGGACCAACGTATATACTGTGTGAAACCAAAGATGAAAGAGGAAAAGAGGTAAAAAGTACGTACAATCTACTGAGAAGTCAATAAGAAGAGCTTCTTCGGCCTCTGCAATGAAAAAAGAACAAAGGTTGACACAGTGCCCATTGTAGTTAAAAGATCTGTTGTGGTAGTAAAACAATGGGGTAATAAAAATGTATTGATTTTTTAAATTTTGTCTCCAAAGTGAAACAGAAATGCTCCCAGGACTTTGACTTTTACACCACTGCAACATGACCGTGAGTAAACACTAACACTACTATGCAGAGGAGTTAAAGAATGTGCGGTCCAATGCCTCAGGCTGCGTCTTTTTGACAAAAATCACAAACATCTTACAGGAGAATACACAGAAATGAAGAATAGTTTGTAGCAGCTGACAACTTCTAACATCTTGAACATTTGATTATACTGAGCATAACTGAAACAGTTAACACTGATTTTGATAATAAGGACATAAAAAAAAAGTCACGTACCGCGTACGATTTCAAAATTACCATTGATGGGTATAGACAGCTGAGCAACTGGACGAGACACAACAGCTTCGGGGGTGGCCAAAACACCCAATCTGGATGAGAACAGCATGGACTTTCACTTAACATCAGCTCTGTTATGTTTTAAAATCATTTGAGACTATGAAAAAAAAATCATCTAAAATACAAAGACAGACAGACAAGTTGCAGCAATTTCTCTTTTTTCTCATTAAAGCCATTCTCTTGCAATTAAAATAGTGTTTCATGCACAGCATTAGTATGAAAATAGGATAATGAAACATTTGAAATGCAATATGGGTATATATACTCTTGGGATTAGACTGTAATTATCAAATGGTAAAAATGTGAATATTTAAAAATCTTGCACATGCACACATGCAAAAAGGCTCATTCAGTCAAATTAGCAGTTCAGCCTCTTTAGCTGTATAAGCAAACAATGGCACAAAATGAACTAACAAGCATTCTGTGTCTGTCTAGTTTTGTCAGCAAAAGTCCAGGAGGAGTTCAGCTCTGGGTCATTAAACAGTCAATATAACTTGCTTCAAATGTGTGATGTGGGTTAATGTAGGCAGGGTCATATTTCACTCTCTAACAATGTCTGACTGACAGCCAGGGTCAAAGTAGCACGCTGGGCACTGCCCACATTTCCCGTTCACTTCACAGCATGTCAGATTACTGCTGAGAGGAAAATGATTCAGCCCCGCTGCACTAAATGTGTCAGAGGGACTTGCAGTTCCTGAGAATCACCAAAAACGATGTCGTAAGCTACAACCAACGACTGTAAACATTCCCTCATATAGGTGGCGAACAAAATAATAGAAATGCCTTAAAGTACAGCAGCCCTGAATTAAATGCAATGCGGGAAACATGATGTCCAGGTTTTACTGAGACTGTCAGGCATGTTACTTCAATTTAAAGTTTATTTTTGAGGCAATCGTTTATAGCTTCTATTATCTGTCATCTTTGAACCTCTGTAAGCTGCCTTATGTCACCTATATTATAACAGTAAAGTCTGCACAAGTATGAATTGTGCAGACCTTGTCAGGACCTCTCCTGAGTTTAGTATGCGAGGTTTTAACACAGTTAGCTGAGCACGAAGCTTGTGCGTCCATGTGAGTCTCATTACAGTCCAGGACTCAGTGGAGGAATTCTGAAGAATGGGTAGTGAGCTGGCTAGTGGTGGGGCTAATTGCTTTCTCCCTCACTGTAGTGCGCACCACAACCTGCTACAAACACAACCAACACTGATCATTTTAAGCCTCCCACTGCTGTTGCCCACAACATCCTCTTTCACATAGTAAGAAAACAAATCTAAGAGCTGGAAAGAAAACCACATCAGGTTTGTGCATGTGACTAATATAAAGCCCGGCTAAATGCTAACAGAGCAAATCTGATTGGGCAGCAGGGTGATGTTTGTGTAGAAAGCCCCTCCCATCAGCTGGAGGACATGGGTCAAAATCTTGGTGATGTAACACTGAACCTAATCTCTTCAGCTCAATGGTCAGCACTGTCCTGTAGCCGACCTTCTGACCTCTGAAGAGGTGGTCAACGAAGAGTCACTAAGACCAGCAGCCACAAATTTCTTTGAGTTAGGCTACTGAACAACCTGACACTGCAATCTTTTGTGACTATAACATGCAATGATTGCTTTAGGTCTGCAGGTGCTGTGCTTTTTTTTTTTTTTTTATAAACCAGATAGAGAGACCTGCCCGGGAGAGTGGGCCTGACACTTCAGAAGTACCACAGCTCAGCATCTAACTTCAAAACAGTTCATCAGAACAGAGCAGGAGCTACAGGAAGCCGATGGTACAGGGAAACATCTAAAATCTCAGTGTGTTCAGAGCAATCTGCGACATTTTACTCGATCAACCTACCGCCTGACAAAAATACATAGATTTTCAGTGACCGGGTTCTCTGATACTTACATAAACTCTCCACTGCGCTCAATTAGTGACAGTAGCCTGGGCTCCCTCTGGCCAGACCTCAGCTCCTGACCTCTCACAGTGTGAGCAGCACAATCAAGGAATCATTATGACTGAGAATGAGAAAGGCGCTCGGACACATCACAAGCGCTGAGATGTTTATCTTATTATAACCGCAGATAAGCGCCTCACTTTCAGTTTGAAGTTAGTATCTGTGCGGTTAGATTGAAGATACTCAGAAGTGGTGATCTCTGTTAGAAGAAGCCATGCAAATTGAAAATTAGGAGGCAAATTAATATGACAAACGTGACAGTGGCAGCCAATTTGGTCTGAAGTGAGACTAAATCATGGCTAACGTTATTCTGTAAACTGGTTTAATTTGATGAGACTGATTACAGTGACATGGTTAGTAGTGAGTTTAATCAGAGGGTGGAAGTGATCTCCTACAAAGGAGCCGGCTTGTTAAATTCATACTAGTTTCAGGGTTAGCTACTAAAATGAAGTTAACGTATCTTGTGGTCAAAGAAGTTCAAGTTAGCCGAATTGCTAATGTTCACTGACGGCTAGCGTTAGCCAACAAGCTAAAGCAAACTGGGAAAAAAACACATTCTAAATAATGCTGTAACTTAATTCAAAAAGGATATTGCCAAACACTGCTCCTGGCATATTCCCAAAGATGTATCCATTCTTACCGATATATAATAAATAGTTAATCAGTGGCTATGGCGACTTTCAGTCGGTCCAGTCTAGACGTTACGGGCAGAGAAAGTTAAATCCCCACCCGGTGCGGCGGCGGTGGCGGCCTTTCCGGTGTGACAGCTGTTAGCTTGTTAGCCAGCTGATGTTGTCGCTGGATGGGGTCACAATCTTCAACGGAGCCGAGAAGTCGAAATATCTCGGTTGGCGTACGCCATTCCGTCAGAAAGCTTCAAATATCCGACTGCTCTTACTCGGTGTCAGGAAACGGGCTGGTCTACATCGCTGGCAGTTTCACGGCGGACTCTGCACCGTAAAGAGCAGGCACGGTTTGCTAAATGGACTGCCCACTTTTTCAGTCCTGCAGGGCTGTTCGCCTGGTTCGGCTTCATCGCCTTCATTTGGAAAGGTGGAACCAGGAGAAATAACGCCACCTTCTGCCTTGGAGTGTGCACCACAGATTGGCTGCAGCTTCTCAGTCCTGTCCAGAAGTACCATCAAAGAACATCTGGAACATCATGTGGTAAAATCATGATAGCGTTCATTTCAAATTTATACTCAGTGGCATGGATTACCGTGCCGCCTGTACCTGTGCTGCCCTGATGTAAGACACCAGTTTTTAGTGGGGAAAGTATTGAAAACTTTTACTTGAATAAAAGTAGAAATACACTGTAGAAATACTATATTATGAGCAAAAGTCTTACATTTTAAAGATTATTTCATGCAAATAGAATAAATGTTTCACAGATCTGAAACTGTGGTTTTAAAAAGTCTTTAGCTTCTCTGGGATAGGTCCAGTCCAGATCTAGACCATCTAGTCCAGTGTGGTCTAGACGTGAACAAAGCAGTAAAATTACAATTTTTCGTTCATTTCATTTCAATCATTTTTATTTCAGCGTGTGGTATTTTTAACCTGGTTACGAACAGAAGATTCAGGTACACAAGTAAGCAGAAAATTACTGTTGTACCACCTCAAGGTGGAGCTGGTTTTAGCTTTAGTCCAGCGATTACCAAACCAGGGTTTGGCCACCTCCAAGGGGACCTCCCATTCACAGATCCACCTCTCCAGCCTTTGGGCCACCCTACTTAATTACACATGTCTAAATCAGTTCATTTTCTCTGCAGAGCATATTTTGCCAATGGCTTAATTTTTTCATTTTCTTTTAGACCTACAGTACATACACACTCAGGACACTGAGTGTTTATACTGGTCTCAAGATTTTCACATGACATCCAACAACCAAGTTGAGGCAAAAATTAAAATTAATCCTAATAATAATTAACCAACTAATATGTTAGGAATTCATGTGTTTGACTCATAATCTTTTATGACATTTCATGAATGAAAGAACACAGATAAGGAGGCACAGTTAAGTTCATTTAAAAGTAAAACAAAAATCTGTGTATTATGTTAGTCTACAGCTTAAATTTTATAGCAAAGCATGCTGTAAAAGTAGCTTCACTTGTACATGACATCCGTCAGTTGTTGTAGGTTTTAATCTTGTGAATGGCGTAAGGGCTGGAGTCTCGGTGTGGCCAGATGTCTCCGTTGGGTTGGTCCCTCGTCTGGTCCCCCCCGCGATCAACCATCTCTACTGTCAGCGTGGAGGGACTGAAGATGTCCGCTGTGCGATAGGATTGTGTGAGTCGACAGAAGGACGACGTGTCTGAGATCTCCTCATCGTAGAGGTCCTCCATGAGCTCTTTGCTCTGTCTGTGAGATGCTTTCAGCTCATCGTTAAGCTCAGAAACCAGCTCTTTAACATCTCTCACTAGTGTGGAGCGTAGACCAAACAGGCAGAGCAGGAAAACCAGACCAGCACAGATGCCAGAGACAAAGTAAAGAGCCACTTTCTCTGGCAGACCTGGAACAGAGGCAAGAGAGGATCATGGGTCAAACTAGTCTAAAAATCTGTTTGTATTAGACACAGCTGATCTGCAAAGGTGTTATTATCGCAACTTTCTGTACCAAATTTTCCACTGAAAGACCATACAGGTGTTTTTGTGTGTGTTAGCCAACAATCACATGTAGTCTGCAGTGAGTATGTCACAGGTGTTTGGACTGATGATTGTTTTACATTATTATTACCTTGTAATGCAGCTGAAAACATAGGTTGTACTGAAAAGTCTTTGTGGTCTGTGTGTTCATGTGGTGGATTGGTAGGACACTTTACAGCCATCAAGCAGTCACATTTTAAGCCAAGCGTTACTAAAGTACACATTAACTTTGGACAAATTATGAAACAGTGTGTCACTGGACACAAAAACAGTGAGGAAGTAAAAGGCCCACCTACCAGCGTACCCCTGCAATTTTCATATTATTTGCCATCTTTCTTTGTCATAATTTTTAGGTTTCACTCTAAAGTTCTGTTTTGGTGGAAACTAAGCTTAAATTGCAATGTTTTATTCGTCCTCCATATTAAACAAGGCTGTCTAACTCTTTCCAAAGCTTCCTGAAGCAGCAATCCACACTGACACTCATCTCAACATATATTATACAAAAATTGTACAATCCATCGAATGAATCCAGTGGCATAGGTTATATTTTCTTGAAGCAGAGTTATTCAGCTGTCAACGTCATTTAAATTGTTCAACTAATTTCAGTGCAGGCTCACCGTACCCTGGTGCTGTATGGGCCTTTTAAAATCTACAATAATGATAAAAACTGTATATTCAGTAGCCTGAGGTCAACAGACATCAGTGCACATACCCAACATTTTTTCAATGATCTCCAGAAAGTTGGTTAAGAGCACATTTTGAGGCCTGTAGGTGGGGCCAGTGTACCATCCACCTGCAGGTGAGAGGGGTCTGGGCTCAGACACCAGTCAAACTCTGCTTCATGCTTTAAAACCTGTGAATAGTCAGTCTTACTCTCACCATGTGTGTAGTCTGAAATCATGAAAGGATCTGTTGATCCTCGACCCACATCTTCCAGAAGATACCGGGGAACTAAAGAGGAAATGAGAGATTTTTACATAATGCACCAAACCATATCACCTCAGCCATGAGCAGCAGCATTCTCTGTCACTTACCACAAGTGAAGGACACCCGCAGGTGTTTCCTGGTGCCGGGGAAACAGGGGTCCCCAAAGGTTTGAGTATCGGCCATGACTGAACAGTTCGCTCTGCCATGACACCTGCGTGACACCTTCCTCAGAGCCAAAGGTGACAAACACTCTGTAATAAATTACGATGAATGAATAAATAATTAGAATTTAGACACAAGTGTAATGTTATAAAATTATGATCTGATCATAAACTGAAGCTCTGATCAGCATCATTATGACTGAAACTAAAAACAGTTTTACTGAAGATAGTCAGCATGGATTTAATAATTAATACATAATTTTAAAATATTTTATGAATGTGTACTAATAGATTAATATGACCCAGAAATCATTTATTCTCCACATCTGTACAATTGAATTTGTTCTACTATTTGGCCACTAGGCGGTGCTCAAGAGCCCTGTTTCAGACCCATGTCAGTATGTGATCCAGGTTCTTGAGGACAGTGAGGACTGCCGTGCAGAAGGTGTCCAAACGTGGCCGAGTAGATGGCGAGGACAGTCTCATTTTTACACATCAGCCGCAGACGCTCATTTTCACACACCAGTCTTGTGCGGTGGTGTTCTGAAAAACACATGACATGAATTTACAAGAAAGGACACAAAAAAGGCATTTACAGTAGTAAAGCACCTTTCAGAAACATTTTGTTCATATAGCTTTACATGTTTTAGCTCATTAATTTGCTACTAATTTCATGTTTTACTGCTGTGATCCCTGCTAGGCAGCATGGTTTCCATTTGCTGACCTCCAGCACAGTGGGTATCATGTCTAAGGGGATTCTGAGTAGATGTCAAACTATATCCAAGGTCAAGGATGACCTTTCCATAACAAGCGCTGGAAATGCAGACATGCAATAACAGATTTATTCATGCAAAACATACTTTTTTGCTTAATTCTATCAATTAAGCAACATAAATAAAAAAACAAAACAAAACAAAAACCAAATCATCTTATTGAAATGTTGGTGCCCTGATCACCACTGTTTGTGTGATATTACTGTCCACATATTTAATGTCGGAGCTCAGTGGCCTACCTGGTCTACACTTGTAGAAGACTAGGAGGTATTTGCTGGTGAGTGGACAGGGGTCCTGCCCAAATACTGGACTGAAGACAGGGATGTGACAGGAACGCCGATCCTGACACTCTGACAGCACTTTCTGCAAAGGCAGGAAAACGTTGCAGCATGAGTCACCCCACATTTTACAAAGGCAGAGTGGTTGACAAGCATAGAGTGACTTCATATTCTCACTGTAGTTTTATATACCTCAGTAGCAATTGGTGAAGAGCATTCTGTGTCCTCTTCCACAGTTGTGTTTGTGTTTGTGGAGGGACATAAATGCTGATTAGGAACACGCCGTCCATAGAAAGCTGATAGGACTGCCACAGACGTCCTGGAGGGACACTCAATGATGAGCATGCTTCCTTCACACGCATGAGCAGTATGGTTCTTCAGAATGGTGTGAAGATATACTAAAGGAGAACATAACGTGATGCTAATTTCACTTTGTGTGTCTGCTGAACAGTATGTTGCTAATTAAAACAAAAGCTGATGTCTAATCTCAAACATAGAGGTTTAATATGTCACTCACAAATATCCTGTTTAGTTAGTAAAATTTTACATGTTAGTAAAATAGAAATGACAGCTGAATTCAGTTATTATTACTAAATAATAATTAATTTAGAAGTCCTTCATTGTTCACAATGAGCAAGTCAGTAGTGTGACTTGCTTTTTTTAGTCATTGCTGCTCAGTCCTGGTTGTTGACTGGGTGGTGTCTCAGTCTCTGGGTGTAGCTGTCCAAGACATTATTTGGACTATGACCACATATACAAACATGCACAACAATGAAACAGAGTCATTGAAGTAAAGTCTCCCCTCCCATGTGTGCTTCTTGTGCTTGGCCCTGTGTGTGTGTGTGTGTGTGTGTGTGTGTGTGTGTGTGTGTGTGTGTGTGTGTCTGTGTGTGTGTGTGTGTGTGTCTCTGTGTCTCTGTGTTTGCGTCAGTTTGAAGCTTCCGGCTGCAAATGCGAGACAGTACCAGGCTCTCACTCACAATTAACTATTATTAGGCCCCTCAGAGCCAAAAATGGAAAACACATAGAGAGATACACTGCAGTGCTCACAAGAGCAGTGTCTGAGGCAGCAGCTACCTTTGGTTTTGTCTGAATACATCATTGCTACCACAATGCTATCAGTCATACTGTCCAAACAACAAAACAGCTCAATCTATAAACACAACTCAACTGTAGTTTATTTATCGCTGTGGGAGTATCTAGTCCTATTCTGTGCAGATCCAAGTTCAGGACCTGTTCAGCAGCCTCTTCACACTGATTCTGGTCTCGCCTCATGAGTTGCACCAGCTGTTTGGAAGGCAGGAAATTAGGGAATGTTCAATGTCTTTGTGAAGCTTTCTTTGCAAAGAGTTACACTGCTAAAAAGTAAAAAGTCAGCATTTTGACTTTCTCTAACAAAAGCAGTGATGTTATAAACAAAGCACTTACGCGAGAAATCTGGAGCCGAATGAGCGGAGTGTATCTTCAGAGCTAGAAGGAGAAGCAGAAGATGAAAAGACCAGCATAAACTCCATGGTGCTGTCATTGTGCATATCCTGCATGACAGACCGCAAGGTTTTGTTGTCATGAGTTGTTGTGCACTTCCTGGGAGAGAGTGGTCAGTAGGTCAATGGTGCCATTGTATTTACAAGGAACAGCCACCCCCCTTTAGCAATAAAAAAAAAAATCACAGTTGACAGTTCTGAACAGAGCTGACAACAACTCCAGTGCTGCTTTGGCTGAACTTGGAATTATGTTGTTTCTGCTCGGATGCTAATAGGCATGCATCTGCATTCAATTTGTAGCTTTCATTGAATATCAAACAATTATTGTGTAATGCACATTTGGTGGACAGGTTTGTGGGAGGAGCTGTGAATTTAAAGACCGATTCTCAATTCTTTCAGTATGAAACAGTAACATCTTTGTACTTGAACAAAGCCTGTGCAGCCTGTGACTGATGTTGCAAGCAACCCTCTAAAGCAGATTAACTTTTTTTTTTATTTAATTCGTTAAAAAAAAAAAAGAAAGGTCAAAATGGCTGATGAATGAAAAATTATAGATGTAAATAATAAAATGAATGATGGATCCGTTACATTTAGCTGCTTCAGTGTCAGGACCCTGGTATTGCTGATCCGGGTTCACTGTCACACTCCATTACAGAGCAGCAGTGAGTCAACATTGTTTTATTTTGCTAAAAAAAATAATATCTTGGCCTTACGTGTGTGTGCATCCTGTCTATGAAGATAAGGCACTATTTTTTTCCAGAAGGTCACTTCCAGCAGCAGTGTGTGGTCAGTGGAGATACATCTATCTTTCTCCAAGAGGAAATGACAGATCATTGTCGTGTCAAGCTTTTTTTTTTTTTTTTTTGGTAGAGTATTCCTTTTTTCCAGGAATACTCAGGAAATCTCTCCCACTGAAGATCCTCTACATGTTGCTCGAATCAGTTAGTTTCAGTTTACTGTAAATCCTGTGATTTTGACCTTAATTTCCTTTTTACACATCCTCTCTCTCTCAACAGTGTGCTATGGCTGTTGTCATACCAACCAAACACTGACACGTAAAACAAGTGAAGTCATTTGCCAGTGCCGAGCTCAGGACATTATCAGTGATTGCAGGCACTTGTGAAGGTGAATCAAAATTTCTGAATAGCACCACACTCATCTATCACACTCTCCAAGAAACACTCCCTCTATAGCAGCGGAGTAGACGTAAAAATGGAAGCTAATAATGCTGATAATTCAAAAGGAGAACACCACGTTTTAATCATTTGCGTAAGTAGCACTGACACTCCCACCTTATACTCCTGTAAAATTCCATTTACCTCCCATAGGAAGTGTCAATAAAGTTGCTAATTATTCTTTGAAGCTGTCTGCTCTGGCTCTTGGAGGAGGGATTGTGCCACCGCATGGAAAGTGATTTTAGGTTTCAGATAGTGGGAAAATCCATAACCTCCCTAACTCCCTGTGGAAAATTAAAAGGAAAGAGGAGGAGGCATTTTTTTCCTCTACAGCTTTCTCCATCTCTGTTATATTTCTCAGATTTGTTAGGAATTTCACTGTGATCAGTTTGTTTTTCCTCCTCCGTCCCACTGATTGCAATTCGTAAGAAAAATGAGGCATGTACAAGGCACAGACCCATGACTGTTCTCAAGCAGTTTGTTTCGAAATTCCTCGTAATTCATTGCATAATCTTGTAGCTCATATTTTTTAGGGAACTCCACACCACAGTGTGTGGGGATTTTGTCTTGAAATTTCCCTTCCCCTTTACCGTAAGTGAGACCATATTACAATAAGCACCAATACTGAAGTGAGAACTTAATACTCAAATTACTGAGGACATGTCACCTTCAAATCACAGTTGTCACATTCATTCAATCATTACCAAAACATCTTTACACACCATTACATTCCACAAATGCTTGCATTCCATAGAAGATATTTTAATTTTAGTTTATTTATATTTTTATTTATTTCATTTGGTTTTTGATTGTAAAGCAAAAACACTCAATACTTTCTTCACAAGTAAGCAATGAAAACAAACCTCCGCCCTTTTTATGACCTAAGACTCAGGGGATTACCCCCCACCACGACTCAATGTATTATTCAAAACACCCCCGAAATATCTCATTGTTTGAATGAAAGGTGACAAAACCCAACTAAAACCTCTTCTTTAGGCACAGTAGAGTAGAAAATGTGGTATAATTAGCAAAATATATACTGTACTCTGTAGTGGGAGCACTATTCAAGGCCTTTACTTAAGTAAAAGTAGCAATACCACAATGCAAAAATGCTTAATTACAAGTAAGTCCTGCATTCAAACTTTTACTAGGTGAAAATATTTAAGTATTATCAGTAAAATGTTCTTAAATGATGACAAATGACAAAAAGTAATCACTAGTACTAATTTTCCCCATTTCAAAGTCAGTGTCAAGGCAGAAATCATTGTCATTCTCCCTGTCACAGCTGTCACTCCCTATATAAAGTAATGAATATTGAAACTGTGTTCCTTCAGTGCTTAGGTGTACACAATTAAGAAACAAAGAGGCATGTATGCAAAAAGTAAATTACTGCATTTATCATCATAGTAATGATTTTATGAGCTATTCAGTGTCTGAAAGTGTCTTAAATGTGGTAAAGAACAAGTATAAAGCAGTTAAAGTATAAAGCAATAAATGGAAACCCTGAAGTGCAAATACCTCAGATTTGTTCTCAAGTGCACAGCCTGAATACTTAGTTACTTCTCACCTCAACCTTTATCTGCCAATCACTTTTTTAATTAGCAGCAAATTATGTAAAAGAAGGGATTTTGAGCAAATACAAGGCTGATTTTCTCGTATCTAATAAAAAAAACAACCTTTTTTTTTTTATACTTCATCATAGCAACAAAATAGACCCACTAATCATTAGAATCACTAATCACTTAGAAAAATCGGTGTAACTTTTTAAATTACATGTGTAGGTATTTCTTAACTTTCTGAATTTCTGAACTTTATTAAGTCACACAGATGTGAGACTGAACACTACATTTCTGCAACTAAATTAGATTAGGTGTTTCTGTTTTCCAGTGTCCCTCTGTACACAGAGGTAGCTTTGTATTAAGTACATCCTTTCTGTGAAAAGTATTCCTCTGTAATTCCTTCCATATCTAACAGTGTCGGGATGTGAGTGACCCTCATGAAGTGCCTATAATTTGTATGTTTTGAGTCACATGGTGTTATTAGTTCCTGTATAATGCGCTATACAGAGAGCTACTATTTTGAGCTCTTTCTTCAGATTTTAATATATATAAGAGTTGGGAGGGAGGATCCAGCAGGGACCTCCCTCACTCTGCTCTGACTCATAAAGTATGTTCAGTGAGATAGGACGGGGAGAGGAGTGAGAAGGAGCACTCAGAAAGCACACGACCAGCAGTGAGGTGTTCCACCTCCTGACATCCACGACCACAAAAGCACTTGAAACCAGAGCAGCAGTTGTTCAGAGGCACTATTATCAGTTTCCTCTTCAGCTTTGTGGATATTTTTGTTTTGTACAAAACCGCTGACTTAAGGAGAAGCTCTGACAAGGACTAGGAATTTAAAAAAGAGAGTTAAACTTTTTTGGGGACAAGATGGCACTTCGGCAGAACTCTGACAAGGAGCCAAGCATCGAGTTGTTTATTAAGGTCAGTCATTTCTTTTCAGTTTCACTAATGACTTGAAAGAGAAAGTCGACTGTGACAACAGCAACAACAGCTGAATTCAATGTCAAAAGAATGTTCTGCTTACAATTAGACATCACAGTTTCTGACACTGTTATCATAAAGAAAATATATACAGACAGTGAGTGAGTAAACAAAGGAGTCACACAAGGATTTGCCTTTGTCAGTTTTGTAAAAGGACAGAGATCTATTGTAAGTTGTTGAGTGAGCAGCATCAATCAGAGGTCAACTCTCATTTTGATGGGTGCCATCTCCAGGGTGACATCACCATGTGCTACAGATGTTGAAGTGTTTGTGTTGCTGCTCAGCGTGTCTGCTCTGTTTTTTATCTGTGATCTCTGACCACAGACAGTCCACCTTATCTCCATACACCCAGAAGGAACGAGAAGCATGCAGGGTGACTGGCCCCAGGCCTGAAGCAGGGCACACCCACTTTACTTACGCACACATTCAGATATGTTCATCTATATCAAGAAGTCACATAATCGCTCATCAATACACTGGGATCTTTTTATTTTCTTTACTCTGAAGATAAATGTGTTTTAGTTGATGGTATCAGTAAAGAGAAACAGTGTCTAAGGTCAAGGTCAAGTGAGGCTCAAAAACACTACACAGACAGTACATTATGTCTCTTTGTAAATTAAACATTCAACATTCAGTCTCTTAAAGGGAAAGTTTCACATTCTGAGGATTTATTTGCCACCTCGCTGAGAGGTAGGTGAGATGATCCACTAAACATGAAGCTACGGCAAGCAGCCTGTTAGCCTAGCTTAGCATAATGACTGGAAACAAAGGCAAACAGTTAACCTCTGTCTTCATGTAGCAAAATCCACCTCTAAACCTCACTAATTAACACTTTTTTATCTTGTTTGTTTATTTTGTAAAAAATAAACAAACAAGTTTTGTGTTTTTATGCAGGGTTTTGTAAATAACAAGATTCTTGGAAATCACTGCTCCAAGCCAAACTGTTTCATTGTCACTTAGGGTTTTGTATGGATTAAACAAACAAGAGATGTCCTGTCATGCATTCAGCTTTGGGGGTGCTGGTAGGCAAATTTTATTATTTCTGATCAAGAACCAGCTGTTTCCCCTTGATGCTAAGCTAAGCTAACCAGCTGCTGGCTGCAGCTTCATGTTTACTGCTCAAATGTGAGAGTGTTATCAATCTTCTCATGTAACTCCCAGCAAGAAGGTAATTCATTTCTCTGAATGTCTTAAACATCCACATATTGACAAAATTATGAGTCAAAGCCGTAGCCTAGAAAAACCCATGAGGGGCTTTCACCAGACCGTGCTGTGACAATTTGAGATGGCTGAAGAAGGAATGGAAAGGTCAGTAGCGTGAGTTGTTTTCTGCCACAACACAATGCCTGCTCTTCCCTGCATGGAGGAAATTGTCTTTAAATATCCCAGGCACTCCTCTCACTTGATTGTTTATCCGCAGAGGCGAAGTGTGTGGGGGGGGCCATTATAGTAATTTCAGGACATTTGTGGCTCATTTTGTTCATGAGAAGAAACGTTTTGTCCAAACTTTCTCTGTGCTTTTCAGGCTGGGCATGACGGTGAGAACGTCGGGAACTGCCCCTTCTGTCAAAGGCTCTTCATGGTTCTGTGGCTGAAAGGAGTGAAATTCACAGTGACCACTGTTGATATGAGGAAGTAAGCACCCCTCCTCTGGCACAAACACTTCCTGAGCATCTGGTCGTGGGGATTTTCACACAGAACTCTATTAAGAAGCAAAAGAGAGAGAAATTGAGAAGTTTCTTTTTCGTTGTTTTTTCAGTAATCCAAACCATTTCTCACTTGTCAATTGGTGTGTTGCTCACTCTGTCTAACAGGGGCTGGAGGGAGGAGGCTGTAAAGTGAAAATGTACAAAGAGCCCTGTGTTGCTCTCAGACAAACACCTTCTTTAATTTAGCCTTTATTGTGTGAATTTCTCAGGGTCATTACCAGTGAGCAAATAAGATCAGGAAACTTTGAAAGGATGCTGATAATTGAATGATTCAGAGCACAAACACAGCGGGCCTCTGAAATAAGCGACCACTCCCAGCGCTGTGTATTTTTATAACTAAACCAACAGCTAATGTTGGAATCATTAATCCAGGGTGCCACATTTGATACTGACAGTCCCGATAACCAACAGGTTCTCTGTTTTGACATGCTTGATAACAGTCCGATTGTAGAACTGAATGAATAAGAGTATAAACAAGTCAAATCCTCTCCCTCCCTGTCCCCCTTTTCACCGTCTTTCTGTTTCTTCTGCAGGAAACCAGCAGAGCTTAAGGACCTGGCTCCAGGGACTAACCCTCCTTTCCTCCTCTACAACGGCACCCTCAAAACAGACTTCATCAAAATCGAGGAGTTTCTTGAACAAACACTGGCCCCTCCCAGGTACTGTTGCCCTTAATCATTATACAAATATTAATGAAGTCTAAATTTGATGATGGCTTATTCTCGTTGCACAAGTTTACTCCCAGGCTTCACCTTTCTTCTCCTCCCTTCAGGTATCCTCATCTCAGCCCGCTGAACAAAGAGTCCTTTGATGTGGGTGCCGACATTTTTGCAAAGTTCTCTGCTTTCATCAAGAACAGCCCAAATAACACCTGTAAGTTGGGTTTCTTCAAATGCTTAGAGTAGTTTAAAATCGAAATGCTCAAGTAAAGTGCAAGCACCTAAAAACAGTACCTGAAAATAGAATAGAGTAAATGTGCTTAGGTAAAGATGGACTAAAACCATGCGTCAACGTGTCTCTGTGTTTCTGACTGTGCAGTCCATGAGAAAAACCTGTTGCGGGAGTTTAAACGTCTGGATGATTACCTGAACTCCCCCCTCCCCGAAGAAATTGACCACAATTCAAGCGAAACTATCATCATCTCCAAGAGGAAGTTCCTGGATGGTGACCGCCTCACCTTAGCTGACTGCAACCTGCTGCCCAAACTGCATGTTATCAGGGTGAGACATGGCATCAGTTGTGTTGTTGTTTTGGGGCTAATCTCTCTTATAGTCTTTTTGTACCGCTGTGTTATAGAGCGGATCTTAAACATAATTTGCCTTCCTGTGCAAAATGGCACAATTCTGGACAGAAATGCTTGGCTGTTTAGACGCCATTTCCTCAAGCTCTCTACTTAAATACAATTTTGAGGCGCTGAATAAAACTGGAATAAAACCAATTAAGAAAGAATAAAATTATTTTTCTAATAAATAAGTAAAAGGAAATAAAATACAATTAGACAGAAATAACATTTTGTTACAAGTACTTGGGTGTACTTACAGACTTTTATCTAAGCAACATTTTCAGTGGAGGATTTTTATTTGCATTAAAAGTAGTGAGTATTTTTACAGTAACATCTAACAGTAACAATTATGACTTACAGCAAATATAAATTTTACCATAACTTGTACAAGTATTTTTGCATTCTTGAATTGGTACTTCACCTTTGATCTCTAAGCTCCATATTTCTCATAATGCTTAATTTTGACCTTCCGTTCCCTTTATTTCAGGTTGCTGCCAAGAAGTACTGCGACTTTGACATTCCCCCCCAGTTCACAGGTGTGTGGCGATACCTTGAAAATGCCTACGAGAGAGAGGAGTTCAAACAGACGTGCCCGGCTGACATCGAAATTGAGAAGGCTTACTTTAGCGTGGCCAACAAGAGGAAGTAAACTTTTCCTTCTCTGTGATTCATGTCCTGTTTTCCCCAAGTGTAACCATGCATGGTGATCTGTAGAGGCGCTACAACCTACAAGAATAAACTTTGGCAAGGAATCAGACACTATTCCACCTTAAAAAGCTTGACCTGTTGTTGCAGTAAGCCTTGGGGACATGCTAAAGAAAAATGTTTAATTGGTTTTATGTATTGACTATTTATCCATAGTCACTAACAGATAAATGGCATTTTAATGCCGCATTGAAAAGGCCAAATGTGCAATTGACTGTTGAATTTTTGTTTATAGTGTAAATATAAATATTTTTCCATGCTTTTTGTGATCAAAACACCCTCTTTAGAGTATATATGATTGTGTTAATGTGAGCAGCACGTTCATTAACAGTTCATTTTTATGTAAAGCATGAAATACACTTCTGTATCTTACCTTGTACAAATACAGTTTGATATGAATGAATTGTTGCACTGTCACACTAATAAAAAAAGCACCCAATTAATTTGTGATATTCTGGATTTGTGTGTGTGTGTGTGTGTGTGTGTGTGTGTGTGTGTGTGTGTGTGTGTGTGTGTGTGTGTGTGTGTGTGTGAGTGCTATATATTACAAACATCTTTATCTTTAAAACCAAAACCAGGTCTCATGATTGACATTTCTGATATTCAAGTTTATTTTCAGCCACACACAAAAAAAACAATTTTACAACTTCAAAAATATATTTTCTGTTGATCATGATCAGACGATGAATACAGTGTTTGATGGGAAACAAAGATGGTGATGGAGAGTGAAAGCGTTTCCATTCAGGCCTTTCCAGAATCACAGCAAGAGTCCTGCCGCTGCTGAGTTCTAGTTGGTCACACAGTATTTCCAGAAACACGCTGTCAGGACATCACGGGGTGAAAAATTAGGAACAAAGCTGAAGACATCTCAAATTCTAATAATATTTATCTGTTTATCCATACTGTAAGTTTACTACATGCTGGAAGAGTTATCCCTCGTCTGTTGCTCTTCTTTAATTTTCTCCCCTTTTTTCCTGTTTGAAGTTTTATTTTGTAAAGTTTGTCTTTATCTACATCAAGATTTTTAAACTTTTATAGGCCATTTGTGATTTTGGTACCAAATTGCATTCTTAATAATCTACTCATAATTTACTCCATTATAAGCAATATGTAAATATATTTAATAAATTGGTTAAAACATATTATAATGTTGTTAAAAGCAGATACGAGTGTTTATCAATATGACTATTAACAAATAAAGTAGAGGCTGCTGTATAAACAGACAATAACAGTTCTTCATGGAAGAAGTTGTAATTGCCAACAAACACTCTACACTAATAAACACCATGAGCATGAGCCTGAGCATTAGGTAGGGGTGAGTTTTGAGGACATTTAACAAAAAGACAAATCTGAAACAGTGCTTCTACTTGGGAGGAATGTTCTCATTCAGTCTCTGCCCGTTCAGGTATATGTCACGTCCTACGTTAAACAGCACAAGCCTTGGTTAAACATCCTTCTGATTAATTAATTGCATTATAATAATGTCAGCTCAGATAGTGTGTAATGTCAGGTATTGTCATGCGATCTCGCTTCAGGTCTAAAAGCCTGACTTCTCGTAAGTGACGGCTTTAAAGGCGCAGGTGCGGCTTGAAAGAAAATAATCACAGTCACTCACCTCTCTTGTTTGTTTTTGGCAAGTTCTGCTCTGATCTGAGAAAACCCTGAGAGCGTAGTTTGTCGGCCGCTGCCAGCTTCAAAACCACTTCTTTTAGGTCCTCAACCTAAAACCAAGAAAAAACATTTTTCAGTCTATGGAGAGATAATCTGAATTTTAAATTTTAATTTTAGAATTGATTTGAAGGTGTTACTTTTGAGACATTTCACAGTCTGGTTCTAGCTTATATTAGTGAGCTTTTGTGCCCATATGTACCTACACTCAAATCCATGTAAAACAATTCAGCATAAAAAAATTGAATAGAATCAGGCCACTACAAATAAAGATAATGGATAAAATCCCAACAATAAAATCATTTAATTCAGATGAAAAGGGTGAAAAAATCAAAACATTTTGGAAAGACAAGTTTTAAGAAGGGATTTCAAAGATGTTCTAGTTCTGCGTTCTTTTTTCCTTGTACCTTTTTTTTTAAAAGCTCTATACTATTTTATATGTAGTGCTAAATTAAATGTTGCGGTAGTGAATAGAGATGATATTATCAGGCTTACCATATTCGCAAACTTATCTTGTTGTGCTGAATCTTTAGTACCTGAAGAAATAAATTGTAAAAAAATTAAAAAAATAAGTTGAAACATCTTTTTTTTTTTAAATCAATTCGACTAATATGTTTATGTACTGCAGACATCTATATATTATTTGTTATTATCTTAACCTTTATTCCAGGAGTCTCTGCCGCCGTTGTGCTGCATCAGTAGAGGATACAGATTATTCGCCTCTCTCTGCTCCCCCTCAGCAGCATTGGGCCCATCCTCGACCTCTGACACTAATTTCTGAATGAAATCTGTTGAAATAAAACAACTTCCTCTCATTAATCTGTCATTATTAATATCAATAACCCTGCAATGAGTTCAGCAGAATATTTTATAAAGTAGATTGTTGGATTATTTTTCAGAAAATTTATGAATAATATGAACAGAATTTGGTTTAGTCATGTTTCACATACGGTGTATGCACTTCCAGCTGAGCTAAGTCTGCAGCAAATCAGAGATTCATAGTAAAGACTGCACTAGATAGAAAAGATTTTCAGTAAAATTAAAAAATATGTTATGAAAAACAAAAGAATAACTATTCAAAAAGGCTCTTACCTGCCTGTGGCTCCAGGTTGGCATCAGGGTACAGAGGTAGAGCATGTGTCCGTCTTGCAGAACAGATCACAGCTACCAGGTAAAACAGAGCTAAAGATAGCATGGTGCCTCTAGCTTTAGATGACCAGATCTCGACTATACCTCAGCCTGGCTGAGATCTACACTTATATACCCTCAAGGGCCATCCATCACAATCTGATCAATACATTATCATCACACCCAGTCTCCTTCTTAATGGCTTGGACGCGATGGATCAGGCGTCATAGACACAATTTAGGGGACCTTGTCAATTCAGCTGGGGACTATCTGTGCTTGTACAGAGAGACCTAACAAATGTTTACTCTGCAGCAGTAATCAGCGTCTGTCCAGCAGAGCTCTGATGGTTTATGTCTGACACCGTTTCTGTGTGATGGGCTGTTCAAACGTGTCATTGCTCATGTCTGAGATCACAGAGCTGGTGAAAGTGTGTCACTGAGGGTTTGTGCGTCATTTTGTGTTGAATGATTAACATTTCTGAGCCAATTCATTATGACTGTCTGTAGAGCAAACAGGTCACATTGTGGTAAATGTCTTATATATTCTGTGAGTCTTGAATTAAAGGTACAAACAGTTACATGCTTTGTTCTTGCATCATGTTTTTTTTTTTTTGTTGTTGTTTTTTGTGGAGCATAATAAGCCACTGCAGTCAATGAACTGGTTGCTTCAATATTTCATTTCTCTCATTTGCACATTACACAGTGTAAAATTTAAATGTGTGGAAAAACAAGGATTCAAAGCTTAATTTGTCAAATATAATGTAACTTATTCCCACGGCTGTGCTGTTTATTCATATTGGTGACTACTTGGTGCTTATTAGTTCTGCTTGATTTGATTTGGGAGTGGTAGGAGGATGGGCTGGGGGGAAGATGCTGAAGGGATGGGTGAAGAGGTAGCAGGGTCATGCTAGTGGCTCTGTAAGGCTGTGCTTTTGCTGCCTTGAGATGCTAACACATCTTAGTTGGGAATGATAGGAATGACATTAATTTCACAGGTAGTCCATAAACCAAAGTGCTGGATGAATTAACTTTTTGATCTGATGATGGCGCTAGATGAAAAGGATTTACCAAAGTTATTTGCAATTCATCCTGCAGGGGGACATGAATGTTTGAACCAAATTCCACTGCAATCCATCCAACATTTTACTAAAAGACCATTATGGACTTTAGGACTCATCATTAGGGCACTATGGATATCCAACACATTTCACAGCAGTCCATCTAATAATTGTTGAGGTACTACTGAAGATATCTCCGGAGTCATGCTGCTAACATGGCAACAAATTTATGAATACATGTGTGCAAGTGCAAATATGCAATGTATATGGCAGTGCAAAGGATTCACTGTTCGACAATGAGAACAAAGGCAAAAGGAATTGTTTCCAAAAATATAAAAGGTCAAAATAAGTTGAGTGTTTTCGCCAGTTCGATGAGGCTTTGGGCTTTTTATCAAACTGAAAGGTCACTATTGCTCTTCAGATGAGAGTGTGCGTGGTATCAGGTGATTTATAAGGTTGTCTCCACATCTCTGAAATTGCTATTGAAAACAACAACGTTTGATGCATCAGGCTGCTGAGCAGTAAGAGAGAGGAGGAAAACACACAGCCAAGTTTGGTTTTAAGGTCAAACTGTGACTTTAAAACAAACTTATCGGCCACATGGACCAAAAAGGGCAACAATACAAATGATAACAAATGATGACAGTTTAAATTCCACACATGATTTGTGCTGATGTGTTAATTGAGGTCAAGGGAAATGTGAACTCAAAGTCACCATGACCTCCTCTATCTTTGACCTAAAGCTAAAAACAGCTTGAAAACACTGAGATTGCACAGTTTTGACTCTGACAGCTGTGTTGACGCTAACTATGACAAAGCACGAGTTTTAAATGAAGCCTCTGTTTAGACACTAAACGGTAAATATTTGTGGAAAGATTTCGGAAAATAACAGGGCACAGCTCGTACATACAAATGTAGGCAAACGACTTCATCACATCTCCTCGCTTCTCAAACCAAACACTGAGATCAAATGTGGAGGGTTTTTTTTTTTTGTTTGTTTGTTTGTTTTTAATTTTTCAAATCAAGTTTGAATATGGGCAATTTCCTCAAACCGAGAAAATACCTGCATGTCAAAGCAGGAAGAGTCATCTGCTGTGTCACTGCTTGTTCTCCAATGTCTTATAAACACTTCATGACTGATTACTCCAATAATAATCTGGTAACTGTAGATGGGTGTGTTTACTTGTTGATTTAAGTGTGCGTTTTGTATTGCGCATATATGTGTATATAATTTATTAGATTGTTCATTTTCAGTATTATTCATGCAGATTTTAAGATTACACACAAATAAAATGAAAACATTTTTAAACATTGAAGTCATATACGTTCTCGCAAATAACATGCCAGAATAACAACTTTTGTGCTCTTAAGTTGGTACTTAAGAGCATTTTCAATGTGATTATTAGTCGTTTGATCAATACAGGCGCTGACAAAAAATTACACTGCAGGAATGAACTGCCTCCAGGAGATGGCAGTAATGCAACACTGAGGCTGCCAGCTGCCGTTGCACCTCGAAGAAGAAGAAGAAGAAGGAGCAGGAGAAGAAGGAGAAGAGGAAGAAGTAAAGGAGGAAACAGAGGGAGAGGTTGTAGTTGTGTGGTGGATCATGCGTCCACCGAGTTGATAATTAATTGTCCTGCCTGACGTTTGTAAGCTGACCAAACAGGATCCGTGGGAGCTGAAAGACAAGCAGAGCAGGAGCACCACTTGGCACAGCAGCGTTAACTTAACTAGGTACAGTAAATACTCTTTATTTGTTGTGTTTGTGTCTGTGTCGCTAACAAGATCCCGCAGTTAGTCGCGAAGTGTAACGTTTAGCAGGTGGAAGCTAACAGCTAGCCACAGGTACAGCGACTTAAACAATCAGACCCCGGTATTTAAGAAGTTACCTGACCTGAGTGTCAGCTGTTCAGAAATTAAACGTCGACGTTAGAAAGACGAAATCACGTTAAACAGACGGATTTCGGTCAAGTTTCACCGAAACTCTCAACCTTAAATGTTAATGTTACCTTATGTTACCTTAGCACAAGAACAAGGACTCAGATCTGTCACTCAGTTCAAGTAAACGGCCGTGTAGGAATCCTCTGTTACAAGTAGAGCTGCAGTTTGTCGATTAATCGATGGAACGGACAATAATCCATAATATATTCCATAATAATAATCCTTTTTTTTTTTTAAGTCTTTATTCTTTTTTTATTTCTTTTAATCTTAAATGATAGTAAAGTCTCATCGAGCTTTGGGAGATTAGGTGGACATTTTGACAGTTTTCTGTTAACTGATCCATCAGTCGAGAAAATCCACAGATCATTCAATAACACAATAATAATCATTAGTTGCAACAGTAGTTACGAAATCCCAAATGATCAATAAAGACACTGCAAAGTAATTCATAACTAAAGTCATCAAATTAGGGTAGCGGAGTAAAAAGTACAATATTTACCTCTCTAATATAGTGGAGTATAAGTATACAGCAGCAGAAAATAGAGGTACTCAAGTCAACTACAAGTACATAAGCTCTGTACTTTAGAACTTGAGTAAATGTATTTAGTTATTTTCCACCACTGATAATGAGAGGCATTTTACTAATTTAGACCTAGAAACTAAGAACTATTAAATTTCAAGCTGACACTTCTGCCATGATACAGTTGACGTCAAACAGTAAAGCTGCACCACAATGTCTGTGTAATGTTTGCATAAAAGATGAACAAATTGATACCATTTTATTAATGGCTTTGAACTGTATTACGGCTACAACTCACAATTGTTTCCATTACTGATTAAAGTGCCAATCAATTTTTCGATTACTCAGTTCAGTGCTGTGTCTAGAAAATGTCCGAAAATGGTGAAAAATGTTAAGTGATTTGAAAACATGCCTGTATCCAGACATGTGTGAAGCTTCTGTTGGGTATCAAATCCTAGACAATGAATGACATTCACCGAAGTCAGGTTGTATAGGGAATCTCAAGAGAAGACAGTCCCTGAGCTGAAGGGCCCTGTGTTATGACTGTTCCCAGAGTCCCAGCCCATAATGTCATTAAGGCCTTGATTGTTATGTCGGTGGCCTTAGCAAACTGGGACAGCTGGATTCTACAGTTATTCCGGTTACAGACAATGTCTGTGGAACCTACCTGAATTACAGCTGAAACAAGTGTTTGATAGACAGAAAATTAATTTGCATCCATTTGGATGATACATTAATTGTGTCAATCTTTTTATTTTTAGCAAAAGTACAAAATATTCACTGGTTACAGCTTCTCAAATGTGAATAAAGGTTTGATACTGTAGCACACTGGATATATTTTGGTTTTGGACTGATTTTCATATAAAACAAATCTGTTTATGTTACTTTCAGTTCTGGGAAATTATAACAGGCTTTTTTTTTTTAAACAATTTTCTAACACTTGGCTGACAAACATCCTTATTACGTTTTTTTTTTTTTTCTTAATTGAGGATTCTAGCTGTAGCCATAAATTGATTATTTGCAGTAATGTTATTTTCCTACTTCTCCAGTGTCTGCTGCCAAAATGTCTGAAGGAGGCTCTTTCGTGAAGGGGATGGTCATGGGAGGCCTCTTCTGCTTGGTGCTGTCGCTCCTGGGTAGTTTCAGCCCCAGCACAGAGTCCAGGACAGAGGACCCCCATCATCATCATCACGTCAAGGCCCCGAGCAAAGACGAGTTGAAACGCCTCTCCGACAGCGAGGTGCAGGAGTTGACCAATCAAGTCCAGGTTTATTGCATCATCATGGTCCAGCCCAAGATCCTTGTTTACTGGGCGACAGCTATGGACACATGGAGCAAACACTGTGACAAAGCTGTGTTTTACACTTCTGAGTCCTCTAAGGCACTTGAGGCGGTAGACCTGAATGAAAAAGATGACTGGGCGAGGTTGCGTAAAGCTCTGAAGCATGCTTATGAGAATGCCGGAGACCTGCGTTGGTTCTTTGTGGCGCAACCCACAACGTTTGCCATCATCGAGAACCTCAAATACCTGGTGCTCGCAAAGGATCCCAGTCAGCCATTCTACCTGGGCAACGCTATGAAGTCAGGGGAGCTTGAGTATGTGGCGTATGATAGTGGTATTGTTCTAAGCTATGAAGCTCTGAGAAGGCTGGTGCATGTGTTCCAGGATCAGGACAAATGTCCAGAGAGAGGACGAGCCCTGTGGAAGCTGAGTGAGGACAAGCAGCTGGCCGTGTGTCTCAAATATACAGGTGTGTTCGCAGAGAACGGAGAAGATGCACACGGAAAGGGCCTGTTCAACAGCAAGAGTGTCGATAGCCTGATAACGGACAGCATGAAGGACAACCCCACTAATGTGGTGGAGGGCTGCTGCTCCGACTTGGCAGTCACATTCAGTGGGATGTCACCGAATCAGATGCAGGTTATGATGTTTGGAGTTTACAGACTCCGTCCTTACGGGCACGATTTTCATGACTCGTTAGTATTTTACCCTCCTGAAGGTTCAGACAATGACTAGAGACTCATTCCTTCAAGCTGGGTGGTGCATTTTAAACTTTTTGCATCTGTGATGGCAAAACTAAGTTTGGGGAGATGGTTTTCTTATTGTGTTTGTGAAACTTGATCCTGTGGGTGGGGATAAACACTTTTATGTATATTTGTACCTTTTGCACTTGGCACAATCAGCACCCCATTTCTTTGTGGTGTCGGTAAACAGAGTCGATGGATGTGCTGTCCTTTTGAATGAAGATACAACTGGGAAATATATCCAACTTGTGACATAAGACAAGATTATCTAGAAGTTTTGGTTATTGTTGTATTGTTATGTATCTTAAATGTTTGTTTTCTTTGTGGTCTTAAAGCTGCATTAGTTATTTAGTGATACACTGTTATAAAATTATTTAACTGTTCAAAAAGCTTGGCCCTTGTAACCACATTTTGAATTTCCTTTTCTTTTTTCTCTGAGACTACAGCTCCCGACTTATTTAAATATTGTGCTGCAGCACCAGTAATCAATATTGAATCAAACATGTCCTAGCCTGGCCCAGCTCTAAATGAAATGCATTTCTTGCCACGTTATGTTTGGTTATGACCACATATGAAGAATTGGCCTTCACAGCTAAATTAAGCAGTGAGTGAAGTAGATTTCTTCAGTCACACATTTAAAAAGAAAAAAAGATTACAAAAACAAAAAACCAGTGGAAGTGTCATTGTTCCACTGACATTTTAAAAATACATTGTGTTGGACTGATCATATGACTCCTTTTAAAAAAAAAAAAAAAAAAAACGAATGGAAAATAAAAATAAATAAAATTAATCATCGATTAAATTTAATGTGGTTTGTGGTGTTGATTGACTATTACAGGGTGGGAATGAGGATGAAAATTGTACAGAAGTTGTTAATGGTGTTTATCTTGTTAAGCATACTGTGAATGTTTGGTTTTTTTGGTCAAGGGAAATTTTTGTACAGTTAAAGGACTGCTTTGTTACAGTGAACAGTTTTTAAAAGGGAATGTACTCTTATAACAATACATTACAATACATTATTGTTGTCACTGATGCCCTGGTACTATTAAAATATGTTGTCTGATCATATCAAAGGTTGTTAACACAACTGAACTCGAGGAACCATTACATTACCCTCACTGATACAAAAGGGATTGACAAAATACTAAAGACACCTAGTATAACAGTACTCTACCCCCTAAAGGACAGTAAAGTTGAATCAACACCTCCATAAAGCAGTTTCAACACAAACTGAGCGTTGTAACCTTCATGAAAGTGGGACGTATTGCAGAACTGTTGCATTAGACTGCATTAGTTTTAGCTAAGTGTATCTAACAAACTGGCAACTGAGTGTTTACTAGAGAGTACCTATAATGTCCACCGGTTTAAGCTGTCAGTCGTCACACTGTTTTTCTTTATTCACTAAATACTAAAGCAGAATAACCAGTCTTAAACTGGAAGCACGTCACCGTCCAGCCACTCCCTCAGTCAGTATGCAAACATCCTGTGCTGTTGAAGGAAGAGGCCCTAACTGAAAACTACTCAATGCACACAGATCTGATCATTAAGATTAGCCTGAACTGTTGAACTGGGCATTTTTGTCACGTCTATCATTTGATATAAACAGGCAACTCAGTAATTGGATCCAATGCAAAATACCAAATGAGAAATGGGTTTAAAGCAAGATGTTTCTTTTATTTGTGAATAATGGCAATTGATTCAAAACCTCCAGCAGGTTACACAGCTAAGTCCGTAGGTGTAAACAGTTGACTGGCAGCTCATGCCTCACTGTCAAGAGCTCCACACTTTCCGGGAGGGTGCGGGGTGGGGGTGAGCAGTGGCCATTGCAGGTGTAGATGTCATCATTTATATGTCTTCATGTGCCACAATCCATCATTCAGGTAGTGAACGTTCTCAATTCCAATTCCCTTGTTGACTTTTTCTCTGTTTGCAAAAGGCAACCACAGATTAAGATCACGCATCATAAGAGTAGCAAATAAAAGAAATGTTTGCTTCTGTAAAATGTACAGAGGTCTTACATGCTTTCTGCAGACATCTTCATAACACCAACACAAAGTGCATGTTGTTTTCCCTCTGCCATTATGGCCTGCATCCGTTTGTTTAGGAGAAATTCATCAGTAAGTTGACTTAAGATGCAGCTACTAATACAGTCAGAATATCCCCTTAATATACCAGAAGGTTATGTGATTCAATACTTAAAAAAAAGAAACATGCTTAACTCTATGGCACAGAACACATAAACTACAGCTTCAATTTGCATGGCTGAATTAAGCCCCTCAGGGGCCCCAGTGGCAAGAAGTAAGTTGTTAGGCCCAGAAACTATACATGGCAGTCCAATTATTTACCCAGGGACACAGACACCAACCAGTGCTACTCGAGCTAGAATGATTATTAGAATCCTTGACTAATAGAAAATAAACTGACAACAACTTTTGATAATTGATTCATTCTTCAAGTCTTTTTTCACTGGTTCACTGGTACCTGCTTCTCAGTTTTCTATGACGGTAAACTCATCATTTTTAGGTTTTTGACTATTAGTAACACAACAAAACCAACATGACATGTTAACTTGGACTCCAGTGGATAATTAATCAAATTATGTACACAGGAAGGATAGGAGTGAATTTAGGGCTTGTGGGGCCTTATGTCCCTGATTAGTTGCCCGGTTGGTATTCCAGCCTAGTCTATTCACAGCATGATACATAAAAGGATACAACTACTGTGTCAGCTTTAGCCGGGTAGAGTTTAGCGCCTGGTGACGTCAGCCCGGGGCACATGATGTTGGCTCCACTTAAGACAAATTTAATGGCCCCTTTGTCTACTTGCTGGTGTGGAAGAATGAAAGGATCTGTGGAAAGGAAAAAAAAGCTTCTCATCAGTATCAGTGTGAGGAAATTTAAATACAACAAACAACAACTTGGCATTAGGAGAGTTTACATTTATGCAACAGTCTGAGGGTTGGGTAGAACGGCCCTTCTCTCTGTCTGAAGAAAAGCAGCTCTCCATTCACTGTCAGGATTTCAATGTGTTCATGGCTGGAGGAAGAACAGAAATCAAGAAATATGAAATATCCACAGCACAAAAAGCTACTGCTTATGAAACACTAATGAGAAAATTTAAATGACAAATCATACCATCTCACTATTTTGACAGGGTCTTTTTTTGGCATTATGTGATTGAGCCATGACTCGATATCAGGAAACTGCTCCAACAGCTGATTTTTGATGCCTTTGATCACTGATGTTTTCAGCTGGATACAGTTCGACACATTTTCCTTCTCATCAAATCTGAAACAAAGGAAAAGAAATACAAGATTAAGGCCACGAGATGTGTGAGATGCAGTAGAGAGCTCTGGAAAAAGATAGTAAGTGGATTACTTAGCCTGATTATTGCTTCCAAGAATGCACTTTCACAAACTTGAACAGGAAATACATTTTTTTGCATTTAAAGACTATAACAATATCCAACATTTTGCAATCCATATTATCCAGAGATGATGTACATTTATTTTTGAAGTGCAAAATTAATTAAGCCTTTGTGACATGTCCGTCTTATGGGAGAAAACTATTTTACAACAAAGTTTACTTCTCTTTCTGTAATTTTATTTTGTACTAATCAATACAGGCCTAAATACAATATTTCACAAACATAATTTCACAGTGCAACAAACCATTGTGCTAAAAAATATGTCTGCAGTAAGAACAATGCTGGACTAATCCAACTACTAGTTATTTTTGGTTTTACATATAAAACATATCACCATCTTATAAGATCTGATGTATTAGGAATTAAAGGCCCTGCACACTCACACAGGTGTGTGGCTGAACAGACCTGCTCAGGCTGGAGTGCAAAGCTCTGCTGGGATTTTACCAATTAGAAGGATAATGTAATAGGTTGTCCTGCAACTAAATGAACAGGAGAGCTCCTGAAAAGTTACTTTTAAAACAATCTTAATGTAAAAGATGATAACATGTACATATAAAATATTGGCCTCAGGACCTTGGGGGCTCCACAATTGAACACTTTTCGGCAAAATGTTTCCATTCTGCAAAATGAGTACTTATTTTTCGGATACTTTCAGTTTCCTGGCAGTACTTCTGCAATTTTACACATGTAGAATTTTGAATGCAGGACTTCTACTTTTACTTTTTCCACCGCTGTAATACAGTTTTTTATTTTATTTTCAAAGCACACTGATAAACGAGACAGTGAAAAGAACTTTGGAGACAAGAGATGTCCGTCTGAATATTGAAAATGAATATGTATTTAAGTAGCTACGTGATTTAAATTGTGTGTTTCCACTTGCCATGAGGATGACACGACTTGGTTATGATTTTTGGATTAAGGTGATATTGACTCGTTCAGAGACGTTCAGTTTCTGATTTGGCTCAGCCTGGATCTAATATACCGACAGAGGATTTCACAAAATATTTATAATCCATGTCTACTTGTCTCAGTGACTTGAGACAAACCTTTGTCAAGCTCAAAAACACGATTTTTAATGTTAGCGTTAGCCACCTAGCTGTAGTTAGCAATTGCTACAACATAGGAATAATTAGCAACTTACTTTTTAAACATCTTTGTTGGTCGCCGTTGCCGTGTTCCTCTATAGTGACAAAGCTTGTCCGCACTTACTGCGCCAGATAGAATGTGCTAAACACAAGTAAATACAAAAAATGTAAACGCTAAAGCACTTCCACGTTTGTTTAGAAGCAGAGGGCCAGCATCAGTGTGGGTGTTGCGTCATTTTACGACAGTTTTTAACGTTACGCGGCAGGTCAGGCCGAATCGGTTTGTTACCTAGGTAACCTCTTTAACTGACATGTTTAGGTTTACAAAAAGCAAAGAATTGCCGCTTTTCTTTAATCTTTCATAGACAGTTAAACAAAGAAGTAATTAAAAACTCATATAATAGAGTCTTTTATAATGTCAAGGCCAGTTTCCATTTTGTGTTTTTGTGTGTGCAGTTATAAAACATATTACAATGTTAATATCAGACCAAAATTTCTGTGTGTAGTTGCAGAGCCATAATAGGTGCAGGTCTGTTGTGAGCATCACAGAAAGAATAGTATGTATTGAAGATTTTTTTTAGGATTCCCTGGATAATAATTGTGGACCAGCTTGATGTTTCCCTCACATTATCTGTTGCAGGGTATTCCCCATATAAAACCATCTCAATAGGACATTGCACATGGTATATATATACAGAGGCTGTTTGAATAGTAAACTGTTTTCAAACAAGTTGTCGAAAAATAAACTTTTCTTTCAGCACAAAATGTCAGTGTTATTCCAAATAAATTACTCTTGTGGAGAAAAACCACGTTTGCAAATGAGAGGCCTTTCTAATATCATCTGCTTCTGGAAGCTTGACAAGTTTAGATGGAATTTAATGACAATGCAGTTGCATAGCGACACAACTTAGACCACCTACTTTTTTCCAATGAAGGAATTCAGTTAGAATTTCTCAAATTCTCAGGTTGAGACACACAATTTTTAATGCATAGTTCAAAGTCAATAAATATAAATTATGTAATATATCCGACCTAGAGATTGTACTTTTTTATACTTAAAGTACATTTTGCTGATAATACCTCTTGCATATCTCTTGGAGTACTGTTTACATCATGGTATCAGTACTCTTACTTAAGTAGTCTAAATAATCAGAGTGCTTCTTCCATCAATGGATAATTCCATCATTAATTCGTAATTGATAAATTCATAACCAGATAAAAAAAAAAAAAAAAAGCACAAGATCGTACATGGCGTTGGTCTGGCGCCATCTTGTGTTCGGAACAGTTGAAGCAGAGGCGTCGGATGAAAAAAAAAACCCGCTTGTGCAAAAAGTACTTTTGTACAAAGTACTTCCGGTGGGGTCACGGACCAGCTTTTTATGAGCGATTTTTCCCCCGTGTTTACTTAGAGATGTTTTACTGACACGTAGAGGGTATTTTTTGCGGTAGCTAATTTTCTTCTCTGAATAATTTTCTTTAACGACCGCTTCAGTTTAACGGCTCTCACCGAACGACTGCACAACGCGGTTAGACAAGAGAGGCAAAAAGAGGAAGCAATAGCCAACCATCTTTCTTCTTCTGCCAGCAATAACAAGAAAGAGACCAGGCTAGGTTTAAGTATAGCTGTGTAGTTTCCAGTTTATTGTCTGTTTTATACTAGATAAAGGACTTGGGTAAAACCTCTCCGTGTGAACGTAAATTAAAGCCCTCGGACACTGAGCTCTTCCCCCCTCCGGCAAGCCTGGAAGTTTCGGATCAGAAGACTGGCTGTTAAGAATTAGTATTCCCGTTTTTTCATGTTTCCAACAGGTTTATCTTCCCCTAATCCCCCACCACCGCCAACCCAGGAGGCTAGACCAACGGCTACTGATGTCAAAAACGACAGCGGTAACATCACATCTCCGAAGAAGAGGAAAATAAACGGTTCAGAGAGGGAAGACACTACTGACACGATCTCCTCTTCGCCTCCCAAGACCCTGAATTCCTCCTCTTCTTCCTCCTCCTCCTCTCCCACTCCGCTGCACATTCAGAAAAAGTTGAGGTTTGAGGATTCAGTGGATTTCATTGGACTGGATGTGAAAATGGCTGAGGAGGCTGCTGCCGCCGCCGCTGCCGCCGCTGCTTCGTGCTCTAATAACAAAAGCAAAGCCGTGTTCCTGCCCGGTGGCGTGGGACACCATGCAAACGGACTGACGAAAACCGCAGGCTCCGGCACCTTCTCCAACAGTAAACCCGGTGCTGCCAAGAAACTAGTCATCAAGAACTTCAAAGGTAGCAGATGCACTGGTGGATAATGTGATTCAAGCTCTGCAGCAATCACTGGCAACAATATACAACTTAATTTCAACTGCGAACAACTCCCCAGACAATGTGATTTTGTCCTACATAGTGAAACTCTGAGATAACACAGCATAGGGAAATTGTGATTCTCTTTTCTTGGTCATAAAGGCTGCGTTTCAATTAAATGTTTGGCATTGTTGCTTAAAACAAGACTAGAACATTTATTTAATTATCAAAATTCCTGTGATTTATGATGTTACAATAATTTTGGAGATATTTGGACTGTCACAACATATTTAGACTCAGGCTGTAACTAAGGATTATAGACAAGCATTTTTTTTTTTTTTTTTTTGGAAATTATCATGGATGATCAAGTAGATTGGTAGAGGCAGTGATACATGCATCCCTGTACATGTTCATCACTGCAACATTAATTTAATTTAATTAAATACAATAGTATATAAGTTATAGTAAATAAGTTCTGAATATGGCATTCCGAAATTTCCACTAAGATCTTAAAAAGACTGGATTTAGGTTATGGTATATGATCTTACAATAACCAAAAGTCTAGGTGATTCAACATAATAACAGAAAAATAGCTGTATGGGAAGGTATAAACAGTAAGACAGCATTTCATTGACAAATTCATGTACTCTTCTGGTATACACAGTCAGACCATCCTCAATACAAACGTCTGACTTTTTGTCAACATCACCCAGCTCTACTTTAAATAGAAACACACAGCAGTTTTAAAATAGCTCTGCTGACACTGGTGACACAACATGATGGTCCAGAGAGGTCCACTGTGAGACGTATAAGGCCTGCAGACAGTGTTGTCAGAACGTTTTGTGTTTTGTTTTGCTCACAGAAAAGCCCAAGTTGCCTGAGAACTACACACAGGACACCTGGCAGAAGCTGAAGGAGGCGGTGGAGGCCATACAGAACAGCACTTCAATCAAGTACAATCTAGAGGAGCTCTACCAGGTATGTCTGCAGCCCTGTCAACTTTTCAGAGGAAGCTCACTGTATGGCCTGTGGAATGCCTCTTCCTCTGTGGTCATGTTCATACCCTTCACTGAGATCGAATAATTTTTGTGACACCTTTTTTTGTCCCCTCAGGCTGTTGAGAACCTGTGCTCCCACAAGATATCTGCCAAGCTTTACAAACAGCTGAGGGCTGTGTGTGAAGACCACATCAAGGCACAGATTGATCAGTTCAGAGAATATCCTTTACACTGAATCTTGACATGTATTCATTCAGTTTAGCCAAATGTTGGTCATTCAGTCACATTAAATCAGGCTTCTTGAACGAATGCACACTTTTTCCTTAACATTGTTCTTACGGATGCCCTGGACAGTGTGCTTTTCCTCAAGAAAATTGACAAGTGCTGGCAAGATCATTGCAGACAAATGGTATGTTGTATAACCTTATAAGTCAAGTGGTAGCCGCCATATCCCTTGAAAGTCTGTTAACATAACATAACATCACTCTCCATGCAGTTTGTTTGTTTCATGTTTAAAGGGGTATTCCAGTGATGTAGTATTGTACTTCCATAAAGTTGGGGAATTTTTGAGAGGCAGCAGAAGCTGAGTTAATCTGACTTTTACTCCCTCATATGGTTCATACAGGCACATTAATCCCCCCTCTACTGCAGGCGTGTCCTGACATTTGAAAGAACTTCCCATCCCCTGTACACCACAAAAAACATCAAAAGTCCAAACAGAAAAGTCAATGCCAGTGTGAAATTTGGAATCGTAGTGTGATCTGTCAGCAGCTTCACTCCCCCAGTTTGTAAAACAGGCTTTCTGTTGAATAATAAAATGCAGTGTTATTTTCTTTGAAAGCTCCTCCTGAGCCTCAGAAGACAACATACAAGAGTAGTCACAGTTATAGACTGAAGTTGATGAGTAAAATTGGTGGAGTATCCCTTGAATTTGAACAAGACGATGGTTAAAGAAGAATGTTAGTGGTGTTTTCTTCTCATTTTGAATGTTTGTCATTGTTTCACAGATCATGATTAGGAGTATATTTTTGTTTTTGGACCGCACCTATGTTTTACAAAATTCAATGCTGCCATCAATCTGGTGAGTGATCCTTGATGTTAACTGTTGTACAATCGTATGGGGCTGATTTCTGTTAAAGTGGGCGTTGAACAAGCTGCTCTGGTCCTCAGGGACATGGGTCTGGAGCTGTTCAGGTTCTACATCATCAGTGATCTAAAGGTCCAGAGTAAAACCATCGATGGGATTCTGCTGCTCATTGAGAGAGAGCGAAACGGAGAGGCGATAGATCGCAGTTTGCTGAGGAGCCTGTTGAGCATGCTCTCTGATCTGCAGGTAACTGACAATTGGCCATTTCATCATTATCTTAACAACAATTCAGACGTTAAGTCATGAATCTGTAAATTTGAAAGCCCAAATTTGAAAGATTACTTTGAATGCATCTTTGTCCCGTAGAAAAAAAAAAGTCTGGTTTTGACAGCTGTGTCTTTGGTGATTATCACCCGCACAGGGATCTGATGAGCTGTCAGCTTCCTGTTGACAAATGGATTTAATGAAACCTGGTCTTTCCATTTCTGACAGATTTATCAAGACTCCTTTGAGCAGCGCTTTTTGGAGGAAACCAATCGCCTGTACGCTGCAGAGGGACAGAGGCTGATGCAGGAGAGAGAGGTGATTTATGTGCCCCTGACAGCCTGGGCATATTTTGTTTTTTGTTGGCGTAATTTATTTCTTTTTTTAGTGACTGGCTGGCCAAATATAGACAATGTGCTCCTACTTCATGATTAGAGCTGAAACAATAAGTCAATTAAATGATTAGTTGTTCAACAGAAAATTAATCGACAGCTATTCAGATAACCAAATTAATTGTTTCAAGCAAAATGCCAACCATTGTCTAGTTTCAGCTTCTCAGACATGAGGATTTGAAGCCTTCCTTTGTCATATATAATTTTAAACTGGATGTCTTTTGGTTTTGGGCTCTGGAGCTATGGGTAATTATAATGTGAATTTTGGATGATTTTTTTTACATTTATAGATTAATCAAGGAGTTAAGATTAATCAATAGTAAAAAATTATCATTATTTGCATCCCTGCTTGTATTTCCAGTGAATTTTATCGCTCAAATATTTAGGCATCTAAAGCGTGAATTATAACGTCAGGCTTTGGTCTGAGTACCTCAAAATGAAACAGAAAGGACTTATACATATTTTCACTCTTATCTTTAAGGCTCTGGATTTGATGACAGCTAGGAGTTTGATGTTTTCCTGCTTGCTATAAAAACATTTATTTTCAACCTTTGCGAGAGTGAAAGCAAAATAAGTGTTTATTTTGAGATGTTGTGGTTTGAGGGTTTTCTCTATATAAATTGTACTATTGGCACAATTAAAATTTAGGTGGTCCTTCATGAAGGTTATAATGTGCTGTCCTTACCATAAAAGAGGGTAGGCCTAGTATCAGAACCATCTCCTCACACTTCAACAGCACCACAAACTCCATCCTCCAAAATGACAATACTGATGAGATCTCTGAAACAGTTCAAACATAAATTGAACATTATAACCTTCATGAAAGAAGATTTATTTCAGCACTGTTGCCCTAGATTGCATTAGTTTTAGCCAAGTCTACCAAATAAGGTTATTTATAAATTCCTTTGACCTTTGGGGATTTTTGGGGTTGCTATCCCTAAACTTACACATTTTAAACACACTTTTATATGAGAGCTTACCCTGATTTTACTGTAGTGTTTTACTTGATTTTACTTTAATTGTCAATTTCATCCGTGTTTCTGGAATTTTAAAAAATCAGTTCTGCTGGTGATAATATCTTTTGCTTTTTATGAGATCTCCATTTGATTTAATTATTGCTCATTTTATTGTATTCTGGTGTTCTGGAGAACAGGTATCCCTCAAGACAAGTAAAGTATGAGACAAGACAAATAAGACAGTGTAAATATCACTGCATTCCCTCTTTTTTTTTCTTTTTTTCTTTTTTTTGTAGGTACCAGAATATCTCCATCATGTCAACAAACGCTTGGAGGAGGAGGCTGACAGAGTCATCACATATCTAGACCAGAGCACACAGTGAGTGTTAGACTGTAATATTCAGTTTGCAATGTAACACCGACACAGACTCATTTGTAACCTGAGTATTTTCTCCTTTCAGAAAACCACTCATTGCTACGGTGGAGAAGCAGTTGCTGGGTGAACATCTCAGTGCAACTCTGCAGAAAGGTACACAACAGTAAACACTTAATATAAACATATACACGAGTGGCATTACAGCAGTAAGTAAATGTATGTGCCTGTCTGACTACTTACTGGGACTTGAAAGTATAAAAGCAGGTGGAGTTCTTGCCTCTGACTTTCTGTTGTTGCAAACTTCCAGGACTTACTCACTTGCTGGATGAGAACAGAATTCAGGATCTGTCCCTGCTCTATCAGCTCTTTAGTCGAGTGCGCGGTGGTGTTCAGGTCCTCCTGCAACACTGGATAGAGTACATAAAGGTATGACAGCATTAACAGTGATAACACACAAAAGATAATAAAGGATGAAGGTGAATCATTGGGAATTGTTTCATAAATTCTGTTTTCCATTGTTTCCAATGTCCTGAAAATCAATATCTAGGCTTTTGGAAGCACAATTGTAATCAATCCAGAAAAAGACAAAACAATGGTACAGGAGTTGCTGGACTTCAAAGACAAGGTGGATCACATCATCGACGTCTGCTTCATGAAGAACGAGAAGTTTGTCAATGCCATGAAGGAGGCTTTCGAAACATTCATCAACAAACGGCCAAATAAGCCTGCAGAACTCATAGGTTAGTAACTTACGCATTTCCCCTTTTTCTAACTAAAATGAGCATATAATCATAATCTCCAAGGAATGACGCACTGTAAATCTACTTCTGTTTACAGCAAAACACGTGGATTCAAAACTAAGGGCAGGAAACAAAGAGGCAACAGATGAAGAACTGGAGAAGATGCTGGATAAGATCATGATTATCTTCAGATTCATCTATGGTAATAATTCCCATCACATTTGTTTCTGTTGAGTTATTTTTCCTCTCTGTGGATGTTCTTAATGAAATGAAATGAAATATCACCTTTGTAGGAAAAGATGTTTTTGAGGCCTTTTACAAAAAGGATCTGGCCAAGAGGTTGCTGGTTGGAAAAAGTGCCTCCGTCGATGCTGAAAAATCAATGTTGTCAAAACTAAAACATGGTTAGTTCAATTCATCAGTCACTTTTTAATATATACAAATAATGGGATTTTTGACTCTGCATCTGCATTGACTGTTGAACTTTTGGTGTTTCCTCAGAATGTGGAGCAGCGTTCACCAGCAAACTAGAGGGGATGTTCAAGGATATGGAGCTTTCTAAGGACATCATGGTGCAGTTCAAACAGGTAAGAACTACTGCATTAATGAGTTTAATCTGCAAGAATATCCATGCAATATGAGTTTTGTTCATCAATTCTTATGACGGTGAGATTATGTATCAGGTAAAAAGAATAGCAGCAAATCCTCTCAATGAAGAAGCTAGAACATTGTGAATATTTGGCATTTTTGCTTAAAGAGTGACTTAAACATGTAATTGATTATGAAATTTTTTTGCAATTATTTTTCTGTTGATCAACAGAATCAATTAATCAAGCAGTCACTCTACCTCTAACACCAGCGCAGCACCTTGCATTTTTTTTTTGGTGGTTTGTTTGTTTTGTTTTTGCGTGACATAATTTCTTGTCTTGGATATCACACGTGTCTTATTTGTGTTCTTGCAGTACATGCAGTGCCAAAACATTCCTGGCAACATCGAGCTGACTGTCAACATCCTCACTATGGGTTACTGGCCAACCTATGTCCCGATGGAAGTGCACCTGCCTCCTGAGGTTAGTGCTGAGCAAATATTGAAATTTTCGGAACATGCCGTTTTTTTTTATAACCTGCCATGTCATAAATATACTGAGTGTTGCTTCGTAACGCCTCTGTTATCTTTGTCCAGATGGTGCGGCTGCAGGAGATCTTCAAGACCTTCTACTTGGGCAAACACAGTGGCAGGAAGCTGCAGTGGCAATCAACACTAGGCCATTGTGTCTTAAAAGCTGAATTTAAGGAGGTGGATAACTAATTTCCAAGAATGCTCAGTTATGTTTTGCCCACCCAGTGAATAAAGATAAATGTTAATTTTTTATTTTTCTTACTAAAGGGCAAGAAGGAGCTGCAGGTGTCACTTTTCCAAACACTTGTGCTACTGATGTTTAATGAAGGAGAGGAGTTCACCCTGGAGGAGATCAAACTGGCCACAGGAATTGGTTTGTATCAGCACATCAAAGTTTGGTTGGCAGCACTTTGATTTTTGATGAAGAAAACAGGGCTGTCAAGTACTCTTTCTTCAGATTCACTGATCTAAAGCACTATTTGTGTGTCTGCTGGTTTACAGAGGACAGTGAACTGCGCCGGACGTTGCAGTCACTTGCTTGTGGAAAAGCACGAGTCCTCAGCAAAATCCCAAAAAGTAAAGACGTAGAGGACGGGGATAAGTTTTCCTGCAACGATGACTTCAAACACAAGCTCTTCAGGATCAAAATAAACCAGATCCAGATGAAAGAAACGGTACAGCTGTCACAGTAGTTTCTCTAATTTCAATATTGTCAGAGTATTGGGACATTATTTTAACTTGCATCTTTTACCACAGGTGGAGGAGCAAGCCAGCACCACAGAAAGGGTCTTTCAGGATCGTCAATATCAGATCGATGCTGCCATTGTGCGGATCATGAAGATGAGGAAGACTCTGACCCATAATCTCTTGATGTCTGAGGTGTACAACCAGCTCAAGTTCCCTGTCAAGGTGATAAGCACAGCTGACAAATCAATTTATCTATAATTTTGCAGTTCTACTTTAATTACCAAATGTTTAATTGTTTTTAATAATTTAAAGTAACCTGAAATTTGATCTAATTCTCTTTTTTGTGCTTCTTTTTGATCTACAAGTGTACAGGCTGAAGTTAGTTAGTCGAGTTATTTTACAGAAGCACCTCCCCTGCACACAAGCTACGGCTCCCATTATCTAACAGTACCGTTCTTAGAGAGTTAAATTAGAATTGATGTAAGACATTTTCATCAGAATAAGACCAAAACTGACTTGTATAAAAGGGACTTTTATATAATAAGTTTCCATAGGAGGTGTAATTGCTATCATGAATCTGCTTGGAGAGAGAAATGTGCCTTATGTGCTAACTTCTGCCTCCTCTCTCCCTTCTTCCCTTCCAGCCTGCTGACTTGAAGAAGAGGATAGAGTCTCTTATTGACAGGGACTATATGGAGCGTGACAAGGAGAACTCCAACCAGTACAACTACGTGGCTTAATGAAAGAAAAAGTGACAGAGAAAAAGATATGCAGATGGTCCAGTCAGGCTGAAAGTTGCTCTGATCGGTCTCTAAATCTTTTGCTCCAGTGGATGTTAACCATTATCATCTTCAACCTAGCGACCGACAAGTGAATGGATACTGCTCCACAGGATTTTTGTCAGGGGTCTTGTGATCCTGTGGACTGCATGCCCATTGAAAAGAGAATATTGTCCATATTTCTCAGTGCCTCTGAGAGAGTTGGGCTACCGTGGACAGACAAAGAAGACACACAGATGTGGTTCCTTTTTTTTTTTTTTTTTTTTTTTTTTTAATGGAGAGGAAAAATATTTATTTTCAAACTTAGATTCTTCTTTGTCCATAGTTTAAATCAATATGCTCTTTGTTATCAAGTCACTTTTTTTCTTTTTGTTCACTCAGTATCACAAGCAAATGCTGACACACCTAACAATGCTCTAAATGTACCACATGTTGGAGAAAAAAAAAAGAATCCAAAAAATTAAACTGATGCTTGTTTCTTTAGCCAGTGTCAAATGTGGGACTATTGGACTAACGTTCAGATTAGAGAATTGGGTAATATCTGCTCCAAATGTGTGATCCTGCAGCAAAGTTTTACAATTTTTAAGGTCATGTAGCCATTTGAAAAACCTGTGATCATGAACATGCAGGGTTCAAAGCAGAGTTTGTGCCAAAAAAAGCACTTATTTTGTTATAGGGTGTATTCAAGCTGCTAAAACAGTTCAGTTGTACAAGTATATACATTTAAGCTGTGCATTTGTTTGTTTGTACATACTTCACAAAAGTGACACAATCCCATCTGACAGTCAACTGCTTTTTAGGTTTTTGTTAACCCTTAGAAAGTATACTAAAAGCACAATGCCATCGGAGTCCGTTTTCCCTGGTGTCATACCATACACATACACTATATTTTTTGTAAGTCTCCCTGTGGGGCTTGCAGGCCTTTGCTGAAAAGTGGGAGTGGATCACCTCAAAACATGAGGGAAAAATATGATTGAGTAGACATGCCCTTGTTTGTATGAGTCTGTTAGATTCATTGCTTCAGATTAAAATAACTGTTTCAATCGGGTATTCTTTTATTAATCGTTTTCTAGACGCATCTCACTGTCTTGTATGAAAGCTTGTCAGTAAGCTTTTTTTTCGCTGAAGCCATTAAACATTCACATTCCTGCCAGCCTTTAAAATGCTTGCGGCACAATAATTAACTTTGATAAAATGGGAGAGCGATTTAAACCTAGTCTATAGTCCACACCTCTTTGTGGTCTGACACTCAGGTCTGTCATATGACTTGCATTTCCTGGTACAGTCGGCGGCGGCGGCTCAAACACCGAGGACTGAGCGTCACGGACGGGCATTTCTTCAGCTTCTCTCCGGTGTCTGACCCTTCAAACCACCTACCATGTGCCGATATGCTGCAGTCGTTTTGCTCCTTTTCTTTGGGAACGGTATGTATTATCCCATTAATAAATCTTTGCATCAACGGCAAAAGTGACTAAAATAAATCAAGTGGAAAAATGCTATCCGTTTCTGCGTAGTGACGTGATTAAACTTACGGGTCTCTCCGGGCCTGGTGCTGCTGTAATCAGGCTAAATGCTGCTAAAAGGACATTTTATACGCATTATAGTCACTGGTCCTTGGCTTTAGTGACATAAATGAGCTCTGTTGGGGGGAATTTACTTAACTGGTCTTGAAACCCTTATCAGCTGTTCGGTCGAGGCGCAGTTCAGTTGTGATGTTGTGCTAATGTAGCTTAGCTTGATTGTCAATTGTTACCTACGTCAACAGTATAAACTGAAACGGGCAAACGGTCGTATGAAGCTCAGATATCCGCATCTAATCACGTAACTGTTATTTATATTTGCATACCACCGTGTAACAACCAAATTATGCACTAGAAATAACTGTCAAGCTAGTTTTAATGTTTAAACCGCTATTTCATCATGTGTTGTTCAGTTAGCTAACTTAGCGGTTAGCTTCCCGATTGGATAACACTTGTTTTGAAAGCCAGAGTTCGAGTTAAAGATAAAACATTTTGCCGTCTAAATCATGCCTGCATCTAAATAACGTTAGCCACACACACACACAACGTTCCAGAGAGTAACAGTTGTGCTCAGAGCCCCCCTGCCACATCCGCCTTATGTCAACTGGCTAAAATAGTTAGCATTAGCAAGTTAGTATTAGCATCCGTTGGAGGTTTACAGTAAGTTAGCACGTGACTCTACATCTAGAACGAATCACCGTCGAGCTAACGTTAAGTGATTTAGCAAATTAGCTGACTAATTTAACTGACACAAAATACCTAAAGTACATAAAAAGATGAATACATTATGGCTGCAATCAGCCCTCATTATAAAACAAGATCACTTTTCATCTCGAACGAGCGTTTTAAACGAGGATTTGACTGTAAATTCCTATGTTGTTAACTATTTTTGTCAGAAATGGCCTAGTTTGCTTATAATGCGATAGTTGTTTCTAGAAAGTTAGTTTCCAACTCAGAACAGTAGACTGAGTACGTTTACATACAGTAATCCTGGTACTGATCTGAGTATTGCATATTATGTAGACGGTCTGTCCTGATTGCATATGTAAACACCTTGTCTAGGTTTAACTGTTTGTGCAGAACATAGTGGCTCAGATGATTACATATCAAGACACCTTTCTATATGATGATCAAAAACCTGGATGTTGTTAGAGTTGTGCATACAGGGATATGAATAAGACTCAAAACTAAAATACTAATGTGATCTGTATGTAAACATACTTACACCAGTTTCTGTGACCTAATCATTGGAATTCCAGCTATGTTTTCACTACAAATGTTGTTATCATCCATTATTTCATACTTTATTTGGACACCTAGGCCTGCAACCAGTGATTATTTTCATCATTGATTAATCAGCCTGTGGATAAAATGTCAAAATAGTGAAAAATACCAATCACAGCTTTGCACAATCCACCTTGACTTCTTCAGATTTCTTGTTTTATTGACCCCAAAAACCCACAGATATTAAGTTTACTGTATACGTTGCAAGTAGGACGAGTAGCTATTTGAGAATGCTCATTTGTCACATTACACCTGTGTAAAATCCCAAACATATGGCTCAGGATGAATAGCACTTTAAAATGCTCTTGGCTGCTAATAATAAGAATAAGAAGAAGACCATCACATGGAAATGGCTGCAGCCTAACCCTCCAATAAAGGACAACTGGACTGCAACCAACAACAAAATAAACTGTATGGAGCTATTGGTCTTTACCTTAAGACTGGAATATGATCAATATGTAAAATACTGGAAAAAATGAACTACATATCTGCAAGACGTAACACAACACACATTTCATTTGTCATTGACAGACCCTTTCCTTGTGCGAGTATAGTGTTGCCTATGTCAATCCCTCTCATTTACTGAAAATGTCAGTTTCAAAAAAGTTGCAAAGTACCAGAGAATGTGATCAGATTCTGTGGCACTTTAGGATCCACTGCATGAAAAAGACTTACATGTACAAAAGATATCGTCGGGTGAAGTGTTGCTTGTCTAACATTAAATCTCCCAACCTCATATTTAAGTAAAAATACAGTATTTTTATTGCTAAGTCACAAACATCTGTGTGAGTTTTAGTGCTTTGTAAGTTTATGTTACCTGAGGATTGTGGTAGGCAGTTGCTTAGTTGATGACAATGCATACTGTCAAAACCATGTAGTTAATCTGAATGGACTTTGGCCTCTCTTCTGTTAAATTGTATAGTTTGTCACAGCAAGTGGAAAGGTAAAAAGCCTGGTTGCAAGAATGACTTGTTGACCGATGACCGATGTTAGCTGTTCTGTTCTGTTTTAAATAATCATTATGTGGAGTAGAAAAGAATAATGTAATTTTTCTTTTTCTTTTCAGTCTTCCACCTGTCACATAGCACTCAGGTGAATGTCACAGACAAAGACGGCAAGTTGTGCCTCTATGCCAATCTGACGGCCTCCTTCTCAGTCTCTTATGAAGTGATTCCTGATAAGGTGAGTGTCTGGTCGTAGTCACGACGACATCAAGATGTTCTGCTATGGGCAGTTAGGTTAGGTATATTTACATCAGGCCCCACAGTATCCTTATGAAATAAAAGCAAAGCAGCTGCGCTCTTCTAAGGCCACCTCTACAGCGTGACCGACAGACAACTCTTGTGGAGGCAAATGTCATCATGGAAAGGGGAAATAAGGGGAGTCACCACAAAGCAAATTGATTCTTGCTATTCAGCATTTCAGTTGGTGTGTTTTCCTGATGCATATCCTGCAATTGTTATGTCCTGTGCTGTCCTATTGGAAGGGTCTCACAGAAATTTTGAGTTTTTGTTTTAGACTTTCTGTCAGAATTATTGTTTTTGTCAAGCCCGTTAGATGAACATGTAAAATGCTGAAGCTCCTTAAGGTCTGCCAGGCCTGTTTTTAAACAGTTTAACATCAAACCTTTATAATCATGTAAAATAATGTTTCACTCTGCTCTCATTTCAGAATATTACAGTCAGCTTTGAACTGCCTAAAAATGTCACAACAGAGGGAAGTCAATGTGACACCAAAAGCTCAACGTTGAAGCTTAATTTCGGAGAGGGGCACTCCTTGAGTATGAACTTCACCATGAATGGAAAAGTGTACCAGGCAGACTCCATCACCTTTTCCTACAATCTCAGCGACTCAGTTCGTTTCCCCAATTCTTTGTTAAATGGTAACTTCTACACCTCACAGTGCCAGCAAAAAAGTATACACATAGATGAAGGGCATTGCACTGATGCTGATGTTTTTTTTAATTTCTTTTAGAAACTGTCTCCGTGACCACAAAGCCTCAGATTACAAATGTAGGTGTCGATACATGCTACTCCTGCAAGAGTAAAGACCTGATCCAGGCTGATTTGGTCAATGTGACGCTGTCAGACGTGCTCATACAGGCTTTTGTCAGTAACGGCAGCAAGAGTGAACAGAGTAAGTGCAGATGCAGCAACATCTCAACGCGTCTGTAATATTTCTCTCCTCTCTCTCTATTGATGATCCATTCTGTCTGTTTTCTCCTTTCACAGTAACCTCTTGTAAAGCTGATCAACCCACAACCCCTGCTCCCCCCACCACTCACTCCACCAATGCAACCACCCCTCCACCCACCACCACCCCGACCCCCACCCCCACCCTCCCCACACCCACCACCGGGAAATACAGCATCAACACTGTTAACAGCACAGCCTGTCTGTTGGCCAATTTTGGCCTGCGGATCGGTCTCAAGCAAGGAGAGGTATGTTCATAAACACATAACCATAACACCGTAATCCTATTACAGCCTAATGTTTTCCAGATGAGATACAAATGTGCTTCCACAGACCCCACTCATTTGATTCCCTTCTCTTCTCTCTGCATAGAAATATCAGGAGATCAACCTCGAGCCCAACATGACCAAAGCCACTGGATCATGTGGCGCCAACAGCAGCGAGCTGCAGCTGACATCAAACTCAATGACCATCATGTTCAGCTTCACCAGTGTAAGCACTTGACAGTATGTTGTTAATATCCATGTAAATGTGCACTGACAGTATCACTTGTCACCCGTACAAGAGAACAGAAATGTTTGTTTCCTGAATGTCAGGCTCTGATTAGGTTATCCTTTGGTAGCTGAGATAGCTGCCAGGGTGGGATTTTCATTTGTTCAAAACGTATTCTTCAAAACTTATATTTTTCTTTTAACAGGACACAACGAAATTCCGCCTACATGCTCTCAACTTCACTACAAAGACAAGCTCTGGTAATTTAGAAGAATCACATCTACCCACATGCACCAGGCACCACACCGAGAAACAAGATAATGTTCTGTTTTTCTTTATATCTGTGTGTTTTATTTAAAGGTGCGGAGTTTTCTGAGGTGAACACCAACCTGAGTCTGTGGGAGGCGACTATTGGCAGCTCCTACATGTGTAACAAGGAGCAGAACTACACCATCACCAGCCTGCTCACCCTCTACACCTTCAACCTACAAGTGCAGCCCTTCAAGGTCACAAAGAATGCTTTCAGTACAGGTAGGTTATTCTTTCATATCTCTTAAAGCAGACCTTCCACTGCTGACAAGGGCATGATCACACTGTTTCATATTTAAGAGTCTGAAGAAAATGGCTTTGCTCATGACTTCCAGAAGATGAAATGAGGAAGATGATGTTTGTTGTGTTTTATATCTCTAGTCCACTACTTCTTTTCAGGCAAGGAAAGTTTTGTAAATTTGTTTAACAGTTTTCAACAACAAGGCAATTTAAGTGGCTTTATATAAAACATTAAAAGCATTAAGAAAAAAGCTAACATAAACAAACATAGAATGAGTAAAATAGAATATAAAAATAAATTAGAATAGTCATGACATTGCAAGATATGAATAAATAGGCCCAAATTTAACTCAATAAAAGGCAATAAAACTTTTATAAAACACAGTATTCTCTCTCCCGTTAAAACATGAATAAAAATAAAAAGTGACAACTGTGTTTTTTTTCTGCCCATGGCACATTGAACAATCAACAGATCCTTAAGTAAAATACTTGGTTTAGTTTTTTGGTTAAAAGATGATGTGAACAACCGTTTAAAATCCTCAAAAACAGAAAATACTGTGTGTAATCAAGCCCTTCCCAGGCTCGGCTTCCTGAAAAGGAAGTCTGGTTAATGTCCGTTTTCCTGATCACTTCAACACATCCAAATTTGCACCTCCAGAATCTCTTCGGTGACCACAGTCCAAATAGCTTTAAAGTAAAGAAGATTAAATAATCTGAACTGCTGTTCTGCTGCTTCACTCTTGTCTCTCTGGATGTGTACCAGAAAATCACTGTTCCACTTGTTGACTGACTTTCTTTTCATCTGCAGCCCATGAATGTTCATTGGATGACACCAGCATCTTAATCCCAATCATTGTTGGCGCTGCTCTGGCTGGCTTGATTCTCATTGTAGTGATCGCTTACGTGATTGGTCGAAGAAAGACTTATGTTGGATATCAGACCCTTTAAATCAATCATGAAATATCACGGGGCTCCCAAGCCTGGTCCTTGGCTTTTAAAATCTTTTGAATTTAAAATCTAAAATAAAGTCTCTCCTGGGAAAACTGGGAAAATAGATGTTAATGCCTGTTGGTGAAGTTATTGGTCATTCTAAGCCATGAATGCACTCAGCATTTTTGATTTGCAGTAGCCTTAAGGATCTTTAATCAGTAGGAGGAGTCAAAAATCCATGTAAAGATGGTTTGGTGTATTTCTCAAGGACCAAACTTGTCTACCCCCATTGTTTGTGTTGCTTTTTGTTGTTGTTTTTTTTTTTTTTTTTTGAATGTCTTGTCCTTCCTTTTTTGTTGTTTTTTCATTGATGAGCAAGTGTAAGATCCAGACCATCTTTTTTTTTTTTTTTTTTTTTTTTAATTTTCAAGTTATCGCTCTCACATTAAAAGTGGTGATCAGTATACATAGAGATCTTGGAGTTATACAGGTACTTTAGGACATATACATTCAAAAAAGTTATTAGTTTTCCACACGCTTTAGTTTCAGATGTGTGGCAATTTAAGTTTGTTGCAGTAGGATCCAGCACTTGCTCTGCAGACATTCCCTTTTTGTTTGCCTTTGTCATCATTTAATCTTTGTGCACATTTTTAGTTTTTACTTCCTTTTTATGGTTTGACTTTTCATCCCCATAATTATTTACTTTGAGACATACAAGAATTATAATTTTCACAGCATTTCCTTTGCAAAATCCAAAGGAAGATGGTCAAGCAGCTTTCTTTCTTTGTTCTGAGAAATTCATTAGCAAGGATGAAGGTCTACTTACTCCATTTCAAAAGTTGGCAAAGGAAATATGCTTTGGCCCATGTTTGCCCCTGTAGAGCAGGAGAAACATTGGAATTATTTTCCTGATTATGTGGCTCCAGTCATGTTAAGAATGTGAAATCAAAGTGTGAGTTATTTAAACATTGATAGACCCTTTTTCATGCATGACATTTGTATATAAATCAAGCAGTAAAAGTTGTGGTAGAACTAATGACCTTAACAATGGCTCACTGACATTTATCTTCCTAAGGCCCTGAAACTGACAAAACTACATGGGCTGATGCCACTGTTAATGTTATTAATTACACCTGTGCTTTTTCTGCCATACCATGTCAACATGTCTGCTGTTAAAAAGGTCTCTTACATTTGCACATGTTCCAGCCAGAGAATGAATCTGAAAAGAAAGGTTGACTTTTTTTTTTCTCCCACAATTTGTTTTGGCATTAGGTTTAGAAAAGGGATAGTAATATTGTGTAGATGTTCACGTTCAGCGCAGACAATTCTGAAACGAGGATATTTACATATAAATGCACTAAGACGCTCTTTATATTTAGCGTTTTGTTGAGACTGTCGTCACATTTTTTTTTCACCTGTGTATAGGTATGGGCTTGGCCTGAGTTCTGAGAGGTGTAGGTGGATCAGGGAGCATTAAAGACCCTGAAAACTTGGTTTCAAATCTTAAATTCTTCTCAACAGCTTTAAATGTTTGTGAACAAGAAACAATCAGAGTTAAATGTAGGAGTTTTTTTTTTTTCATAAAGAGTTTAACACAGGAATAGTCTAATGTTTGGGGATATTATTTGGTTTCTTGCCAAGAGTTAGAGAGCATGAGAGTGGTATCAGTCTTCTCACCCATCAAGTATGAAGCTAAAGCCTGCAGCTGGTTAGCTTAGCTCAACCCAAAAACTAGAAAATGGGGGTGGGGCAGTTAGCCTGGCTCTGTCAAGTAGTTTCATATTAAGTGTGCAGACATGAGTGGCATCTATAAAAAAAAAAGTCAATAAGGGCAGTTCCCAAAATGTGAAACCATTCCTTTGCAATCTCATCTGCCCATGTTATAAAATCCAGATGGACGCACTGAAATAAATGAAAGAAACTTTTGCAAAATTGACAAAACTGTTGGAAGAAAATTGTGTTTTGGTGTAGGACTCTGTCACTCGTAGTAACGAGTTGAAAATAGGTTTTCAGGGCCTTGAAGTCAGTGAACTAGTGTAGGTTTCAGTGAAGCTGTGTCAGGGATGTAGGCAAGCCCCAGCATGTGTATTTTTGTAATGACAGAAAGCCAATGTGACACATGGTAGTTGCTGTGTATTGTTGCTTAATTCTAGCAGAGTGCTGTGTGCTGTTTGACTTGTTCCAACTTGTCATTCAAGACTGGAACGAATCAGGCAGCAAACTACACTAAAGATGAAAACAACTAGAAATATTTGCATTTTTAAGTTGCTTATAAAATGAGGTTTTCCAGGACATTGTACGTATGTATGAATAATGGCTCTAAATCAAACATGAGCTTTGACTTGCTTGTGATTACTGCTGTCATCTGTATTCCAGCTTTGTACAAACGCAGTTGCCTTAATTATAAAGATGGTTTTGCAGCACTACTATAAATGTTTATGGGTATATCTCCCTTGTTCTCAATAAATCATCTAACCTGTTCTTCATCATGACAACTGTGCCTTTCTCACCAATAACATCCTGTCTTGTTCTTTCATTAACTCACTAGTACTGTTAAGATACCTTTTCCGTAACATGGTATTTTTTTGGCTCATTGTTCTATTCCTCTTCTCCAGTTGAGAACATTGCACACAGATGTCCAGCAAAGGGAATTTGTGCTGCAAGGCCATCTCATCAAAGATCAATTAATGTGTTCTGTGGGTGATCATCTCCATTCTCTCACGCTGTTAGCTATAATAAATTGGATTTCAAATTGTGTGTCAGACTGAAGTGGAGCTTTTTAGTATTTTAAGACTTATGAAAATAAAAATGCATTGCTGTCCTGGACACTTGAGTAAATGTTTATTCCTCTTTCAAAATGGTTCTATGCTGCTCTCCATGCATTTAAATTCCTGGTTAGCAGCCTACCTCTCTTTTCCTGCTGTCCGTGCATTAACCATTTTTTTTTTAAGTTCTATGTTCAGCTGTGAGACATTTACCTCTCTGCTTTCTTCACTCTCGTCTAGCCGAGGAATGCCAGGCCGATGCGGAGAGCTTCATTGTTCCCATAGCTGTCGGAGTTGCCCTGCTTGTTCTCATTCTTATCGTTCTGCTGGCCTATTTCATCGGGAGAAAGAGAAACATGGCCACCGGCTACGAGTCTTTCTAGTTAAATTTGCCTCATTTATGCTACACAAAGGAGAGTCAGTGAATCGCTGCCTGTTTGTCTTGCTGCCTTTGACTAATTGTGAGAAATTACCACCATGTGTTGTACTCGTGTTTCCATGTCGTGCTAAGTGCTGTTGACTGCCTGACTGTATTCGTAAAGGAATAGTTCAACATTTTGTTCATTTGTTTTCTTTCTGAGAGCTGGATGATGAGATTGATGCCTCTCTCGGGTCTATACGATAAATATGAAAGAGGCATGTTAATTTATTTTAACACAAAGACTGGAAACAGGGAAACTGCAAGCCTGGTTTTGTTCAATGGTAACAAAAATCTGCCTACCAGCACCTCTTAATCTCATTAATTAACATGTTATATCTCAGAAGTGTAGTCCATACAGAAACAGTCGTGTACAAAGTACATATTGTAGTTTTACAGGACTTTTTATTGGCTGGGAACCTTCTCTATCGTGCCCGACTGATGAATGGTAACAAATAATTTAGTGAAAGCGCTCAGGTAGATTTCCCAGAAGGAAATCTGATAATTGCGAGGTGTTTGTGAAGCTGCGGAAAAATGTTTTACAGCCACTGTTTTGGTAGTCATTTTAGTACTTGAGCCTGTAGTACCAAGTGTGGCCACAGCCTGGCGCCATTACTGGGGGATTACTGGAGATTCCAGCTGTTGTAATCTTTTACGCTTTAATTTTTTTAGGGATTGAACAAATCATATATAACATGTTAGCGCGCTTTGGAAGCACTGGCAGGCAGATTTGGTTACCTTTGGACAGAGCCAGGATGTTTCTGTCTGTTACCAGTCTTTATGCTAAGATAAGCTTAACTGGCTGTTCAATTGAGTGATTTCCTTTTTGTGTTTTTGGAATATTTAATGACCCTCTCCTCTAATCTAACCTACATTTACATTGCTTCTTCCCCTTTTTTTTTCGTAGGTTCTGATCTGATCTCCTTTCTCGCTGCTTTTCCTCTCTCTCTAACCTTCTTGTGTTCTTCTCTGAATTGTGTCCTCTGTCGACTAAACCACTAACCCTCCGTCTCTTGTCTCCTCTTTCTTTCTGTCTGTCAGCTGAGGAATGCTTCCTGGACTCTGATTTGAGCTTTTTGGTGCCCATTGCAGTGGGTGTGGCGCTCAGCTTCCTAATCATCCTTGTGCTTATCTCTTACCTGATTGGCCGGAGGAAGAGTCGCACCGGCTACCAGTCTGTATAATCCAACCCAGCTGCTTCTGCCTCTTACACCTTTCCAACCCTCGCAGCTCTTAAGAGCACCGCTCCAACCACTTCCCTGCCAAATTTCTGCTTTTTTTTCTGTTTCCCCTGAGGCAGCGTCTCCCTAAAAATAACCCTAAGCTTATTTCTCGTAACCAGTTTAAAATTTATCCCAGCAGCCACCCCAGTAGTTTCCTTTGTTTTGCTTTGATGCCAATCACTGAATCAATTACCAAGACATTTATGATCGATATTGCATCGTTTGATTATAGATTGCATGTTTTAAAAAATAAAATTTATGGCTGTGGGTAGCCGTCCACCGCCTCCCCTCAGAGCCCTCCCCCCCCCCAGAGAGAGAGGCTTTTTCCTCTCAGTTTCTGTGCTGTATAATAGTATATGTGTAAATTACTCTCTTGTATAGAATGAATGACATTGATTTTTGATGATGTGAATGTACGAGCAAGCTAATAGATCCACTGTTGTCATCCATATCCCAGACGCCACTGTTTTCATATTTCTTTAATCTTCACGTGACGTGAATTTACAGCTAAATGAAAATGTTGCACATAGAGTCACTTAGTTGTAGCTTGATGAAAGGGACGCTAACTTATCAAAGACACTTTATCAGCTTTGGGACCAGGTTTTTTGAAAATGCTTGAGCTTGATGTTTTTATGTTACTATCACTCATGTTAGAAAGATTTAAGACTTTTTTTCGTTTGTCAAAATGTACACTTCATACATGTGAGTATGTGGTGAGTTAATTATAGTGTTGTTCCATTATCATCCTGTGTCATTTTAAAAGTTTAACATGCATATGTTGGCCATCGGGTAGTGAGTCTCAGACCTGGTTTAAATTTAATTTTCTCTTGATTTAGTAACTGAGCATTTGGTTAGAGCAAGAACCTTGCACCACCGTCCATGTGATGGTACAGGAACATTCACAGCATGAGCAGTTCAAGTATGAAGACCGTGAGTCATATTTCTGAAGTTGCACCATTTCATTTATTTGGTCTTCAGTCCTCTACATTCCTGTCAGTTTCGTGCCTTTCTGTTGTGCACCTCTGAGTTGCTTGCTTGAAGCTTGTCTCCATCTGATGAAGAATGTGACATGCTGAGCTTGTTTAACACAAGCGGGGAACAAATTGAATAAAGTTTCGGTCTTGTTTTGTATCACTGTCATTTTTTCAACAGTTTGTGTTCTTTTTTTTTTTCCTGTAGGAGCGTGAGAGTCAGTTGTGTGGAAACTGAATTCAAAGGTTAACAGCTGTAAACTGAGGGTACACGCTGCTGACTGAGCTGCTGCTGTGGGTCACACTGTCCAGTCGACTTTGATCAACAACGTGCTTTTTATAACCTGTAATGGCACACAGAGGCATGACTCTCATTCCAGCCATTACTGGCATGCAAGCAGATATGCAAGTTGACCCACAGGTCAGAGTGGGTTGATGTAGACTCGCTGAACTAACTACTGAGACTAGTCTGAAGCTAAGCAGTTAACTCCTGTGTTTTGATGACGTTGGTTTTGCTTCCTCATTGTCTGGGGTCCCACAGACACCACTGTTGTGTTCATAAGAAAAGCTTCAAAATCAGGGTATCTGCAGGTCTCTGAAAAATTCAGTTTGCTGAAAAAAAGGCTGTTGTAGGTATTAAGTCTTAAATATTTTCTCTCACCTGTTTTCTTTTTCTTTTGTACACCCATCAGTCCAAATGTCAAAGATTTTACATTTGCTTTTGTGTATGACTTTCATGCAAATACTTAAGTTTTGAAGCTAGAACCTGCAAATGTTTGCTCAATATATAGAAATAGTTGCCATCTAATTTTAATTTCAATCTCTTTAGCTAAAAAAAAGAATGAATTATTTTTAATTGGTTAATCCATCCATCTGCTGCTTTTCAAGGTCACTTTTTCATTAAATTAAGTATATCATTAGGACTTTTTATTACACTCTGCTGGGCAGCACTAAAAATATGTCACATAATAACAGATCATTGTGGCCGTAGTCCATATGGTCCCAGCTGGTTTTCCATCATACTTTCATGCTTTGGCCAGTGCGATGGTGAAACAGGTGCTAAATTACTGAAAAATGCAGATTTCAGTTGTGTTGAAAGAATCTTTTAAAAACGTAATAACTAATGATGACTATTAGTACCATGTGGAAGAAAACTTACAGTACATACCAGAACATTGTATTTATTATAAGAACTATAATAGGAATAAATACAACATCGATACCAAGTTTAGTAGCACTGTTCAGGCAGGATTAATACTACCACAAAATAGTTCTACTTTTTTAAAACGGCACAGACCTTTCACAAACTATTTCACAGTACAGTATGTCTCTTTATTGATCAGTCTTGTGTAGTATTTCATTTTCAAAAGCAAATGTTTTTACAAAAGAAGGCAAGAAGTGGCTTGTGATACTTTATCATAAATGTATAACTCTGCTATATTCAACAAAAATATACTAATAGTGTATTTGCAGTCATTTATTATGTCTTTTTTTTACTGTGTGAGTACAGTACAAGTCCTGCTTTCAGTGTTTGCATGATACTTTGAATTCTTACAATATACATGTTTGAAAAATATAATGCAAAACAAATTAGTACACTTTGTCACACAAAATGTGCACAAAAAAACATACTCTAACCTGACAAAACAATATATCTAATTGCCTATTAATGTTTTAAGTTATAATTGGATTTGCATAGCCAGAAATGCTAACTATTGGGCAGAGTTTAATTTAGTTTGATTAATCTTGCTAATCATTACAAAATATCAGGAACTGAATTGTAACTCACTCTACGCACTCGTCCTGTGCTCAGCACTGTTTGTTGTGGGTGCAGGTGCCAGTAGCACGCTCAAGGTACACAGATACAACAGAAACACAAGAGCAAATATCTACTTCTTGAGGAATTTGTTTCACAGCAGAAGACATGGATATTTAAGTGAAAGATGAGGAGGGAGAAATTACATATTTCATGGAAAATAATGGTTCAGCGTAATTTTTTTTTCCTTGTACATTTTCCGGCCTCATTGTCACAGGAGCATCCTGCCTTACGCTCCGACCTCCAAGGAGAAGGTCACACTGCCCAGGTAGCGATCAGTGGGTGAATCATTAATGATGCCCTTTCCATTCAGTTTGCATTGTACTTGGATGTGACTGTCGTATTGCACATTTGCAAAACGCACAGCCACCACCGGCGAAGAGTAGTTTACCTGAGACAGGAGAGACACAGAAAATTAAGAACTGACAGGAGTTATTTCAGAATTCAATAAAACTGCCACAGCAGTTACTCCACAGTGATGAAACTCTCACTCACATGTCTGATCTTCCCATAGTACGGGTAGTACTTTAGGTCAAAAATGCTTTTAGGAAAAAACTGGATTTCCCCCAAAGCCTCTGGTGGTCCTTTCTGAAAGAGGAAAATGTTAGACTCACACAGTTAATACATTTTCAGACATGTTTCACGTTATTGATGTAAAAATTGCAAGTAGCTGTTGATGGTCTCTGTACCTTAATTCCACAAGTCACATTTATTGGTTTACCCTGGCCAGGTAAGTAACCAAGAATCTATTGAAGAGTAAGAGACAAATGTCATCATGAAAAACATGCAAACAAAAAGAAAGAAAGAAAGAAAACAGTACTTTTCAACCCTATTATGATTCTATTTATTTATTTTCTATTTGTTTGTCGTGTCTTGTCTTCAAACTGGACTACAGTGGATGTCTACCTGACGCAGATCTTGTGAAGTCAAATGTGGTTTTAGTTCAAAGTTTGGGAAAACTCTCATTTTTTTGTTGCTGTTTTTTTTGCTGTTTTTTATTATACAATTGTTGGATATGCACACTATGCATCTTTTTCAGCAGGACAATTTTTATACATAAATAATTAAAAACATATGAGCGTATATTTGTAACTCCTATGAAACACATATAAAAAGCACCCAAACTTTCCACAGTGTAATTCTGCATAAAGATACCATTCCAAATAATTAACAAGACAAACAGTCATGCAGACTTGGCTTCATGTATCTTCATCCTGTCCCTGAAATGACCACGAGATGTCACTCACTGAGAAAACTGAGCCCCAGCAGTACAGTAACACACTGTGTGCCAGCTGTCTGATGTTCCCTCTTTTGTTTTTTTGTGCTGATATACATAATAGTACTTTTTAAAGTGCACTCTTTTACAGGTTTTGGTGACTGACACTCGTCTTACCCGGTTCATTCGTAGGAGGATGCATGGCTTTCCCTGAGAATAGCCATAGTGGGGGTCCTGCAGCCCTGAACAGTCCCCCAACCAGGACCTCTTAAACTGACACGCTTTCCGCTCTGCACTCTCCTCCAAGTCATCCTGCATGAAGTATCTGTCCTGTGTGCAGCGAACATTCTTCCTCTCCTGAGCGCCATCATTATAAGCTGAAAATGAAGATCAGGGAGTAAGAGGCAGAGAGGGAGGGAGGGAGAATGAGGGAGCAGGGCATAAATAAACCTTTGCAACAGCAATGCCATGCCAGACTCAGGCCTCTGATTAAGGAAGCTTTACAAAAGCAGGGTGTGAAAACAAAAAAAAAAAAAAGAAGAAGAAAAAACGGCTTTGAATGGCTGCACTCTGCCCACAAAGAGGTTTCCCTTCCCAGCATGCCCTGCAAGATCCAAATGGAAAAAAGGGGACAAAGGTAGTGAAGATGAGGATTAACCCATTGCATGCCCTCCTCATTTAAAACAAACTCAGCAACCCCATCAGAACCCTAGCTCTAACATGATCCCCCACAATCACCACTGACTCACGTCGTAGATATTCATCCATTGACCTGGCGTACTTCTTCCAGGATTTGCGATCCGAGGCGTTAAAGGCGATGTCGTGGCCTTCTAGATGTGGGGCCATCGTCATACCTGCCAGTGGAGACCCAGAGACAGTCAACTGTGCTGAGACTCAAGTAGAAGCAACAGACAGAAGGATGGTGGAGCAGAGAGATGAGAGGAGTGGTTTGAGTTTGGGGTTATATTTACCTGGTGGCATCACTCTATCATTGAAGGTTGGATGGTAGGGACTAATAGACCACATGAGGCAAAAAATACAGCCGCCAAACATGGCTGCAAGAAACATATAAAGTGCAGCGTAGAAGAGAAGGATGAGGCCTAAAAGAGGGGTAAAAAAAAAAGGGGGGGGGGGTTATTAGAGTGATGCATTGTTTACACAGAAGTGGTTTACATAACAGACTACACATCTCTTAATAGATTATGACCCTGATCCAAGTGGAGGGAAACAATGAGCCATAAAAAAAATCCAGTTTTGCTCAGACTGTGTGGTCTGTCTGGACTCCAGCTACTGTCCTTGATCAGGACTGTCACTGATTTGTTTACTCATACAAAAGCAGAGTCCTCCCCTCATGTCTGGACTTGTGAATAACTCCAGTAGTTTTGTTATAAAATCCACTGTACTGAGCTAAGGTGAGAACCCTGTAATCAAGAAACCCTGAGAACTAGAATTGTTCTGCAATTTTCAATTAACACTCCATTAGCTACTAATCAAGATAAACGTGCCCTAAATTAAATGGCTTTTGCTGTGCGGACAATTTCACAGGGGACTTGCTGCAGCCAGCCTTGCGTCCCCGGAGCCACAAAGGCCTTTCTGTTTCAGCTCAGTGAGAATTCTCCCAGCTGTCCTTTCACTCAGGAACACAGTGAACCTCCGGTTGCCATCGTAGTGAAGGTCTTTTGCAGCCATAGAGGCCCGGCCAGCTCCAAGGAGCCCCAATCACCCCACTCTGGTATTGTGTCCCTTCTTACACACTCGTCTCACAGGACACACAGCACAGACTTCAACTCAGGGCCTTTCTTCAACAGACACATGGGCCCCCACTCCTCCACAAGTGTGCACACACTGGTTATGTAGCTGAAATGAGCTCTTAGCCCTGCCTGGGATCCAACGTTGCAGCTTATGCAAGTAACACACACTTTCCTTGGATATTCTCTCTACACTCCTTTGGATCATGTTTGCCATTGTGTACAAGTGGAGCCGAGGGAGGGGGCTCAACTGCGTCACATAGCAACTACCCTGGAATACCAAGAGGCTGCTCCATCATCATTGACTCAACAAACTCGTTCAGTCTGTCACTTCTGCCAAAAAAAAAGGTTCGCCTGCACCAAAGCTCGATTTGGCAATGAGGTCTATGGAAAAAAAAAAAAAAAAGACATGAGCATCTCTACGTGTTTTACTGCAACTGAGGGGCCACAAGCATGTTAAGTTCAACGATGAGGTCGCCAAGGCTTTGGGAAAGAGGCTGTGGAGAGCATGGTAAGATGTAGAGGAATGTGATTCCTGGCCAATGCGAGGCCTAGAACAGTGCGCTCCCGCTGGGGACACGTCCCCAGGCAGTCTGTTTTTGTCAGGACACTCTGAATTGTCCATGCACCTATGTAAACATTGAGCATGAGGACACACACACTCACAGCACAGTGAGCAGAGTCACTGGACTGGAGAAACATTTCTCACCCCTTAAACTATCCCTGAGTGCATCTTTTAAAGACATTCAAACACCATGTCTGCTCGTCAGCTTGTTTAAGATGATTCAACTGTAATGCACTCAACTTTACATTTGTAATTACTGGAGACATGCAGTAATAAATAAAGTATTTTTGCATTAATCCAAACGTCCCTCCCCACACCCCAACAACACAGAATCTCTCTTTTTTCATCAACTCACTCCAGCTCTTTCCAGAGCGACCCATGAATTCGTTGGTCTCTGCATTCCACAGGTATTTCTTCAAGTCGTCTATTTTCTGGTGGAGCGTCCTCTTGGGTAACGGCCTGCGCTTCCATCTCTCGAAGTTCAGGTCTTCCTGCTCTAGAGGCTGGTGCTCGGCCAACTCCTCCTGCTCTTCCTCCAGCTCTTGGCCATGTTTGAGTATCACTTTGTGAGGCTGGTGGAAAGAAGAAGAGAAAAAGCCCTCACCACACATAATCTCAACTGCTACGTTCTGCAGTCAACCTAATTTTCTTTTCAAATCACTGCAGGAAAAAAAATGGCATGCCTTCTGATCCGAGTATGACCGATAATATAAACTGCCAGAGAGTGCTCTGCATATTAATGAACATCGCACTGATGGTCCTGTCCCCTGTTTCTGCAAATTATAAACCCGCTGGTGACCTCTGTGGCACTCGTTGGGAGAGCTGACCTCCTCTGAGTGGACCCTCCTGCTTGGAGCAGCAGCTGCAGACAGCAGAGCTGGAGGGCGACTCTGACAGCCAGATGTTACTCACTGACTCTCAGCATCTGCAGGCCAGGACACACAGATCCCAGAGGAGCTGCAGGACACTTGTGAGTGTCAGCGGAAAGTCCCTTCATTTGTAAAAGTTTGACCTTGTGAAAGAATCTGCTTTTAAATGGTTAAAATGCTTTTATGAATTTGTGCAAAGAAATCCACTTGATTACTGAGTTAATGTTAATGTTGCTGTTAAAAAAAAAGATAAAGATGCTTTAACTCTTGCATCCGTTTGAGTGAATTAAGTAATTTAAAAAGTTGTATGTTTTCTATTTAATGTCGGCACTTACAGGACTTGGCGGATGATTTTTAAGGAGCGTCTCTTCAGCTCCTCCCTCTGTGGAACTGGGCTCCATATTCTTCACAAAAAGAAAAGGTACTTGTTAAACCAATCACATCGACCGTGCCCGCTAAATTAAAGCAACACATCTTTACATCTGCACACTTGTCAAGTTCGACAACAATTCCAATACTTTTCCACAAATCTATTCAGTTCAGCAAGAATCAAACACTAGAAAAAAGTCTTATAGCTGTAATCAATAGAATTATAATGAAAAATCTGACATACCTGAAGTTTTCTTTTCAGTTAAAAAAAAACGCTGATTAATATGTCGAAAAAACCTCTTGAACCCTAGAGAAAAAAAATAATGTTTGTCAAAAAGTGTTTGGGGATTTCATTAGAAAGTTTTAGGCACGCAGAGGGGACCGGGTAGGGAGAACCTCCTTCAACTAGGCGCGCATCGTAGTGAATGAACGGTGAACAGAGAAAAACGGGGGGTGGGATACAAAGTGCTTTCTTTCTTTTTTTTTTTTTTTTTTTTTGGTCCCAGAGACGTTTTTTGGCAGCGGCGGCCTGGACCCCAGCACTACATTCTGTACACGCACACCATCATCCATTGTCTGCTAAGCTGGGCTAAGACTGAATCAAAGCCTGAATACAATATTTATAGCTTATCCCAGCACAAGACACTGTTGTCCATCACTGCCTGGCTGCATACTGTACGTGCACAACGACCCCACAAAACGATTACGTTTTTTTTTCTCCTCTAACCTTTATTGTTTTTATTACTAATGATTGAGTGTTTATCTGACATGAAACAAAGACATCATAAATTAAATATCAGTCATTAGGCATTGTCCCCGCACATGCATGCATACTAAAGCAGTTACCAACGCCAGAACCCCCACAGACTCTTGCAGCAACTTCAAGTTCAAGTAGTCCTCATCCTGATCCTATCTGCACTCCGGTCACGTATCGCTCTGTTACCCCATGTAAAAGTGGGAGAGGGGAACTTCTGAGAGTGTGTGTGTGCTTGTTTTTTTTTCTTCTTCTTCTTCTTTTACATGAAAAGAGAAATTGCGTCATGGAAAAAAATCTGTTTTTTGAGATTTGCGCGGTGTGTGCTTATGTGAGTGTATTTTACAGTGGGCCTAAAGGCCAAGGATGCTTCTCATGACACAAGGACATTTGAAGAGAAGCAAAAATCAAAGTCAATTTCATGCACCTGCCCATGCAGAGTAATGGTCTACAAATGCCTTTTCAACTTTTCTATAGTTAAACATTTGCATATTTGTCCCTGCATGTGATGTATATGTACATTTTGGCATAGGAGCAGCACCTTAGGATTAGTGGCTGGAATGACCTGTCCGGGTTCCCAGGGCACAAATGAGCTGTAGGGCCCCTGTTATCCTCATGTTCCTCCTACTCTCTGTGAATGTGAAATTTGGCCACAATCCTTAAAGTCCATATAAACAAAGATATGTTACAATGACAGTCTTTGAACTATATTTTGACACGTGTGACCATCTTCAAGACAGGCCTGAAGATAAAGTCCTGGACCTGCCTTATGGGCTTTACCTTTGTTGACATTGTGTTTCAATGGAACAAAAACTCTGGAGTTCTGGGGGCCAGTGACAAACAACAAAAGCATTGAGATGCTTCCAGTTGTTCCAATTAGACTTTACATTTGTAAGTTCCATAAGAATTTAATATTGAACTGGAAATGTTTCTGTCAGGTTAATGGGATATGTGCTGTTAGGAGTATGGATTTTATGCTACTCAAGAAGACATATTAGTTGGATCAATTTTTAATTTTTTAAATCAGGCAACTGGGTGCAGCACAATATCAGAGTGAAGACAACAAATGTGCATTAGACACCTTGTCTGAATCTGAATTACCAGGAAAAAGTTGTAGTGTGTGTCTATGTGCAGAGCTGGAGCTTGGCTTTTAGAAACACTGTGGTCATGAGTCCACATTTTACACTGCGACCTCCTCAGCATGTTATTAGTATCATTATCATCATCTTCATCATCATCATTATTATTATTAAAATTATTACATTTTATCTATTTCTTTATTCAGATAAATTCTGGATTTTTAAAGAATTATATCATACAATAAATCATATATATATATATATAAGTTGACCCCCCACACACACATAAAGGTCTATATAATGTTAAAAACAATGAATCTTTAGGTTGCTGTGCATTATTTAATCTCATATTTGCCTTTTTTCTCTCCTGTTAATGCCATAATCATAAATCAAGTAGTACTGTCATCATTCACAGCTTGTCTGGTCTATGACAAAAACTCGTCTATGGCTTTTCAAACCTTACGACACGTGCATGAAGGCAGCATGTGTCATCTTGTTGAATCATGCATGTTCTGCTCCCTAAATATCCGACAGCTCTTGAACGCACCGATGTCTTTCTGACAGTAGGTGGCGCTCGATGCTCACAACTTTTATTTTCTCCCAAATCATGACAAATAGTTCCAAATCTATGTGCACAGTTTATGTATACAAGTAGCATTATATTTTTTAAAAACTCATTAAGCATATAAAACCTGGTTTATCTGCCTGCATCCGATGTAAAGCTGATTGTCACTCGAACCTTTTGTCCCTGCTTTCAGTGATAGACCTTCAGGTAGAGATCCTGGATGCTGGTAGCTCGTTACAGATTACCTGTACTTTCCTCTCTCTGGAATCTTTTTTGATTTTTTTTTTTTTCTCCTATTACATGTATTTTCTGTAAAACAAATACAAATCTGAAACTGTACATAATTTGTTTTAAATCCCAAATCCATTTTTTCGATCTGAAACTTGTAGTTGCTCGCGTAACGTAGTATGTTTGTGACATGCGCACATACAACCAGCAGCAGCAGAGACCCGCCGCTGTCCGACACCGACACACGGTGAGGACGGACACCGACAGACGTACCAACAGCCGCGGGGATGTAAATGAGACGGACTCGGGCTCGGCAGGGACGGAGGGCTGCTGTCTGTCAGAGAATGCCACAGCAAGCGAAAGCACCGCCTGCGTTAGCTCACGATTGTAAACAATTAGCTCCCAAATATATAAACGCATAACATTTAGTCGTGATTTCCGTTATATTTTATTTATTTATTTATTTTATTTTATTTGTGAGAGGATCGTCCGGTGGACTACGTTAAACATCCTGCAGCCAGCATGCCTCCAGCTCAGAGCCTTCAATCCAGCGGACTGACTCTCTCAGAAACCAGCATGGGTAGGTGTGTGTGTGTGTGTGTGTGCAAGGTCAACAGCGTGTCTGCAGCAGGTTTTTATCAGTTAATTAACACACTCGTTTTTACCACACTGCGGGGCTTTTATTGAAAGCTTCTCACACACACACCAAGGTTAATGTTTTGACCGTTCACATTTATCATTCTCGCTGGTTTAAAAATAAGAGCAGCACCCTCCTGCAAAAGCAGACAAAAACACTCGTTGCATCACCGGACCGTGTGTTTTTCTCTGGCCCAGGCCGCAGCGCGTCACTGCAGGTGCGGCGACGTTGAGTAACCACAGTAGCCTGGATGTTTGGCTCCGATGGTAACTGACTGACACGGATTTTTGGCAGGATGCTCGGCTGCTACCATGAAAATGTTAAGGAATAAAACGGTGCATGCGTGTCTGTGAATATCTTTTGTGCACTAGTGCAACCCCGAAACAGGTAATTCTCACTAGATACTAGTAGATTGTTGATTGTTGTACTCAGCTATCTCTGCAGAGTAGTCTACAGCTTTGCCATTGAGGCACAAATAGTGAGATCACCTATATAAGTTTGCTTCAGACTTCTTATTCCTTGTGAGGCAGTGTTTGGGAAAGAGAAGAAGTCACCTTTTCAGGGTATCTGCAGGCACTGAAAAAGGTTTAAAAAGCACTGATTTCAGTTTCCTCAAAGCAAGTTCTTAGAAGGTAAAGTACAGTTTCTAGTTGCCATAGGAAGTAACAGCTGTTATAAATTGCTTTTGAATTTGAGTTTAGCTAAATGGCCTCACCTTGGCTTATTCAGGACCAGGTCAGATTTAACATGAGTTATTGTTATATAAAGCTGGAGGGTGATAGACATGACTATGATAGACATAATGCTAGGCCTTATCACCTGTGCTGGTTCATTTATATATTTTATTCTTTGATCAGTGTGACTGTAAAGCAGGTATCAAACTGTATTCTGTGTAGTATTCAGAATGTCTTATAACGTCTTAAATTGAACTCAGTGAACCCTTCAGAAACCCTGTTTTCACAGCGCCACTGAACTACAGAGGGAGTGGTTGGTGGTGTAATCATACGTCAGTGGTTATGAGACTCTGACCATATGCAACTGTGTTACATGGAGGCATGCTCTTTGGGTAATGTTAAACAGAAGTAATCTGCACGAGTAATTTTTGCTGTACTGTCAAATAACATTACCTCTATTTGACTGTATACTTCTGACTCCTACAGTCATACTGTTTTCAAAGGAAGTCACATAATAAACAAATCTTGGTTGTAGATCCTGGAGATAATGATCAAATCAAATGTATCAACAGTGTTTTTACTTAAAACCTCCACTGAAGTCAATCAAATGATATTTGGCCTAATCTAGCAATGATGTGGTCTCTGAGATAAACACCGAGAGGATGTGATATTTTAGCAAAACAGAGGCATTCATGGCTTACTGCACTGATGCAAAACAGATGCAGGCATTGTTTCATTTAACTGCGATTTAGCATTTGAAATCAGAAAGTTATTAAAAATGAACACAATCCCAAAGGAAATTCAGTCTCATCACAACATAATTGTTGTAATATAACTCCCAGCTCTGCAAAATTGTACATATGTTTCTCAATTATTAATCTTAGAGGCTGTGCCCTTTATTGTGCAGACAGTGTGCTGACAATATCTGACTGAAACCATATGTTTTGTCTCCTCTCCTCCTGTAGTATCCTGAAATACGTGACTCCTGAGTTACAAAAGGAGAGCATCAGTATTCAGTAGCAACAAAGTCTGTCTGTGGCTTCCAACTCCACCTATGCACAGACACATAAAACAGGACACAGAGGTGGCTTGATCTGTTATTCTATGATGATCTCTCTAAATTGAACAGATCTTTACTGTCACACAACCAGAGGCAGGTGAAACTTCCTCTGTCCCACTTTGGTTCAGCAGCCTGAGCACCGCTGAAACAAACGCAATACAGAAAATAGTTAAGACTGGGTCTAAAATTACTGGCCACTCCCACCAGTCTCTCTCTCTCTCTTCAATTTTTAAAGTTTGACGTCACCAAAAGGCCCTGAATACTGTTAGAGATGACTCTCATGCAGCAGCTCCTCTCTGTGAGGAAATGACCTCTGGGAGGAGATTCAGACAAATCTGTTTTTAATTCTGAGCAGTTTAAGAGAAGCACAAACTGAGTTTGTCTCTTAAATGGTAAAAATGTGGCATCTACACTTTGCTTTTAGTTTGTGGTTGTCTTTGAAATACTTTATGGTATTTGTATTATGTTTAGGTTATTTGACTTCTGAATTGCAAACCTCTCACACTTTCAAGTGTATTGTTTTCTGCTTATTATGTCTGCTCTGTGGACGCGTGCCTCTGAACACAGTAACTCCAGGACAATACGCAGCAGAAACGTCATACTTACCCCACAGGTACTCCAGATGGAGTGGATGAACTGATTAGACTTTGGTGTGCCTTGCAGCATACATTTACATACTAATGAGAGAACACACTGAATCCTGAGAAACTGCTGCAACTACTTAACACTTAAAGCAAACAAGTTCAGACTGATACCAGAAATTAAGAATACAAAGGCCAGCATGTTGGTATGAAAAATCTTTGCTAATTAACAAAGTTAATTTGCCTAATTAGGAGGAAACTGACTTGTGAACACACTAACTCAAGAACAATACATAGAAACATCATGCTTTACACCCCAGGCAGTTCAGAGGGAGTAGATGATCTGTTTGTATATTGAATTAAAACTGACTTTTTTTGGCATTCTTGAAAGCCTTAGACCAGAACATACCGTAAATAAACTATTTTAGGTTTAACAAAAAAATGTTTCATTGGAAATGGCTGAAAATTATAGAATCAAACAAAGATTTAGATTTTTCCCATGTTACCAAAATATCTGTGATTTATGTCAAGTTAAATTTGGGTAATTTGTTTTATTTTGCTCTCTGTAAGGGTACAAGCCAGGATTTTTTCCATCACAAGCAACATAAGTAGTAAATTGTTATTTTTAGAACCATCTAATAATGAGAAATACTTAAGAAATATTTCTCTTTGAGTGGAGCTGGTCTTGACTGTGGAATTTACTTTCCCTGTTTGTATAAAATGTCTGCCTCTGATAATAATGTTGATTTAATGATTGATAATTAGTCAAGTCAAGTGAATATATTCCAAAGTTACGGCCTTTTTAGAGTGAAAATCCCTGTTTGTGTTTCCTCGCTGAGCTGTAGAGGACGGATAGAAACAGAAAGACAGATTTTTTTCTAAAAAGACTTGATACTCAACAGAGAAAGCCCCTGGTCAAAGGAACAGAGCCAGAGAGACTGCAGTCCCCTCATGAGTCTTTTTAACTACCTTCCATATTGCATCAGTGCCTGTGGTGGATCTTACAGGACAGACTCTGAGGATTTGGACAGTTACACATTTTTTGTTCCTCAGACTCTGTGCTTCGGCACATTCAATAAGTAGAAGCAATTGGACAGAAACACATGAAGTCAAGCTAGATCATATTTTAATATTTTGTGCAAAATCCTGTACAGTCAATGACTGCTTGAAGTTTTTGATCCATAGACTTTATCAGATGCTTTGTGTCTTTCCTGGTGATGCAGGCTTTTACTGCAGCCAACTTCAGCTCTTGCTTATTGTGGGGTCTCTGCCCAGCTATTCCAAGATACTCCAGCTGGATACTCAACTTCTGAAAGTGTGTTAATGTTTAGGACCGTTTTCCATGTCGGATGAGTTTTGATGCATTTGTCTGAATCTGAGCACACAGAATGCTCCTTTGTTCCTCTGCATTCATCCTGTTGCTTCCGTCAGCAGTGAAATAATCAATAAATGGCAGTGAGCCAGTTCCACTGGCAGCCACACATGCCGAGGAGCCATAAGAGAACCACCATGTTTGACAGATGAGGTGGTATTGTTTGGGTCTTGATCTTTTCCTTGAATAGATGTTGACGTTTCATTTCTTTTCATCCAACAGTGGAACTTTGTCCCAGATCTCTGCCAGTTTCTTTTTCTGTGTTTTTGTGAACTGGAGCCTGGCATTTCTGTTTTTGGTTTGCATCTGAACCCTCCAGGGTTATGGTGATGAGGTCTTGATCTCTGACAAGGAAACATGTACTCCTACATTCTGGAGAGAGTCCTTAATATATTAAATAGTCGTAAAGAGGTTTTTCTTTAGCATGTAAACGATTTCCTGGACATCCACAAGACTTCTCCTCGGTCTATCAGGTCGTTTTCCATTTTTTCTGTACTCACCTTCCTTTTTAGACTGTACCCAACTGTTGATTTTGGAAAACCAACTACTTTACATACCTCTCTGCCATGCGTGAACCACGTGTGAGCTTTTTTTGTGCATGAACTAATGTTGAAATAACACACAGCTGCCCGAGAAACATTTGGGTAGCCAGGTGTCCAATTACTTATGAACCCTTGCAATTTGTGCACCTTGTGTTGAAGGGGCTGTATCCTCCACACAGTTATTTCAAGCACAGAGCCTGAAGAACAAAAACTTGTCTGTCCGAACACTTATGGACTGGACTGTAGTTTGAGGCTCATCTTATCACTTTACTGCTCATGTCACAGTTTGATTCTGCAGTGTTCGCTTATTTGCTGTCCTGCAGGTTCCTTTAAGAGGAGGAAGAGGAAATCCATAATAGTGACAGTGATGCTGCTCATTGTATCTGTGCTTATCCTCATCTTTGGCCTGGCAGCGACCACCAGGACGCAGAACATCACAGTGGGCGGCTACTACCCAGGAGTCATTGTAAGTGCATGTTCACACCTACATTTGGCAGCAGCAGCAGCAGCAGACCTGTTCCCTGTCAGAGTTCATAATAAGTGAAGTGTGAGTGTTTCCAGTGAGCTCTTCCCGCTCCTGGACTCTGATGAGCCTAATTACTGAAGGTCTCTTAAGGGTGAATTTTCCCCACATTCATTATTCAGCATCGCTGTCATTACAGGCTGAGCCAGGCAAAGTATCTCAGTCCATAAATTTGTTTTCTTCATAGTACTAAGCTTTTAACATTCTGCCTCACGTAAAGAGCTGCCAGGAATGCAGCCAATGTAAAGATGCCTCTCACTGCTGTAACCTCAAATTCATCGGATTAATAGTTCAAATCATTACAAGATAATGAAATTTACAGATCTAAAAATAAGTAATATTGAATTACAAAGTGCAGCAGAAATTGATTTCACACAACCTCAAATCATGGTAAATGAATCTTTCATGTAATTTGCTTATCTATAGAAGTGAATAGTTGATAATATTGTGAACATGCTTCCCCAGAGCATGAGAGAAACACTTAAATCTCGATTTGCCCAACTGCACTGTGAAATCTTTATAGTCAAATTAGATAAATGACCTAACAGCTATTTTCTCTCTCCTCAGCTGGGCTTTGGCTCTTTTCTGGGAATTATCGGCGCTCATTTGATAGAGAACAAGAGGCAGATGGTAAGAGGATTTATATTACCGCTGTGCATTGAGATCGCTTTCAGTGCTCGATGTCTCCTCGTCTCTTCAGTCACAGACCACTGTTATTAAACTGCGCATGAGTCCCAGTTACCTTTGAGCAGCCTACAGCTTGATTATGTTGTTAATCTGACACTACGAGCAGCAGACCTGACCTAGACTGCGAGTCCCACTTGGCCTGAGGAGGTTCATGTTGGTGTATCAGGTCAAGTATCCTGGGCTTCAGGGGAGATGCTGCCAGAAATAGAAATCGGGTGTAAGTGGAAGAGGACAGATGCCCACACTGGAATGTGGAGAAGGAAACTGCAGATGAGAGGAGCAGGTGCCGGGCAGAGACTGTCAGAGCTGAAGTGAAGAATGAGTTTGTGTCGTGACACCTTTTCCCATAACGCAGCAGAGTTCGGATGCCTGGAGTTGAAGTCGGCGTATATGTGACATGAGGGACTGAGCTATGGCACGTAGCAGCACGCTGATTTGTTGTTTCCCATAAAATGTAAATGTGTTGTTATTATTTACGGTTTGGGGTAATGTTCCGGAGAGCTGTGATGATGAGTTGATCAGCAGAAAATTTATTGGCAACTATTATTATTATGGATTAATCACTGCTTTCTGCCTCCCCACTGTGAATGTTTACAGGTTTTGTTTGTCTTCTGTCAGCAGTAAATTGAATCTACAGTTGTATGCAACTGGACAAATTCCATATTTCTGTTGAAATTTCAGGACCTTTTAAGAACAACCAGGCCACATTAACAGTCAGCCTGTCTGTCAAATCTTAAACGTGTGTTGTTGAAAGCCCCTGGGTCTGGATGTTTTCATGTTAGCAGCCACACTCAGAACTGTTCGTAGAAATCTTGGCAAAGCTGTAATTTGCTATTGAAGCGAGCTGGGATAGCTGCAGACAGGGTGGGGTGATGTGTAACTGAATACATGCTGTCTTTCAGTGAGGAGTTAAAGGAGGAGAATTAAGAGTTGCAGTGCTTATAAAGAGCTGGGCGCGCTGTGGAAGCCACAGACACCACTGGAGCAAAGTGACAGCCACAATGCTCTGTCACTGTTGTCCTTCACCTGGCCCAGAAACAACCCCCCCCCCTCCCCCGGTCTCATTCAGAGAATTCAAACTCAGAGAGAAGCACGTGTGCAGGGTGATTCACATTAGTGTTGCGAATGTAACCCAGTACAGAAATGGTGAGAGGAAGCAATAAAAAAAAATCCAAATAGAGCAGGTTTAAATTTAGTTTCTTGTCCTCCATAACAATGAAGTCATTATATCGTGATGAAGAGTGATGAAGCTGATGCTCCTCTGTTCTTTCACAGTTAGTGGCTTCTATTGTCTTCATCAGTTTCGGAGTGGTGGCTGCCTTCTGCTGCGCTATTGTTGATGGAGTTTTTGCTGCGAGGCATATTGTAAGTATCACTGAAGCTTCTATTTATTTAACAAAGCTGATAAATTATGGATATGGATGACACTTATGGTCTGACTTATAACAGGCTTATTAATCAATGCCATCCCCATTACAGCTTAATATACTCAGTCTGCATTACATATATAAAAAAAAGGTGCGCCCTTCTGCAAGGGCATTGCTCACATATGGCAGGCTGGAGCAGCTGCCACACCCTTCTCAATGAGACAAATATACTTTGTGGTAGAGGGAGACTACTCTCCATGACGCAAAGTACATGAAATAATAAATAACCACTAATGCACTCTTAAAACAATTATGCCAAAATAAGTTATGGCTGGCTGAGAAGGGAGATCAGCACCATTAGCAGGTTTTTATTTGCCAGTGGTGTCAGTGAAATGGAAAATTGAATTTTTCCTTTCAAACGTTTTTTTTTGTACACTAAACTACAAAGAGGGGCACTGTGAATGACAGAGAAATATGAAAAGCAACATGATGCAGTGACAGTGAGGTTGATAGTGGGTTTATATTGTGATTTTTATCTTCCCAAACTAAATTGCATTTCACATTCACAGTGCCAAAATTACATGAGCCTCTCTGGCTTTGAATAACTGAGTATACATGAAACATAAGGCTGAAGATTCACCATTGGGATTTTGGCTTTTATGTAAACTTACAGTTATGATTTGCTTTTAAAAAATGGCTTGTGCTTGTTAAATTTTCTCTGTTCAAGACTCAAAATTGAAATTGAGGGACCAAAGTTCATGAATACATAATATTAACCACCATGATGTTCACATTAGCCTGCTCAGTCATTCATATACTCAGATTTATAATAAATGATTTCATGTGTGGTGAACAAATGCAGGAACAAGCTAATATGAACAGGTTGAATAATTTCCAAACTCCAAACAAAGTGGAAGCTTAAGAGCTTGAATGGATACTGAAAATGTGAATAAACCGTAAAACTCAGATGACCTGACCTCTGCCCTTCTCGTGAGTTGCTAATTCAGAGTTCTTACTAGTTTTCTAAGACGTTTTGCCTGATGAAGTTAGATTTCCAATAAACATATAATAATCCCAATAAACACTGTTCCCATTGATCATGCAGCACAAATCAAGTACTGTATGATTTCTTGTCTCATTTGGTAAACTTAAGTGGACTTTTGATGAACTGTGCAGAAATTAATTAAAATAGAATTTATGTTCATTCTGCAGGACCTGAGGCCTCTGTATGCCGGCCGATGTGAGTATCACTCCAGTGAGACAGCGTCTGACCGAGACGTAAGAATTTAAAATTTCACTTTAAATTCACAGAAATAAGATCAGGTGCTCCTCAGCGTATATCTCTGACCTGTACTCTGTATCTGCCATAAGTTGTTAAGCCGGGACGTTGTTTAATTTTCGACCCTCAGGTGCCCTGTCAGACATCATCACGCACGTCCTGTAATCTGCGTGTGAAGAGCAACACCTGTTACTGCTGCGACCTCTACAACTGCGGGAAGTGAGTATGCTTAGTGGTCGAGCACCTGACAAAGCGTCCGTGGCGACTCGCTTTGGCTTTGTTGCTTTGATTGTTGAGGTTTTCGATGTGTACTGCTGTGCCATTTTTGTGGGAGGTATTTTTTGCATTGCAGCATTGATTGTATTAGAACAAGAATGTTTATTTTCTTTTAACCTTTGTTTCAGAGAACATCCTCTTATGGGACTTCAGAATAAAGATGTTTTGAAAAAGTTTAGGAAATCATCCATGATTTGGAAGTAGGTCCCTTTTTTCCTAGACCCATAATAACCATTCATGATCAACTCTTTATTTTTGATAAGTGACGTTTAAGTGTTTTTAATATAAGCCATGACAGAAGTGTGTTCTTAGGGTGCCATCTCCTCTGCATGTCCTGCTTGTGTGTGACCAGAACATTCATCCATGTTCTCATCTGTGTTTTCCCTGCTCTAAAGCAGAATGTCTTCAATGGTTTCTGCTTTCAGTTTTAAACTGAAACCATCTGAACCTTTATAACCATAGATCAAAACCTGTCTTATGTCTTTCACTGTGTCCTGGACACAAATGCTCAGAGCCTGGTTGCAGTCACTGTCAGTGACTTTTGTGGCTTGACTGTAGGCTGTTTCCCCTCTCTGTCCCACCCACTGGGCTAGCCGAGTAGAGGTGATTGGAGGCTATCATGAATACACGGATGTGAAGAGCTGCCAGGATGTGGTGCACCTCTATCACCTGCTATGGTCTGCTACCATCCTCAACATTGTGGCCCTCTTCCTGGGCATCATTACTGCTGCAGTGCTGGGAGGCTTCAAGGACATGGTATGTCAAGTAAAAGACATATATTCACCAACAAACACCATGGGATGTCTGGGGTTAAACTCTGTCAAATGGGTGAAAATTAGCCTGGTGTTATTTTATGTTGAAGATATTTAATGATGCATTTATCAGTGATTCACACAGATCATCGTGTAAACTTGTATGTCTAGTGTTTGTGGCTTGATAAATGATACATAACACTCCTTACTTCTTTCACAGACTCCTTCTCCTGCCTCAGAGAGTTCATCTGAGCCAGAGGCCCTCACAGCTCCAGTCCCCTCAGAGCCTCCTCCACCCACCACTTCTCTCAACTCGTATTACAACACTGCCCCCTGCCTGCCGCCTTACACTGCCTACGACCTGCAGGTACAGTGCTGCATTGACGCATAGACTGAGAATTTGTTCTGCACCAAAACAATTATTGATTTATTATTGGCACTTGTTTTATCAGTGACATCAAGCTCAGACGAAAAGGTTTCAGTCAAACATTTGAAAGACGGGGCAGTGTCATGACGCGAGTTGGCATATAATTTCAGTATTAACTTGGAATGGGTTTAATCTCAGCAGCAGCAGTGTGTAGTCAGTCCTCACATTTTCTTCTCTCACTGCCAAGTGGAAAAAAATATTCTTAATAGGTAAATGCCTGCTCCTGAACCACTGGTACTCAACACAGAAGTCTGTTCTTTATAACAAATAACATCATGACAAGCTAAAGGACACGCTAAAGGATAACAAGTGCCTAAAACTTTTGGAGAAAAATAAAGTGATTGTTCGACTATTCAGCAGCTGAAACCAAACTCTTGAACGTGTAATTCTAATTCATGTTTTGCCTTTCCTACAGGGCTCCTACATGTTCCCTGACTCCTCAGGCCTGTCAGATGACTCCCAGTCTGGAGCCAGCCACCTGTGGCCCACTATGATCCCTCCACGCTACTCCCCTCCTCACAACCACCCTGACGAGAAGCCCCCACCATACAGCCCCTGAGATGGCTTCGAGCAAAGAAAACACCTGAAGCGTAATCAGCGTGTTGTTAGATGCAGAATGAGTGGTTTGAATGCACAACCCCTCTGGGCTTTTCCTCACAATCCTTCAGAACTGCAGCGAAGGAAAGGTGGTGAGGAGGAGGTTGGCCACAGAGCACACCAACTTTAAGTTCAGCCCAAAACAAGGGAGCGAGTGTTCGTCTCCCCCAGGGCGCCACTCACACTCTGGCCTGCACTGTGTGTTTGTGTGTGTGTGTGTGTGTGTGTGTGTGTGTGTGTGTGCGTGTGTGCGCGCACATACTCATCAAGAGAGAGGTAACCAGCCCAAAGCCAGGGCTGTTTACACATCTATCTGCCTTAATGCAAATGGACTTCCAGCGCAGCGGCACTCTGTCATCTGGATGTATTCTGTACAAGGTCAAAACAACTCTCCTCCAGCTCATGCTTTACGTCCACCTCTCTTTAGTACATAGTGTAAATGCTTCCTGCCTCAAGTGGTACAGATGTTAACATCCTCACTGTTTGCTCTGCGAGGATCTGAACTGATTAGCACAGCTACGACCCTCATGTGAGATTCATAAAGAGTTAGATGAAAGCTTTGGTGTCTTTCCCCAAACCGGAGCAGCTAGAATTTCAATTTTAAAAAAACTGTAGAGTTGCAGGCCCAAGCATTTGGTCCTGTAGCGGTTAATAGAGTCAGTGTACATTATCAAAGGCAAAGTTAGCATTAATGGAGGTATTACATGCTCATAATGTATGTACAGCAGTATGATAATACAGATGCTCCTTTAGCACAGTTAGGCCTAAGGTAAGCAAACAGATCATGGTATCTATTTATCAGCTCTTCACTTTATGTTAAAGAATATCCTGATCAGTGTGTGGTGAACTTTACAGAGCAGTGTTAATGATGAAATAAGCTATTCTACCTACAGTAGTTGTTGAGGAAATACAGTTAATAATCACACTCTGAACCCTATTTATTGTATTTTCCACTAAAAGCTGCAAAGCAGGTAAGCATATGTATCTTTCTCTCTCTTTGTAAGTAGTACTAATGTCACATCTATGAGCTGAAATGTATTTTCTCTGTCAGGAATAAGACTGAGTGCGGAAAAAGTCAGTGCTGGATTCACTGACATGTTGATGGGAGATCATGAAAAGTCAAAGGAGAAGAACTGTTGGCAGAAATGTAAACTTAGTCCATGTCCATGAAACCAGTCTGTCAGATTTAATCACTGCTTTTTATAATTTAAACAACACATTCTCGGGGCTGATAAAGTGTCAGTTCCTTTTTTTTTTTTTTTGTCTTGCCATTAAAAAATGTTTTGTGTAACTCACATAGTGCGTTTCTTTTTCCAATTCCACCACTTTGGTGCAGACTCAAATATCTCAGCAACTATTGGACAAGTTGCCACAAAATTGTACATAGACATTCATGGTCCCTAGTAGAGGAAATCCGCTGACTTTGGTGTCCCCCTTGACTTTTTCTCTGGCGCCACTATGAGGTTGACATTTCTGTTTTTTGTTTTTTTGGTGAAATGTCTCACTAACTGTTGGATGGATTGCCACGAAGCTTGATGCAGATGTTCCCATCAGGGTTTAACTACCAGCATGTTAGCACGTTCACATTATTTAGCATTTAGCTCAAAGTGCCACTGTGCCTAAGAGCTCCTTGCATGGGTGTAGACTCTGTCTTGTTTATCTAAACTGTGTCAGAGAAGTTGTCATGGTTGAATCTTAAGGGACAGGAAACAGGAAAGTTTACCCCTTTCTTACATTTTGTCTCATCATATTAGTGAAATAAACTCTTCCACCATCTTCCAGAGATGCGCAAACAGGATTTTGTATCATTTCTTCACTTATTTTATCTCATAAACACTCAGCTGTCAGTTTATTATGTACACCTAGATAAAACTAATACAGCCCAATACAACAGTCCTTCCTTCAAGAAGGTTATAATGTTCCGTTTTTGTTGTTTCAGAGAGGTGCTGATTCAACTTAAGGATAATTTTGGAGGCTGCAGTTTGTCCACCTCATTCATATCAGTGAAGGCAGAAGGCATGAAGGTAGGATTTTCCACAGGACTGTTCAATTAGAATGGATTCATTTTAACTAGGTGTCCTGAAAAAACTGGCACCAGGGTGTATTTGTCATTGTGAGAGATTAAGTGTTTTCTAAGAAGTGTTTTGTGGCGCTAATTTTGAGGTAGTACAACACTGCAATGACACAACAGAGTAAATAAAAATAGCAGCTGTTTATATGCTGGTAGTGCAAGACAGTTATGTTAAAATAGTAAAATAATTTATTTACCATCACATAATCCTCATTGCTAAGTGACAGAAAAAGGACATTCTGGTAAATGCCAACAGACCCGAGTATTTAATAACTATTTCATTTTGTCTACACTATAAACCTAATAAATACATCTGAAACAGTTAAAAAAAGCAAGGTTAAACAAATATATACTGTACATCACACACCAATGTTAATCTGTTTATTTAAAAAACAGAAATGCCACATGACTTTCTTCAATGACATGAAGTAGAATGAATTCCCATGTTAGCACTACCTTTTTTTTTTTTTTTTTTTTTTTACTCATACTGACCAATCACTACCCTCAGACACAATGGAAAAACAGAATTAGAAAGTAAAAATATTACAAAAAAATATTCTGCAAGATCCAAAACTAAGTGCTATCTGTATGGACTGAAATAATCCTCAGTTTATGTCAATCCTACAATCACATTTTTATGCAAAATCTCTAGCCTACAGTATGTAGTCGGGCAGATTTTGGCGTTAAAATAACATTTCATATATATAAAAAACAAAACACAGAAATTATAGGAAATAAAAATGTACAGGTGCATCAAAATAAAACAAAAGGTGTTTAATGGACAAAAAAATTAACCATAATTGTTTCCCGACCACTGAAAAAATTAAATAAGCATTGTATGCCATCCCTGCCACAATACCCGGATGAGGAACCGCCAACAATCACATAATGAAAAAATATATTTCGGATCATATTCTCTTGTACAGAATTAGGAATTAGGTCTCAAAACGGGGACCAGGAACGATCAGTCCAGAAGATTTCCATCTGATCTTCAATCACAGACTGAGATTCAGTTGATACTGCATTTGGGGCAACCATGTTTTATTTCATTATGTGTTTTAAAGACATAAATGCATTGATGTATCCTGACCAGAAAAAAGGTCACCTGGTTACATAATTATCAACTGAGGTTTCACACTCTTAAGTAGGTAACCCCATTTCTATTTTATTAAATGGGGCTCAGCGGGCTGCTTAATGTCATTAACTGTATCCAAAACAAGACAGAGCACCATTTAAATGCTTCATATTTCAGTGCTTTGTGCTTCTGATCCTTTAGCTGAAAGTGTCTGGCTGATACATGATTTGAATCTCTGATTCTTGCTTTTGTCATTCACATTAACTTGATTACTGTGTGAGAACCACCTCTATGTTTACAGTGCATCCGGAAGACATTCACAGCGCTTCACTTTTTCCACATTTCGTTATGTTACAGCCTTATTCCAAAATGGATTAAATTCATTTTTTTCCCACAAAATTCTACACACAACACCCCATAATGACAATGTGAAAACAGCTTTTTTGAAATATTTGCAAATTTATTAAAAATCAAAAATAAAGAAATCACATGCACTTAAGTATTCACAGCCTTTGCTATAAAGCTCAAAATTGAGCTCAGGTGCATCCTGTTTCCACTGATCATCCTTGAAATGTTTCTACAGCTTAATTGGAGTCCACCTGTGGTAAATGCAGTTGAATGGACATGATTTGGAATGGCACACCCCTGTCTATATAAGGCCTCACAGTTGACAGTGCATGTCAGAGCACAAACCAAGGACTGAAGGACTCTCAAACTTTGAGTAACAAAATTCTCTGGTCTGATGAGACAAAAATTGAACTCTTTAGCGTGAATGCCAGGCATCATGTTTGGAGGGAACCATGCACCGCTCATCACCTGGACAATACCATCCTTACAGTGAAGCATGGCGGTGGCAGCATCATGCTGCGGGGATGTTTTTCAGCGACATGAACTGGGACACTAGTCAGGATAGAGGGAAAGATGAATGCAGCAATGTACAGAGACATCCTGGATGAAAACCCTGCTCTAGAGCGCCCCTGACCTCAGACTGGGGTGCTGGTTCATCTTTCAGCAGGACAACAACCCTGAGCATAGAGCCAAGATAACAAAGGAGTGGCTTCAGACCAACACTGTGAATGTCCTTGAGCAGCCTAGCCAGAGCCCAGACTCTCCGACTGAACATCTCTAGAGAGATCTGAAAATGGCTGTGCACCGACGCTGCCCATCCAACCTGATGGAGCTTCAGAGGTTCTGCAAAGAGAAACGGGCAAAACTGCCCAAAGATAGGTGTGCCAAGCTTGTGGCATCATATTCAAGATGACTTGAGGCTGTAATTGCTGCCATAGGTGCATCAACAAAGTGTTGACCAAAGGCTGTGAGTACTTATGTACATGTGATTTCTTGATTTTTGATTTTTAATTAATTTGCTAACATTTCAAAAAATCTGTTTTCACATCGTCATTATGGGGTGTTTTGTGTAGAATTTTGAGGGGAAAAAATGAATTTAATCCATTTTGGAATAAGGCTGTAACATAACGAAATGTGGAAAAAGTGAAGCGCTGTGAATCCTTTCCGGATGCACTGTATATGCTAATGTCATTATCATTTATTCCAATGACAACAACGATCGAAGTAGAGTAACATGAGTGAAGGTACGGTCACATTAACTTCCTGTCAGCTGTCAACTATTCGCACCGTCTCCCTTTCACTTTAACTGAAGCTGTAACGACTGATAAATTCAAGCATCCGCTTCCTGTTTTGATGCAATCGTCAGCTGACTCTTCAGAGTTCAGAGTTCACCTTCGATCAACTTCAACCGTTTGGATCTGCATCAACACCATGTCTAGTACAATATTATACCACAAATTTTCATCAAACAGAAAGACTGATGTGACCGAACCTTACGCTGACACTACTGAGAAGTACAGAAGAGTATTGTTGACATGGAACCAAAGAGGAAGAAAGAGTGGGGAGGGGGGGCACCTAAAAAGGCACGGGTAACGGAGCAACAGGTGCTGCTCAGTAGGTCTCTGGTATAACAAAGTCAAACTCTGTGGTTCCCTGCGGAGGAGTGTTTATAGTGGAGCCTGGTCGGGCGTGGGCACCAGGCGGCATGTGTGCATCGGGCTCTACGAAGATGTCATCCCAGTTCAACATCCTGCTCTGGGTGGAAGAGTTGACATCTTCACCGACGGTGGTTATGTGATGCACGCTGCCGTCCTCCGAGATGACAGGGACCCCTGGCCCTTCAGTCGTCCATGAGTACGGCTTCATCTGCACCGTTTTACAGGGCAGCAGGCGGTATAAGTTGTTGTCAGCGTCGTCCTTCTCTTTCCTTCCGCTGGGATCCTGGTTGTGGACTTGCTTGCAGTGGGTGGACAGTAGCTGGTAGTTTATGAACATTTCATTGCACACCAAGCACTGGTACCTCCGCTCCCCTGTGTGATGGATTTCATGTTTAGTTCTGTACTCGGCCAAGGCAAAAACTTTGTTACAGTAGCGACACGGGTACTTCTTTTCCCAAGAGTGAGTGTTGAAGTGACGCCGGAGACTCGTGAGACACACGTAGGGCCGCTTGCAGACGATGCACACGTAGAAAGTCTTCCCATCCATGATGAGCTCGTAGTGATCCTCAAGCTCAGTTTTGGTCCTCTTCTTGTTCGGGGCAGCCTTTGGTGACAACGATGCTTTATCAAAGGGTTTCAAAGGTGTTGCCATAAACGATCTCTTCCCTTTATTGGCTTTAGAGCCTCCTTCGCCTGGATCCTCTTTCACTGGGACAATGTCATAAGTATTTTCTCCAATATTGGCATATACTTTACAGCCTGAAGAAATGGAATCAATCTCTGTGGCTGTATTGAGAGTCACTGTCTTTTTTGCTGCTATTGCTGATTTGGGAATGTTAGCCTGATTAGCTGGACTTTCAGAAACGTCTAAGAGCCTTATTTTGAAATTCCCCTGCTGAGAAGTAGAGACTTGTTTCTTGTGGACTCCCATCATATCGCTGTTTTCAGAGGACTGAGAGGCACTCGAGGGCTCGGTTGTGAAACTGCTTGACCTGGCTGGTGTTGTGGGAGCACTTCCTGAGGAAATTCTGGCAGGGGAAGACGAGTTATTGGAGCAGGAGACTGGACTGTGCAGAGAGCTGCTGTCTGGCAAACTGGGGTCAGGACAACTGATACTGGGAGTCTCTTCAGATTGTGTTCTTGAGGTGGCTGTGGCTTTTTCTTTATGTTTTGCAACTGCGTGATTTGATTCTTTATTTTGGTTCGATGCCCCATTTTCTGAATCAGCTATATCCACATCAATGACCTCACCAGAGTTGGCTTTCTGATTGGCTGCTCTGGTTTGAGCATCGGTTTTTGAGACAAACATAACGTCACTGTCAGAGTCGTCGTCATTACCTGCAGGTCTAACTGTCTGATTGAATTCCTCTGCAGATATTGAGAAGGACTCTGTGATGATCGGCATCATCTCTGTGGATGTGTCGCTTTTGTTTTCCGCCTCTTTTGACAAACCAGGCAGACCCTTAACTTGTGATAATGGTGACCCCAAGTTTGCAATGAACTTCACTCCCAGTATCTGTCCAGCATTTATGAGCTCCTCAAGCATGTCGGAGCGCACACGGACGATCTTGGAGCTGTACATGTAATTGAGAATCTCCTCAAAGATCTCTGCTCGGATGAAGTTTAACTCAATCACTTGTCCAGCTACGCTGAAGAGCTGGTGGAAATATGTACTCGAGGCAGACAGAACAGTTTTGTGAGCTCTGAATTTCTTGTCCTGTATGATGATGGTGACATCGCAAAATAATCCATGATTTCTCTGCTCATTCATCGACTTCAGCACAGCTGCTGAATATTGTGTATCAGTCGCAGATATCAGCTTTAGACTTGGCATGTCTGAAAAGAGAAAAAAATCAAAGAGAATCAGAATCAGAAATCAGAATCACACTTCTGAATGCACAGCAAAAGTCCCTTAATTGTTCACATCAGCTAAATAAGTTCTAAGTGCTTCAACAAAACATGCAGTTCCAGAATTGGCTCAAATTCAGTTGTGGCCATTCCCATATCTGGCTTTTACAGTTCTAAGACTCAGCTGTCGCTAACAATTGGTTGTCAATAACCAGACAATTTAAAGAGTCTGTTAAAGGAAATTCAACCTCCATCTTAGCTTTCTCTTGTATACATGCACTCCAGTGTATTACCCAGCTAAAGCTATGGCAGTCTCATACTGAAATATGACATGTATGAGGGCTGTTTTCTTTTGTAGGATTATTTTTAGGCGTTGATTCAAGTTCATGGTTGTTTTGGCTGTAGTGTGAGGTTCTGTGAGAGGTTTCTAATATAGTCTGACCAACAGAAGATTTTTGAGGCCAGCGTTAGTATTTGTGAGTGAAAAACATGTCAGTGTTCTCTGGTGGACACACTATGTCATGGTGACACCGTTTTTGCAATTTCAGCAAATATCTATTTGGCTTTGCTATGTGGAAATTTCTTGCCACTTATCAGTCAACTTATCAGGTGTTTCAGAGGATGTAGTTTGTGGTTGAACTTTACTGCAATATACTGCATCATAGAGCTTCACTGCATTACTGCTTCTGTCACTTAGCCTGCCCCCACTGAGGACAAAATAATAGAAACACCTGTCAGTTTAACAGCACCACAAACTGCAGCCTCCAAATTGATCATACAGTTGAATCAACACCTCTAAAAACACTTTCATGAAGGCATGATTTATTGAAGGGCTGCTTAACCTAATTCTGCCTTATGAATTGACTCCTATTCAGTTGCAATTACAAATTCATTGTTTGCAGTGCTCCGCTGCAAACAATGAATTCATTATTATTAGAAAAATGATTTCAAGTTCTCGAGCAAGTAATGTTTTACAAGCCTTTGATGCAAACGGGAACAGCAAGAGCACAAATATAAACAAATTTTAATTATGATAGTTCTGCTTGTCAGGGAACAAAAACAATAACGATACCTTCACTAACGTTAGCTAAATGTGAGTTTGCAAAAGTTGTGGTGACTAGCTGACATGTCAGACTTGCATGACATCGCACAAGCGAATAACTATTTATATTTACCTTTAAGGGCAGAAAATATATTTTGAGAGACCTGTTATTCTTCTCATTAGTGTATTTAAACGCCGTGGTTAGCCAGCTAACAAAAGGTAACGCTAGCTGCTTCACTCTTCCTCTTTAATGAAAGGGCACAGCGCGGCCTAGCATCCTGTTAGCTACAAACACAACGCCACAATGAATACATAATTATTTCCCAGGTTGCTAATTTAAAATGACTCCTGTTTACCTGCAACCTTGATGTTTTCAGCCAAGGCTAAGCACAACAGCCACCACCTCCAGCAGACAGTTACTTATCTGGCTACAAACAACGGCTAACAGCAGACCGCCTCCCCCTGCTGCTCCCCGCTAGCGGATCAGCCACAAGGAGTCGCCGTAGTGTAGCCTTAACACCACACACAAAAGTGAAACCATACAGCATTATAATAACATAATAATATAATAAATAACATGTTAGCTTCATGCGAGAAAAGGCAACAATAAAATAATGCCTAAATATTATGTCAGGAAAAAAAATCCTAAATAACGTCCGGTTCCCCTTCAAAATAAATGCGCAGAGACTTCCACTATCTCAACAAACATTAAATAATAAATAAAATTACCCAAGATGATCCGGTCAGGTGCAGCTTCTCTTCTCCATATCTGTCCCGCTGAAGGCATTTTGTTGCCGCTGAAGTCTGAATGAAGCTGAGGCGACAAAATAAAAAAATAAATATAATTGTAAATCCTCTTCCGTATATCGGATTGTTCCCATTTTCCCGTATTATTTTATTTATTTGTTGACGTGTCAAAGTTTCATTTTACAAGCGGAACTATGTGTTGCCTATCACATGGTTTAGAGGACACGGTTTCTATTTGGGGACGGACGCTTACTTTGCTTGCGTACATCAGAAAAGAGACGAAACATGGACGCAGTTTGTTGATTGCTCCACCAATTTGCCTATAAACATAGTTTTATCCATTTAATCTGTAGTTTCTGTCGTTTAAGGCCAAACCAGTCGGTCGGTATGCCTCTGTCGGATCGGTCGAGCTCTGACGGCGGCGGGGGGCCTCGGAGTCCTCGGGCCCGGAGACCACGGACTCGCTCCCGTAGCCGCCATCGTAGCGATAGCCGCGAACGGAGCCTGTCCCCGGACAGCTTTGGGCCCAAACTCCCGAAGCCGCGGAACCGGGAGAGGGAACGCGAGGAGAGGGAGCGTCGATTCCGAGAGGCGAGAAATATCAGACGAATCCGTATTGGAAGCCCCCGCCGCAGTCGGTCCCGTTCTAGGTCCAGATCCAGGTCTAGGTCTAGGTCCAGGGAGCGTCACAACAACAACACAAACAACAGCAGTCACAACCACTGGTCCGAGCAGCGGGACGCTCCAGGAAAGCACGGCAGCTTTAAAGATGAATACTACTACGAACAGCAGCGGGACGACGCTCAGAGACAGAGACAAGAGGCCTTCATCGCCAGGTAAGATTCACAAAAGACAGATAAGAGAATTACTGGTCAAAATTAAAGCAGCAGAAGTCCACAAATCTAAAGTGGGTCAAGCTCCAAAAAGTGTTGGGGCCTACAGTTCCCATGATCCAACACTTTTTTCTGCCAGGTGATATTAATGTCTTTTTTAACGGTCAGTTTGTAAAACAGGCCATTTCATTAAATATACGTCCTGAGATAACAATGACAATGCAGAGTACTGAGAAATGAAAAAAACACTTAATCAGACAGACAGCTAAAAGACTTAGAATATTAAGTTTATAATAATATAAAACAGAGAAAATCAATCAATTCTTGGAAGTGTTGTATGTGTCCCACATTCTTAACATTTTTTTTTTGCTCTTAACTACTGTGTTTCTGTGTCACAAACTACTGTGTTTATTTCAACCAATGACACAGACAGTTATTTGTTTAGACTACAGCATTTGTCTGTCTGTGCGTCACAGGCGTCTGCAAGAGAGGGAGAGGATCGGCGAGTTAGGTTGTCCTGAAGTTTGGGGATATTCACCAAGAGTGAAAGAACCAGAGTAAGTCAAGAATCTCTCCACTATAACAGCATGTTCATTGTGTGATATTGTGTTTGGAGAAGTACGATGATCACCTCTCTCTTATTTTGTTTCTTTCAGCTCTGATGAATTCACACCAGTTGAAGAAGATGAGAAAAACAGCAGCTCAGAGTCAAGCTCAGAAGGTGCAGCTCACGCAGTGCTTGAACATGAATAAATTGCAGTGACATGGTGTATTGTCTGAATTTACACAGAATCCCGTCTCTCTCATTAGCAGAAGAAAAGAAGAAGAAAAAGAAGAAGAAGAAGAAATCCAAGAAAAGAAAGAACAAAAAGCACTCAGAGGACAGTGAGCTGGAATCAGAATCAGATGGTAAGATAGTCTTAAGTATATTTGTTTAAAAAATACATTCAGCTTAACCGGATTTCCAAGCTGAACTGTCCTGTTTTTATCTTCCAGAAGAAGAAATAAAGAAGAAGAAAAAGAAAAAGAAGAGCAAAAAGTAAGTGCGAATATGTAGCTACATGACTGCTTCAGTCACACAGAATGGGACGTGGTGACTAACCAAACATCATGTTTCCTAACAGGTCCAAGAAGTCCAAGAAGAAGAAGGCGAAGAAGAGTCGTAAGGAGTCCAGCGACTCCAGCAGCGTGGAGTCAGAGGAGGAGGAGGAGGAGGAAGAGGATATCAGTGGGGTGATGTGGGTTGAGAAAACCTGCATGGACGAGCACTTGGTCGGCCCCGAAGCGCCGCTCACCCACATGTCCCAGGACGACAGGCCTTTGGAGTGAGTTTGTCTGACATTCACATGTCTAGTGACCTTACTAGTCACTAGTACAAAATGTAGGGAGAGAATGTTTTGGCCTTTTTGCTTTAAAAACTAAGCAGTTAATTATGATTTTATTTTGTTTTCTACATCGACGACTCTTAAATTCAATCGATCCTGCTTGTTTGACAAATGTATTTTTCTCTTCCTCCAGTTTTGGTCACGCACTGTTGCCAGGTGAAGGTGCTGCGATGGCGGAGTATGTGAAAGCAGGCAAACGTATCCCGAGAAGAGGAGAGATCGGTCTCACCAGTGATGAGATCGCAAACTTTGAGAAGTCTGGTTACGTGATGAGCGGCAGCAGGTACACAAAGATTAAGATTCCTCTTACATGTATATATAGATAAGTATTTATTGATCATAGTAATTTTCTATTTCAAACCACAGTTCACTAAAACAAGGCTGATGGTAAAGAGACATCCGTCTGTTCTTCTGTAATACTGACAAATTTCCACATGTAACCCTGCAGACATCGTCGTATGGAGGCCGTGCGTCTGAGAAAGGAAAACCAGATCTACAGCGCAGACGAGAAGAGAGCTCTGGCATCTTTCAACCAGGAAGAAAGGAGGAAGAGAGAGAGCAAGATCCTGTCAAGCTTTAGGGAAATGGTGTACAGGAAAACCAAAGGCAAGGAAGAGAAGTGAAAGTCATGTTTCCACAGTTTTCTTTCAGATCACCTTTACTTTTTTTTCCTGTGACCTCAGTTTTAGGGTAATGTACAGTTTGGGTTTTAACTGTAAAGAAATGTGTATAAGTGAGAGTCTGACAAGTGTTAAGTTGTGTTATTTGTCTCTATCCTGTTTATTTACTGGAACTAGTCTTTAATTTCCATCTGTTCAAACATTATTTTCTTCTGTAAATTTTACGTGTAATCAGAACAGTAAATAAATTTTCATTACCAAGTCTTCTGGTTTTTGCATTTCTTATTAATGTCCTGTTCTCAGGTGCAATTCTACTTTTCAGTTATTCTATTATCTTTAATTAGATCACTAGTTCCTAACTTCGTGTGGCTTGTGACTCGCTAAAATGTCAGTTTGTGACCCAGAGTTATCGGTTTTCTGTGGGTTGTGACCAGGCCAACCAAAAAAATGACAAGAGTCCCAGTTTAATATTTAGAAGTCAGGAGAGATTTTTTTAAAAATACAGTAATTAATAAAAGCAAACAATTAGGGAAATGTCAGGGAAAAATCTTTCTATAATTTTATGTAGCCTGAATGTTTTTTTTCTGCTTTATCATCTGTTAGCATCTGTTTTGTGACTTCTCAGATTCATCTTTAATTTCCTCAGAAGGTCCTAAAACTCAGGTTGATTAATATGTAATTTTAGGATTGATCAATTTTTAGTCCATTAAATGCCAAAAATGTTCTTCACAACTTCTCAAAACCAGAAGTTGTCTTCAAATGTCTTTTATCTGTCGAACAGTCCAAAGCTCAGAGATGTTTAAGTGATAATGGTATAAAATACAGAAAAGCAGAAAGTCCCCACATTTGAGAAGCAATTTTTTTTTAAACGATTACTGGATTATCAGTGTAGCCGTTTTCTGTAGTTTTCTGTCAATCAACTAACTGATTAATCAACCACTTGTTTCATCTTAGCCAAGCAGGTAGAAGCATCCACTGTGAGTTTTCTCGGTTGACTGATGCTTTTAAGACCAGGATGAGACATTTAAGATTCGATAGCCATGATTCCACACAGCATCGAGTCTCATAACAGATATTGATAAATTCCTCCACTACAACATTGGATTATCACCTGTACACGTGATACACCATCTACAACAGGTGTAAAACATTAGTGAGAACCCCACTCTCTTGTCTGTTGTTTTTTTAAATTCAACAAATGACCCAAGAAGCCTCAAATGATTTCCAGTATGGAACAGTTTAATTGACAACAGGGAGAACTACCTTAAAAGATCAAAAAAACAAACAGTTGAATGTTAAATATAATCTTTTAATGTACAACAAAGGACGTTTTTTTTCTCATCGGGGTCTTCATATTCCTGGTTATCAGTGGATGTTCTCAAGTCCCTGTTGAGAAAGAATAAAGGATTATCGTAGCTCCAGTCTCTGACATATTACAAGTCATTTCTAAACCAATGAACCATTAGCCAGGCTACAGCTTTTTTCAATTTTCAATGCTTTTTAATCTGTCTTCCGGACAGCCACTGGTGTACAAAAACCATGTTGCACAGACTGAGGATCCATCATAGGAACCGTGTCATCTGCTTTTTTCATAGCTCACTGATAAACTTTTGTTCAACTGCTGACACTGCTGACACATTTAGCTGGAGTTTATCACTTATACTTAATGTCAGCATTGCACGAGACTTTTTCAACATATGCTGAAAATTAAAACAGTACCTTTATGCCTCGAGGTTGCTAGTTGATTTTCATAATGTGCTTGCTGAAAACCAATTTCCACATTTTGAGTAAAAATATTTTGGGGCTGTCTAATGACCCTTTTTGTACCAGTGCGTACATGTGTCGTTACAGAGACTGTAGAGTCTGTAGTTCGTCTGTGTTATTGTTATATGTTTTTATGCATGCATACACAATACATGTTAAATGGACAAGTGGGAGACGGCCCCATCGAGAACTAGCTGAAAGGGAAATGTTTTGTTTTTTTTATCACGAAATTATGTGCTTTCTTTAGTAAATAGGCACAATACAAATTATACGATTTTTCTGCAAGAGGTTCTGACTCTCACCTTGGACTCATAGTACTGCCCTGATCCCGACACTCGCTTGTCTCTCTCCATCAGATACCAATGCCACGGAACCCGAGCGATTCTCTTCTCCTACAGGGAACACAGAAATATTTAGTTAAGTAGAATCAAATAAATTATTATCATTAATAATAACAATACTAATAGTTAATAAACGCAGCATGCTTTCACGGTTAACACTCTACTTATTAGCACGGCAGAAAGCCACATTAGCAGGCAGCATTTTCCTCACCTTTCCTCCATTGGTGAACTTGTGAATCTGTGCGGTGGCGACGCCGGGAATGATCAGACACACGGTCATTATGGCGAAGCCGGGCAGAATTTCATACCACATTTTCACAGATTTTAACTGTCAGGCGACAAGGAGCAACTCTGTGGACAACCAAGTTGCCCTGACACTACCCTTGACAGTTTATTTTGCTAAGAAGCTAACAAAATGTCGACCGTCCAGGCGACCTGTGTTCCGCCACCACAGAGCAAGAACAACACTTCCTTTCATGGTTTTTCAAAAGAAGATCTTCAGCTCTAATGAGAAGTCCATAAGCTTCATTGTTAAACTACACTTTTCTTTTGCAATTGAAGTTCTTTCTATTGAGCTTTCCGGCAGATAAATAGCATAATGCATCACAGGGCAACATAATATTTGTGTAAAATATGCACAAAGTATACCTGTCAAATAAAGAGGAAAAGGTGCAATCTCTGAGTCGAAATATACAGTGGCATTAAATAGAAACACTCAAGTAAATAACACGTACATCAAAATTATACTTAAGTACAGTAAGTACAGTACAGTAAGTAAATGTACATGGATAAAAACCACCTAAACATAGTTAAACTTGCTTTTATTTTGAAGGGCAGTCGAAAACAAGGAAGCTGTTGCTGACTTTAAAGTCATTTCGTTAAGTAAAATTAAACAAAACAACAACAAAATAGCACTTCTGTCAATTTGGCTTACTGAAGATTAAATAAAAACATATAAACAATAAATTCTAATTTTAACTTCACAGTCTACGTTTGTTTTAAGTCACAGCGCCACCCTCCGGCGTTAACGCTGAACTGCAGGCCCAACCGTCAGAGAGGAAGTTACGGTTAGTTCGTTTGCCACTAGCCGGCTAACTTGCTAAAAAAAAGTAAACAAGTCTGCGGGATGAGATTAAAATTCAACCGCGGGACAGAGTAGCTTTTCAGCCATGAAGGAAGACAAGGAAAACACTCGACCGAAGGAGAAAAAAGTGGAAATAAAGTGTGAAGATGGAGAAAAGATGGAGAAGTCCAAAGAAAAGAAAGAGGCCATGACAAAGGTAAAACTTGCTAGCTACGTTAGCTTTTGTTGCTACAAACCAGTCAGTTGTGGTTACTAGTAATAGTTTTATGAATAACGGCATGCTTTTTTTGCTTGCCATGTTTGTGTCGGATTTAACATGTAGAGCTTACTTTGTAAATTGTATTGTAAATTGAAACCAGACGAACTGCCACCCAATTTTAAGTTAACACTAGCCAGTTGTTTCTCTTTTTCCCAGCTGTGCTAATGTCCTAAATTGTCTCTAATCTCTTCCCAGATTGTGATCAGGCGATTACCACCAAGTCTGACCAAGGAGGAGCTGGAGGAGCAGCTACAACCGCTCCCAGAACTGGACTACATGGAGTTTTTCTCCAACGACACCAGGTGAATTGACGTTAAAGATCATTATTTAAAGAATTCTACCAGATCCTCCCATAGATTAACCTGACATGATTTTTCTGTCCTTGCAGCCTTTACCCTCACCTCTTTGCAAGGGCATACATCAATTTCAAAAATCAGGATGATATAGTCCTATTCAGAGATCGATTTGATGGATATGTGTTCATTGACAGCAAAGGTATGTGGGGAATTAAATAAGAGTTTAATAAACAAACATAATGATTTTCTTAGTAAGGAACTGAGACTTCATGCTTGTCCACAACAGGACAGGAGTATCCTGCCATTGTCGAGTTTGCACCCTTTCAAAAGACTGCCAAGAAAAGAAGTAAGAAAAAGGATGCAAAGTGTGGAACAATTGCTGAAGGTAAAGATATTTGCTAATATTTAAAAGGAATGAGCATCTTTGTCCCATTGAAATAAAGAAATTTGATTCAATGAGGATTTAACTTTACTTTCTTAACATTCAATATTTGATTTGTCATTTTAATAAGTAAGTCAGGAACAACAGCTTTGATTAATGTTAATGGTTGTTTTATGTAATCTTATATCTCACATCAGCTGTCCTTAAGTTCATATAAAGCTACAGAGAAGTGGGGTTGGAAGCAGCAGTTTATCTGTATGTCATTTTCTTTAAGATCCTGATTACAAGAAGTTTCTGGAATATTATAATGGAGATGAAGAAAAGTTGACATCAACACCTGAGACCCTGTTGGAAGAGATTGAGGCAAAATCAAAGGAACTTGTAGGTATGTTAACAGTGTCTTAAATGATAAAGGTGCACCTGAAACATCATTGTATATGTATTAAAATCGACACAGTGCTGGAGGAATAATGAAAACATACCTTTTTCTTCTTTCAAGCTAAAAAAACAACTCCTCTGCTGGACTTCCTGAAGAATAAACAGGTACTGTAAATGTGTACACTGGCACAGAAGTGTGGTGTTCTATAATGTTAAATTGCATGATGAAGAGTGAACTCATTTTCTGTTTTCATACCATACAGAGACTCAGGGAGGAAAAGAAAGAAGAGAGGAGGAGAAGGGAGCTTGAACGCAAGCGTCTGCGGGATGAGGAGCGTCGTAAGTGGAGGGAGGAGGAGAGAAGGAAGCGTAAAGAAGCTGAGAAGATGAAGAGACTTGAGAAACCGCTAGAGAAGGACAAGGACCAAGTTAAAGAAGAACCAAAAATCAAGGTGTGTGTGCTGCAGTGGATTGACGCAGTTTGAAAACAGGGTGTAATTTCCAGTAACTCATTGTGATTTTGGAATTATTTTCAACTGTGTAGCTCCTGAGGAAGCCAGACAGAGGTGATGATGCTGATCCTGAGAAACCCAAGGAAAAAGCCAAGAAACCAGAGAAGCCAAATAAAGAGGAAAGGTCCTTGGGGACTGCTGATCATAAGAGGCGTCAGAACATTGAAAATAAAGAGGATCGAGGAAGGAAGTAAGTTTCTTCAGTCATATTTTTTTTGAAAGCATGTTGCTTACATTGAACTAAATACTTAAACAGGTTTTCTGCTTTATACAAAGAGCGGACGATGACGGGCGGAAGGAGTTCAGGGAGCGTGACACAGATCGAGATAGAGAGCGCGAACGGGAACGGGAGAAGGAGCGGCGGCAGAGAGAGAAGGAGCGCATAAGGCGTCAGGACGAAGATCGACGGAGAAGGAGGGAGCGGCAGGATGGAGAGAACACTTGCAGGAAGCGAGAGGAGGAGGTGAAAAAAGAAAAGGAGCGTGCCCTGGAGAAGAAAAAGGGTGAAAACACTGGAGACTCAACTCACTCTGAGAGGCCGGAGAAGCTTGCCAAAGACAACAAGAGGGAGGATGGTGGCAAAAGAGAGCGACTACGAAATAAGGTAACAACTCTGGACGTTCAAGTTAACCAGTAATTTCTCATCATTTCTTGCTTTTTAGTATTTCTCATAGTGCTGCTCGTTTGTGCTCCAGGATCGGCCTGCTATTCAGCTGTACCAGCCAGGGGCCAGAAGCCGCAATCGAACCACAGGTGGAGGAGGAGGAACTGAATCCAACTCTGCTGACAGGAAGCCAGATACTGAGACCAAGAAACTGGCTGACAAAGGAGATGACTGAGCAGATTTCTACTTATGGCATTTTGTTTGGTAAAGAGAGGGGAGACAGGCCTGTGAGGCTCAGAGCAGTGATGTGGTGCCTCAGGGCGACGTGCACTGCAGCTGAAGCAAGGCTACATCTGGCTCTCCCAGTCTCAGAGGCAGAGTTGTGATGGTGGAGCCTCTTAGTGCCTGAATGTGACCCTCTTTTAGTTTTATTTGTTAGGAAAGGTGACAGTAACCTTTGGAAAGAGTTTGGCAGTAGGGCACATTAGGTGAAGCCAAAGCTTTCTTGGTTCATGTGAACTCAAAGTGGCCTTATTTCAGTATTGTTTCTCTGATGGAAAGTGTTCACACTGCAAACATTGGCTTTTAACTTGTTCATCCATATCACACTCTGTAGGTATAAAAGAACTTCAGAGTTGTTTAACTTACCAATAACCCAACATGTCACCTTTGCCAAGCTAATAAATCTTGTTTCTACACTGTCTTGAAAGAGGCTTCTGTTGTAGCGTTTCCATTTTCAGGTTGAACTGCAAACATGGACATTATATCTTACTCAGCCTGGAGAGCTAGACAATCCAAATGTATGTGCAGAACTGTTATTAAAACGTTCTATGGTCCGTAAATCTAAAATAGTCTCATGGGCACAATATATATTGAAATTCATACATTCTTACAGTGACTGAGGAGAAATAGCCATTTCCGACTATACTGCCATGTGACAGCCATGCCTGCATGCAGACTTCAGTCAGGGTGATCAGCCTGTGGCCTTCCCCCTTTTCTAATCTGAAACACCCCTCAAACATTCATCTGTGATGCACTAAACCAAACACAGCACGAAAACATGTCTATCGTTGATGCTAACATTCAGTAGCCACTTTTGATTGGAAATAAAACAGGTCTTTGTTTAAGCTTATGTGTCGTTTATTTTCTGGTGGAGAATTTCTCAGGCTTGAAATAAAGAAAACTGAGTTTTTATTATTTATACTTATGTATATATACGTTATTTACAATTAAACTTTAATTATTAACTAAAATTTAATGATGATAAAAGACACTGATCACCAGTCAAGGAATTATAGTAAAAGAAGATTATCATTAATCCACAGTGAAAATAGCCAGGTAACATCAAATGCTACATACACATTAATACATCGGTAAATAGTAACCCAAAACATAAGACAACACTCACAGGGAACATTGATTTTAAGTTTAAGTGTATTACTTTATTGATCCCTCAAACTGGGGAAATTTATCTCAGCATTTTACCCACACCAAGTGAACGCAACACACACAAAAGCTTACACATGCACTAGAGAGGCTGGGGCAGGGGGCTCCCTAGTAAGGCACCCCGGGAGTTGGGGTGGATCCATGCTTTGCTCAGGGGCACCACAGCCGTGGTCGCACAGGCGAGGGGGCGCATCTCCTTCACCACCACCCACTCTGTTGTGCTTGGTTGGGGAATTGAACTGGCGACCCTCTGATCTCCAGGCGGTCCAAAGTCCAAAGCTGCACTCTTTACTTGCTGCGCCACGTATTAGCATTAGTACTTAAGTAAAGGATGTGAATACTTCTTCAAACACTTGTTAGAAACTTGCTGAAGCTCGTCAGGTTATTGTCTCTATCAGACGTGTAATCACTGAGGCTGAGTGTAAACAACTCTCCAGTAGGTGTCGCTGTCTGTGGACTGCACAGCCTGTTCGCTGGTCGCTTATTGGGTAAAAGCGGCGACGTCACTTCCTTCTTTCTCTTCTACCACCGCCACAGTGGGAAAAGGACTGTGGACAAAATGGTAAATACAGAATCTTTAAACATCTGTGTCAGCAGCCATCGTAAAGCTGCCCCGATACTTAAAGTGTTAAATAAATATGTAAATGGTACCTTATAAATCTGTATGTTTGTCTGAAAGGATGAAATAATGAGCATATTAAAGCGGCTCAGCGATGCTAGCAGATAGCTTCTCTGCGGTGCTACGCATGTTGGGCTCAGTTTTACTTTCTTACTGTGAAGTTCGCTTACTGTAAATGATTTAAACGGTAGTTTGAAGACAGAGAGACAGATTTTGGTAGAATCGTTGTTTCCAGGTGTTAATTTCGGTCTTTGTTGTTCTTAGTCGTCCCACAAGACTTTCAGGATCAAGCGTTTCCTCGCTAAGAAGCAGAAACAGAACAGGCCGATTCCTCAGTGGATCAGAATGAAGACTGGCAACAAGATCAGGTGAGTTCATAATGTTTGTGTGTGTTTTATGTAATGTGTGCCAGAGAAGATAAAAGTGCTGTGCACGGAAAGCATACAACAGCCTTTTTACTGAGTCAGTAATCTATGTAGTGACTTCAGACTGCAAAACTCAGCTGCACCTTTTCATGTAAAGATTATTATGTAGTCTGTACATTTGGACACAATATGGAGTTGGGTTTGAAGTTAATGAAAAATCTCTGTAGTTCCCTTCTTTTTACACTCATTTACCAGTTTTGTAGTTATCTAATAGAACAGCCTTATATAGCACAGTATTATTTTCAAACTTAATATTTTTAATGATCAGCTACGAGTAAGATGCCCACAGACCCTGAAGATATGAATTGTAGAAATGACTGCAGCAGTATTAAAATAAACCCTGAAGTAACCACATGTGCAAAATACAAGCCTTTTGCAGGATTTATCACTTAAAGTTTTGTCTATTATGTTTAATGTTGATTAAACAAATCATTTCAGCTGCATGCTAGATTTATTCACCCATTTTAACTCGCTTTTTGTTTTTGCTGTACACTTAACTAAGACTAATGCAGTCAGATACAAAAGACCTGTTATAAACTTTGTCTTCATGAAGGTTAAATTGTGCAGTCTCAGTTGAAGCAATTAAAGAGCCATTTAGTCAGCTTTATGCAGTGGCATATTGTGGTGCTGTTCAGTTGTAGTGGTTTATTTCTAATATTTAAGACTATTTTAAAACAATTAATGTAAACTAGTGTGTTGGTATTCTGCAGCACCACAGGCATCCAAAATTATCATTAAATTGGACATTTACGTTTTCATTGTTATCATGGTAGATTTTATTGCACAGCTGTTTGTTACAGTGCATTACTTTGGCTTGGGGGACGCAATAAACACTGCTGCAGGCACTTTTATATTCCCTTGCACAGAAGGTTCATGTCATAGATAATTGCAGCAGTAAAATTTTCACATGCATCCAAAAAGAAAACATTTCCTCAAAACTGTAGGGAGCGTTGAGGTTAAATCTTCTACTTCAGAGAGTTTGGTGTCTGTTTTAATGGCTTTTAGAAATTGCACTTGAGCACTGCGTTTCATTTCTGGGTTGTTTACATTATCATTAAGTGCAGAGATGTATGACTAAGTGACTAATGCAGGAAAGAAGCAGGAACTCCATGTCATGAAAAGCAGGTCTGCAATTGCAGCACTTCATTGCAGTAGAGTGCTGTCATTAACCCTGCTGAGAGCATCTTTCTGCTGTAGAGCTCTTACTCCTGCTCACTATGTTGGTGATGAGGAAGCTCTGTAGCTGAACATGGCACTGTTTGTTCTAACAACTGATCTGCTGACCACATTGCTTTCCTGAAGGATTTCCCTGGTTTTGGTCTACCTCTCTAATTACGATAGCTTCAGCGATTTAGTGACTGTGAGAATCGACTTAATGTCTAATTGTTTCTTCAAAGTGTGATTTACAAGTAGGTTTTAAAACATCGTGCATTCATCTAAGAATCACCATCAGTCTTCCTTGTGACATCTGTGACTGAGTATTTATTACACATCACAATTTACTCTGTGTGTGTTGTGGTTAGTTCATGGCTCCTGTAACTAGAGCAGCATCAACAGAATTTGCATGGTTTCAACTGAACCCTAAACTCTCTGTTTCCTTGTTCAAATATGTACCTTGGGCGGGGTAAATGAATCAGATGTCTTTACAGTGGCTTTACTGTATGAGCTTCCAGACCTCAGTAGTTAGAGGAGGGTTCCTCCAATGATTCTGTGACATTTCTATCTTTCAGTTCAGTATTCACCACTGAAATGAGGCTTAATTGCAAGAATTGCACAACCAACAGGCCAGAAGTGATTGCTACAAGATGCATAGGCTGCTTCATTGTCTTATCACTATTATGGAAACCACACAGCGTGCAAAGAGTACAGCTCAGGATATAGTCACTTCAAATATTATGACTACCTGTACTTTTCAAAACTGATCTCGGATCAACAGACATTTGCATGTAGTATCAGAATAAATTGATCCATCCATCCATGCCAGCCAGGGTACAGGTGGCATTTTTGGTGTGTAGAATTAAAGCCTTCAGTTGTCCTGGTGGTTTTGCCTTTGTGAACATCTAAATGTTATTTCTTTCTTTCTTTTTTTTTTTTTTTTTTTTTTTTTTTTGATGTTGCTTCATTACAGGTACAACTCCAAGAGGAGACACTGGAGGAGGACCAAGCTTGGCCTGTAAACATGAGGGTCCCTGGATCCCAGTGCCCTTCCATACCAACATCTGCCAGGACCTTCAGCTGCTGGGCCTGACCACAGGGAGGGAGCCATGTTATCTCACCATGTTTGTTAATAAAAGATCTGTGATCAGACTTGAAATGCAGTTGTTTTTCCTGTCTTTTTTTTTCTTCTTTTTTTGTCTTCAAAGTGTAGCTGAACTGTGAATTTACAGGCAAAGGGTTTTTCTGAGTCAAACCAAACATCATGTGCAGGAGTAATGCTGACACAGCTCTGTAGAAAGCACTGCTGTTCAAAAAGCCTAATGTAGTAGCAAGACAAACTATGACATGTTTACTTGAAGTTCTCAGACTGGAGAAAAACGTGGCCATGTCAGCATCTTACTAATATTTGAGCTGTTGACACAGACGGAACTGGAGCAGCAGCAGAGATTATACAGTGTTTAATGCAAAATTAAAGTTTTTAAGTGCCAGTATTTTTTAATCAAAACAGAGGACCTCACTTAGAGGATTGTGCTGGAGAAGTAGTGCAGTGATTCCCAACCTTTTTGTCTAAAGACCCCTTCAAGTGTAGCATTGTGTACTTGGTGAACCCTCATCAGTGATGGCCTCAGTGTAGACATGAGTTATCGTAACATGAGTTGTTTTCTATCTTATATTGTCTCATTTTAAGGATGTTTAGAGGTGAAAATATAAAGAATCAGAAAAAATCCCATCCCTTCGATCATCACTGTCAATCTCCATCAAGTTGTGTCTATAGCTAAAAATGTCTGCAGGTACAGCAATGACCTGCAGACATTTACCAATGACTTGGTAAGAAGGAGATGGTTGCAGTGACCTTGTAACCCCTCCACCCAGGTTGGGAACCCCTGAAGTAGTAAGATAACTGTGAAATAAGGCTGCTATTTGAAGGCTCCTTTCAAAACAAATCAGCGTTTGTTTCCAAATAACGGAAACGAGGGTAGCAGCTTTTTAAAACACCCAAATCTCCAGCTGCCACTCCATTTAGTCCAGTCAAAGGTGCTCTCTTCATCTGTCTGTGCGGCATCGACCTCATCGCATGGGGTCAAGTTCACTGCGCCGGAGCTGTTGTTGTTGACGTTTCTGTTGACATTTTGCGCACTACCGCAGCTGTGCTCATCATCCCAGGTCCCGAGCAGCTCCTTCATCTCCAGCGGGGCGTCTTCCTTCAGGTACTGCCAGGCTCTTTTCCCGTTGTAGTCCATAGCATCGATGTTGGCACCGAAGGCTCCGACCAGCAGTTTGATGACCATGTACTGGCCGTGCATACTGGCGACGTGCAACGGAGTGAGTCCGCCGCTTCCGCGCAGGTTCACATTCACAGGGATCCCCGCACTTTGGGCGTACCGCAAAAGTTTGAGCAGAGTCTCGTCCTGTCCTCTCTTGGCCAGCCAGTGCAGGACCGAGTACCCGCTGATGAAGTCCTTCCTGGATAGCAGATAGGGATCCTCGGAGATGAACTCCAGGATGGTTTCATAGTTTCCCTCCACCGCAGACAGCATCCATGCGTGCTCCATCGGATACAAAGCCCAGTCTGCGTCCTGCTCGGAGGACACGCTTTGAGCGTGTGAGGACAGTACGCTGCTAAACCCGCTGTGTGATGGGTTGCTCAAAAGCAACTCTTTGAGGTATTTTTTACGCATAGCGGGTGTGAGCGACCCTCTCTCCGAAGCCTCTCTCTGCAGTCCTCCCGGCGTGGAGCCGTCAGCGACTTCTTGCTGCCTCTGCAGCTTCGACCTACGCTGGAAAGCACTGGGCATGACCGGCATGCCATATCTGGACAGCCGCTCCACAACGGTGCCCTGTCTGACTGTCCTGCCGCCGTGGGCGTCGGCATTAGTGACAGCTGGTTCGGATCCAGTTGAGTCACTTCCAGCATCATCCGATCTGCTCTCATACATGCTGCTTGGCTCCCTCTGCACGATGAGCTCAAAGCTACTTCCTTTTATTTAGACAACACCCTGAAGATATCAGTGGCAAATTATATACTAGGAACGGTTTATTTCCTCTCCACTGGACTCTTTCCCTGCACCAAGGGAGGAAAAGGTTTTATTTTTAACATGAATATACACGTCTAAAATACTTCATGAATGCATAAATAACATTTAAAACGTCTTAAGTACAGAAAAAGCAAGTTCCTCATTTTGCAAACATTCGTATACGCGTTCGACTTATTCCCTAATCCCATAACATTTGTAAATACCAACATTTAAACTTTATTTTATCTTGACACCTGTTTGACACTGATGCCATGCGAAAGTTACTCACCTGTTCTTTGTCCAAGGTGCATACCGACACGGTAATAATAGCGTGCGCACGCACACACTCTTCAGTTGTATCTTCCAGTAAGCGTTTCAGTCCCTGTTAACACTAGGAGCAAACTGATGTTTAGAAATTGTTATTCTAAATGATTTATTCCAAATTCTGAGGCATAGATTCAAGCCGAGATTTTCCTGTCCTTCACAAGAGGAACTGAGACAAAGTTCATTCTAATCTCAGGCAAAACCAATGAGGAGAATCCCTCACATGTGACCAATGATGGACTTGAAAAAGCAGGAAGTACTAGAGTAAACATTTTCCTGCTACTTTCACAGCCAGTCACCAATTATAAACTAGCAGACTGAAGCAATGCAAATAAAGTAGACAGGGATCGATAAAACAACTTTATTTCAGTAAAAAGAAAACAGTCATAACAAAAACATGCATAAACATTCAGTCAATGACAGACTCCAGAGGAAGCTCAACAGTCAGCTCATCGAGTGTTTGAAGAAAGGCGTCCAGCTCTGAGCAATAATCTGAAGAGGAGATAGAGTACAGTTAATGATACAGTAGGTTAATGATAACTGTAGTTTCTAACCTGTGCCCCATTCTTAAAACAACTACAGTTACAGTTGCCAGACAGTAGTTGCATATTACAGAGTGCTGAAAGTCATTTTTCAAATTTGGCTCTTATTTTGTAAATTTGGCCTTCTTTCATATCAGGAGAATTTTTGTGGTTGAAAAAAAAAAAAAAAAAAAAAAAAAACTACTAATTTCAGACAAAGTGGTTCCAAATGAAACCTTCACAGAAACCTGTATTATCCACAGAAACTGGATTTTTTTTATGTATTTATATTTGTAGATGTTGTGATGTAAAATTGCATATACTGTCACTGAAGTTTATTCACACCACCCACAACTATGCTTCACTGCATTAAACAGACAGTGTGTGAATGCAGCCTGTATAGGACCTTGATACCTGAACGTCTTGGCATCTTTTCAGGTGACAGGTTTGGGAGAGGATCCAACTTTTCCAGGTCATCCTCACACAGATGTGGAGTTTCTGGGAAACAGGCTAGTCCAGGCAGAGCAAAGCCACTGAGAGGAACCAAATCTTCAGGTATGCTGTATTTCTCAAACTCTGGGGTAGGAATCAAAGAAAGAAAATGAAGTCGAAGAAACCAAAGCCAATATGATGCTGCAGAGGGATTTACAAATTATGCCATTTCTGATTGAGCAGCATTTTACAGCTAATTCCCATACCTGAAATGTGACTGCACAGTTGATAGTGTCATTTGGACTAATCTATAGAGTTATATTACTGTAAAATATGACCTTTGGTGGCATCAAAAGGAAAACAAGGATAACTGTGAGAACTCTTACTACTGAAGGCATCAGTTACCTAGTGGGTCATAAGGGATAAACTTCTCAATTTCTGGATATTCCTCCACTTTGGAGTGAGGAGCAGGTTTGACTTTAGTTTCCTGTGGGAAATGAAATATTGCATTAGCTCAGGTGTAGTTTGAGGAATAGAGCAAAGAGGTCATGCTTCACAGCCTGATATTAAATTCAGACTGTGACTCTGTTAAGGGCTTATCCAACCTGTGGCTTTAGGACTTTCTTCTCTTGTGTGTTGATTGCAGGGGTTGAGATTTTTTTGTTGACAGTACCAAAAGCCTTACGGCCAGATGGCAGAGGAGTGTTTAAGGTTTTGGCAATCATTGGAGATTTCAAAAGTTTCTCTGGTGGGAAAAAGAACACAGATTAAATATTTCTGCACAGACTAGTATTACTGCTAGAAGGAAAAATAAAATAAATCAGAGTACAACGTTAGCTTTTTCATACCCGGAGCCGACTGAAGTCGCTGTCGCATCTTATGTGTAGGTGCATGAAGACATGCATTTTCCCGCTCTGCAAAGATTATGTTGGCCATTGTATCTGAAAACATAAGCTGATATTAGCTACTGCAACACAACAAAATCCATCACTAATGAAGAGACATTTTGACCTGTAGCCAGAAGAGCTCAGTCTTTACAAAGGTAATGGCTGTATTAGGCTAATATATGTGTGTGTGTGTGTGTGTGTGTGTGTATATTATATATATAAGTGTGTATATACGTATGTATATACGTATGTATATACGTATGTATGTATGTATGTATGTATGTATGTGTATATATATAAAAAATACTGGAAAAGTCCCTTCCAGTGGATCAGGTCATGTGAAATGAAAACTTGAGTTCACCAGACGGGGATGCGATTTGATTGAGTCATGTAATGTTAGGTCTAGGTTATAATAGCCACTATGGCTGGTAGCCAGCCTGTATTTACTCAACATCTGACCTCCAACATTCAAGTAACAGTACAGCGCACTGATACTAATGGCCAACCTGGCAGAGCTGCAGAACTTAATAGTTGTGGGTAGCTAACATTAGTAGCTGCCCACTGAAATACAAACCGCTGAAATACAAGCTTGCTGCCTCCCTGCCTTTATCCTCTGTCTTTTTGGTTTAACATTTTAATTTCATTTTACTCTGCTACCTTGCTGTGCCCTGTCTTTAGCACAGTTTAATTAGGGTTAGTTAGACTTTTGGCAGCGAGTAAAGAAACGTTACACAAAAATCTGTGTGACTTTTGCAAACATAACGCAACGTTTGTTAGCTAACTGTGAGCTAGCCAGCATCATACGGTTAACGCCACTTCAGAAGAGGATAATTAGCTACCGTGTTTTCAAAAAAAAGTAGTTCAGGACTAGTTAAAGAGCTAATTAAAAGGTTAGCTTCGATTGGCTTACAGTCAGTTTAATTCCGTTACCGAATATCGGCTAGTTAACATTAATCGCGTCGCGTCTGCGCTGGCTAATAAAACTTACTAGTATGAGGTAAAAGTGCTAAGAAATGTAACAATATCTTTAATATACCGCTGTTAACTTTACCTTATCTGTGCTGAAAGGCTTGTTGCTCCTTGTTGAGAGACTAGGAGGTTATTTTCATTTAAAGCTGTAATGTTGACAACCGACCGCGGCTCCTTTTTAAATTCGCTGCCTTCGTCCTATTGGTTGCTGTAACACACCAGGACTTCAATGGGCGTTTCCCGAGTGATATTCCTATTAAATGTATATCATTATCCTTAATAATACGCACTACATATAGCTAAAACATAGGTAAATAAATAATGATACGACCTAAGTATTTGAGAATTTTGTCCTCGCAGTTTATCGACCATCAAAGCTCTTTCTACACTTTTTTTGTTAAAAAAAAAAACATCAAAACTTTATTAACCACATAAACATAACATTTTACACCCAAAAAGGAAGTTGTATCAATAGGCACCAGACAGAGCTAAATAATAGTCCCGTTAAGAGGAAAATATAGACGGATCAAAAAAAAAAAACAAAAAACTTAAAACTAAAAATTAACAAGCACCACACATTAGCAGCAACAACTTGGCTCATTAGCAGCTGGCTCACTTGTAAATAAGCTGCAACAACATGTTTGTTGTAGACATGACTGTGAACATATAACTGGTTGCTTCTTCCATTCAGTGCAGTGGACTGTAAGGAACAATAGGGTGATGTGTAGTAAAGTGCACAGTCATTATTGTGCATGTAGCATTCTCTGTGGTGAGGACAGAGTTGGTCTTTTTTTTTTTTTTTTTTAATTTTATTGATTCCTCCTGGGGAAATTACTAAGTGAACGAAAACACAGGAGTTGGGGTCGATCGGTGCCTTGCTCAGGGACACCACAGGCAAGGGAGGCGCGTCTCCTTCAGCACCACCGTATCCATTTTTTTGCGCTTGGTTGAGGGATCGAACCCACGACCCTCCGATCTCAGGCCGGTCCAAAGTCCAAAACCACGTGTTATTACAATACATGGGATAGCTTCTGCTATCTGTGCTGTGGCCATCATTTTATCATTTAAATTTTAACAGAAATTGTCAACCTGTCACTGGTGTTCACACAGTGTTTACATTTGATTAAGAAATTTATTTTCTCTACCCAGTGCTTCTGTTGCATGGAGCATGTGATGGAACAAGAATTTCGCTGAAAATCAGTGAAAGCAGATATACACTGGTCAGCAATATATATGACTTGTGTTAATGCAGAATATGTTGTAGTGCCACAAGCCTTACCTACATACCGTACTGTACATTGTTGTGGTGTTTCCAGTAACTAATAAATAAGGTCTGTAAACAATATGCTGTATGCAATGTAGATAATAAATGTAACAACTCAGAAAATATAAAGTATGATTACACGATACAGAATTATGTGATAGTCCAAAAATCATGCAGAAAGCAAGAATGGGAGACCATCAAGTTGATCAAAAACAAATTATTATACAATTGTTCTAGTTAATTAATCTTAAACGTGCGACGGAGTGTCGGAAATTCCAACTAGTTCAGACCACCATTTTTGGTTTTGCTACTTGCTTCTAAATAATCATTAGTTCATTGACTGCGGTTCACGGCCATCCTCACAGGACGAGACCATGCGGGCACCCTGTGGGGGAGCTCAGTGGCTAGTACTCATTTAATCATGATCACTGCAAAACATGAGCCGGTGGGAATCCGGCGTAATTTTAATTTATAGTTGTCGTTACTTAACAACTTTCCGTATATGCAAATTTATCAAAATATTCGACTAGATAATGCGTAAAATAGCCTGTTGAACAGTGGTACATTCCCAGTACGCTTCCTTCGCTTAAGAGCAGCAGAGGTTTCGTCCTGCAGCTAACGGCTACTACCATGGCGTCAACTGAGATAGCAAGGCAAGCGGTGAGTAGCCTATTTTATCAGGATGTCTTTATCACTGTCATCATATGTCTCTTGACATATATTAGTTGATCTCACCAAATGTTGGAATATATTTTTAGCGTTTCGTAAAAGAGTACAACGTGAAAATGTATCTGGACACCACCCGCTTTTCCTGCCTTTATTCCATCCGAAATTCAGTGTTACGTAGCTAAACTAGACCTGTTATAGGCACTGGTAACTATTAAAAATTTGACTATCCGTTTCTAAATCTTCTCTAAACAGCCTATTTTCAAATAAGGTCTAAGCCTGCTCAGTCGTAGCTTTCTCTGTTCACATTTTCACTCTACTATTTTCATTTTCGTAAGCTAACGCTTGCAGATTTCCTGTGCTGGCAACGTTAGCTAAAATTACCTTTCAAACGAAATGCTTTTTCATGGAGTGAAATGTTTTAAATACAGTGTAGACTTTCACGTTAAAACGAGAACCTATTATAGAGCTGTCGGTAGGCCATTCATTCTGAACGCCCCCATTTCAGTACAGCTACGGTGCTCATTTCCGTTATGTTGTTTCATGTCAGTCCCGTTAACTTTCAGCCGGGCGTTGTCTGATGTGCATAGAAAATATAGCCAAAACAGACTCTATCTGCTTATAGACATTTAGGCCTGCAATTTGAAAAGCGTGTGTAAAGTTTGCTTGGTTTTTGTTTTGGGTTGAAACAAAAAAGGAGGCCACTACATCCAGAGAGAGTGCTCAGAATAGCAAGGTTTTGCAATTTGATGTCCCTTTGCGTCTCAATGAATGAAAACCCGTCGTGTGGAACTTGGCTGTGATTGTCTTGAAAAGCAGGAATGGTTTCAGGAATGTTGCACTTGCAGCTGAAGAGCAAAGGCTGTTTGTCTGCTCACATTACTCCAGTTTTCCAAATACACCCTCAGCTGTTTAAACCCAGTTTCAACTATCCAAATAATCCACAACTGTTTAGTACCATCAGCTTGTCTGGTTGTTTTAAGCTGACCCTCTAACGGAATGTTTTTCTCTTAAAGCCTACACCACATTGGACAGCAACACTGTGTTATGTTAAACCACATAATGGCCGGTTGGCTGAGGTTTAGCTGGTTGAGAGCTCTTGCTTTTCCCATATAATCTAAATTCTTTGCTTTCCTGCACCTCATAATGTAGACGTAGGCTGCAGAAATGAGATTCGCAGAGATGGAGATGCTCGCTGCCAGCCACACGCCCCCACACACATGTAACAACAGTGTTTTTACACTTAGGTGTTTAGTGTCACTCTACTCCAGAGATAGACTCTGTACAAACAGTGTAATAGTGAATGGAAGTGCAACTGTCCCCCAAAAAGGGTAGTTTTAGGGTTCAAGTCTAAGTGACACCACAGGAACACACAGTCAAAGTAAGAGCTATGGCTCTTACTTTGTCATTTTTGTAATTTCAAAAGTCTGAGCTTTTCAATTATATAAATTATTCTCAGAGCTCTCTTTTTTTTCAGTTATCTTGACATAAACAGCAACACCTTTCCATATAAGTACATTGTGGTTTCTAACTGTCTCGACTGTGAAGACAGAAAGAAGGTTACAGCTCAGGAAACAGGAAGTGAGTTACATTGCACCTGAAATCAGTCTAACATGGTGAGATATGGTGGAAATTGTGTCTGGTTTGAGTGTTATTTGGTAAGATATTGTTATTTTTCCAAAGAACAACAATCTCCAACATCCAAATGTAAAGTACAGAGTGTTGGAGGGAATCCTGTGCATGTTTAAAGGCATGAGAGCGCAGTTTCTTAACAAGGCATATCCGTGCAAAAGGAGTTCAGTCATTTATAGGCATTTACCTGATGTTACATGTTGATTTCTTTTATTTTTAGGGTGAAGGTGCTCGTGCCGTCCCTCTGGCAGGCCATGTCGGCTTTGACAGCATGCCTGACCAGCTGGTCAACAAGTCTGTCAACCACGGATTCTGCTTTAACATCCTCTGTGTTGGTGAGTGTCTCATGCGTGAAAATGCTTTTCCTCCCTTTCCTCAGGCTGAAAGACGACTTATTTGCTTCAGTGAAAGTCAGGCTTTTCTACATGATGCAAAGCAGTTTCCTCAGTATTTGAAGCTGAGAGGTACTGATTCAACTTTATGGTCATTTTGGAGCCTATAGTGCTGTTTAATTACACTGGAATGTACAAGACACGTTTCTAATATTTTGTCCACCTCATGAATGCAAGCTATTCCACACATACATTTTCAATTCAGGCGCACATTAAATGCCCATAAAGCAATAGAAATGTATAACCAACTGGTATCTAGTGCTCTGCTTCGTCTGCCTTTTGTTTGATTGTTTTGTTATTTAATTTTATTTTCCATAACATCCCTTATCGTTTTAGTACATACTGATATGCAAAGAGCAAGACATTGGGGATTTGTCCATGCGTTGTTCACAAACGTATTGTGCACGCCCACATGGAAATGTTATAGCACTTTTAAGCTCTGCGTTCTCTTGATTTATACTTTGTCGATCATACTATTTACCACTGGTTAGAGAGCAGTAAAGAATGTTGACCATTTTTGTTTATTTAAGACCTTTTATGCAGTTTGTTTTTGTGACATGTTATTTAGAGGTCTAGTATCATTAACACAATGTGTATACATTTTTAAAGATCTTGATGGTAGGAAATTCCTGGTGGCCGTTTTTAGTAGCATGGTTTTGATTCCCCTCCAAGCTGAAAACTTCTCTGCTCTTTTGTGGAAATACTGAGTCCATTTGTTTAGGAGTGAAATGTGGAAAAGGCCAACACTAGTGTTTTTTCATAATTTAAATAAAACTCATTACATTGTTACCTTATTATGGTGCTATTACCATCTGACTTTCTTAACAACCTAGACAAACATTAGTACTATTCATTAAATAATATAGACGCCGAGATGATATAGGAGAATAACAACAGCTTTTGTTGCAAACAATGTTGTTTGTTTGTATGTTTTTTTTTTTACACTTTTTTACAGTAACACATTAGTTGAGTCAAAGAAATGTGATCTTTGTTTTGATAAATTGATTGTGGTCTAAAATCATAGAGAGTGAATCAAAAATCTCAAGATGTATCTTCCCACTTGGTTCAAAGTGGTCTGACATTTACACAGGCCTTTTCTGTTTTTTTTTGTGATTTAAAAAGATTTGGTTGGAAATATCACTGAAGACATTAGCCTGTATTGTCATTTCCAGTGTGGGCCTGGAGCTACTCCAAATACAATGCCAAATTCCCTTAAGCATGACAAACTTCTCCACAGTGAGTTAAACTGGGCTAAGCAACGGTGAATAGGAGCCTTTCTGCACCATTTACTTTTAATTCTGTGGGAGACATTGGAAATTTGGAACACAGCAAAATATTCTACAAAAATGGGCTAACATGCTGAGACTGTAGGTCAGGCTGTGATGATTAAAAATAGCTTTTCTTACAGAGGGAGCTCTGTATCTCAGTCATCTGACAGCAAATTGATGTCAGAATGTATCAGCAAATAAGCGGTTATTTCTGCTGTTTTTGCGGCTGTAACCATTTGAAATGATATGTTTTGTTTGAAGCATCTTCAAAATGTCATATTGAATCTACTTTCACTCTATTAAACACAATTTTAGTATTTCCTTTTGAGTTTCATTAAATAGGTGGTCAATAAAAGCATCAGGCTATTAATAAGCTGACGAAATGGTTTAGATCAGAGGTGTCCAAACTTTTTCACAAAGGGCCATGTGGCTGCAGGTTTACAGACATTTCCATGTAAGTGGAGATGAAAAAGATATCTAAGTGCAAAGGAAACCACTTCACTGATTTAAATCATGTAATGAAAAGAGCAGCTGACTGAGCACAGAAGCAGGATTTGTAGGATCCCAGTAACATGGGGCGTTTTCTCTGTGATCTCAAGGTGAGACAGGACTGGGGAAGTCCACCCTGATGGACACATTGTTCAACACCAAGTTTGAGGGCGAGCCAACCCAGCACAACCAGCCAGGAGTCACGCTCAAGTCCAACACCTATGAACTCCAGGAGAGTAACGTGCGCCTCAAACTCACTGTTGTCAACACCGTGGGCTTTGGAGACCAGATCAATAAAGAAGACAGGTAAAGCAACCTGGACTGTCACCTCTTTGAGAAGGGTCTGATCTCAGCAGACTGGTTTCTTTTATATTTTGTCTTTGTGAGCAGTATCACAGCTCATAGTCAGAAATCCAGTTGCCTGTGCACACTGCATACAGTGAGTCTGTGAGAGCTTTAAGTCTTCTTGGAGCTCAGGTGTCATTCAGTCCTGATCCTCCAAATGCACCCTTAGGATGTGAAATCAAATCTCCACCTCATGTAGTTTCATAGTGTCAACTTCAAAAACATAAATCAGATGTAAATGCTTTCTTTCCTGGCTGCAATAGCATATCATGGCACTGGTGTTTGTTCTGGTGTCAAAGGAGGTTTTAGCTGCTATAGACCCCCGTTAGATTTTGTTAGCAAGTTTACCCTCCACAATGTAATTGCTAACTCTGCTCCTGCAGTAAGTTTAGGGAGAGGATGATATTGTGTGAACCACCTCTGTAAGCTCTCTGTAATGGGAAGGCTTTGGTCATTTCCAGGTTTCACACTCCATTCGGTGTCAGATTGCCACTCACATAAATAATAATAAGTGCACTGTACACAAGCACATTCTGACAGTCATGTGAACTACTGCAGACTGAATATCCTACAGTACAGAAGTGTGTTTCTCTGTGTTTGTGTCAGTTCATGTGTGTGCTGGGAAAGGGTGGATAACTTTGAAGCTTCCTGCTGTCCTTAATGCATGGGGTCATATTTATTTTGTTTATTTATTTGCACACACAAATTTAAAAACAAGTGCAAATAAAAATAAGCATGTACAGTGTGCAGGAGTTAGCTAAAAGCCTCAGTGGCACTTCTGATATAGAGTAACTGTGATAGTTTACACAGATACAGATGACTATTAAAACAATGACATGTTCTAATAAACAGTGTATCAGCAAAGAGAAGCTTAAAATTCCTCTGTGTTTCTTTGTTCCCTTTCCTGACAGCTACAAGTCCATTGTGGAGTTTATTGATGCCCAGTTTGAAGCATATCTACAGGAGGAACTGAAAATCAAGCGGACGCTACACAGCTACCACGACACCCGCATCCACGCATGCCTGTACTTCATCGCTCCCACGGGGCACTCACTCAAATCCCTGGACTTGGTGACCATGAAGAAACTTGACAGCAAGGTGAGCTATGCTTCACTTTATCAAACTATTACCATCAGCCAGAAGTCATTTTTATTTCTCAAAGTTAGCAGCAGAAATAGTTTTTGTTTGATGTGGAACCTGGGGGATAATTCATGTAGAGAGCATCTTTCGATTCGGTGTTTTCAATCTGTTCCAGCTAGTGTTATGGTTTGATAATGGGTCTTGCAATATATAACCAGTTAATTTGCAGTTGTGCAGGATTTACATATTTATTAACCATGGTGTCTGAATTACTTAAAGTAATTCTTCTCACTTTAGCATAAAGTGAGAAGGACAGTTGCTCTGTTCATAACCAACGTAGTTCTAAAATTACTACAATGGCTACGAACTATTGATTGACTTTCTGTAGCACGTCATAGATGTACTATAGGTAAGTTCTTTGGCACTGCATTGCTGTTTGCAGCATTTGATCTATCCATTCTAGTCATGGACCATAAACCCTTTCCAGGCCATCGGCCTGCATGTCGGTGTAGGTCAGCTGTGAAATGTAGTCAGCTCAATGACTGCTGCCTCGTTTCTGTGAGGTCCTTTCGACAGTAGCTTATTTGCATGGACCTCCTGGCTTCTGTACAAAGAGCTGGCTCAGTGTTTGCCAGAGCAGCTGTGCCCTCCAGCAAGCGCTCACAACAGCGTGATCCAGAGCAGAGCCTCCTCTGTTTACACATTCACCTGGGGGTGGGGGGGTGGGCACTCAAACAGTACTCTGCTGAAGTGTCTTCAGGGATACAGTAAAATATTTTTGTTGACATGCCCCTCAGTATCACTTGCTATTAATTAAAGAGGCCCACATTTGGAGAGCAAATTATTTGGGATTGTGTGGGCGCGACATGGCACCACCAAAATACTTGTGTGGGAGTGAGTTAGTCAGTTGTAAGTTCATATATGAGAATGACCCTGCCTGTTTTTTTCCCACCTCCATATCTGTGTTTTTTTTTTTTTTTTTTTTGATGACATGGATAGCATAAATGCTGCTGAAATCGTTTGAGTCTGACTCTCAACACCATGTTTGGAAAGCTTTTACGTGACATACAGCAGAAGATGGAAGCCTGCTGCTCCATTTGTGCTATTTTTATCTGTGCTTAAGAATGTGTAATTGTCTTCAGTGTACAAAGGCCTGATTTACAGAGACCCTGGTGAAGAGAGCACTGGTTATTCAAATCACTGTTACAATCACGATCAAGCAGTGATTAGAAAGGATAAAAGAGAAATAGGTACTGATGTATTTTATTCTGTTACTAAACCTGAATGTTGTTCAGAATAGAGCTACTACTTCTAAAAGAACAGAAATATTTGATTTGTAATGTTGTGAACCTTTGAGATTGTTTTAAAAATACATCAATTCTTTTCCAAATTTGGACTACAGAAATGGAGGTGAGGAAAAGTTGCTACTGACAGAGAGCTGGAAACTGCTCTATATTTAGCTGCATGTCTGAAAGCGTTGTCTACACCTTGTCATTGTGTCAGGCTACATTATATCTCTCATCATTTTTCAACTGCAGGTCAATATAATCCCAATCATTGCCAAGTCAGATGCCATCTCCAAGAGCGAGCTGGCCAAGTTCAAACTCAAAATCACCAGTGAGCTGGTCAGCAACGGTGTGCAGATCTACCAGTTCCCTACTGATGATGAATCTGTGGCAGAGATCAACTCCACCATGAACGTAAGGCTCACAGCTGATTTTCTATCAGTATTACACACATTTACGCAGAACATAGTGGTACATTCATAACAGACATGAAGTCATGTCATGCTTTTTAGACTGAATCTTCATTTTATTCTTTAGGAAAATGCAGTGGTGCACACAGTATTCCTTGGTTTTAAGTTCAACATAAATTCTGTCATGCATTTCTGGCATAAACAGCATGTGATGTAGAATCAGGACAGGCATCGTCTGTGTCTGCTCAGGCTGTCAGGAAGCCGCCTCACGCAGGGGGGTGTGTGTGTTCAGAGCAGCACAATCAGCCAGCTCACTCTGCAGGAAGCCTGCACTGTGGGAAAGGGCCTGTGTCCACTGACAGATGAGCAAAGGCTCACTTAGTTGTTTATGACGCCTCATCTGTGGAAATGCCTAAACTCCCCCTAACTGATTGTGTTAGACCGTTGCCTCTTGGCTCTTGTTGTACAGCCTGACCTCATCATACATTTTCCGTTTCTTGGTGTCTGTGACATTTAGCTCTTAATGGTCAGATTTTGAAAATAAAATAACACATTCTTCTCTGCTTTCTCAGTGATGTTAACACTGCTTAGGAATGCATCTTCAGCTGTGTGTAGGATTTGTCCTGGTTTCTCATGTGTGAGTGAGATAGTTGCAGTGTTACTGTTTGATTTTTTTCTTTTTAGTAATGAAATGTTAGCATACATACATGCAGTAGGTTCATGTGTAATTTTGTTGGGGATATATGAGGTGAATCTGCAAAGCTCTGAGGTGATTCAAGTTTGGCAGTATACCAATGTTGATTTACCGTTCGCTCCACAGAGCCATTTGCCGTTTGCCGTGGTGGGGAGCACAGAGGAAGTGAAGATTGGTAACAAGATGGTGAAGGCCCGGCAGTACCCCTGGGGGACGGTGCAGGGTAAGCCTGGGTCACATCCTGCACAGGAAATGAGAGAGTGCTCCCTCTCATCAGAGCTGCTGCAGCTACTCCCTCCCCACATATTTCTCCTAGGCTCTGGCTGATAATCAGTTATATAACCTCATTTAACTGGAGCACTCTCTCTGCCATTACACTGTATCCAGCAGACCTTGGCTCTGAGCTCTTTCAGATTTAGATATGTTATGTCGCTGACCATGTTTCAATTGATTTCATATTGACTTACTTGATCAATCCATAATGGAGTGTGTGTAATGTATTGCAAATGCGCAGCAGTCTCAATACTTCCATTAGTTCATCATAGGAGAATCTCAAATGTGTGAGAATAACTCAAGTTACACTGATCTGCTCTTAAGCTATTTGATACTTTTTCAGGCTCGTACTTTACAGCTTTTTATTGTAAGGTTTTATTATCAATTGTTATTAATTATTATCAAACATGCTCATAAAAATACCCCAGAGCTCAAAATAACATCTTTGAATATCATTTGTCTGAACAATAGTCCAATGTCCAAAGATATTTAGTTTAAAATGATATTAAAAAGGAAGAAAAAGCAGAAAATCACATTGGAGAAGCTGGAAACAACAGAATGGTTGGCATTCTTGCTTGATAAATAACTGTAGTGATTAATCAATTATAAAAATATTTGACAATTAAATTTATGTCTGTTAACCACTTGATTAACTGTTGCAGCTCTAGTTTTATGCTCCAGGAAATTGGATTTAAAATGTATTGTTGGCTTTGGGGTTGAAGTGCTGACTGTTATTTGTTTTTGCTTAATAGGGTGTTTGGATCCACAGCCAGTGATGTGTGGAAATTGTAGCCCTTTTATACAAAACACCACGGGACAAACAGGGCTATGATTTCTACACTGTTTACCCATTGTGGATATGAACACCCTCAAACATCCCTGAGGCTCAGTGTCAGCACTTTAACCCCACGGTCATTGTTTCATTTGGAATGCATTGTGCTGCATTACAGCCAAAACAATGAAAAACCATATCACTGTCCTAATGCTTACGGACTGAACTGTATAATATTTCTGGCCATAGTCACAGACTGACTGCGTGCATGCATGTGGACTCACATGATGTCACACGATCTGTGGGAGTGTGGTGCTCAGCTCAGTCTAGTAACAAAATCAATAGAGAAGCCACAGGACATGAACACTGCTGGTTTGTACTGGTGCTGGTGATATGACTGGGCCTGTGAATTATAATACATCAAGTTATCAGCTGTGACATAATGCACGTTCATAGATTGTAGTGTTTTCTGATTCTGTTGCAGTGCACTTTCAGCAGCATATGTGACCCATAATGTTTAAGGTGCTATCTGTTGTGTTGGGTAAAACATTCATGTGCCACTATGATGTGTCTCACAGTGGAAAACGAGAATCACTGTGACTTTGTCAAACTGCGAGAAATGCTGATCAGAGTGAACATGGAGGACCTGCGGGAGCAGACTCACACACGCCATTATGAGCTCTACCGCCGCTGCAAACTGGAGGAGATGGGCTTTAAGGACACCGACCCTGACAGCAAGCCCTTCAGGTTGACTTTGAGTTTCTTTCATCTTCTTCCTTTCTACCTGCATACGCTTGTTTTCACTCTACTGTCTACCTTTGCATTTTTCTGCTTCCATTTATCAGAACCTTTTTTTTTGCTGTAAAGGTACACCAGTTTGTGTCTGCATCTGGTGTGTAGCACAGTGCATAGTTCAGTGTAATGTTTCTTTGTCATTTTTATTCACTTTCTCCTTTTCCTCTTCCAGTCTGCAGGAGACATATGAAGCTAAGAGGAACGAGTTCATGGGTGAGCTGCAGAAGAAAGAAGAAGAAATGAGGCAAATGTTCGTCCAGAGAGTCAAAGAGAAGGAGGCTGAGCTTAAAGAAGCAGAGAAAGAGGTATCATTATTTCATCTGGATCTTAACCTATCCTGAAACATCCTGTACAGCACTAATCTTTGCTTGAGGTTTCTTCTTCTGCCTTGACTAAATCAAAAGTTATGTTTCCTCTGTCACTACCCCATAGTTGCATGAGAAGTTTGACCGTCTGAAGAAGCTCCACCAGGACGAGAAAAAGAAACTGGAGGAAAAGAAGAAGGCCCTGGACGACGAGCTCAACACATTCAAACAGAAAAAGACTGCAGCAGAGCTCTTGCAGAACCAAGCTCAGCAGGCAGGGGGCTCCACCACGCTTAAGAGGGACAAAGAGAGGAAAAAGTAAGTATTGTTCTTTTCCCCCTGTGTCTTTATCCTTACACCACAGGTGCAGGAGAGGAGTCGGGTGAGGACTGAAAAACCCAGCATACTAAGAAACTGGGTGGAACGAGGCCATACATTACTACACAGACATTTGAGGATGCTGATCTTTTGCCAAATTAGTTTCTGGGCACTGTGCCACTTTTGGTTTGCGCCTCTAATATAATATAAAGTACTTTTTGGTTCTCTGTCGCCACTCTTTAATAAACCACCTGAGATTTGTATAATTTCATTCATACAGTAGACAAAGGCCCTTGCTAAGCCTAGGAATTCCTAGGCTTTAGATTTTCCATGTAATAACGGAGAATATTGTTGGCTCTAAGTTCCATGCAAAGAGAGCTGAACAGAACTCGCAATCCATTACCAGTGAGGAAAAATAAGAGGAGCAGAGAGGGGGGGGGGGGGGGGGTCTGGAGATAGAGACAAGCGATCCCCATCTAAATAGCTGAAAGGTAGCCAACTGTCAGCAGAGTTTGATGGGTGAATTCCAGTCAGAAATCATCGCTCTGCAATTAAATGTTGCTGTTGGCTCAAACAACGCAGATCATGAAATTAAATACTCCAAACAACATTTGTGTAAACAACTTTATTGCACTTCTGTAAGTAATTACTGAATATTTGCTTACGAAAAGGAGCTGATAAATGAAGTTCTTTTTTCAGATCACAGTTGGTAATTGCTTCATTTGCATCATGGAAACTTTAGAGCAATTTCCTCCACCCCATCTGTTCCATAGTAGTCTCAATGGCCAGTACCCTGGTGTTAATGTATCTATATAATCTCTCCATTCCTTGGTATTTCTGACATTGATTCCGCTGTTCCATCTAACAATTTTTGTAAATAGGTTTTAATGAAATCATGGCTGTACAGGAGGCAGTGTGTGCAGCCAGATGTGTTCAAGTGTGGTTGCAATGTGTCGCTGACATTGTTGGTCCCTTCATGTTGGTAACGGACTCCTGGTTTTGTGTTGAAGCTGATGTGACTCCGTGCCTGTTAGAAAAGGAAGAAGACACTTGCACTGAGAAGGTTCTTGTTGCTTTATTCTTTTTTTCCCTGTTAATATATTCTCTTCACAGCCACTTCTATCCTGTATGAGCTTTGCCTGGAAAATGTCTCTTCCCAAAGGGGCAGCTCTGCAACTTTAGCTTTGTCTGTGGGTCACTGATTAAAACCGACTAGAGAGGTCTTGCACTTGAAGTGCTAACTGAATAATAATTGTGCTGATGTGTATTTAACCTTCAGTGTTTTCGTCAGTCCCCAGGAGACACAGTTATTGATTACGGCTTGTTGTGTAGATGTGAATCTGTCCTGTGAGTGCATGTGTCACCTATGTTGCATCCATAATGTTTTCCAGTTAACTCCTCCCACACTTGCTGCATGCTGCATGAGGCACCTTTTCTGGTAAGACTTCCTTCTTGAGTTACACCACAAAAAAAAAAGCCATGAAAAATGACGTACCGCCGATTGGTTAGACAGAAATTTGAATTTATTGAATACTTATGAATAAAGTCATTTAAAATATAAGCTAGAAGTAAGTGATGATTTCACATACTGAGTCAAAGCTCCAAAAACTTTATTGGACTGAGAAAACACAAGATTTCAACCCTACCAGCATGGATATTTAATACAGTATATGGATGCTTTCAATTTTAGACATACAGCAATTAATTGATCGGTCAATCAAAAGAAAATATTTGATATTAGATTAATTTTTCAAGAAAAAAATGCCAAACATTTCAGAAATTCAGGTTCTCAGTAGTGGGAATTCTCTCCTTTTCTTAGTCTTTCTTGATAAAACAATGAACATTTGGGGTTTTGGATAGTTGGTTGGACAAATAGAGATGTTTCAAAACACAAGTTTGGGCTGTAAATTATTAGGACTTATTTTCATTATTGACTTATCTGCCAGTTACTTTCTCAATTAATCAGTCAATCATTTTTTTCGACGATGTCCGGATGAATTGACTAATCATTGCAGCTCTAGAAATTATAATGGACAATTTTCACTCTTTGTTGTTACTTTATAGACATCATGATTTGTTGATTTAGAGAAGAGAACTTTCGGTTCTTGAATCTAATGAAAAGAATCATCACTTGCACCCCTGCTATACACACAGGTACCTTTTTGAATCTCTGAATTAGAATTAAACCACAATCAAAATCTAAATTCACATGAATTTAATTTGCCCATTGGAGGTGTTTAAATGTGAGACAGTCTACAGTTTCAGGCTTTCAGTGCTTCATTGGTAACATCTGTGTCGATCATATCCTTGAGCTGGCAGTGTTTACCGTCCCTGTGCCAGCTTCTAAATCAACCACTTTATTAGATCCCCACACACGCATTTGATTTACTGCCCCATCTGCCTCCCTAAACACTGCCTCCCTCTCCAAAACAGTCTCCTTTTTGTGGCTCTCCTAAGTCCTTCCCCACCCGTCCATGCACTTGCACAAAGAGCCATTCAAAGCGGAACTGGGACTAACAGGTCACACCAGATCAGCAAACAGCCTCAGGGCCCATCTCTGTTTATAGAGATGACATGTTCTGTTGATCTCACAGCCATATGACGACCCCCCTCTGCCACCTCTCACTCTTGAGTGGATACAAAAGAGAAATCCACAGAGAGAGATGTTGTTGAGACTCAACCACTGGGGAGGATAGAAGTGAAGGAAGACATCTGTCTCGCAATCTGTAAAACTCCTCAAGCAGCTCAAGATTGTTTTAAAAAAAAAAAAAAAAAAAAAAAGAGATAGAAACAAGCTGCTGTTTGATGATACTGAGCAATGAGGAGAACAATCAGACACATTGTTTAAAGCTCAGGGGCAAAACAAAACCTCTAAAGAAAAAAAAAAACACATTTGTTAGTCTGATTCAAAGAAGCAGATGACTGTACTTGCACCCTCACCTCTGTGCACTCAAGCCTTTTCAGCTGCATTGAAAGCATGATTTCCTCTAAATACCATCCAGTCACTAATGTTGATGTAATATCACCGATGTGAAATAGTGTGTGTCGTGATGATGTTTCAACTCAAAGAGAGCAATAACAGCCCTTCTTTCTCGTTTCCAGCTTAGGATCCCTGTAGAAAAAGTGCTCCCTTGTGGCCATCCTGCTGTGAATGAGTTTCCACCCCATCATCCTTTACCGTACCCCTTACCCACCCTCACCCAACCCCCATAATTCAACCCTCCACGTGCCCCCCACCCCTCCCACTCCCTGCTCTGTGGAAGATGCTGGGCATTGCTATCAGTTTTACATCACTTGTTTTTGCTGAATGATGCTTGTCTGTCATTTGGTTTATACAAGCAATTATTCAGCGTGTCTTTTTATACAACTTGACAAAAAAATATATGCATTCCGTATTTGTTTTATATTCAGCGATTCTTTGCATGATGGAGTGAGCTTTTTTAATATTAACATACATGACTACTGTTGTGATGGGTAGAAATGTATTGAGGCTAAAGGGAAATCATGCATCAGACACTGGGACCTTATTGTGTGCATATTTGGTCAAAGATCTGCCGTAGAGTACAGTGAAGAAAGAATGAAGACAGCTGAGGACTGACATTAAGTTAATGTCTTATAAAACTGATCCATCTTCAGCTTAGTGGTTCTCAATTTTACAATTTGAGACTCTCTGAAATACCTGCTCACCTTTAAATGGTGAACAGCAGTTACCAACAGTTACCACTGAACTTGAGATCTAGTTTTCTACTTTGGTATTTATGTCCCTTTGCTGGTGTTGTTTTACTTTAGCCTGATGCATGAGTAGATGTGAGCCTAATCTCTTTGCCACTTCTCCCATACCTCATTCATTGTCATGTGTTGTGTGCATATTTGTATTAGCTTTCACATTTGCACTTTGTTTACACACAAATGTGATATTTCTTAAGTATATATTAATGTTGTCAGTGCAATTGTAACTTTCTTTTTATTTTACCTATTATGAAGGCACATTGAAAAGTCATTCATCTTGATGTCCATTGTCCTGCAGGGACCAGTGTTGTTTTGTATCATTGTTGCACATAACCAAAAAAAAAAAAAAAAAAAAATCTCGAGAAAATAAAGGCCAATTTTTCACCAAATGTTACAACTGTGGCCATAATCATTGTGTATGACAAACATTGCTGTAAATTAGGTGATTAAATGAAAGTTTAATGAATCTCAATGGGTAAAGTTGCTGAATGAAGGCTTTACTTTGATGTTATCCCCTTTGTTCATGTCCAAATTTCAGTGTAAACTGTGTGGTCCTAAGTGTCCTCACAGCTTTGGCTAACATCTCAAAGTCACGTTTTTTTCTTTTGTTACTCTCCGTTCTTTGATTTTAAAATCTTCAGGTATGTTTATTTCTTTTATCTCAGAATCACAGAGCATTTGTTACCTCAGTTATTTCTTTTTTTTCACCACTTCAAGGTTCAAGATTACTGTTTTGTTTTTTTTGTCTTGTGAAAGGGAAAAGATTGAAAACATTCCTGCTTTGAAAAACACTCTGGTTCCACATGATAATCAGGGTCAGAATACATCTAGAGTAGAGCCATTCCCTCTTCCTACCCCTCAGCTCACTGGTCTGTGTGGTTTCACTTTCCTTTGCAGTAATCCCTGGCTCTGCACTGAGTAGGTCCTCAACCCTCAAGCTTTGCTAAGGGACCAGCCTTTTGTGGGTACTGAGTACCTCAAATGTGACCCGAGGCTCTGTGGACCCCATCCTTCAGGGTTTCTTAATCATTACCTGCTCTTGCTATGAAATGGGTTAATGTGTGTTCGTGTTTCACTGCTCCTCTAACCTCACCTTGAGCGATCTAATTCTTGCTT